>NW_028301598.1:9375000-10000000 GCF_987345545.1 Pholcus phalangioides
ATCAAAAAGAAAAAAAATATCTTTGCAAAATTTTAGCTCAATTGGACACCTGCTAGGCGACCCTCAAATGCCTTGAAGTTGGAACACAGTAAGCAATGTAGATTCCCTGTACGTAGGGAGTAATACTGTTCAAAAGCGGTATAATTCTTCCTTATTCCTTCTGACCTTTTTTTTTCCTTTTAAGAGAAATTTATAAAGACACTTCCAGGCAACCCCAGGAATTGTTTAAAAACATTCTGAATCCAATTTTCTAAAAAAATTTGTCTCAATTCAAAAAGTACCTGAAATAGCATGAAAAATTAAGAAAATTTGTATTAAGCTTTTATTTTTAATAAAGCACACAACTTCTTTAAGAGAATGTTGTATCTGGAAACAAGTTGTAAAAACAGTAGTCAAGACCATCCAGTTTATGTTCTGTATTAATGCCCCGTCATGTTGTCAGTTGCTTGTTATGTCTGTCTATTTTATACATTCTTTATTAATCCAGTTAGTTCTCATTATGTTTCATTAATAAATAGTATATAATAACATCATATGTTTTCAATCAGTCTCACCCCTCTGGGATAAAATAGAGAAACACATTTTTATTTACAGCAATAATTTATTGAAACATAATGTGAGCGAATGAACATTATTTTTTTCCTAAAAGGGGATTTAGTAGCAGGTGAGTATTTTTTACGGTCTTTTAGAAATTGAATTCAGAATGTTTTTAAACAATTGCTGGGATTGCCTGGATGCATCCTCATAAATTTCTGTAAGAATAAAAAAAAAGGTCATGATAGAGAAGCAGTGTTGGGTTTTTGATGTCAAAAACTGTTGAAAACCGTCAAAAACCTAAATGAATGCCTTTTGATAATGTTTTGAACACAATAGGTGTACAACATGATGAAAAACTTACTTTTTGGCATATTACAATGTTTTATTTTTAAACATTAGTTTATTGCAATAATTAAACAAAATATTAATTATAATTTACAATTTTGAATTTTTCAACATAAGAGTCTAGAACATATAAAATATAATTTTATGGTTTGTTTATCAAAGCTACTCATTACCTGTGTTCAATTTGCTAAGTGGAATAGAGCTGCTTATTCAAAATATGTAAAATAGGGCATCAGGGATAGGTTTTTGACCCCAGAAACTAACTCTGTATTAAAACTATCAAAATCTTACTGTCAATGATGTCAAATAGTTTTTGTTAACCTGATATGTTAAATAACAAAATACTTACTTTTATTTAGATTAAAGGGTTTTATATTCAGAATTATAAATACTGAGGAAAAATACCAATTTCGATATTTTAAATTGTGTGATCTGCCCAAAATTTTATTCCATATAAAAATTCTCATGCAGCATCTGTAATGCACTAATTAAACTCATTTATTTTCACCTAAAAATTTCTTAGATCAGGGTGTATAAATTCACAGAGCTTTAAAGAGTATTTTCAACCAAAGCAGAGCTGACAAGACTTGATACCCAAAGCATTTGTATTGCACGTTTGAATACAGCTTCAATTGGAAAACCATTGCATTATAAATGCTAGTAAATGTACCATATCATAGTGCCAAAGTAAGAATAAACCAAATTTGACATATACAAGCTAGCATTGCCAAATTAAATGACATTTTAGTCCTACAATTTAGTATTTTGATCGCTAGATATATTTCAATGTTATGCACAACAAGAGTATCATTTTAAGCATCAGTGGTTATCTAGATAATTCAATAACAGAAATCGCCATACATATATGATGTAATTAACTTCTTTACACACTTATCTGTTGTAAAAAGAGTACAGCAGATGGTTTATATCAATGCACACATATATAAGCAGTTGAGGAAATTTTGGAAATTCAAGAATCATTTTGAATCAGAGAATGTGATCATTCCATGGTTTTCCCTTTCGTGTTTATGCTATGTATCGTGTTATGTTATGTTATGCTAATTGTATATTTTATAAGAAAAAAAATATATATATTGTGCAAAATAATTTTGTAGAGAGTACACAATTATTTTGGAATCATATTAAATATTTATTCTTTGTATAACATAGTCACTTTAAACATTACATGCAATTAACGTCTGCATTTCCAACGAAAATTTTTATATCGAAAAGCAATATTTAAGGTCTTTGACAGTTTTTGAGAAAGGTTTTTGACGTGACAGTTTAAACCGTCAAAAACTGCCATGTGTCAAAAACCTGCCAACCCTGTAGAGAAGAGTATTCCACTTTTGAACGGAATTACTCATTTCGTATAGGGAATTAACATCGCTTACTATGTTCTAACTTCAAGGCATTTGAGGGGTCACCTAGTAGTTGTCTGATTGAGCTAAAATTTTGCACCGATCATTTTCTGGTTGATTGAACAAGATTGGTGGGGAAGGGGGAAGCTAAACTTTTAAAAAGTTGAAAAATAAGGGCCACCCTTATATTCAGGAATTACTTTCATAATTTATAGTTTGAAACTAGTCTTCCAAACTTATTTGATCCACTGCTTCCATTCTATTTATTCCTT
Organism: Pholcus phalangioides; assembly: GCF_987345545.1. Lineage (NCBI taxonomy): Eukaryota > Metazoa > Arthropoda > Arachnida > Araneae > Pholcidae > Pholcus > Pholcus phalangioides. Next base: position 9,377,516 of record NW_028301598.1, read on the forward strand.
GCAAAGAATAAAAAACAAACTTTGAATTAAACCTTTAGAATCTTATAATGTACCCAGGGCCATAACTAGGCAGGTGCAACAGGTGCACCCGCACAGGGACCACTTGGGGGGGGGGGGCAGAAAGGGCTTAAATTCAAATTCTTGCATAGGGTACAGGATGGCTATGTATGGCCCTAAATATACCCATAGCTGTTCTTGTTCTTACTTCCTCCCAAAGCGCTTGCTATAACCATGTCGGAACATGATTTTTATAGAACAATTGTTGATTTACCAATATTAGGCTGTTGCTGAAAGTTCTTGCTCTCAATATATTGTTCACATGAATAGTGGACATGCAGAAACAGACTCGCAATTTCAACAGTCTGATATGGGATTAAAAAAGAAATTGACCACTCAAATTTTACACATAGATGAGCAAGCTATATGAAAATGCAAATAATGTAGCTAATTTTGGATATACAGTGAAACCTGTATGAAACAGAATGTCAATAGACTGAAATAATATTCAATTTTAGACAGATTTCTGTTTATAAAGGTGCAATTCAAAGAATTAATCATTGAACAGACTATATTTTGATTCCGTTTAAGACAGGTTTCATACAGTCTCATAAAGTGTCCTTGGACAGGTTTCACTGTAATTAAAGTTATTAGAAATTATGTTCAAATAATAAAGAGAGTTTATCATTGAGTTTCTATTGTAAAGGTCGGAAATTCCATAAAAGTTCAAGTTATCAACTGTTGGCCATATTTACATTTCTGTAACCTGCTCATCTATGGAGGAGAATCAAGAAAGAGAGGAATTCTGAAAAGCATTTAGCCAATTCCTTTTTTTCTTTGCGTAAATCATCAGATTTCTTTAAAGCAATGTATTTTTGTATAAATAATTGCAGCAGAAACCTCATGCTATCTAATATTTTGTACTTTAAAATTTTTGAATCTTAATAGAATGAATATTACATATTTGTTTAGGTGTTGTGGGTGCTGCATACGGCCTGTATGAAAGTGTGGATGTTAAACACATACAACAGGAAACGTTGGGGTAAACATATCCTGTTATTTCTTGCATTTATTTCATATTTTAAAAAAATACGAAATATATAAAGTTCAATTTTGTTTTTACTTTTTCTATTTTACATCAAAAACAAATATGAAATATATAAAGTTCACTTTGGTTTTTACTTTTTCTATTTTACATCAAAAATAAATAAATAAAAATATCCTAAATCAATTAACCCTGGATGGATAGTGCAGAGACAGGTCAGTCCCTTGGGAAAATATAGAGGAATGTAATATGTGTTTGTGTGTATCTGTGTTAATTTTATTATGTCTATATGTTGAATAAATTTCAATTTTATCATTTTTTTAGGTATTTAATTACTGAGCCATTATTGTCTGCTGCTTTCTTTACAACAGCCAGTACTGTCCTTTCAAATAGTATACGTTTCTTTCTTGGCAACCATAAAGATGTAAGTTATCACTATTATTATCATTAATCATTAAAAAGTGAAAACTTGCTACAATGAATGAACACCAGAACTTTGCCACTGGACTTATCCCATTTCAGCGATCTCTTCCAGCCCAGCTTTGATAAAAAAAATGGAAAAAAAACTTGCTACAATACTCAATATAATGATTAATCTCTCCAAAATCATATTGTCCTTTTTTGTTCAAATCTTTTTTCGCTTTGCGTTTAAACTCCTTGCAATGCAAGAATATCCTTTATTGTATGATAAAGCTTTCTATAACTATAATTTTATGAGATTTGAAACCACTACAACAATAGTTTTTATATCAGTTCAAAATTACATTCAGCATTTTTTAAAGCTCCTCTTTAGTTTTTGTTTTTCCAAGGGCATCTATATTTTGCACCACCTCCTCCCCCAGGACAAGAAATGAAGTTTCCTCTGTTGTTGCACACAAAAGCGAAATGAAGTAACTGCATCTCATTTTTAAAATGCAGTTGATTACTCATGCTTACTTGTTTACAAAAATTTATCTTTCCTGTTTTTTGATATTTAGACTTTAACATGTTTTTAATCAGTTTATTTTTTAACTTTGGGGATTTAAACTCTTTGGAAGAAACACCTAACTGTATTTTATTAATTAATTATAATTTTAATGAATGTCCGTAAGTGCATTTTATGATGGTATTAAAAACACTAATTTAGAACAGATGTCAAGGCCAGCATAAATTTGAGGAAGCAGGATGATGATGCTATCAGTATAATTAATGATAACCCCTCTTGAAAGATATTTTTTATTTATGTGCAAAATATTGTTACATCATGGTTACATTGCAATTCAAGTGCCTCTCAATTTCCTTCTAAAATTACATTTGTTTAATTTCTCTTTACACATTGAGATAACCAGGTATTAAGTCCTGAATACCTGCTGTGAACTAGATATTTTTAGCACATGTCATAGGGATTCTACACTGCTATCAATAATGATTATGTTTCTGAGAGAAAAAAAAGCAGATAAAGAATATCTTCGGCAATATATTCAAGTTTCATTCAAAATAGTTCACATTTAGCTGCCTTATGGTGCCTCAAGGCAGCTTCGGTACAACACATACAAAAACAGAAGTTTCTGATGCTAGTCAGCAATGTATGGCAAATGTAATACAGAAAATTCCAGGATGTTTCGCCAGTGTGTTCAAGGTTTCATGATAAATCAATAGTGTTATATTTAATGATATACCTTTTAATAAATCTTAACATATATCAGGTGGAACTCAATGGGAATTTGTGCTATTTTTGGATGAAACACTCACATTAACACATTAACTTGAATGAATTTCTTCTATTTCAACTTTTTATTGTTTCAGACTGTTGACTACCTAATATCCTGTTACAAATATGGATCCTTCACAAAAGTGAGTATGCAATAGTTTTTTAGATTATTTATCTGTACAGACATTTCTTATATTTTTTCTTGTAATGGTAAAACATATTAGAAACTGATCAGGTTTTACTGACATTGCCTATCAAAGAAGTGTTTCTCAGTCTAAATGGCCATCATTAGTGTGAGTTTGTCTTCAATGTTTTTTCAAGGATATGTTTATATTCTTTGCTGCAGTATGTATATATAATTAAATATACTCTGTTGCAGTATTTACATATAAAAAATTAAAAAAATTTTCAACTATACTCATCTTTTGGGAATGGTTCAACATCTCTGAGATTTGAAACCATGTTTGTCTGCCGCTTCAATGCTCAATGTGTAGTGCTCATGATTCATCTTCATTGATATAGCTTTGTAAGCATCACTTAATCATGGCTGCTGTTTTTAGTGGCTGATTTTTTTGTCATGGTTCCTGAAAGTTCTCCACAAACATAGAAAATCTCTACTCAAGTATATTTCCAGCATCGAAAATTCTGTAATTCATGAGTGCACAAACTTTCTGGCTTGTGCGCCATGTAAGAGCTAAATTACTTCTTGTACCAAATATTAATTAAAAATAGTGACAAAAGTAACTTGAACATGTTTAACTTTAATAAAAGGCGAAATATTTACTGACAGTTTGAAGAGAGGCTGGAGCATAACATGTTTAACTGGTGCTTAGGTGCTTCCTGGATAGTTGTCTTAATAAAAAGCATTAAAACTAACAATTTATATAATTCTGTTTTGTAAACACATCATATTTAACTGCAAGTTCTAAAGCATATTTTGATATATATATTTTTTCAAAATTGCTTTGTGGGGGATGTGAAATTTCCAGATGGACCAGAGTTTATTTGATGAGCTGTTTTACGTAGGAAATTAATTGCCCCAATTGGCTATGGGGGTCAAACAGATCATATAAAATTGCTTATTATAATCTGTGGTAACTACTAACAGTTATAACTATGTTAAGTAGCCAAGGAAAGTCTATACTTGTGGTCAAACTAAATAAAACTATTGATATATGTTTATTTTTGCACATAGCTGTAGTTTTGTATGTTACAGCTTGATGGCATGGTATAAATTTAATAATATTGTCTGTTTGCTAATGTTCATTCCCTATTTGAAAACAAGAAACTTTTTAGTAACATTTTTGGAAAGAAAGCAATTCCATTAATTAGTTTTATTTAATTACCTCTATTTCCTACATTTTTTTTGTCCAATATTTTACAAGCCTGGCTTGGGATTCTTTTTTTCTCCATGGAATCTGCATGGGCATCCTTCCAAAAGAAGTTTATGGGGTACCTATTAATTTTTATTGAACTGAACCAAATTTCTTGTCATTTGTACTATTCTGCAAAAACAAAAATATATGAAGATCTGTAGGAACTAGATTTGAAGAATATGGGGGGGGGGGGGGGAGTTTCATGCGATTGAAAATTTTATCATATTGCTATTTACTCTATTTTTCTTTCACCCTTCAGATTCCTGAGATAATAAATTTTCGAGAGCGATTGAACAAATCTCTTCATTATTCTTTCATAACGGTGGAAAAGATGATATTAGATATGTTGATGGAAGTCAGAAGGTAATATTTTGTAATGAATCTGCAATGAATCCTCTTTTCAACAATATCCAATATAATGATAAATCTTAATATATTGCTACTTTTCTAACACTAAGTTTGAAATTGCCTTTATTCTATTTTAAATTCTTCTTTATACAACAATATCCTTTTTAATAAATCTATGAACATATTTTTTAAGACTTCAAAACCACTAGAACGATACTCCTTTATTAGTTTTTGTTCTTTTTGTGATCATGATTATTGCTCTCAATATAATGATAATCCCTTAGAGAAATGTTTACAAGGTATGTGTGCATTTTCGCTGTAGTACTTTCATTCATAGTTGAATGAAGAAATATACAATTTCCCAAAATTGTGTGATATTATGTTGCAGACTGTTAATTAGGGATGGGATGAATAGTGATTTGGCCAAATATTGAATATTCTGCTAATGTTTTGGCTGAATATTCAGTAGCCAAGTATTAAATCTCTTAAAATTCATCAGAATTACAAAGAAAATTGCTATTTTTAAGTGAAAACAGTAATTGAATATTGGTAATTTCAAATGATTGATATTGAATTTTAATTATGCAATTTATTATTATTATTTAAATAAATATTAAAAAACTGGTAACTGAAAGATTTTTATTAACGTGATACTGACAATGAAATTTAATGATGATATGTTGTATTTTAATATTACAATGATACCTCGAGGCTGACAAAGATGATTCACTCTCAAATCATGTTCATTATCCAAAACATGATTTCCCATATGTTTCTATGGAAAATCATTTTATTTGTTCCAGCTTCTACCTAAAATTAAAATGTATAAAAATGAGAATATACAGGAAGATGAACCCAATCGAGTTCATAGGTGTCCCATTCACTTGTGATTTGGTCAGCTCATTTCTGTGTCTGATACATGCAAACGGAGAAGATAATCTCTCAGACGGTTTATGGAAAATTCACCGACCAACAATTCACTGCTAGGAAAATTCACCGACCAACAATTCACCGCTAGGAAAATTCACGGCCAACAATTCACTGCCATGCAATTCACCGACGACATTTTGATGCGAGTCAGTTAGCGAGGGAATGAGTGATTGAGTTACTGAGTGAGTGACTGACTGACCGAGTGAGTAAGTGATTCAGTGAGCGAGTGGGTTACTGATTCAATGAGCGAGTAAGTCAGTCCGTGAGTGAGTGAGCGATCTAGTGAGTGAGTGATCTATTGAGTGAGTGATCTATTGAGTGAGTAAGTGCCATATCCTAAAGATATGGCGGAAAGTTTTAATAATGACTTTATGAGAAGAAATTCAGATGATACGGATTCGGGTTGCTGTATTTTTGAGATATATATGCCCAGTCAGGGCCCCCACTAAAATTCAATGAATTGGAGTTTGGGGACCCCCATGGGGAAGTTTTCTGGGGGTGTTTGATGAATCACATTTGTTTTTTGTTGCTTTATTATTATAAAATTCGCTTCTTCAGTAAGCTGGTGCTTTCACGTCTCCCTTCCCATAGCACGCTGATGAAGTGGGACGAAATAAACAAGATATGTTGTGAAGAGAAAAGGGGGGGGGGGTTGGCCGCTAAAGGTGGTAGGGGGGCAGAGCCACTAGTACTGTATATAAAATAACATGTCCTGACTGATTCATCATCCGAGCTAAAACCGCTGAAGCTGTAAATATCAAATTTTGTGAATAGTTTTTTTTCATGACGTAAAGACTCGCTAAGAAATGGTTTTTCCATATTCGACAACCTGAGGGCGTCATAAGAGGGGGGGGGGGTCAACGTTGAAATCATGCCGAGCCGAAACAGCTGAAGCTATAAATATGACATTAGATCAATATTGTAATATAGACTCACTGAGAAGGGATTTTTCCAAATTCAACCCCCTAAGGGGGGGGGGGGGGTTTCAAAAGTTATATGGAGCAATCAGCCCTGAGCCGAAGTCGCTTAAGCCATAAATATGAAATTTAGTTAGTATTATATTTTATAATGTACATACACACTAAGACTGGATTTCTGAAAGTTCATCACCCATGGGGGTTATGAGGTGAGAGTAATTTTGAGATTGCAAAATCCACGTGAGCGAAGCCGCGGATAACAACTGGTAATAAAATATAATGCTTACTAAATTTTATATTTATGGCTTCAGGGATTTCGGCTCAGTGATGATCACTCCATATAACCTTTGAACCCCCTCCCCCCGCCCCCCTTTGTTAGGGGGATTGAATTTTGACATTTGACTTACAGTCTTAGACTTAAAACGAACATTCGATTATGTTGATTTAAATATTCTAACAAATAAAAACACTTCTCCGCAGGCAATGTACTATATTGGTTTAAAACATAATTGGCTAAAACCCACAAGGATCGGCCCTTGGGTCATAATTATTTCTAGTTTATATTAATGATTTATGTAAAATGAAGTAGAACAGTAAAATAATTTCATTCGCAGATGACACAAGCCTATATGTTGAAGACGGAGGTGGATTTAGAGCTCGCTGTTGGTAGGGGTGATTTTACAAATCTTTAAAAATCTAGTCTAAGCATCGGTGACCACATGTCCTTCATTTTGTCTCGTATTTTCTGCGACAGTCTGGTTTTTCTTTTTTTTCTTCTCCATCCAGACTTTTTGAAAAATGTCACAGTTTTACTCGTTTATAGTCGAAGTTTTCTTGAATTTGTTGTTGCAATATTACCATATAGAAGTGATCTACACCTCATATTAGTTCGCTACGACGCAGTTCGTTTTGTAGAGGCCATATAATTATGTCCTACTACTGATGCTGGAAAAAAAATTAATGGAATAAAGTGAATATAAAGATAAGTTTAATTTTCTCTATCAGCAAAACTGGTAAAAGAAAGCCATAGCCTCATATTGTTTAAAGTTATATGCGTGAGTTCAAAAAACGTATGAAATTATCTCGTTTTAAACATCCAATTCTTGGACATAAAAAACCTCTTGGGTGACAAATAACATTTTCGAAAACTGAAACTCACGGAACCACAGCTTCAAAAAATGATATAAAAAATGGCATTCTTTTTGGGCAATGTTAGAGGAGTATTTTAGAAGGATAATTTTCACACAGTTTTCATTACATACATATTTAATTGGTAATTTTCAATCAAAACCTACAATTTAACAATTTTCGACATGATTTTATTTCTTACATATTTATAATTAAAGGGTTCCAATCTACTAATCTAGAAAAACAGATAACACGCAAATGTAAGAAAAAACGGGAGAAAAATATTCATTTCTCACAAATATTGATATCATAATTAAAATTATACATTATGAGCTATACCTCTCAAATAGTCTTTAATGTCACATCCTTGATGATACTTATCAACTAAATTCTTTAATCTCTGCGCAGAGTCCCGGTATTTCTTTCTCCTAATGTGATGGTTTCGTCCACTTACAATTTGCTCCATCCGAACTTCATTCAAACTCTGTTCTTTTTATGGCACCGATGAACTTCCATATATCTGGGTGGTGAGCAGATAATTGCTGTTGGAACGCTCGATGCCATCCTTCTATAGAATTGTTGGTATTAGGGAAATCGTTACGCATTCCTTGAAAGCAGTTCCAAATGTCGATGTCAAAGCGCGGCTGACGACGACCACCATGACGAAGAGAACGCCCGATCCAAGTGTCTTCAAATCTACACTTCATCATAAATACGTTTTCAGAACAATCGGATTTTTTAATCATTTGTGACACTAGTAGGTTAAAAACTAACTAACTAACCAATTCACTCACTCCCTCACTCACTAACCAATTTACTCGCTCGCTCAATCACTGACTCGATCAATCACTTACTTACTCGGTCACTCACTCACTGGGTCACTCCCTCACTCGGTCACTCAATCACTGACTCGGTCACTTAGTCACTGACTCGATCACTCAATCACTTACTTACTCGGTCACTCACTCACTGGGTCACTCCCTCACTCGGTCACTCCCTCACTCGGTCACTCAATCACTGACTCGGTCACTGGATCAATCACTGACTCTGTCACTCGCTCAATCACTGACTCGGTCAATCACTTACTCACTCACTCACTCACTGGGTCAGTCACTCACTCAGTTGCTCACTGGGTCACTCAGTCACTCAGTAACTCAATCGCTCACTCCCTCGCTAACTGACTCACATTGAACTGTTGTCAGTGAATTGCTAGCCTGTGAATTTTCCTAGCGGTGAATTGCATGGCGGTGAATTGTTGGTCTGTGAATTTTCCTAGCCGTGAATTGCATGGCGGTGAATTGTTGGTCTGTGAATTTTCCTAGCGGTGAATTGCATGGCGGTGAATTTTTTGGCGGTGAATTGTTGCTCCCAGACTGTTGAGCTTAATGCTAAGAGTCTTGCACTGAAAGAACGAATGCTCGAAAAAAATATTCTGAGGTCAGGGTTCGCTCATCCTTACAAACTCCTTAAAAACTCTTAAATTTTCATTTCCCTCTGGAAGGGCCCTTATAAATCCTTACTGTTTGCAGCCACGCCTGAAAAAGTCCTGTTTTTTTCCTCTGAAGGGATGATCTTTCTTAGAATAGGCATTCCCCATGGTGATGAATAGCATTGCCTAGAAAAATAAGAGGAAGCTTCCCCCGAATATAAAGAGGAAGAAAGGAGAAAAAAAAAAACGCTCTCTCCCTTTGTAATAGGAAATGTGAAAGCAGGGGATGGGATTGGAACATCTAATGGTTGTGCATACTTGCCAACTGTTACGATTTTGTCGTATTTAGTAAATTAATACAATTATACGCTCTTGCTTCTAAAAATATGATTTTTTATCAAATCGCTAGTTTTGACGTGTTTTCCTGCCTGTGTCGCAAACTGGTCAGCGTTGGAAATCGATGGTCTGTAGAACGATATCACTCCGCTGAACCAGTAGCCGAAAATTCCCCCATGCCCAGTGGTGAGAACGTTTTTTTTAAGTTTTTACTTATGCGGCGAAACGATGTCTCGAACCTCTTATATAACGCAGTATACTGAGTGCAGACCTCGCAGCTTTCCTATTTTTCCTACTATTTTCTCACTTTCGCCGCAATCGTCTTTTTTTTTACTGCAATTCTCTCCTACTATTCCTATTTTATCCCTCCTTCCCATTTGCTTACAGCCAATATCTCACTACGAAAATTCAGAGAAACCGTAAAATGTCACTGCTTTCCGCTTTTTTTTTAATGTGTTTTATTCACATTACAACTCGCTACTGAAAAGGAAGAAAGGAAAAAAAATTTCAGTTCCACTGGAGTAAGGGATGACGACAAGCGTATCTTTTCGCCGCCGCGCCTTAAAGTGCTAAAAACTGAAGTCCAGTGGGGAAAGCGAATCTGTTTCACAGATTGGTTGCCGTAAATAAAAAGGCAAAAAAAAAAAGAAAGAGGAACAGGCTCTATCCACACACAAGAGATTCTATGAGAGACAATGGGTTTATCTCTCCTGGGATCCCGTAACGAGCGTTCATCCCTGAAGCCAGGTTTTCCTAGGAGTAGGTTTTTGCGCCGCGTGAACCTAACTGGATCATTTTGTGTCGGCAGAAATGAGTTACATAATGACATTACGTATTTGTGTTTTCCTAGCGTGGCGCATCGGCTCAGGGCGGCTATATAGTATATGACCCTGGCGTCATCTACTCTATCGGCTGCATGCTCCAGTTTAAAGGGAAGAGACACAACACGAAAATGAAAGGAAGATTGCTGAAACGTGCGGCACACGACGCTTAACTCCTCCAGAAGCAGTCTGCCAATCACGCCCGACGTAAAGCGCTGTCGTGAGCCGTATTGCGCTCTGTAGGAAAACAGTCGTACTGCTTTTCATATTGATGAATAGACGCCGTGTCACGCTGGGTGATTCACGTTGCGCGCGGCATAGAAAACCTGCTAGTAAAACCCGGCTTTTAAAGGTGACAGCCCGAGCCACGTCTGGTTTTACAGGAGGAGGGGGGGGGAGCCGATCAGCCGCTACAGCTGAACCCACTTTTTTTAACCTTCAGAAAATAACTTTCGGGTATCTTTATGTTAGGGGTCATACAAGTATTATGTCAGCATGGATGGGGGATTTTCGATTTGCTGACTTGATGACGTGGAGGGGGGGGGGGGGGTGGATGATTCTTACGTCATCAACCACCCTTTATAAAAAATATGAAATATTCTTAATGGTGTCTTACTCGGTGCGCGAAAAACAAGTAAAACTTTTCACTAGTTTGTGGACACCTGAACTAACATTCTCCCTATTGAGTCCCCTACAGAGCCACTCTAGTGATCTTCAAATACTTAGCGGATCCAAATGCTCTGGAGCTGTGCTGCGCGTCATATAAGTGATCCGTGATTATGCCTCAGATCACTTAAGTAATCTGGGAATGTGCCGCGGATAACTTGAGTGATGTAGAACCGCACTGGTGGCAGGACCAATGCTCTAAAACTTTGTCACATGTCACTCAAGGGATCGCTTAATGTACCACAGATCGCTTAAATGGTCTGGAATTGTGCCACGAGTCACTTAAGCGATCTGTAAATGTGTCACTTGGTTCATTGTTACAAAAATAGATTTAGGGACAGGCCACATCATAACGGCAGGGCCACATTTGGTCCGCACAGGCCGAATGTTTACCGTGGGTCAAGGGTTACCAAGGGCTTAGAGAGGTAGGGTCGCAATGAATTTCTTGAACAATTTTGGGTTCTTAGCCTTCAACTAGCATTGAAATTAACAAAAATTGATTATAATAACATATAAAGATATTTTGTTTTGAAATTGTAAAAAATATTTTTACAATTCTTTTAAAAAATATTTTGTGGATTAAAAAAATAAATTTTTGATCATTTGGGGGGAAGCCCCCCAATTCAGATTCCACCAATAAGCGTTAGGAGGAAGGGGGGCAGAGCGCTCACGGGGGAGGGTGAGAGTTTTGCTGACTTTTTCTGACAAGAGGGTGAGTCAAAAATTGCTGAAAATTTGCTGACGTAATACTTGAACAGCCCCTTATTTTAAAGCATACATGTGCTCAACACATGGCCTGCCTCAAGTGGCTCCTGGCAAATTCTTACTTCAATTGAGTGGCTCGCCGCACATTCCCAGATTGTTTGAGTGAGTGATTTCCGGGGAGGGGGGGGGGGGCTTTCTTTCTTTCAAACCAAGCACAACTCAGGTCTATTACCATCTATGGGCAATTTACTATCTAGGAAGTTGTACTGGAACTGTGTGTGTGTGTGCCTAGAGTGATGCAATTTTTTTTTTCAGAGGGGGAGTGGCCCCATGACACCTTAAAAACTCCTTACTTTTCATTTTGAAAATTTTGTATGAACCCTGAAGAGTTGCTGCAAATATAAATAATTTTGTAAGAAAAATCTTTGTCGGCTGTGGTTTTTATTTTGAATAATTGGAGGGGGGAATGAATATCACTTTTAGAATTTTTAGAATTTATGTAATGCTGTTATGAGTTATGTTTTTGACTAATACTTGAAGGTTTTAGAACACTTTGGTGACGACAGAAAGCATGTATGTGGATTGATTATTTTATGAATTCTTATGATGCTGGGTAGCAAATCAAAACTTGTAATTTTTGAACCACTTCTACATCTATATTTTTGAGAAGAAGGAAAGTTTGTTTGCAAATTAAAAATAAATTTGCATATGTGCCCCGCCCTTTTTTTTGCTGTAAAACTTGTAAGTTATGAAGTTTGCCATGACTCCTTAAAAAGTCCTTACTTTTCATTTTGAAAATTTTGTATGAACCCTGGAGGTGGACATGAGTTAATCAGCCTTAGTGACAGTAATTCTGCTGATAATTGGTACAAAAATTCAGCTCACTATGAGGCTATTTTATGTTAGTGCATGCATTCATGTCATTGAAAATCATCATCAGCTGAATCTGTTTGTTAGCTGAAGCAGAAAAGTCACGAAAAAATTTTTGTTAGCCAGAAAATTTGTTATAAGAGGCATTCATTATATAGGTGAGGTATCACTGTACATACAGAATCAATTTTTTTTCAACACTTGCTACAATTTTACATCTAATTAAGAAAATGTCAAACATTATTTACTCACACATATTAATGCATCATAAAATGTACGACTTATTTTTACACTCTAGATGTTCTATGCCCTTTTAGTGGCTCAATAATTTCTTGTCTTGATACATCCTTCAGTTAATGAACAAGTGTATATAATTCATGCTCCCTTCCACCTTATTGCAGTAGGATTCTATTTTCAGTTTCATGTTTTACTCTTATTCTAGAAATTCACCCTGACATAGCCTCTTGAACAGAAAGGTTTAGGTATGCACCACACAATAAAATATAGTCAGTATATATATAAATTATTAATTTATGCAAAAAATTCCAATTAATATAATTTTTAAATTAGTTTGTTGTGTTTAGACTTACACAGGTATTCCGCCGAATACCTTAAGTATTATTCAGCCGAACTGAATATTCGACAAAAGGGCTAAATAGCAGCCAAATATTTGTCCCGTCTCTACTGTTAATATAATTGAACTTAAGATCTTGCATAATATGAGCATTTCTTAAGTCATTAGTGATTCCCAATTGAATTAAAAACTATAAAAAAATTCACAATTTTATGAGCACTCAAATGCTCAATTCCGTTTCTGAGAAAAAATTTTTTGGACTTTTTGTGAGTACATATGTATTCTTTTTCCCTGTAAAAAATGAATTAATGTGGCAGAGCTTGATCCCTTCCAAGAGATTATTTCTTCAGCATCAAGCAGGGTTGGGTTTTATCGGTAAAAACTGGTTTTTACCAAGACTTGGTAAAAATGGTAAAAATCTTGTACATACAATTAGCCTCTTAGTATTGATAATTAATATTTTTATTTATTTACAATAATAACCACAGAAGGCATGAAATGCTCTTATACTGGAAGGAAAAAAATAAAAAAGAATAATAATAGTCAGAACGGGAAGCACTTCGCATACGGAGTCAGGTCGAAATCCTCAATAGCGGAAGCAAATCTTGCGTAGGAGGCACATACAAGTTCTGATGGAAGACTGTTCCATATTCTTGTTACACTGCATCTATATCCGTGGAAAAAGCAATTCCTTCTAGCCATTGGTATTCTTATTTGGAAGCGATGCCTACGTAGGTTAACTCGCCTGTCTATGATCTCAAAGAAAGGCTCTCTCGATGGTAGATAAACAATTTGGTGGACTAGTTTGTAGCACATTTTCAGATCTGCAGCGATTCTACGCCATTCCAGCGAGTGTAAACCCAGAAATTGAAGTCTCTGGCAATAAGATAGACCGCTCATGCCAGGTATTCGTTTAGTAAACGACCTCTGTGGCTTTTTGAGGAGCTTTATGTCCTTGATTTTGTCAGGGCTCCATACTTGCGAACAGAACTCCAGAGTCGGACTAATGTACACACAGAAAGCATATGACAACGTATGCGCATCACACTTGCAGTATGCCGTACATAACATATATGAAATTCTATTAGCTTTGCAGACTATGCCATGATAATGATCAGTGAAATCCAGAATGCGGCTCATTGCAATACCTAAATCCACGCATGTATCCAATTGCTGTAACGTTTCATTACCTAGTTGGTAATATTCAGGATCGGTGCGTCTACCTAAATGCATTGATCACCTTTTTGATGATGAAATAAGTAGCTTATACTGACAACTCCACTGGAAAAGTTGTTGGCATGCAATTCTTAGGCCCCTAGTGTTTTCCACTGGAGAGAATAACTTCACGTCTTCAGCGAATTGCAATAGAGAGATGGGTGACACAGCCTGAGTAATAACGTAAGTGTACAAAGTAAATAAGATCGGGCCTAACACTGATCCCTGGACGACTCCGCTTGGCACCTGACATTCTCTAGACATCACGCTGGCTACGCGAACCTGATGAACTCTGTCTGACAGCAGTTCTTGAATTATCCTCACAACTTTATCCGGAACCCCCATGCAAGCTAGCTTCCTCAGTAGTAGCAATCTGTCTACTTTATCAAATGCCTTTTGGAAATCGATGTAAATTACATCAATCTCTTGTCCAGAGTCTATAGCACTCTCCCATATATCATGACAAATCAACTGCTGCACTGGTAAGGAGCGGCCAGGAATGAAGCCAAACTGAACTGAGGGGATTAAGCCCATCTCTTCGGCAAATGGAAGTAACTGTTTGACTATGCATCTCTCGAAAATTTTGCAGGATATATCGCTTAACGATACCAGGCGATAATTATTCGGATCTGCCCTGGAGCCTTTATTCTTATAAATTGGACTGATAACTGCAGATTTCCAAGAGCATGGGATAGATCCGTAGTCATAGAAGGATGTGAAGATGGAGCTAAGCAGAGAAGAAATCGGGTCTGAAAGACGTTTGTAGAAACAACTGGGTTTTCCGTCAGGACCCGGAGTTGATCGACCAGGAAGAGAAGTAATAATGGCTTTTATCGTCTGAGTGTTGAACATGTCACGAAAGAAGGGATGATCATTCATAAGGCCATGATAATGATGGTCGTAACCGGAACAACTGAAATTATATGAACCAGAAAATATGTCCGCAAAAACGTTTGCTTTCTCATAATCTTCCGTTATCGTGGTACCATTCACAGTTAGCATTGGTATGTCCCGAGATACACGAAGTCTACTGCGGACATCTCGGTGGAAAAAGTTCCGATCTTGATTTTTACAGAGGTTGAGGAGATGTAAACTCTCTTTCTCTTTGACGTAATTTGCATAGTTCCTAGCCATGACCTTGTATTGTTCTTTAGTGGTTTGACTAGGTATTGATCTATATTGACGAAAAGCATGCAATTTCCTATTGTTTAGCATTCGTAAAACCTTATCTTTTTTTCTAAATCTCATTTGACGGGGAACATGTTCACGAGACCGCAGAAATAGAGCTGGCAAAGCATCCGCAGCTGAGATAGTTCCAGCCAGTACTTGGTTCTGTAGATCTTTTACAATAGTTGATAATCGTGGATAATCTGCACTGTAATAGTTTATTGTTGATTGGCAATCTAATCCTGTTGTAATATGCAATGAGAAGTGTATCGGCAAGTGCGGTGGATTATCGCTGTTGCAGAAGGATGGAAGTGCATATACGTCGTAGACCACCGAAGGATCGGTAGCAAACAGAAGATCTAAGAAGTTTTCCCCTTTCGTGGGAAAATCGACCAACTGAACAAGGCCTAGTTCTGCTGATATTGACATGAACTGTGACTCCAATTCCGATGAGAATCTCCCCTTTATCCAATCAATTTCCCGCTTGTTGAAGTCCCCGACCAAAATCACTGGAAAGCACACAGAGCAGTAATGCCTTAGTTCTCTCCAAAACTCACACCAACGATCTAAATTACATGCTCTGTTTGGTGGAACGTATGCTGTAATAAGCCTGCACTTCCTATTTCCGCTTTTTATATCCACCGATATTATCTCAACATCTTGATTTCCACTATGCACGTTCACCAGCTTAGGTTTCGAGCTGCTTCGAATAATAATACATACACCTCCTCCCTCAGTAGTTTCTCTGTCGTATCAGAAAATATTGTATCCTGGTAGACATATCAAGGAAGACAAAACTGAATGATGTAACCAAGTCTCTGCTATACACAGAATGTCGGCCTCGTAGGACTGAATGCAGCAACACAAATCGTCAATTTTATTCACAATACTCCTGGGTTTCATGAATATACCTGTAACTCTTGATTTAGAATCGGATGCGTGTTCATTTGTTGAAGAAATTGACGATGACTGTCGTCTGCACAGTCATTGTTGATTAGTGGTGTCCCTCTGACCGGCCGATGCTTCCGTTATAGTACAATCTCCAGCCGGATCCTCCAGAAGATATCTGGGAATACCAAAAAACTCTCTGATGTGTATACCAGATGGCCAGTGGAATGGATCACTCAATGAATCCCAATTACTATCGACAGTGATTAGTACAAAAGATGCATAGTTGTTTGAGTTCCTTGTATTCAGCTTAACGTAGTCATACTCGAGTTGCGTGTCCTGCAGTATGCAACGTACGTCTGAGATAGATGTCTCTGGAGGAAATCTGTTCACCAGCAACCGACGTCTGCGAACCGTCAGCACTACATGCACCTGCGACGTTGTAGACATTCCCACTCTGAATTCATTACGCCGATCAGTCCCAGTTGCGACGTTGGATCGCTGAAAACGGTTTGGTGGTACTTGATTAATATCATCCCCTTTCAAGCGAGGGTGGACTGCCCGAAACGTGTTGTTATTTGACAAATTTTCCTTTCCCCTCAAAGTATCAGTCAATATTTGGGCATACAAAGCGGTAGCAACAGGCTCTGGCAATAATTCACAATTGTTTGCTCCAGATGAGTTCACATTTGAGCGCATAGCATTTGACAAGTTAGCTATCTCTGACTGCATTCTGGGAATGATCTGGGCAATGCTCTCTAGTCTACTAAAACGTTCCTCAAACTTCTGAAAGTTTCTCTCAATAATCTCTGAAATATTAGCAGTTTCACAGTAATGATTTTTCTGTTAACTAATGATTAATAATTGTTTAAATAATAATTATCATAAAAAAATTCAAATAAATTTGAGCCTTAATTAAAAAAGAAAAATAGGAATTGTAGAAACAGAACTGTTGTAACACGACCAATGTTTTGAGTCTTCATCAGCAGCACACTTTGAATTAGGATGATGTAAAAACCTATTTTTTTCTTCTTTTGCTACCTTTTTGTATGTATAAATTCTAATTACTTGCATTTTGTACAGTTTATAACTTAAAATACTACAGTGAAAAGCCTATATAATGATAACCAAAGAGAGCAGAGAAACATTGTTATAAGGGAGTTATTATAAATGGAGTCTGTCAAACCTCTCTATCTTGAAACTGACTGAACCGAAAAAAATGTCGAGATAGAGAGTTTTCGAGAAATAGAGTTATTTACGAAGAAAAGAAAAAATGGAAAAATATGATTGGTTATAAACTAAAAAGACAAAGAGAACTTTGACAGACATCAATACGGCTGTACTAAGAAACTCCGATCAAGCTACCGGTCAAACCACTGGAGAACAGGCGGAGTGATCGGGATGATGTCAAAAACATATCGAGACATTCGGCCAAGCTACTGGTCAACCCATAAGGCGATGAGACGAAGTGACTCTATCAATGCCAAAGCACACAAGGAGATGTTCAACACATACTGACTGTAAAGAGGTTACCGGGCATATGCCCTACTGAGCGAAATGCTTTAATGACTAGATAGCTATTTCAAAGAGAAGATGGAATCCTACCATTGCTGGTACATATAGAAAAAAGGTTCCCAGCATGTGCTATACTAAGAACCAATCAGAAGGACAAACTGAAATAGAACTAATTTGCATGCAAAAAATTACTATTGTACATTAGAACATGATTTTTAGCAACAGTCAAAAGTGTAAGCAAGATGGTCAATTCCACGAAATAAAATAGAGGTAAGAAACAAATGAGCATATATATATATTAAAATGGCTAGATTCAAGGACTATTTCAGCTGGGGTCTAATGGTAACGTTACAATTCATCGAAATTCAAGTTGTTCGCCAGATCTGATTCCTTAGTCACTGAAATGATTGGTTCAAAACCTATAGCTTTCTTCAAGCAATTTTGAATTATCTGGTGGCTCACTTTTTGCCATGCTGAACAAGCTATCTACACATGGCATTCCCCTTCCGTCAATCTCAGTATCCACCTATGATCGACAAGATCCATCAACAAAATGTGCTATAATATGAATAATTCTTTCTTACCAGTTTCTCTTAACTCCAGAGAAAAGCCAGAAAAGGAATTTTTGTGTTTTTTCACTATAATTGGGCGTGGCCTTCGAGATAGAGAGTTTTTCGAAAGTTATTTTGAGACAGGTGAAGATTCATTGATTTAGTACAGAAAATGCAATGATTTTTTTCATTTTTCGAGAAATAGAGTTTTCAAGAAAGAGAGGTTTAACTATGAATCAGGACCAGAGCATAATAGCGATATAGAGAAAATCATTATACAAAATTATTGTACAATGAAAAATTGTTACAGTTATACAATGATAAATTCCTCTACAATATTTTTCTTGGTCCGCAGAGTATTGCTATATCAAGGTTTCACTGTATATTACTTTTAGTATAGAGATAGAAAGGCTATTGCCTACTATTTCTGTACTATAAAAACTATTGATGATTAATACTTGAGCCAATTTTTTTTTACAAACCAATTTTAATATTATGATAATGATATTATGATTTAATATTTATGATAAATGATGTAATCAATATTTTGGTTTTTTTCCTACTTTTTATTATCACTAAAAGTACATACAATTATTTTTTAAATGACTATTTATCAGAGGCATTATTTACAAAAAGGGGGCTCTAAGCGATCTGTAGTGCAGGGTGGTGAATTTAAGTAATTTGTGGTAAAAAACATTAAATTGAAACAGGAGAAGAGAGGCAAAATTCTAATAGTCAGCAGGTGGAAAAGTCATAAATCTAAATCTGTGATTTATAAATAGATACAATTTATGACATGCATACTTTTGTCTTTTAATTCAGCAGCATATGGTAACAATATGAGACTATATAGCAGCACTTGACAAATAAAAAAAAAATTATGCACCATCCGAATTGCTTATGAGCTAAGCATAATTTTTTGCTAAAGAGAAATGGTTCCTAAATAGTGTTTTTTCCTTTTCCGATGTTTACAAATATATATATACATATTTCCTTCCTTTGCTAAAACTTAATCATGAAATCCTAAAATTTGGGTAGCTCATAGTCTTCAGTTGAACAATTACATATAAAAAATTTTGAGGGGCCAATGCAGGTTTTTTAGTCACCATGGCATCCTAGCACCTAGGATTTGTCAAGCCCTGCTTTATGGCAAGAAAATTGATAACAATAAGAGATCAAAATTGAGCATATTATACTTTAATATGTATGTTAGTAAGAATATAATAATTTTAGTGTTCTGTAATAGCCTAACATTGTATCAGAATTATGCAATTTTTTTTTGGGAAAAAATATATATATTTTTTAAAAATAATAGCAGAAACAGTAATTTTTTCCCTGAAGTTGGCAAAAGCCATGAATTTTTTGCTGGGTGGGAAAAATATATTTTTACCAAGACTAAAAACCATCAACAGTAAATTCCGTGCCAACCCTGGCATGGAGAGAGACAGTGTCTGTTCAGAGGAAGCTAGACAGTTATTATCTGTTAAATAAGCCCTGTGGTTTTCAGTGAGATACTACAAGAATCGTATCTTGATGACAGCCCTTCCTGTGCTCAACACATATTCTTCATAATAGGAAGGAGGGTATTGAAATTAATTTTGAACTAGATGTAATAGTCTATTGTAAATCCAGTAAGAAAAAGATTACCGTATATGTAGATATTCATGTTTCTCATTCCACTGCATTTTTTGTATCATATTTGTTCTTTCATGTGTACAGTCGAATCCTATTATAACAAACTCCAAGAGAGCGGAGGAATCACTTCATTATAACGAAATTTCGTTATAAAGGAATTCCAGGTTTTTGCATTGTTTCTATGATAACTTATTTGGGAGATTAGAAAAGTGTTTGTTAAAACAAGATTTTTGCTATTACGGTATTCGTTAAAACAGGATTCAACTGTATAACAATAGGGGGCTAATGCTAGAAATTTTTTGCTTTTTGTATTAACTAAGTACAAATGCATTATGCTTATCATACAGCATATTAAAACCATTTTTTTTTAAAAAGAAAATTTTTTTTTTCTCCACAGTGTGCATGATATGGAAAAGTCTATTGCAGGAATGGAAATAGACCCAGAAAATGGTATTTTCTTTGAAAATATGATAATTTGATTCATTTTTCTTATAAATTTTGATTTAAATTTCATTTTCTAAAGATGTCTGAAGTAAAAAAAAACAAGCTTGAGTTCATCAGATTTTCATATTTTATAATCTGAAAGTTTGGGTTTTCTGCATGATAAATCTGTATATAGCTTTTTGATTTTCATAATTGTTTTTTCCTGCTGAAATGTTTTTGTGATATATGAGGCAAAGTGTTTGAGCACACTACTTAAATACAGCACACACACCACTTATTGTGGTCTATCTGAGACTCAAGGTTTTTGATAACAATATCTGATTGATATGCAATCAAACGTCTCTATCTCAAAACTGATGGGAAGGGAAAGAATTTCAAGGTAGAGAGTTTTTGAAAAATAGAGCTTTTCTGGTAGGGAAAATAATCAAAAATGGCAAAAAATTGATTAATAAAAAACTAAAAAAACCGTACTATATTTTACTACGTACTAATGAAAATATTGGTTACGTGATCAATTACACAATGTTCAATCACGCTGTATGCAAATACACTAAAATATATTCACTTTTTTTTTCAATTCAACTTACATACCTCATTTAAAATAATTTGTAAGCTTAGATTGATGCATATTTTTTGCTCTTTGAGCTTTCAAAATCTGATCTATACTAGTAGGAGCTGCAAATATTTTGGGCCTCATCTTCTCAGTTTGCTCCAGAAAATGATGTGTTTTTGCAGAATGTTCGTCAGTTTTCACTTAATTTTTCTAGTTCCTCTGAATCATCATCTACTGTATTTTTGATACCCGAGTCGACCATACATTCACCAATCGTTTTAGTGAAGGTGTTGCAAGTTTGTAGAGAGTTTGGTCCATTTCCACAAAATTAAAAAACGAATGAAATTTCCAGCTTCAAGTGTGTTTTAGTAATGCCCCAAAGTTTTGGGAATGAGCCACCTAATCTGATCCTTCATCATTGAGATGATTGGTTCCAAACCCGCAGCTTTCATGAAGCAATTTTGAATTATTTGTTGGCTGACTTTTTGTCGTTCTGAAGGAGGCATCCACCAGCACCTCCTAGAGATAGAAGGCCTCTGCACTGTTTGCCATAAACGTCATTCGGACTACCTAGCAAGTTTGCCACATTTTGAAACACAGCATCCTATTTTGTTTCTTCTTATTTTGGTGCAGAATCTTTCTGATTAACTCACAAATACTGCATAGTGATTGGATATGGAGCATAGAAATCATCGCCACTTCTGAGCCCGATCATTTCTTTTGCTCACAACGATGATACTGGCACGAGCATAAAAATTTTTCCCTGAATATTCTGAGGGAAAATGGACTACTTACTTACGTCACAAGCAGACTGCGGAGGCCTTCCATCTCTAGGAGGAGGTGCATCCACCTCGTCAATCACAGTAGCCGCCTGTAATTGACAAAATCCATCAACCTAATAGGCTGCAATATGAATAATCCTTTCTTATCAATTTCCTATACCTCCTCATAGTTTGAAAAATAGGTAGCAGATGTCAGCATTATAACAAGCATTACAAGAAACATGTTTCATGTTAAGTTCACAACACAGACATGCACCAATTCGTTAGAAGTTCCGCAGAGGAATATGGATGAGGTGCATGTGTGGTTTAGTAGTAGTTGTAGTAGTACACCTCTGGAGAAAAGCCAGATTTGTGCAAAAAATAGAATTCCTGTGTTTTCGTTTTACTGTCATTGAACTTGGCCTTTGAGATGGAGAATTTTCCAAAATTACTTTAAGGCAAAGAGGTAAAACTGTGTTGATTTAGTACAGTAAATGCAAGAATTTTTGAATTTTTTGAAATATAGAGTTTTCCGAGAAAGAGAGGTTTGACTGCAGTAGTACCTGGAGTATGCAGAAATATGAGAAAAGTGACCATACTTCCTATTTGAATAAGACTCATATTTTTTCATCCTATTTTGACCATCCAATTTTCCTTTATCCTCTTTATTGATGAATTAGTTATCTACAACTATACACAAATAATTTGTACATATCTATGACCTACATTTTAGAAATTTTTATCAAACCCATTTGTAAAAAAAAATTTGCCAAAACAAATTTATACTCTTTTTGTCTTGAAGAATATCATAAATAATTACCAACCAATGGTTGATGTCCCATAGATTATTTTGGCCATCCTGATGTACTGTTTTCATCTAGAAGATGTAAAGTCACCGTGAACATTACACTTCATTCACTATGAGTTGAGAAAAAACTCATAGTTTGAAAAATTAATTGCAGATGGCAGCACTACACATAACAAGCATTAAACAAACATACTTAATGGAAAGTTCACTATACATACACACACATTCCAACATGTATCAATCAATTAGTTAGAAGTTCCACAGAGGAGTATGGACGAGGTGCATGTCTGGTTTAGTAGTAGTCACCCTGAACACATCTTTTATTTAATATATAGGCAGTTTTCTAATTTTTTTTCATGTTTTCATAAATGCTTACATAGATCGCACAGTTGTCGTGATCCAACAAGCCGATTTTGAAAGGGGGGGAGGGTTAAAGGGGGTCTTAATGGGGAGGGGAATGGTTCCTGTTGTCTGTTAGCTGGTAACAATTAAAAGCAAAACGAAGTGCAATAAAGCTTCAGTTGAACTGCAAAAAAAAAAAAAAAAATGTTTACCAACATGGTGATGCACCCTGTATTGTTTTGAACAGAAACAATTGATAAAATTAACTGAAATTATGATACACTATGAGGAAAGTTTTCCCTTGGTTTTATGGTACCTACATCTATTCTTTACAAAAGTGATAGAAATACACACATGAATGGTAACAATATCAATGATTCCATTAATTAACATCTATTGTACAACCAACATTAAAAGCAGCCAAGTTACATATTCCAAAAAATGGTATCTTAAGTTGGGTGTTTGTTCTGAAATTGTGATTGATTCACAGTAGGATCAAACTGGATTTGTTAAAAATGTGTGTCCCAACTTACCTGTACAAACTTAAAGCTCTGGAGAAAAACATTATTTGACTCATGAAAGCATGGCCCATTTCTACAAGTCAAAGCTGTTAGTAAGTTTCAGTGAGCATTGCATCTTTATTGGAAGCAAAACTACTTTAATTCTATACCACAGGCTAATTTGTTTTTACATTGGTAGTATGCCGTTGATGGGGGGGGGGGGGGAAATTGGAAAAGATATAATATTTATCTTTTAAATAATAGTTTGCTTAGAGTTTTTCATGATAAGAGCAAATTTCAGGAACAATTCAAATTAAACATTTGAATTTTACATGTTTTGAAGACAAATAAATTTTCTGTTAGTATCTTTGTGAGATTTTCCCATCATGTGAGATTTGATGGAAACAAATTTTAATACAAAACAGGAAACTCAGCAAATGAAGTGCAAATGAAAAATTTAATGTAATGAGGAAGACTCAAACATGAACTTGTTTTGATTTTCATCCAGTGAGAATTAAGTAGAAAATAATTTAAGTGCAAAAAATTGCAGCCAAAAAAACAAGAAAATTAGCAAGAGAAAAGATATTATACTATTACCCAGATTCAAATGTAAGACTCAGAAGCTTAAACAAGGTTAAGCAATATTTTAAAAACATGATTCTCTAAATTTTTAACCTGAACATTTTGATTTCTCTGGAAAAACTGATGATCAAAGCCCAAGTGAGAATGGAATGTGGTTAGTGATCTTGAATCAAAGACCAAAACAATAAATTGGGATGAAACAAGTTTATTATGCAAATATAAAAATTGTTCTCTTGTTCAAAGAAGCAAAAAGTGAACCGGATAATGAAAAATGGTTTAATGTGATGAGAATTAACTAGAAACCCTTAAATCCTGAGGTATGTATTATCTAATTCCTAGATATCAAGCAAATAAAATCTTAGATAATAAATGGGTTTATAGCATCAAAACGGACAGTTAAGGGAAAATACAAAGATTGAAAGCTTTGACTTGTTGCCAAAGGCTTCAGGCAGGCTTAAGGTATAAACTATTTTGACACATTTTCACCAATTGTGTGTTTTACTTTAGTTATATTATGTTTATAGTGATATTATTAAAATACAAAACATGAGCATGCCAATATGAAATGTGCTTATCTTCATGGAACCCTGTCAGGAAACATTTTTCATTCAACCACAAGGTTTTGTGGGAAAGGGGTAGAGAGAAAGAGAGAGAAAGAACATTTTGTAATGAAAATGAAAAAAGCTTGCTCTTGTGCTCTCATTTTTGGCTCTGGGTCATTTTTGTGAGTTTCTCTAGCTGTTATGAAATCAAATTATGAAAAAAGTTGATTATATATACACTGGGCAGCATTCGAAATCATTGGTGGTCCACTGGTCGGACCACTGATTAAACAATTGGACCACAAAAACAAAACAAAAAAATGGAGTGGTTCGCAGGATCAGTAACAAAAAACCCCCATTTCCCAGATGATACATTGATTGCAGAAGAAACTATGGGCGAATCACACAGATCCTCAGTCGTTTCTTATTGCTTTGACCATTTAAATGTTGAATGATAAATGTTTATCGCTGCAAAAAATATTTAGAAAACCTGCATCTTCCGAAATTCAGAAGTTTGTGAGCAAAACTGATTTAGATTTTCTGCATGTATACAAATAGTATGTGTACCAAGTGGTGCCTCAATTTTTTCTATCCATCTAATTCATTTTTATTTTTTCTGTCTGACAAAAATGTGGGTGGTTGCTCTCTCCTTATTCCAGAGGGTGCATAGCAGAGATGAGATGAATATTCAGCTGCGATTTGGTATTTTGCCTATTCAGCCCTTTTGCCAAATATTTGGTTTGGCCGAATAATGCTTAGGTATTTGGCCAAAGTGTATCTGTAAATCTAACCACAACAAACTAATTTAAAGAAAATTATATTCATTGTATTTTTGGCATAAATTAAAAATTTACTGATTATATTTTATTGTGTGGTGTGTACCTATCCTTATCTGTGCAAGAGGCTCTGTCAGGGTGAATTTCTAGGATAAGTAAAACATGATACTGAAAGTAGAATCCTACAACAATAAGGTAGAAGTGAGCATGAATTTAGTAACTGAAGGATGTACCTAGACAAGAAATGTATCAAGCTACTGAAAGGGACAAAGAACATCTAGAGTGGAAAAATAAGTCTCAAATTTTATGATTTGTTGACATTTTGTTGACAAATAATAGTTTACATTTTCTTAATTAGATGTAAAACTGTAGCAAGTGTTAAAAAAATTAATGGATTCTGTGATACCTCAGCTAACAAACACTCCAACATACAAATTTTTTGGCTAACAAGGATTTTTTATTAATTTTTCTGCTTCAGCTAATGAACATTGATATGAATTCACGCACTAACATAAAATAGCCATGTCATGAGCTAAATTTTCACACCAATCATCATCAGAATTATTGTTACTAGAGCCTGATTAACGCATATCCACCTTAGAATTTTTTTTCTGATGTACATACACTTCTCTTTCTGCAATTCTTTGTACCATTTCATATAAAATGATTCAGCCAAAATAGAAAAATGCATTGATAAAAAGTAGCCTATGTTTTCCAAGCATTCGTTCTTTCAGTCCAAGACTCTTAGCATCAAGCTCAACAGTCTGGGAGATTATCTTCTCCGTTTGTATATATCAGGCACAGAAATGAGCTGACCAAATCACAAGTGAATGGGACACCTATGAACTCGATTGGGTTCATCTTCCTGTATATTCTCATTTTTATACATTTTAATTTTAGGTAGAAGCTGGAACAATTTTCCTTATAAGAAATCATGTTTCGGCTAATGAACATGATTCCAGAGTGAATCATCTTTGTCAGCTAAGGTATCACAGTACCATTAAAATACAACATATCATCATTAAATTTCATTACCAGTATCATGTTAATAAAAATCGTTCAGTTACTGGTTTTTCAATATTTATTTAAATATCAGTATCAAGTCTCTTAGTATCAAGCTGAATAATCTGGGCATTCTGGGAGATCTTTTCCATCTGCACGTATCATGCAGAAATGAGCTGACCAAATAAGAAATGGATGGGGACTCTTATAAACTGAATTGCGTTACTTCAACACGAGCTTTATAGCAGACTAAAGCTGGTGTTGGTTGTGTACATAATTTGAAATTAAAAATATCTTCAGTATCTCATCCTCCTGTAGATTCTCATTTATCCAATTTGAAAGATGTTTATTTTAGCCTTCAACCAGTTTAAAAAACACCAATTTCATTTATAATTGTGATGAATTTTAAGGAAATTGATATTCAGCCAAAATATTAGCTGAATGCTTAGTATTTGGCCGTATCACTTTGTCCCGTCTCTAGTGATAGACAGCCCATTCCAGTCTTCTTTTTTTGTCTGTCTTGCAAGCTTTGACACCTAAAAATGCCTTATTTTTTGCTGAGTATGTTAAAAAATAAAAATAAAGACACATGCACTTATAGAAATCTTTTGTTTTAATTATTCCTTAATTTTAATGTTGCCATTTCAATCTTAGAAAACCACACACATTTAGTATATATCTTCTTATAAGCAAATATTTTTTGCAGAATGTTTTCTCAAAATGTAATTTAAAAAGGAATAACTCTTTAAACCTTAACACCTGTTTTTTGATAAAGCCACAAAATCAACAGTTGTGGTTTAAATAATAAGATTTGACTGCAGTTCTAATTGTTTTGTGTGGCTTTTCGCACCGCTTATGGCTGTATTCAACACAGTTGAAACTACAATTGCAGGTGAAAGGATTGAAGATCGAAAGGGATTGATTAAATTGAGGATTTTTACCAATCCGTGTCAATCGCTAATCCTTTAACCTACGATTGTAGTTTAATCTGTGTCTGTGAATACCGTCATTAGTGGTACATCACGCTTTTAAATGGTAATATATTTTGGGAAATAAATTATCATTATTCAGAACAGATTTTGTTCAGCAGGCCAGTAGGTTCTCTTTATTTTTTCATGCTGATGCTGCAGGTTTATGGATTTCAGCTCTGCAGTGAAGAGCTGTCTTCAGAAAATCATGTTCTAAAGTCACAAATTGAATGTCAATGGCTTTATTTGTCTTCAAAACATGTCAAAACATTTTTTTTAATCCACGCAGTGTTTATTTTTGTGTTATAACAATTTAAATTTGTGTAACTCAAGGTACCACTATATTTTAAATTATGAATTGAAAATGCAATTGAAAGACTTACAGCAAGAAGGTATTAGCTCCATTTTTTTTCCATTGTGCCAAAAAGGAGTCAGCCCCTTTTTTTGTCCTTTTCTTACCCTAATGCTATGAAGGTGTTAGCTCTATCTATTGAGAAACACAGGAACTAAGTGCTGTGGTTACCTTTGTCCAGCCTCAAATGAAGGAAATATATTTTATAACAAGGAAGTGAACTTAACTCTAAAGTGTTAAAAATGGAGTTAACCCCCCTTCAATTTGCTATATTGCAGCAGTATAAGAAGAATTATTTATCATTTCATGTATATAACACCAATCAGGTATATGACTGCTTTATGTTTGTTCTGTCATGTAGATAAATGCTTCGAAGAGCTGACTGACAACAGGGACATTTCCCTCTTCAGAGTGTGGAGTTGTAAAGATAAGTATGTGAAACATGTTTCATCTAAATTTAGCATTCGCTCAGTATGGCTTGAAATAAAGCCACCCTCTGGGGTGTTCTATTCTCTGGAGCTTGCTCTCACAGAAAGACTACACTTCATCTATAAAAATTTTCATATAGATATAAAGAATTAGCAAAAAACATTTGTCTTAAAATTATTTTTACACCAGGCCTTTCATCATGTAAGAGTTATCCTGGCTTGACAGTTGCTAAGGAGTATAATTTTTTGCATATCAGTATCATATTTGTCAAGCTCACATCCTTTATAAATACAAATACAGGCGAAATGCCCAATGAAGTGGATGAGAAAAAGATGTCCACAACAAATGTGGATGTCATATATTACTAAAATACAGCAACCCAATAAATACAAACAATATACACATGATAAACTATTATACAATGCCCATGAAAAATATTTACTGTTGTCTTATTCTAAGTATGGATAGCTTCTTGATTTACCCCCAACATGTTATCATATTTCTTTTTAAACGTGTCAATTGTGTTAGAATTTACTACCTCCTGGGGTAAGCTATTCCATTTATTAACAAGCCTATTAGAAAAAATTCCCTGTGACACCACAGCCTAGAATTCTCTCTTACCAATCGATACTGGTGTTCCCTTGTCACAGCAGACGATTGACTGCATATTCATAATTCATGGTCCATCCTATCCATCCCGTTGAAAATTTTGAACACCTTGATCACATTCCCTACACCTGTGTTCTTCCAATGTAAACATCTTCAAAAGATAGTCTTTTTTCATAACTCAAACCTTTTGTGCCAACAAGGACACACTCTTCTCTGCACTTCCCTTCAGCCAAGTCTATGTCCCTCTGTAGGTATGGTCTCCAAAACCTTACAGCATACTCTAGTCCAGGACGAATTAAGCCTCAGAAAAGTTGGAGAATGACTAGGAGAACGTGAAGAGACCTTTTTGAAAGTAAAAAATAAATATGAATATAAAATATTACATGTTTCCTTTTTACATAATTGTTTTCACCTGAATTCTTATGTATAAGGCAATTAAATCTCCTGACCATAATAGAAAACCTATTATAGTATCAATATAGCCTTAAGTATCAATCAAACTATTGTAATACAAAATCTCATACTCATCTTATTCCACTGTATGCCAGAACTAATGCTTTTTTACAATAATACAAATTCTCTGGGGCCTAAGATTGTGGAATTATCTGCCACACAATCTAACACTTATAAATAGCCTGCCCATGTTCAAAAGAAAGTTGAAAAACCATTTGCTACTAACATATTAACCATAAATATCAGTATAATTAATTGTACTCCAAAAATTACCTGCCAAAGAACTTGTTTGACTTTCTCACTTGGTATTAATTATTTTATTGTATTATGTGTGGCTAAACTTACATATACTGTAATTATATATTTGTTCCAAGTTCCATGCTGTTTCAACTGTTTTTTTCCTAGGGCATTGGAGTTCGTCAGGTCATTTTTATGGCCTTTTTCTCCCTTTTTTCTGTACACGTGAGGGGGGGGGGAGAGAGAAGAACGGTTTTTAATCCAAAAAAATCAAAATCAATATTTTTGCAGTTTTGTATAGCTCAGTACCATCTCTTTCAACCATGTACAACATCAGAGGCAATAAATGCTTCCAGTTCATTGTAATAGTGCCGAGTGGCATGGTGGTAAGATGCTCGTCTACCATCGTGAAGGTTGTTGTCAGGGTCCCGGATTCGAACCCAAGAGAGGATATAGATAAGATATTTTCTCAAACGAACTCGAGGCGACCACCGATAGACTGCACCTTCACTTCCAACCCATCTCACTAATGGCAGTAAATTGCAATATAGCGATATGGCCAGAGTTGGTGTTTGGTGAAGTAGTTCATTGTAATAAAGGAAAAAAGATACGGCATAAGGGGGAACAGTGATTTTAGTCACAGTGCGCAGATGGAAAAACGATCAGAGTCCAGCATATGCACAGAAAGTGATATTTGAGTGTGTATGTATTTGTTTTATTTATTTAAAATACAAACTACAGGCAAAAGCCCAGTTACAGTTTGCATATATGAATACAAGATAAAGATAAAAACTGATGTGCAGTTCACATGCTTTGTGGCTTTCTGCTTATGAATTTGAGGTTAGTTCGTGTATCAAAAGAAAAGATGCTCACTGCTGACAAGGCCAATCAAATGCCTTCATAGTTCCACACCATGTTTAGTGTATCACCATTCCAGTTTTTTTGGTAGTCACACCAAAAATGGCTAAGGATAATACTTTTTTTCTCACTGAATATTTTTCTGCATGAACCACCAGTAATTTTTATCTACTTTCAACTTAATTCATCATACCATGATCAAGTATCATAATTATTCAAATTTTATACAGTGTGTGTGGGTGTGTGGTTTCAGAATCCTACTTAAATTAAATGTTCGTGGAGGGTGAAGCCCAGAAAAAAAATTTATACACAACCATTTTTTTACTTGATTTTTAAAAATTGTTTGATTTGAGTTTTACATAATATAAAATGAAAATAAAGTTTCTAACATTGTAATTAAATAACATTTTTAAGGAAAAACTTTGTTTTTCATCTCCTGAAAAATTTTGTTTTATGGACTCCAATAATTTTTCCCAGACTCTTCATATGATAGCTTGATTCTATAACGTGAATCAGCAGTTCTCAAAATTTTTTGACTCGCAGAGCTCTTTTTAGTACGTAATTTCTATGGCAGAGCTGTGTGGGCTTATTTTTTTACTAAGCATTTTAGTTTCATTTATCAAGGTTACTGATTTATTCCATTTTACTTGAGCAGCCCGGGAGCCTCTGGGAAACACACACAGAACCCCAAGGGCTTCACGGAGCACCGGTTTAGAACCGCTGGCATAGATGAATAAATTTAAATTTGCTATTTTTGTTCTACCATGCCACTAGAGGCCATTCAGCATCAAAAAACAAATTAATTTCTTTTCTTTTTTTTTGGCATTCCTGATCATCTGATTTTAAGGAAATAATTTGTGAGACTGTTCTAAAGTAGCTTAAAGCAATTGTTCTTGGCACTTTTGGCTGTGGTGCACTGCATTCTCTTCCCCAGTGAATGTGAGAATTTACATTCTTACCTTCTTTGGAATAGAAGACTAGACATCATGATGGCGTTGTATTACAATCTGGTCTCAATCTCAGCAAGCAGGTCAGTAGTGGTTAGCTGGAGTTGGTTTTATAATTTCAAGATGTGAATATGAACCAACAGTTAAAAAGTCTCATCACAAAGAGCAACAAACCCTACAACCATTTCATTTATTACACTTCACTCACAATTCAAAATAGTGATTTGAGCACTAACCTTAAACACAACACCAGATACACATGAAGGCTGTTTAGGTATACACACTCTTCTGCGCTACAATCCACTTACGCCTGAAAGGGGATAAAGCTGTAGTGAATTGCCCACAATAGTGATGGAACTGTGCAGTGTTCATGCAGAAGAAAAAGAGCACCACCATATAATAGGATTTGCCTTTTATCTGCATTGTTGAAAAATTCTGTTAGGTAGCATGTATTGTTTTCATGGAGCAATGACATGCACATTTCAAATATTTATGCATGCATGTTCACACAGGACAGTTCAAGTAGAGTAGGAAACCATTATATCATCTCTCTGCATATCCCATAACTGGATATATTGTGGTTATCATTTTGAGAATTTTCTTTTGATGAAAAAATTAGAAATAAATTGAAAAATATTGAGAAATTTTTATTTTTTGTCTGGAACTGTAGAGCTGCGGTTGAGGAACAAGTTCAAAAGTCATTTCTTGAGAAGGTAAGTTGCATTTGGACATTAGTTTTGTCATTATTTTTCTGTAAGTTATTCTATATTAATGCATTATTTTCTCAAGTTATCATAAATTCTTAGCAGGTTTAAAATTTTTATTATACCACCATCACAGACTTGAAAACTGGTGACAATTTAACTTTTCCTTTTTGAAAATATCTTTATTTACTCAGCAGTTCTCTGAAGTGTAATGCCTAATATTTATGTAATACAATTTGTATTTATGTAATACAATTTGTATTTATGTAATACAATTTGTATTTATGTAATACAATTTGTATTTATGTAATACAATTTGTATTTATGTAATACAATTTGTATTTATGTAAATACACAAATTTGCATATATGTAAATACACAAATTTGCATATACTTTTCTAGGTCACATGGTTGAAAATAAGGAATTTGTTTCTGAGGTGTATAGCATCTGTATTTTATTTAACAAAGTCATTAAACACAACCAACATGCATCATAATGAAATCTCAAACGGTGATAAAAGAAGCATGGCCGATGT
Source organism: Pholcus phalangioides (assembly GCF_987345545.1). NCBI lineage: Eukaryota > Metazoa > Arthropoda > Arachnida > Araneae > Pholcidae > Pholcus > Pholcus phalangioides. The sequence continues at coordinate 9,409,722 of NW_028301598.1, forward strand.
CTTGAGTGATATTTTAGCTAACCTGAGGGACACTGTGGAATCGATCGACAGAGATAACCTCATCCAATCTATCGTAATTATATTCTGAATTTTCAGAGTTTTTTCCATCTCTTATATTTTCTTAGTTATGCATTTTGTATGAATATCTATCTATATAATGTACTCTCTACAGTTGAATCCCATTAATATCCCATTAATAGTTATCCCATTAATAGTTATCCCATTAATTAATACCGTTATAGCGAAAATCTTGTTTTAACGAACACTCTTCTAATCTCCCAGATAAGTTTATATATGAATGATGCAAATAAATGAAATTTTGTTATAAAAAATTGATTTCTCCTGTCTCTTGAAGTTCGTTACAATGGGATTTGACTGTAATGCATATTAGGCCTACTAACCAATTTGAATGATTTAAATATCTGTGTATATGTATTCACCAGTGCTGGTTCAAAAAAATGCTGGTTGAAATTCTCAGACTCATAAATGTTTATATCCAAGTATATGCAAGTCACTCAAATATTTTTTTTTTTTTTTTGCAACTTGAGAAAACAGCTAGACACGTTGATAATTTTTGCTTTGATGAGAATTTAAACTTTTTCTAATCATAATCATGGTTTGCAGTAGGGATGGGACAAATAATGATTTGGCTGAATATCAAATATTCAGCAGTCGAACATCAGTTTTTAAAAAATTCATCGCCATTACAAATAAAATTTGAGTTTTTAACCTATTAAGCCGGTTGGTTAGAAAATTTGCCATTCTAAATTTTAAGTTTTTTCTTTGCCAATAAATGGTGGAAGTGGTTACACTCATTATTTTTTGTTTTTAAAAAAATCAAAGTCGTCGTTAATGGGTTAATTTGAAATGAAGTTATTGAAAGTTTCAAATGATTGAAATTGGGTTTTAATTATGCAATTTATTATTTGAATAAAAAACTGGTAATTAAAAGATTTCCATGATACTGACAATCAAATTTAACTTGGATATATTGTATTTTAAAGAATCAATTTTTTTCCTTCAATATATTTGTCATAATTTTATATCTAATTAAGAAACTTATTTACTCTCAAGTGGAGTAATGTGTCATAAAATTTATGGCTCACTTTGTTGTTTTTCCTCTTTAGATATTCTTTGTCCCCTTTCTTTTTTGCAGTCACTCAATACAGTGATACCTCGTCTAATGAAAATAACTCATTCCAAAATCACATTCATTAGCCAAAACAAGATGCTGCATAGGTTTCTATGGAAAATAGTTTAATTTGTTCTATAAACTGCCCATAATTTCAAACCAACTTTCATGAAACACAAAGAACAACTACGATAAAGACAAAGACTGAAATAAACAACTTCATAATTGAATAAAGGATAAGTAAAGGGAAGGTGAAAAAAAAGTGTATTAGGAGATGTGTGATATAGTCGGCTCATTTCTCTCACACATACAGATAGAAAAGTTAAGTCCTGACTGTTCAGTTTGGTATTAAGAGTCTTACTGTATGCAGTGAAAGCATTCAAGTCTAAGGCTTTTCTTCAATGCATTTTCTCTTTTAGCAAATTCATTTTACATGACTTGAAATCTTTCTGAAAAATAGTTGGGTATCTAGGAAGCTATTCAGAGGTGGAAAACTATAAATCTGGCTGAAGTGACAATTACTCATTGGATTAATTTTAACATTGGCCCAACAATTTAGCTCACAGCACGGCTGTTTTATGAGAATTGATGCATCTATATCAACTAAAATGTCTGTCAGCAGAATCTTTATTCTTTAGCTGAGGCCGAAATATATTGAAAACAATCTTTGTTATATTGAAACATTTGCAGGCTGTGACATTCACTAGCCAAGATATCACTGCATCTTGTCTAGATAACTTGACTTGTGTATATATACAGTAAAACCTCGTTAAGTCGTCATTTTTCTTCAGACCCTTCCAGCTCTCATAGACCACAATGTTATTAAACCCTCATTTACTCGTCACTAATTTCAGTTAAGTCATCACTATGAAAAAGTTTGAGAAAGAGGAACAGACTATTTTTATGGCTCCAATTAAAAAAAGAGCTTGTTAACAGCATTGCCATATGCTTAAAAGTCACCATAAAATCCTATATACCCAAACGGAACAGTTTAAGTAATGAAAGTTATGCTGGGGAAGTTCATTTGCCGACTAGGGTTTTTGGAACGTTGGGGACTGTTCAAGGTAGATCTCATTTCTGCTTGAGCTCCATTGGAGAAAGTGGACAAACCGCGAGACACCCAGGCTCTGTCGCAAGAAGCAACATAAGTACTTCGCAGGGCATCTTCGGCAAAACCAAAATTTATTGATATGTCAGTCAAAGATTACATATAGTGCAAGGAAATCAAAAACTATGTAAATCGAAGAATCAAATTAATCAAGTTAAAGTCAAAGTGCAACGGATAATAAATAATCGTAGAAAGCATGGGCTCTATTAATTTAGGGCTTGAAATTTAAATAAAATATCTTTGTTGAAAAAAATTAGACATTCTTTCCCAAATTGAGGTCTTCTGTTTACTTTTCCCTTCCCAAGGCCCGTCCACCAAGTCAAAAGTGTTCGAGATTACTTTGTAGTTGCATCATGAACTGCTGATGAAGAATTAAAACACTAAAATTAAATTTGATGTACATGTAAAATTATTGTGCAATAGAGAGTTCTTGTTATGAAGAAAAGCTACCTATTCTAACAGTTGCTCTGTTAGTCTAAATTAAAAATTGCTAGTATAAATCAAAGTGTACAGTACATTTCACCACAATAATTTAAGTAATAAGAGATAAAAAAGATAATAAAGATAAAATTTTTCTTTCGCAATCTATAAATTTTATTAATATTGTTACCGTATATACTCGTGTATAAGCCGACCCCCCCACTTCAGGACCACCAAAATCGCGATAAATTGAAAACCCGTGTATAAGCCGACCTAAAAAAATCTGCATTTCAGGGAAAAAAAATCTTATATTTTAATGCAAAATGAATACTTACGGAAATTTACAATAGAAAAGATTCAAACTTTTTATAATCTGTTTCTGCTAAGTCTCTAAGCTTATGGTAATCCATCAGATCATCATAGGGGGTGCGGGCGGCATCTTCGTTTTTATCTTCATCTAGGCTGTCATCGCCATTGTCACTATCAAATAGGATATCTTTAGTTCCGTCCATCGCATTGCTGATGTAACACTTTTTGAACGATCGGATGATAATTTTGGTGGAAACAGAATTCTACGCCTTATTGTACCTATTGGCATACTAAATCAATGTAAGGTTTCTTCAAGGCACCACTTTTTGTAGTTTCTTTATCATCCGGAACTCATCCATTCAATCCACGAATTTCTCAGTCTTTGAGAGGCTTGTTGATGCTCACATCTAAAGGCTGTGCAATTAACATTAGACACCACCAACCAATGATGTTTTCGATTTCTTTGCCTCGGCTTTGACATTATCAGTTCTGTGGGGTTTGAAAATATCGTATACCAAAAATGCCAGTTTCTCGAACACTGCTGCAAAAATGACTACTGATTTCGGGGGTCGATATTTTCTCATCAAAAACTAACCCGAGTATAAGCCGACCCCCCCCCCCCCCACTTGGGGAACAAATTTTTCCACAAAAAAACGCGGCTTATACACGAGTATATACGGTATTTTGATTCATACTTTAATAAATGTCATATTACTTTAAATTTATACGATTTTCCTAAAATTGCACATTAAAACTGACGGAACTCTGCTTAAGCCGTCATAACTTTTCGATAACTTGAGGTGACGACTTATCGAGGTTTTACTGTATTTCATGCTCACTTTCATCGTACTGCAGTAGGACTCAATTTTTATTTTCATGTTTTCCCTATCCCAGAAATTCACCTTGATATATCTTTTATGGAGGGAATATGCATCATTCAATGAAATGTAATCAGTAAATTTTTAATTTACACAAAAAATTCCAATTGATATAATTCTTATAATTACTTTGATGTATATCCATTTACACAGATATTCAGCTGAATAACTAGGCAACATTTGGATGAACCAAATATTTGGTGAAAGATCAGAATAGGCTTAATATCAAAATAGTAAATGAATATTTGAATATTCGTTCCTTATTTAGTTTGCAACTTAGTTCTAAATAAGTAAAATTCAGAAAAAAATGTCAGGGTGGACAAAAGTGAATAGCTCTCAGTTTTGCATGGTAACTTTTCATGCAGATCGAACATAGATGGTTAAAAAAACAAATGCCAACTTTGGTGCAGCTGCTAAACTCTGAAAGTGAAGTTATATAAAATAAAATTCATTCCTTTTATTAACGCTGTGTGGGCAGGAAAATTCTATACGGAATTGTCAAAGTGTATTTTAGCATACTGCTCGACCCGTATTGCCAATGTTGGCACATCTTTTTTCTTATCTCAAAATGAATTATCAAAAACTATTTCAACATTGTAGAGCCTTATGTTTTATTTAGTTAGGTGAATTATGCAGTTCAATAAAAATACACTCTGGTTTAGGAGTAAAGGACTGAAATTTTAGTCTTTCTTTTCCTAATGTGTGTGTTCAATTAGATTATCTCATGTGAAATTCAGTAAAATTCCTCTTAATGATCACCTTTTTATGGCAAAATAATAATTTCCCTTGTATACTAAAATTATGCATTTCAAATCTGATTAACGGTCACCCCTCTTTTACAGACACATTTTTCTGTCCTGTTGGTGTCTGCAAAAGGAGGGGGTTCACTGTACTTCCAGTAAAACCATGCTCACTTTTGGCACAATTCTAAGTTATACAAAAGATTGAAACACTGCTTTCGAGATATGGGAAATTCCTAGTAACAGAACTTCTCTCAACTGTATATGATCTTATCTGAACATAATCATTCTAATTTGTGATTTTTCTAAGAGAATGTTTTTGATGTCATGAAGTAGTTTAATTTCTTGGAAACTCAGTTGTATTTAATAAGCCATTCACAAAATTATTTTTTCCTTATTTTTATTTTTTTATGAAACAGCTGCAATAAAATTCTTTATTTTACTCTTTCTTAGTTTCCTATCCAAGCTCCAGGATCTACGAAGTTATTCAGGTACCTCCAGGGCAATTATATTGATCTATTCATATCCTTATCAGAACTAGTCGTAAATCTGCATAGGTTGGTCGAAAGCTCAGCTGGTATGTATTGAGGAAAAAATTATATTTATATAAATTATCCCTTACATTTTAAATGTATCCAAATATGTTTCTTCTACAAATGATACAACCATGTTGAAATCAGATTTCGATTTTTAATCATGATGTAGATCTAGAACAGGAGTTTTCAACTTCTCACACCAAGCAAACTATATTGAACATTTTTTATGAAGCCTTCAGACCACTGAGTCATTTTAAACCAGGGGTTTGTCCATCCAAAGTTTGGGTCATTTTTCAGACCCTTCACAAAATTCTGGATCTTAAAAACTAACTCTTCCTAAAATATAAATTGACGAAATCATAAATTTGGCATATAATTTCTTTTGTGATGAATTAAGTAGACTGTTTCACTTTCCTCAAAATTACTCATTTTTCACAAAAATGAATTACCATTTGTACAGATATGAAGAAAAATTTTAAAAAAATACTGGATGGATCCCTATTTTATACCCATGTTATTGAAGAGCTCAGTAGGCCATAGGTTGAAGAGCCTACCTGTTCTAGGGCATTCAACTTTTAGAGTCATGAACTGCAGCTAGGCCAATCATCATAACAGCAGCACTCATACTGTAACTCTAACATTCTCAAACTGAAATCTGCAAGCCGTTAATCCTTAAATGAAACTGGATGGGGTGTTTAACTGTGCTTTTCACAATAACTTCCAATTCAAAACTTGGACACGTATACCATATACTCTTTCATGCTTCAATTAGCACAGTGGTACTAATAATGCTGATAAGCAACCAGTTGAAGATGATTAAAATGTATACTTCCATACTGCATTTCTGAGCCCATTTTTTCAGTTCAATTTCATGAATTGTTTCACATTTCATTTTGAACAATCGCTTTTACCATTTTAAACTGTTTTAGAATTGTTATACTTATTACTGGTTTTTATTTATATTATTATGTAATTAGGTATTTTTTAATACTCATTTGTTTATATTACAACAGATGCGGAAGAGAAGTCATGTTTGAAAATTATTTCTGACTCTAAGAAATATATTCAAGGTAAGAAATATAAAATTAGTCATTGTGAACTATTATTAGAGGTAGAATTCTACTGAGAATATCAATATATAGTGAATTTCCTTTTTTCTCCTTGCCATAGCACTGCATAAAAAGCTGGAAAAAACGCTGTCGGATAGCAAGCTTTTTAGAAAACCAACACAAATCAAGGCTTTATTAGAAGATTTTACAAATAGTATTGAAGTGAGTAACTGATTAGGTTTATGTTTCTATTTTTAATAGGAAGTGAGTTTCTTTGGTTAAAAGACCATTGTCTGTATGACTTCCTCCTCAGCATCCCCTTTAGTGCTATTGATTGGCTATTGATTGGCATTTTCCCTGGACGGATCATGCTGATCCCTTGGGAATACGTGAAGATCACGTTATTATTAAAAAAAAAAAAAAATATCAGCTAGATATGTTGTCAAACATACGATGCCACCAAAAAAAAAATGTCACCCACCAATCATAGAAAAACATTGAGGATGAGCGTATACTAACTGAAACCCAAGAACCCATAATCTACATTTTCCCATTGACAGTAAAACACTTGTATAACAATATTCAAGTAACCAGAGAAATGTATCGCTATAAAGGAGTTGTCATTATAGGTTGAATATATTAACACTGTAAAGTGCATTGGAATCAGAGAGGCAATATTGTTTTATAGGCCATCATCATTGTAGTGGATATCATTATATTGGTTTTTCATTGTATAATATTGAAGCTAGATGGTGAAAAAAATTTGATTGTCTGTTTCAAAAATTTTGTGATTCTTATTGGTCTTTAAATCATGATCCAAAATTAAGATAACTACAACATAAGTTTTTCCTACAGCTGTGGTAGATATCTTAAGTGGATATATCAATAATAACATCTAAAATATGAATGGTCATTCCTCTTGATTGAAATGTTTTCAAAAATGGAATATTTTGATTTGTGATTTTTTTTAATGAACTAAAGGTGTTATGGCGGCATCATGCAGATGAAGCCAAGGAGCATGACGTCATTCAACCTGCACTGTATATAAGTAATGAGCTGCGATAGACTACTTTCTTGCTTACTTTTACTTTGTCCCTTACCTGTACGCGCTTGCGTTGCATTGGTAATATGTATGTGTTACTACGTTAAACTAATAATGTTCCATTGTTAATTAAACCTAAGTTGTTGTGTTACAACTCTGAGTCTCATCTTTCGAGTCAGATGTATTGAGTATCTACAAATTGTCTTCAATACTCACTAGAAATGATTTTTTATCATTGTGTTATTCCATCATTGAATTATTGCCCAGTGGCAATTGGGCAACTAAAACGTCCTCAACACAGTCACAAACTGTTTTATTTTCCATATTTTAGGTGACAGCCCAACAGCTAAATAGAATCACCAGCACCAGAATGACTGTGAAAGTTCACACATCTTTTTTTGTTATGCATTAAGAGTGTGATAGCTCAAGTTTGTGCCAATTTGCCTGCTGTATGTACAAAAAGATGTTCAGAGGGTTTGTGTGTGTGAAAAAAAAAACACCAGTCATTTTTCTCATCAAAAACTTTCCAGACGTAGTGATATCATTCAAGATGATAGATGGTGCAAAGTCATCTGCACGGAACTGCTCCATGGGATATCAACACGAGCATTTAGTTAACAAAAGGGCTTTCACACCTTAATTATTTGTTGTTGGTTCATTAGGAACCCACAGCCCTTTGTTCAAAGGAGAGGGGGATGAGCCAGTACCTACTTTTCGCTAAGAAGTGCTGGACGAGTACAGGAAAGGGAAGATAAGGAACTGTCTGATCAGAATTCTGGTCAGCTGGAACCCCTCACATCCTAGAATAGGGTCTCTAAGTTAGGGCTGGACAAATTCAAAAAACTGTAGGTGCCAAAATTTTTTTTCACCTGAAGTAAAAGGTCCAAAATAATGCTTCTTTTGACTTTTTCAGGACATAGTGACCCTCTCATGTCAGCAGATATGCTGCTGTAAATTCCAGACATTTCTGCTTTTAGCCTGCAATTTGGTAACTACACAAAGAAAGTGTTTTGGTGCCAATACCAATTTTTTAGTCGCCATGTCGACCTGGAATTTGTCCAGCCCTGTCGTAGACATATATGATATCAATATACTAGGGAAAAGTTGATAAATCCAAAATACGAAGAGAACAATTTGTATTTTGGGTTCACAGATGTTGTTTCCCTTGTCTCACTCAAAAGGTAATTTATTTCTACATGTGGTATCAGTATTGTGTTATGCACATATCACTTTGAGCTCTGAAATTTTATTAATTTCTGAATTTTTTATTTTCATTTGAAAATGGATTTGAAAAGCATTTTTGTTTGATCTGAGCTTCTTGATAAATGCAGAAATGCACATCCTACTATAGGAAGAGTTTTGAGTTTGAGAAGCACAAATTTCACTTTATTAATTTCATTTGAATAAAACAAAATGTCTTTCTCCATATTTTATCCTTGGGTAGTTTTTTTGCTTGAGTACAGCAAAATATGATGCAAAACAGTTTGATTTTCTGTAAATTAGACCCCTCATTAATCCAATTAAAATGAGGCATGCTTTAAAAAAATCATGTGTGAATTGTTATTTTGACTCAGAAAACAATACTACCTGGGATCCTTACCTGTGTACAATAGGCCAATTGACCTGTAATAATAGCCAAAAACAACTCGAGAAGTACTCTTATTCACTTGGGTTCTAAAATGTTTAATCGAATAAGGTTGTACAAGGTTGTGTGGGCAACTTGCATATATACTGCATACAATATAAAGATAATATTTGGAAGGAAAATTCACACCATGATTTCCTTTAGACCCCTCTGTGTGTGTGAATTTTTCTTTTAAATATCATTCCTACATATTATCCAGTACCTATACCAGAAGTCTTCAACCTTTTTCTAGTCACCAGCACTGCCTGTACCCCCATTATCAAAAAGAGCAATGGCAAGTTTGACATATGAAACCATGAAATCAGTATGATTTCAATCCTTGAATATAATTTATACAAGGTTTTTAATTGGAATGTTGATCAAGTGCTTCAGGAAGCACGGTGGTGTTCACAATCAACAAGTTGAAGATGCCTGACCTATGTCTTGTATGAGTAGTTGAAAGTGACATCATCGCTAGATAACTTGTTTGAGTACACATTTGAATTTTTGTGATTTCACAGAAAAACTTTCATGGTATAACATTTGACACTATTGTGTTTCCCCCCATAGATTTTCAGTATCGGCACAATATTGTACAGTCTAAGTCATATTATCTTGAAACCTGCTCGTACATCCCTCACAAGGAAAGGCAGAAAAAAGAAAGAAAGTACATCAACTGTTGCGGTGAGTGATTTTTTTTTTATGTCATTAAAGCCGTATTGCTTGTCATGTGCTTGCTGAATTTTTTAATGTGCATTTAGAAGTGAATGTTATATGCAATATTGTAGATTTTTTTAAGTTTTAAACCATGTACAGGGTCCCAACTTGTATTACTTTTTGGTAAAATGTCCTACTTTCCAATTTTTGTCATACTTTTCCTATTTTCATGCCAAATACTGTCAACGAAATTCATGTAACTCTTTTTAAAAGAAGAAGGAATCATTGATATATTGCCAAATAATACAAATACAAGGCCACAACAGGCAAAATGCCCAATGAGGTGGCTGAGAAAAAGGTGCCCATAACAATTATGGATGTCATATATTACAAAAATACAGCAACGCAATTAAAAATGCAATTACAAAAACTATAAACAATATACACTGCTGGCCACCCAAATTGCAACACCAAGAAAGACAAGAGATATCGCAACAATATTTATTTTGTAGATAACATGTTGACCAAGCATCAAATGATTAAATTTATAGACTTCTGTGAAGTGTGGTTCCTGCCAAAATCAGTAGCCAGAGTAGCCGCCATTGTTGGAGATCACCGCTGCCACACGCCTCGGCATTGATTCAAAGAGACTTTGGATGTGTTCTTGGGGTACAGCAGACCAAGCAGCTTCCACGCGTTGCCAAAGTTGATCTGGTGTAGCAGCTGGGGATGTAATCTGGGTCAATCGTTGGGCAACCATGTGGTCCATGGTTGCCCAACGATCCGGACAAGATCCAGAGAGCGAGCTGGCCAGGGAAGCAATTCAATCTGGCGATTGACGAAGAACCTTTGGACAATGCGTGCCACGTGTGGTCGCGCATTATCCTGTTGAAATGTGGCTGTGGGCAAGCCCTGAAGGTAAGGAAGGACAACTGGCTCCAACACCTCGGAGATGTAGCGCTGGCTTTTTAAAGTACCGGCAATGCGTACTAGAGGAGTGCTAGAGTGATATCCAATACCGCCCCATACCATAATACCCGGTGCAGGACCAGTGTGGCGGTGCATAACGCAGCTGTTCAGCATCCTCTCTCCACGGTGTCTCCAGACTCGAATCCGACCATCGTGGTGTTGCAGACAGAAGCGTGACTCGTCAGTAAAGACAATTTCATTCCATTGTGCCGTCCACATCCTTCTTTCATCGCACCATTGGCGGCGGAGACGTCCGTGGTTCTGCGTCAAGGGTAGACGAAGCAATGGACGTCTTGTGGACAGACCACTCTGCTGTAAACGGCGTCGAATGGTACGCGCAGACACTGGATGATGCGGTACAGACTGAATGTGCTGTGCTATGGTTCGTGATGTGGCTGAGCGATCCGTCACTGCCATACGCACAATACGCCTGTCATCACGTGAAGTGGTGCACTGAGGTGGATGCGATCGAACACGTCGATCCGTCGTACCCTCCTGCATCCAACAATCACATATCCGCATTACAGTTGTTTGGTTTCGTCCAACATGACTACCGATTTCCCTGAAAGATAATCCACAATCTCGGTAGGCCACTATCCTTCCTCTGTCGAACTCGGATACTTGATCAAAAGATGATCGCTGTTTTCTACGAGGCATAATTGATCGTTTTTTTGAAAAAACCACAAGAAAAACACAATTGCCGTACTTCAAATCGTCGAAATCGCCAAGCCTTAAATAGCGCTTTGAAGTGGCGCCACAGGCGCGCGTGATGTGCGTCTGCACTGAAATTCTAATCATTTGCATATCTCACCTCCGCTAATGCATGTTGTAAATTTCATAGTATTTGCATGCTTCCTTCAGGGTGTTGCATTTATTGTTGCCAGCAGTGTATATATATATATATACACACACACACACACATATACACAAGCCGCTCGTCAATGAGAGAATTCCCTAATTGGTCATCCTAGTTGTATCCGGAATAATGATACCATTCAACTTATAAAAGAAACATGGGTTGTTCGAACCAAAATGAGCAACCATGCACTTGTTAATGCTAAACTTCATGCTCCATTCATTTGCTCATGTTCCAATCCTGTTCAAGTAGGACTGGAGCAACTCCCTATTGCTTTGATTCCCAACTACCCTCGTTAGCTTCATGTCATTTACGAATTTGCTAACAATCCCATCCATACTTTGAGCAAGTTTATAGATAAAAAGTGAAAGAAGTATGGGGGCTAAGGACACTTCCTTGAGGAACTCCACTAGTGATGCCTGTCCAATCAGACAATTCACCATAACCGTTTATGACCTATTTTTCAACCACGATTCTATCCAATTCAGCAATTTGCACCCAATCTCGTGTAAACACTTCAAAAGTTTACCATGTTGGACCCGATCAAATGCCTTCTGGAAATCAAGGTAAACAACATCCACATTTTTGCCCTTACCCAAAGCCTTAGTCATTTGATTACATAAGCAAAGGAGGGTAGTTACACATGACTTTCCCTTCCTGAACCTATGCTGATTATCCGACAATACACTATTCTCGTCTAGCCACTTCAACAATTGCTTTTTTGATAATAATTTCCCAAAATTTCTAAGAGGGAGCTTGTCAAACTCACTGGACGATAATTGGACACAGCCTCTCTACTACCTTTGCCTCTCTATTACCTTTTTTAAATATCAGAACATCATTGGCAAGCTTCCAATCCCTCGCGACGATACCCTCAGCAACACTACTTCTGTAAATCTGCGCGACTGGCCCCAACAATTCATTAGCACATTCCCCCAAGACCCTAGGATAGATAAAATCTGGTGCTTTGCTCGCACATGCATTTTTTAAAAGATTTAGGACCTCCACGTCTTCTACTTGAATATCGTTGAGGATTTTATTGCCCCATGCAACACCTGTATATTGAATATTGTATTAACTATTGAAAACTGACATGAAAAAGTAATTAAAAGCACTACACATACCTACACTACTCTCTACCCTAGACACTCCTATTGAGAGGGGGCCAACTGCTCCCTTACATCCATTATTGATGTACCTAAAAAATGACTTTGGGTCTGAGCCAATGTTATCTGCCAACCTAGATTCAATTTCCTTTTTATTATTTCTTATTGCTTTCTTCAACATCCTTCTTTTATCAGTAAACAATCACAGTTCATCTCATTCACTTTTATACTCGCTGAATGCTCCTTTCTTTTCAAGATAAAGGTTCCGCACGCTATCCGTGAACCATAGAGGGTGTGATGTACAAACACGCTTTTTTCGAACAAAGGGTATGACGTCGTGCAAAACAGAGGACAGCTTCGTACTAAATTCTTCCCATTGACTTACCACCCCTACTGATCCCAACCGGTCTTTGAAAACTTCCGCTAACCTTCCTCTCAAAACATCAAAGTTAGTTCTTCGAAAACAAGGAACCAGTCTTTTGTTATCAACCTTACCCGAAGAAAAGTTAGTGAAATCTGACTATATGATGATCACTGGAAGAAAACTTGTGCCCCACTGAAACATGTTCAACAAGATCCTCGGAACTGGTGAGAACTAAATCCAAAATAGCAGTACCCCTCTAGTGGCTTCTGATACATTCTGATACAAAAAATTGTCGAGCACCAACTTAAGAAAGTATCTTTCATATTGATCTCTAGCTGAAAGATTCTCCAATCTATACCCGGGTAATTGAAATCCCCTAGTATTATAACCCTCTTACGCTTATGTAGGAAATTTCATCATGAAGTTTGGCGATGTAGTTTGGATCCGTATTCTGTGCATTGTAACAAACTCCAACAATAAGTTTATGATGCCTTTTGTTTCCAAGCTCAATACATATAGTTTCAATATCCCTTCTCTGCATGTTACACTCTCTAGCATTCAAACATGATCACACATTTATCAACAATTCACCCCCTTTCCTATCCAATCTATTTCTTAAAAAGTATTGTATCCTGAGATTCATCCCCATCGTTTGCCCAAGATTCTGTAATGGCTGTAAGATCCAGGCCCTCCATAGCTATCATAGTTTCTAAAAAAAATCTTTCTTATTACCCAAGCTCCTGGCATTTATTAGCACACATTTTAATTTGCCCTGTGATTTAGTGTCAATCGAGAAGCCATCCATGTCAGAGGTGGATAAATCCCTGTCAATACTGTTATCATTAACTAACCCACATTCCCGTCTATGTGGTTAGTAAAAAAACCTCATGTAAGCCTATCATATAAACCTCCCTGACCCCCTCCTATTCAGATGAATCCCATCCCAATGAAGACACCTATCGGTAAATGCAGGAAGATCCAAGAACGTGACCCCAAGTGAGAATGCAGTAGATTGCAATTAATGATTCTGCCAAAGAAGAAATTGTATTGTTTTTCCAGGTTATCTGAGGATTATATGTGAACCATTTGGTTTATCAATTTTTCTTTTGCTTAGTTGGAGGGTTCAAAAACTCATTTTGTGTCAATGTTTTGAATGACTATTCAAACTTTCTATCTGGATGGAGAAAATAGTTTTGCATTCACTACTTCATGTTCTTGGACTATTCATTGTACAGTAACTACCATTCATCATTCAAAATTATTGCGCAAATTTTGTGTATTGGTGAAACAATAGTTCGCATATAACAAAGCAGTTGGATATATAGACCTATTCTAGGTTTTGTGATTTTGGTGCTACCCAATAGCATTCAATTCTTCTGTATTTTTAGGACATGCAGAGGCATAAACAATGTTTAAGCTGTGCAAATAGCTAGAAATGAAAATAATTTTTATATTTTTGTCAAAAAAGATGGTGTTGGTATTGAACAGTAAAATGTAAAAAAATCCCTTTAAAAATTAAAAAAAAAAGAAAAGATTGTTATGCAAAATATATATATTTTTCATAACATATCGCAAATATTCCATATTAGAAAATAAGTGGCAATAGCTAAGCAAGGGGGTGTGTACGATTGAGGCTCTCTCTGAAACTTGTTGTTTGTTTACTTAATTTTCTTCTCATCGTGACTCATATTCAGTTTTAATATAACACATATAATTCTTCGTGATCATAATTTCATGGATGTGTGCTATGTGTTAAATATTTTGTTATTCATATAATACGAGAGTTCTGCTGTTATTCGGTATAGCAGAGAAAGTGTGTTCCAGGTGTGTTGAGATAATCATAACTCCAGAGGATTCGATTAGTTGCACTAAATGCAAAGACACCTTCCATTATGGTTGTGGAGGTTTCAGTGAACTGGTATTCCACAGGCTGAGACGTGATCGGGTTCTGAGTTGGATATGCTTTAAATGTAAAGAAACAACAAGCAAGTCATTGGAGAAAGATCCACGTAGACAAGATGATTCAGGGGATACTTCTACGAGGGTTCCGGATCCCAAACTATTGATGCAGTTACTCTCTCCTCTTGATACTGAAACAAGAACTATCAATCCCAATTACTTGATGTACAAACAAAGCCACAAGAACTGTCATCAGAAAATTCTGAGTTAAAATCTGAAGTCAAGAAACTTCAGATTGAAATTGGTGAATTCAAACAATATTCCTGTTGCTGTAACATTGAGATCCAAGGCCTTCCAGAGACTGAAAATTAGGATATGATTAAACTGAAGGCAAGACTAGCTGATCAGGTGGACAATATTACAGTTATATATCGAGTGTCTATGAAGAAAAAAGATAAAATAAAGCGCAGATCATAATTCAGTTCGATAAAAAATCTAATTGTGAATTTTCTCAAGTTGACAAAATCTAAGAAAATGAAGGTGTCTTCGATTGACAGCAGACTGCGACCCACACCAGTTTATTTTAATGAACATTTGAGCCCATACATGGAAAATGTGTTTTATCATTCTAAACAACATAAACAGCAACACAACTTCTCATATTGTTGGATTCATGATGGTAAGGTCTTTATGCGTAAAACAGATGACTTCAAGGTGTTCAAAATTAGTCATGTAGATGATTTATCTCATATCAATTAACAGTAACGGAAATTGAAATCTCAAAATGAGTACCCTGGAAGATCTAGAAAGGTTTCCTTCCATTGTTCACAATATTCAACACAACAGTATTAGTAAATTATGAAATTTTAAGGTTTTTCACTTGAATATAAGAAACATTAGGGCTAATTTCGACCATTTTATGGCATTTATAAGTAATTGTATTGATCATATAGATATTATAATTCTCTCGGACGTGTGGATTTTTGATGCAGAGACTGATCTTTATAAAATATCAGGTTTTGATTTATTCCCAAGCTGTAGAAATTACAATAATTCAGAATGCATATTGGTGTACACAAATAAATATTTAAATGATAATAACATTATGTCAATCACAATGGAAACAGCTGAAGTGATTGGCATTAACCAGTCATCACTTAAATTAACTATTCTTTGTTTATATCGATCACACTCATTTTCAAAATCAGAATTTGTTGAGGAATTTGACTCTATATTAATGAATATAAAATCTAAAAATGCCCTATTGGTAGGCGACATCAACATTAACATATTAAAACCCAATAATGACGATTTAGATTACATGAATATGTTGTCAGGATATGGCTTCCTCCCCTTAATTGCTGATCAAACTAGGCATCTTTCTGATAGTTGTATCGATCATATTTATCTACGCACTCGATTAATATTACCAAATACTGTCCATCAATAGTTGACACAAACATAACTGACTATTTTCCGATCGTATGTAAACTTCATTTTGCCTCCCCAATATTAGATAAAATAAGCCAAACACAGGAAAATAAAAATTAATCGGTACACTGATATGTCGAATTTTCTCCAAAATTATGAATTACGATTCAATCACACTTATCCCAAAAACGATTTCAGTAACTTTTTATCCACCACGAATGTCATTGTCCAAAATCATTCCAGTGACAGAAACATTGTTTCAAGGAAGAAGGTTGGTAAACCATTGGTTACTGGCGAAATTTGCAATTTAATTTAGACAAAACTACATAAAAACAAGAAAATATCCGTATGACCTGTCTATAGAAACTGCATATAGAAATATAAAATCAAGAATCAAATCTGAAATAAAGCAATCTAAAAAACAGTACTACTCTTTTAAGTTCTTGGAATGTCGAATACTAAGTGTTGGAAGTTTGTTAATAGAATACTAGGCACTGGGAATAAAGAGAATGTACTTCCAGAAAATTTTGAACCTCTGATTCTTGCCAATCAATTTAACTCGTATTTTAATGGTATTGGAAGAAATACTGTAGTTTCTATAGATGACTATAAATAATACATACATAGTTTTCAAAATTCATTTTTTCTTTTTCCAATATTATTGAAATTAAGAAAATTATTAACAAACTAAAACTTCATATCTTCTATCGGTGCAATGAACAAAAGTTTGGAAGCATTTTCCTGACAACGTCATTCAGATGTTCTCTGATCTAGTTAATAATTGTTTTCAAAGTGGTGTTTTTCCAGAATCACTCAAAAAGGAAATCATTACCTCTATTTATAAAATCGGTGACAAGAATGATCTCAGCAACTACAGACCAGTTTCAGTTCTCAGTACGCATCCAAAATACTGGAATCCATCATAAGATATAGATTATACTCATGCTAATAATTTTTTCTTAGAAAATCAACATGGTTTTCTGCCAAACAAAAGCACTGAAACTGCACTAATTGAATTTAGTAAATTGTAGTTAATAGCTTAGATAACTCAAAACAAACAATAGCAATTTTTCTTGATATACAAAAATATTTTGACAGCATCAATCACAGTATATTGTTTGCTAAATTGCACACATATGGAATTAGAGGAACTGCTCATAAATTATTTGAATCCTATCTTAATAATAGATCTCAATCTGTTAAATGGGGTGAGCATATTAGTAGTCCAGTGAACGGTCACAGAGGAATTCCGCAAGGAACTACTTTGGGACTGTTATTTTTTACTATTTATATTAATGATTTTTGTAACCTTGAACTAAATGCCAAAATAATTACATTTGCGGATGACACTGTGCTTTATTCTGGGAATGATCATCAACCATTGAATCATATTATTAACAACAATTTAATCAAAGTCTGAAATTGGTTTCGTTCAAATGACCTCAAAAAATTAATATTCTAAAAACAAAATACACTCATTGCCATAAAAATTTGCGCACCCAGAAGGGGTCGTCAAAATGAAATGAAATTTTACACATGTAAGCACTACGTTGATATAAGTAAGTGATTAGAAAATCCAAGAAAAAGGATCATTTATTGCAGAAAAAAGTACAGATGAACAGAAGTTTTAGTACTCTGTTGGACCCCCTCTAGCGCGAATGCACGATGCGATACGAGCGGGCATTGAGGCATACAAGTTCTGTATGATGTCCTGAGACATCTCGTTCCACAGTTGCTGTAAATGCGCCTCTAGTTCGGCCAACCTCGTAGGGTGTCCAACTTGCCGTCCCAAATGATCCCTGATATGCTCGATTGGTGACAAATCTGGGGATAGAGCAGGCCAGGGAAGGGTGGTAATGTGGCGGAGGCAGTCTTGTGACATCCTTGCTGTGTGTGGCCTAGCATTGTCTTGTTAAAAAATGGCTCCTGGGAGCCCTGCCATGAGTGGCAACACATGTGGCTGAAGGATGTTATGGACGTACCGCTGGGCTGTCATTGTGCCATGGATCAATATTAGGGGTGACCGTGTATCGTAAGCAATAGCACCCCATACCATGACACCAGCTGTGGGAGCGGTGTGTCGCTGTAAAGCGAAGGCAGGATTGAAGCGTTCACCACGGGGCCTCCACACACGAACACGATTGTCATCACTGCTCAAGTTGAATCTCGATTCGTCGCTGAAGACGACCTGGTTCCATTCCGTTGCAGTCCAATCCCGTCGTGCTCAACACCACTCCAAACGGAGGCGTTGGTAGGTGGGTGTCATTGGCAGCACACGTAATGGGCACCGCGATACCAGATGTCCTTCAGCCAGGCGCCTTGCGATGGTTCGGGAAGACACAGGGGCCCGTAGTGAAGCTGCTGCCTGTGTCTGGATAGCGGCCAATGAGGCAGTTGGCTCTACGCGTGCATTTCGGATGACGTGACGGTCTTCTCGACGACTGGTCTGTCGAGGGCGTCCTGAACCTGGTCGCCGTGTAAATGACGTCTCTTCTGTCCACTGGTCCCAACACCTCCTCACAGTAAAATCAGAATGGCCTAGTTGACGAGCTACTCGCCGAGCTGACCACCCAGCTTCCATCATCCCGATGATTCTTCCCCTATCGAACTCTGACAACTGCTCATATGGTCTTCGACGGTGGCGTAACGGCATGTCTACCTCAGCATTTCCTTTGCAAACAATTAAATACACTCCAGCAAGCTCTGCTTACCTGTTTTATACTCCAAGGAGACCGAAGTTCAACGCCCTCTAGTGGCATTACGCAATGCGCAATCACGCTGCATTTCTAATCATTTGCATATCTGCCCAACATGTATCTTCAGGTCAACTTTCGTTTTGATCCCACAATTATTTCTTGGTGCGCAAATTTTTATGGCAATGAGTGTATATTAGTTTCTCAAACTTCACTAATTTGGATACCAACTGTAATCTCAGTTTTCATAATAAAAACTGTCCTAATGATCTGTCAGTACTTCATTAGAACAAGTGAGCTTCATTAAATACCTAGGTATTGTTATAGATATAAATTTTAAATGGAAGTCCGATGTAAAACAAAATTAATCAAAACTTTGTTTTATAGTTTATGAATTTTATTATCTGAACAAGGCTGTCATATAGCGGGGGAAGGTGGGGGTGGGGGTCCCCTCAAAATTTGAAAATACACTTAAAATGGTATATATATATATATATATACACACATACATTGAGTACATGTGCTTTGTCCCTCCCCCCCCCCCCAGAAAAAGTTGAAATGATGGCCCTGCATCTGAAACATTATCTAAATACCCATTTTTTGCTGTCATATTACTATTCCCTTTTTCATTATCATCTATTATATGGGCTAACTGTTTGGGGCAGTGACTACGTCAATACGTTGCGACCCATCATCCAGACTCTAAAGAAAATAATCTGATCACTAACTGGCAATTATTCAACTCTGTCATTCGATCTCTACCGGTAACTTAATATACTCCCATTGTGGTATTTATACTTTTATAAATCAATTCTCCTACTTACTAAAATACAATTCAGTCTCCTCCTTAATTTATCAAGGACATCAAATAGATACAATAACATTCTAAACATTCCTTTAATACATAAAACAGTGAAGAAAAGCCATTTTACATACTTTATTCCGAAATTTTATAACAAACTGCCACATGATATTATTTTTTTCCCTTCCATACCGTTACTGAAAAAATGTTTAAAAAATTATCTTTTCTCAATAGCTAACATAAACGATCATTTTTGAAAAACAAAGAAAACAGCTCTATCGACCAATGCTAAATCAAATTTTATTAATGTCTAACTACACTTCCTGCTGTTTGCCTCCAATTGTCAAAGTTGTTAAACAATACTCACATCATTCCAGCATTCTATATTCTTCATTTATAATGCATATGAAAGCATACTGTATATCTAAAATGTCATATTGTATTCTTGCTCACAGATGCAGAATTATTTTGATATATTTATCAACCTTTTTTTTCCTTCTTTTCTGTTTATCTGTTTGTTCTGTCCTTGAAATTGAATTGTAATTGCTCATCGATACTTTGTATTCATCAGTACAGATCCACGGGATCTCTTGATAAATTTGTTTCATTATTATGTACTATTTCATCGTGTTAAATAAAGTTTTCAAAATATATATATATATTCATATTTTTGTGCCTTTATGTCAGCCGAATAGACATTAAGTACTGATCAATTTGATGTTGATTTGACTTACAGATCTGCAAACAGCTACAAATTTTTCCAAATATTGGAATATGAGGGTAATGGTGATGTTATTATATTTTTAAATTTAAATATTCGAAGCATCCGAAAAAATTTTGATGAATTTCTGGTATTTTTAAAATTGCTTAAGTATAAATTGATTTAATCTGTCTTATTGAGATATGGGCTCAGGAAAATGAAATATCAACATATGATGTAAATGATTGTTTGCTTTGCCGAGTATGATTATTTTGTTAAATTTAGAGATTACAATCGATCTGGAGGTGCTGTTATGTTTGTTAGACATGAACTTGGTGCTATCAAAAAAATTAGTGGAATTCAGAACCGCTGAAGTCATAAATGTGCATATTGATAATATAAAACTAGATATTTTGTTGATCTATAGATCACATCTGTTCACCATAAGTGAGTTCAACTTAGAATTGAATACCTTCCTCACAAAAAAAAGGTAACATGTTAATCATTGGGGACTGTAATATAAATATTCTTGCTCATAACACCAATGTCAATTACTACAAAGATACAATGCGCATAAATGGATTTAACCTATTAATAAATCAAATTTCAGAGAATCTAGAGATGAGGGCACTTGTATAGATCACGTTTATTATAGAAAAAAAATGAATACATATCGAAAATTGTGTATAATACTAAAATAACTGATCACTTTCCAATATTGGGATACATTTCTAAGAAACATGAGATAAAAACTCCCCAAAAAATACATAAAAATAATAAATTTTAAAAATTTTGAGGAATTTGCGGTAAATATAAACCTTAACAATGTATATGAAGATAATGATATTTGTAACAAATACAAACGATTCCATGATATTATTACGTTGTATAAAAACCTACTGGGAAACAAAAACCAGTAAAACGAAAAAATGATAAAAATTAGATCAACAAACATTTAAAAAATAAAATTAATATCAAAGAAAAACTCTACAAAATACACAAAAAACACTCCCATGTTAACTACTATGAAGATATAAAAATTTTGAAAAAGCTCTGAAACAGGAGATCAAGGTAGTAAAAAACAAATACTACAGGAAAAAGTTTTTAAATTGTAACAATGATATATTCGTAAACAATGGCAATTTATAAACTAAACTATAACAAATAAAAAATAAGAAAATTACCCTGCCAGATACAACAAACCATAAAAAATTGGCTTAAAACTTTAATGCAGATTTTATAAATCGAAACTTAGTGAGGATTCTAATATAGGAGCTTCTCCAAACTGTGATAGCAATGCATTGATATCTTCGATGATGATATCTGGCATTAAAAACAATGATCTACACAAGATAATATCTGAACTAAATGAACATTAAGTGACAGGACATAACGGTATAACGATAAAAATCATAGACAAATATCTTAATGACTTGTTACTATACCTAATAAATACTTCACTAATCGAAGGAATTTTCTATCCTGAACTCAAAGTATCTATCATGTAACCAATTTTTAAAAAAGGTGATAAAAACCTTTTAGCAAATTATAGACCTATTTCAGCACTCCCGGTTTTTTTGAAAATAGTTGAGAAAAAAATGAAAACAAAATTTGTTAGTTACTTGAAACGTATAAACTTCTTCGCTGAGAATTGGTACGGTATGGTTTTCAAACAGGAAAAAGCACTGAAATGGCAATCACGAAAGTGAATGAATACCTAAACCAGAGCTTCAACAACAATAATTATTCAATATCACTTTTTATTGACTTAAAAAGAGCTTTTGATAATGTAGATCCATTTCTGTTATTACATAAGATGGCGAGAGCGCTGGAATTCGTAGTGAGCTATTGCGGTGGTTCGAGATGTACTGTTATGGATGAATACAGGCAGTCCACATATAGAAAATGAAAAAAGTGGTTATCTATATATACCTTGAAATAAAAAAAGGAATAGCTCAGAGAACAGTACTCTGCCCCTCTTTTTCTGATATATATGAATGAGTTATGCCTTCTAGAATTGCATGGTAGAATAGCGTCTTATTTCTCACTTGATAACCAAAGTTGAAGATGATCTTAGACAGATTAACACATGGTTAGCAAAAAATAAATTACTTCCAAACGTAGAAAAAACAAAATTCATATGTCTAAAAACTAGAGATATAAAACCAGAAACCCCAATATCACTAAGATTGCATATTTGTAAATACCCCTCCCAAATCTGTTCTTGCAGTCACATAGATAGAGTAAGAGAATACGACTACTTAGGGATACAAGACGATCTAAAATAGAATAGCCATTCTAACAATGTCTGTAACATGATAAAAAAGCGAATTGCAGCTTTATATAGATTAAGAAGCATTGTAAGTCTGGAACTCCTTAGAACAGTTTTCTATGCTTGGATTCAATCAAGAGTAACTTACGCTATTACAGTATGGGGAGGTGCCTACCTCTATAACATCAAGAACTTAATTAACATCTATAATTGCATAAAACAGTTATTAAGGTAATAACATTTAATAATCCAGATCTACTGAAATCAGAAATTTTAATACTTTATCTAAGGCAAATTTATGTGTATAAAATGATAATTTTCATGACTAAAAACCATAATTTATTTCTCAAACTAACAACGATAGAACCTCAAATAGATACAACTTCTTGTATTCTCTCCAAAAACAAATAAATACCTTGTTCAAAAAAGTGTAAATCACCTAGGACCAACCATTTGTAACAAATTCGGAAAAAATTATCAAACCTTAGAATAAATAAACATCTCAAGAAAGAAATTTTCACATTTTCAAACTCTATTACAAATTTTGAAAAGTTTATTGAAAATATAAATAGGTAACCAAGGCAAAATTTGAAATATCTATTATAAAAAAATAATAATGAAAAAAATAAATCAAGAGCATGCTGTTTATTATATATAGAAGTTTTTTTAAGTTCTAGGACGGACCAAATGGGCCCCTAAGAGCTACATAGTGTATGTTTTGTGTTTTGTTCTGTTGTCTTTATTTATTTTGTATATTTGTATGACACAAATTGTATATTTATCTTGTATTACACAAATTTTTTGCACTATGATTTTGGAAGTGGTCTTGAAAGTATGTCATTCTTAATTTACATATCTTCATAATCAATTTGCTGTGCATTAAGGAATTTGGAAGTGTCCTTAAAAAAAATGTAATATATTGTGAGGAGAGAGAAAATAATTATCTGTGGTTGCTAGTAAAAACTGTTTTGACCCAAAATTGTTTTTTTACCAAGTTATTTTTGTCATTTTACTTTGGCTGAAGTCAATCTAGGATACTGAAACAGTGCTATGAAAAAAGAAATATATATTTATAATTTTTTTTAAATAAATTTTTTGAGTGATTTTATTGTGCTATGATTATGTTGTAGGGAAGGGGCAATAGGGGGTGCCCCCCCCTATTGTCCTAATTTTTCTGATGATGAGTGGGAGCCCTGACTATGTACCATAATATATATATATATTTATTTCCTCTGTGTTCCTTACCTTATCTTTTATCACACATGGACATACATTTTTCATCATCAGAATTTTCTCACTATATGCCTGTGGCCCACAGATTAATCACCATCATCATTAACCATTTTCAATCCACTGCTGGATATGAAGGTCTCCTCTAAATTTTTCCATTCTGCTGTCTGATGCTTTAGCCATCCAGTTGACTCCAGCCACTTTCCTGATCTCATCAATCCATCTTGCTTGGGGACGCCTTCTCGGACGTTTAACACCACAGGGGTACCAATCTAGAACACTTGTGGTCCATCTGTTGTCCGATCTTCTTGCAATATGTCCAGCCTATTTCCATTTCAAAATTTAATTCTTTCCATGATATCATATACCTTTGTGTGGTTCCTTATCCAAGTGATTCGTTTTCTGTCTCCTTGTAATGCCTAGCATACATCTTTCTATGCTCCTTTGTGTTGTCTGCAGCCTTTGTATCGTCTTGCTTGTAAGTGTCCATGTTTCAGCTCCATAAGTCATTGCTGGTGGCACACACTGGTTAAAAAATTTTCTTTTCAAGCATAATGGCATGTGACTTCAGAATTAGTTTTTGCCAAAATTGCTCCACCCAATCCTGATCCTTCTGTTCATTTCATTAATGATTCCATTGTCCATGGTAATTTCTTGTCTCAGGTATATAGCTTTCTACTTCTTTTATCTCTGTTTTGTTCAGCAAGATTGTCCTCTTCAACGCGAAGGAGTTGAACATAACTTTAGTCTTTTGCAGATTCATTCACCTTATTACTTGTCTTCACCAATTCTTGTATCATTTCTTCTAGTTCGTCTGGATTACTGCTAATAACAACAAATGTCATCTGCAAAACGCAAATGGTTGAGAAATTCTCCATTTATTTTAATTTCCTTTTTATCCCAATCCAGTTTTCTGAATACTTCTTCTAAAACAGCGGTAAAGAGTTTTGGTGAGATAGTATCACTCTGTTTGACTCCTTTTCCGAGTTTAATCTTTGCTCTTCCTTTATCCAAACGAATCGTTGCAGTTGTTTTGTCGTATATTTTTTGATGATATTGATATAAGTCTTCTCTACCCCAGTTATATCTAGAGCTTTAACAACAGCAGATGTGAAGGCAGTCAAATACTTTCTCAAAATCAATGAAGGCCATACACAATTGTAATTCGTATTCCTTGTGTGTCTCTATAAGTTCTCTGATTGTTTGGATGTGATCCATCGTACTGAATCCACAGATTAATATGTATAAAATATTAACTCAAAACAATTTTGAAACTGTTTTTTTTATTTTTATATACTGTTCATGAAAATAATTGTTTACTTTATTATTTTTACTTCTATTATATGTATAATTCTGTTGGATTTTGGTGCAAGCAGCACACATTTTGTTCAGACTCACGTGAAATCTCTCCTCTCGGCTGGGCTGGATTGCCCTCTTGGCATTGAATCTTTAGATCATGTTCTTTAGCTTCTCGGCCAGGACGAGTTTACTCTTGAGCTTACTGTACCATCTGTATAAATATGTCATACAAAAGATGTGATTGTCAGTATGAGTAAATTGGCTTCTTGGAGATTCATTTTCCTCTTAATTCTGTATTCCTGGTTTTCGTAACTGATAAAGTGTATTTTATTGTTAGTGTTGTGTATTTGAATGAACTAAATTCTCATAATGTATTTCCCATTTAAAATTCTACATTTTCATTTCTCAATTATTTTCAGGTCGAAGTCATTCAACAGCTCGATGATCTGCTGAATACAATGGAGAATGTAGGAAATGGTCTTCAAGATTTGCTCAATCAAGTTGAAGAGTCTATTGTCACGACACATTTGGAAGCATTATCCCTCAGTGATAACGAATTAGAAGTAAGTGGAAGATAGAAATTTCAATTGAAATACAAAACTTTACATTTTACTGTAACTTCATGTTGATCAGGGAGGATGATATCAGTATATTCACACTCACACATTTTATATTCATGGCAGTTCTTTAAAACTTTTCTTTCATTCACTATTTTCAAATGAGAGGTTTAATATTTTTACAAGAACATTCAGAATGAATAAAAATCTTTAATGATTTGAATGCTTGTTTGACTTGAGGCCCTGCTGGCTTACCTATTAAAAATGCCACTTTGTTGAACAACAAACACTTGAGCTTTTTCCCTCACTCTGCATGCAAGGGCATAACTGAGCATATCCGGGAGTTTTCAGGTCAGGAGACACCCATGATGTTATGAGATGACAGCTTTGCACAAGTGTGTGCTTGTGATGTGGATCCTTCCTTTCTGCCATTCTTTTCCCGTGTGTTTTTTTTTACAAGCTCTTCAGATTTGTGGGGTTCTAGTGTGCTTGAATAGAAAATAGCTCATTCTCGCATAATAACTCCTGGAATTTTTATTTTATGATCATTTCTGATTTATTTTGATTTATTGTCATTTCCTCCTTCACTGGACTCTGGAATGAATTTTGTAAATTTACTAGAAATTGCCCTGTGAAAATTCCTGGCCTGGAGTTAGGGAGGATGGGGTTCAGCCATTGACTCCCAGAAGGGTTCTTGGATGTTTTTCGAAAGGTGTTTGCAAAGTGTGTGTGATAAAGGTTTTTAAACTACGGGGTGCATACGGATGAATAGGCATGAGAATGTTAAAATTTTTGAGTTTTTCCAGAGCCAGTTATCTTTGTTAGCCAAGGTATTAGAATGAGTTTCACTTGATCGATTCCCATTGTCAGAATTCAAGCAAAAGTCACAAGTTCATAACATTTTTTTGACAAACTACTGCAGTTGACTAGAATTTCCAATTAATTATTCATGACATGAACCACAAAAATCAGTTATCTAAAATTAATAAATTTGTAAGAGTTAGAAATGTTTAAAATAATTTGTGACTTCTGCTTGAACACTGACAATATTCAATTCAGTCGTACCTTGATATTCAACAAATTCTTTGATACATTTTTTCTGAAATTTTGCTGAAAATTATGGTAAAAATTTAAGGTTTATTTAAGGAATAAAAATCCTGAATATAATAATTTTTTTCAAACTATCCTTAATTTATTTTTGTATTCCTTGTCACCCAAAACCACAATCCGAAGATCGATTTTCAGCTCTTCTTTAGAAGCAAACAAAGAAGGGGGGGGGGGTAGTAGAATTAGTAAAGTAGACAGTAAGAATATGCCTGGGAATGTTTCATTGATCAATTAAGTCACTCCCAAGTTTGGGCTCTGTCTTGACAAGCACGGCGGGTTATCGGAAGAATTTTTCGGCTAGTGAACAAATGACAATTTCTACAGAATTTGAATTTTGATAGAAACGTTGGACGTACTAAACAAACTTCTATCAAGCAATTTTTTCATGCATCCTGACTTTATTCTTACGTCTATATATATTTTTTCCATTGTTGTCAGAAATAACTTGTAACAATGACCTACCCTCACAGTAATTATAATTCAAAATATAAAACACTTTAATCTACATAAAAGTGTTTTGCTATTGAACATATCTATCAGGTTAAAAAAAAAAACTAGTTGACAACATTGACAATAAGTTTTTGACTATCCAAAACCTAATCCTGATGCCCTATCACACATATATTTTGAATAAATAGCTTTATTTTGCTTGGTAAATTGAACATAAGTAATGGAGTAATTTAGATAAATAGACCATAAAATGATATTTTATATGCTCTAAACTTTATTTTTAATTCTAAATTGCAAATTATAATTCATATTTAGTTTTAATTACTGTAATAAATTAATGTTTAAGTATAAAACATTGTCATAAGCAAAAAAGTAGGTTTTTCATCATGTTATACAGTTGAATCCCATTATAATGAATTCCAGGAGACCAGAGAAATCACTTCGTAATAACGAAACTTTGTTATAAAGTAATTACAGATTTTTACATTGTTCCGATGTAAATTTATTTAGGGGGGATTTGAATTTTAGGGGAAGTTTTCATTAAAACAGAAATCGGCAGACACCTATTGTGTTCAAAACATTATCCAAAAGCATTCATTTAGGTTTTTGATGGTTTTCAACTGTTTAAACCAGTTTTTCACGCTTGTTATGTCAAAAAATACAACCCTGTTGAGAACCAATGGTTTATGATCCTCATCAATGTGAACCTGGTTTAACAATTTCCTCGATTTAGTGAATAACATTTTCAGTTTCTTCCAATTCATTAAATCAGGGTTCAACTGCATAAACTTTTGAAACTTAATTTCTTCATCTTTTTTTGTAGGAGGGACAAGTAATGGTGCAAATAGTGACAAAGAACATTGACATCAGTTATAAGAACACTATCAAAGAATTAAGGGAACTGCTACTTACAAAAACCAAATACATCCAGTCCCTGAAAGTTTGACCAGGATGCAATTCGCTACTTTAGTGATTTTTTTTATTTAGTGAAAAAAACAAACAAAAATTGTGGCATGTTGTAAAGGAAGATCTTCATCTTGTGTCTTCTAACTCTGTCGAATTTATGGAACAAAAAAATTTTTAAAAGAAGTCTACTTCTATATGAAATGGAGGAAGAAAAAGACAATTCTGTGTACAGTGATACTGAATCAGCCGGTTATGTGTCCATTGTATATGAAGCACTCAGGTTTTGATTTTTTTCTCCCCGCATTTCGTAATAATTATAACACATATACATTTTTTTTCATTGAAAAATGAACAATACACAATAGATAATGAAATTTTTCGTTTTTTTACTATCGCTTATAAGCGTTTTGGAGTGCCAGTAAATGTAATTGCGAGCGTGACATATAGTTTCAATGTTGAAGTTTGAATTGTTTCGAGTATTCGTTTTTCTTTTCTGTTACATTTACTGTTTGTTTTTAATTCATGACAGTATATTATACATTCAAGTAATTATTGTATTTTTTGTAGCGACTTCATCATTTATATTGTTAGCTAGTTAAGAAAAACTTTTTTCCCAAAAAATTAAGTGTATTTGTTGATGAAATAATATAAGAATGTGCATCAAACTGTTCTGGTGGTGGAATGCACGGAAACAATATTTTTTTTATGTAATCCATGGTCAAAATGAAGGAACTCCCTCGTTGATGTTTTGAAAGAGGTAGTCTCTTGGCTCACCTCACCTCCGAAATTTCCAGATATTTCATGCCTCGATTCACAGACAAAAAAGAGCCTTGCAACCTCCACTAGAATTTGATGAGGTGTTCTCATCTTTAGAATTTTGGTGACAGCCAAGAATAATATTCCTGGTGTGTATAATGTGTATTTCTGTGAGTAATATTCTACTCCCGCCTTCATAATAGGCAGTTGTGTGGGTATCATTCTGGTTTTGCAGCCCATCGGGTTTCAACCCCCTTGACTAAGGTGTGCTAACGGAGGACCATGTTTTTTCTCCATGAAGGTAGAAACTTTTTCTCCATTTAACTAGGTCCCAAATTTGAAAAAAAAAAATTCAGTGGCCAACATCTTTGACTCTAGTTATTGAAAGAGTGCCAGAGTGGCACAGTGATAAGATGCTTGTCTATTAGTCTATCACCATGAATGTCTGAGGAAAACCATAGATAACAAGTTTTTTCCCAAACCTGAGGCGACCGCCATTGGATGGTGCCTTCATTTTTTACCTAACTTGATCACTAGCAAATTACTGTAGGGCAGTACGGGCATAGTTGGTGTGTGGTACAGTAGCGGTAGTCACTGGGAGGGCCCCCTTTTTAATGCCTGCTTTGCCCAGGGCAGTTGGTTTCTGTAAAAATGTATCTCTCTCCCTCTTTTATTTTTATGAGAACTTTTTCTCGAATATGTATTTTATGGGAAAGAAAAAAACTTTCAGTGCATTCTACCACCTTCAAAAGTTTGCCCATATCTTTCTTTTTAGATGCTGATCCCTATCACAATTAATTGCCATGGAGATTGACAATCTTCAATATAAAAGAAAACTTTACTACCATCAGACCTGTATACTATGTCGTCACTTTTCCCAAATGCAAATAGGAAAATACCAGTTAATTTCATGTGAAAAATAAAAACAATTAAGTGTACTTAATACAGTTATAAAATTAATATAGTCGCTCATTATAATGACTCCTGTCGTTTCAAGGAAAACAGCACGTTATATTGAGAGGTTGTTGTAACAAAAGTTAAGTGAAAAAGTTCACTTAAGAGATTGGATACGTTAAGAAAGTTATACTTCCCATTTTGTTATAAGAGCAGTTGCATTGAAAATGTCTCATGTTGGAAAATATAGTAAAATTAAAGTAATTAATAAACACACTGCACGTACACTATACAGTCGTCCCTCTTTAATCGGAGGGGTTACCATCCAGGGAGTGACCGCAAATATAGAAAATCTGTGAATACTCAGAACTCTAAAATTTTGTTCCTTTGGAATCTCATTTTTACAGTATCTGCTTTGCATGGAAGAAGCAGAGAAAGGTGGGGGAATTCAGTGATTCAAGGCAATGCTTTCTGGAAATAATTATGTCCATTAGTTGTCTTTTCTGAATTCCAGTAAATTTGTTAGGGTATAGTTAACTAACAAGGCTCTTTCACCAATTTTTCTACCTGTGAAAAATGTACCACAGATATCTATTATATGCGTCTATTTCACGAAAACATTCCATTGCCTATTTAAATTTATGAAGCTTTTGTTATGTTGCTCATAATAAACTTGTCTTTTAATTCTCAATTACGATCATCTTCGTAAGGTGTTGCTTCGGTTTCAGAAGCAGTCAGCTCAATTAATCCCTCTTCAGTTCATTTCTAAATCACTATTACTTAATTCTCTAATTTCTTTTATCACTACATCAGTAGACCCTTTTCCATTAGCAATCCAGAAAAAGTGTTTTCATTTAGTCCAAGCTTCTGTCTTGTTCATACAAAATACTGGGAAATGTGACTTAATCTTTCCTTCAGTGATCATAGATTTGCAGATTGAATAACGAAGACTATATATAGTGTGCAAGTTGTGCAATACATAAAACGTCAATATCATTTTTTTTATTATATAAACAAATCACAAAAACACAAACATATATGCAAATACAAACACACACACAGATACAAACATAAAAACACATAAGTGTAAACACTTTGCGACCCCAACAGACTTAGTAAGTCCTTCTAGCCAGTCCAAAGTGGGTTATAATTGTACCCACGGAAAAACAGCACTTTATACATGAGGTACATGTAGATCCAGAGCTATGTAGTAAGAAGCAGGTAGATCCAGAGCTATGTAGTAAGAAGCAGGTGTAGCTACAGCAACAGCTGATCAAATTGTGGCTGAGAAAAAGATGCTTATAACAAATATGGATGCCATATATTTCTAAAATATAGCGACCCAATTAAAAATGCAATCACGAAAACTAAAGACATATATACGTGATAAAATATAATACAGTGCTGGCACACATAAATAATATTTATGGCTCTCTCTCTAAGCATAAAAAAAATGATATATTTGACTGTATATCATTGACTGTGTATATCACTGTTCATTGATGCCATAATAACAGGAAACAGCTGCAATGGAGCTAACCGTTGTCAGTATTTTGAATTTCTCTTGGGAGTTTTTCACTTTTAGAAACTTTTAAACTAGTCTTGTATAAATATTTTCAGGAGCACCAGAAAAGCCTTTAACAGAGATTTTTTAAACATTTATTTAATACAAATTTGTATATTGTTCCGATACAAGAATTATTACCTCAACAGTGTTTTCCAAAAAAAATAATAAGAAATAAGTTGCCAATAAAAAAACTGAATATGAAATCTGCAAATACCAAAGGCAGACTGTATAGTCATAAATGGAAGTGTTTACTGAAAAAAATGTTTTTGCTCAACCCGGTATAATGAAAAAGCTAAAAATGATTTGTTACTTCTCGGCCGGGATTACACTATAAAAGTTTCATAAAAGTTTTTTTTTTATAAAACTTGAAAAATTTAACCAATAAGGTTATCGGTTACATTTGAGCAAATGCAACCGATGCCCTTATTGGTTCGATTTTTTAAGTTTTATAAATGAACTTAAACTTTTATAGTGTGATTCTGGCCTTTCACAATATATTTTACATGGCATTTTCAATGTTTGCTTGCATTTTTATGAAAATGCAAATAAAATATGAAGTTTACTCTAAAAATTCTAATTTTCATCATTGCTTATAACAAGTCAAGTTTTCAACGAAATTTTATGATACTTAGGGAATTTAACAATGTAAAACAACTTCACGCTATTCTAGAACTTGAAATTAAATCATATGCTTCATGAGATATAAGCATTTAAAGGAAATAGTTTTAATGCTCGTAAGATATCAGTTTTATTTTTTATCATTTGATTGCCAACTTTGGTGAAAATAACCTTTGAATATCATGAAAAAAAAAGATCAAAAACGCATATTGGATTAAGAATTCAGCAATGCTCATCACACATCATCGATACTTCTATGATTTTGTGATATCCTGATGATTGTATCTTATGCTGATCCTATCGAGATTGTGAAGTTTTGCTAAAAAAACAGCTGATCAATTTCAAATTAGCTGCTATCGGCTCCACAGTAGTAACAACAGGATTAATGATTAATGTCCAATTCAGATCTACTACTGGAGGTTTATCAATTCAATGTCTTTGTTCATAAAATTCATGGTCAAGACCAAAGATGGCAACATTACATTGTATATTCATATGATATTGCCACATGCTTTCTCATATAGTCCAAGCCAATGCACATGTACTTTTGCGCTGATAGAAATGTCCTGTTTTTTGACTCTTAAAGCAAAAACTGAAATATTCTAGATTTACATACATAATCAAGAAAGACACCACTTATTTGATCACGTTGATTTAAATTGGCATTAAAATATTCATATAATAACCCCTTTTATATATCAGATGTTTTAATTTTGTGAAACCCCTT
The DNA here is from genome assembly GCF_987345545.1 of Pholcus phalangioides. Classification (NCBI taxonomy): domain Eukaryota; kingdom Metazoa; phylum Arthropoda; class Arachnida; order Araneae; family Pholcidae; genus Pholcus; species Pholcus phalangioides. Next base: position 9,442,420 of record NW_028301598.1, read on the forward strand.
TCGGGATGTCAAGGAAACAAATTTTTTCTGGATGTCATGCCGAGATGAAAAAAAAACCATCTCATCACTGGGACTTGAACTCAGGCCCTCTTGAAAACTTGGTAAGCATGCTACTATTTACACCACTGGTGGCACGACCCTGCCTTCATTATTTTACACACTGTGGCACAAGACACTGAAGTATAGGCATTAGTAGCCTCTCTTAACTTCAGCAAATGGCCCCCAGGTGGTACGGTAGAGAGATGGACAGCTTTTTTCTCAGAAAAAAAGGCGAAGAAAAATAAAGCTATATATCTCTACCATCCCACCTGTGCCCCATTTGCTGAAGTTACAAGAGGCTACTAATGCCTCTACTTCAGTGCCTCATGCCACTGTGCATGAAATAACGACAACAGGGTGTCGTTATCATATCGTATATAGTGGTGTAGATGGTTCCCCAGCATGGCCGATGCCACATGGGTAAAATGCTTATATCCCAGAAGGGACAGAGCCCTGGCCTTGTTTGGTCTGCCAGTGGTGTAGATCACTGGTTCTCAACTGGTGGCCTTCTAGTGGTACTGGGATACTTCAAGGGGACCACAGAAGAAAATGGAGAAAGGGGCCATGACAGGTGATTTGGAGGGCTGCAGAGAGCTGAGAAGAAAAATTAAGGTGTGAAGAAATAAAGCTTTTATATTATTTCTATATTATTACTATACACTTATACAGAATCCAACAAAACCACCCATGAAACCAGGGCCGTCTTAGGGCAACCACCTACATTTTATGGCAGGTTCCCTAGGATGGGGATTTTCACAGAAACCCCCCCCCCCCCATATTAAATTTTGAGTGAAAAACAAAAAATGATGAAAACCATATCAGGCCCCGGGCTACTGCTCTGTCAGTCCCACTCTTGTGAGAGGTCATGCCCTGGGTCTCATTTCCAAAAGTGACCCCACCCCTCATGATATTTTCTATAGTATAATAAATTTTGAAAATAAGTAGGGAATATGTAAGCTGTTTATTTCTAGTATGGGACTACCACAGCATCACTTTGCCTAAGGCGCTCATGATGTTGAGACTGCCCTGAATAGACCTCGGACTAGCGGGGAGCTCAATAAATTCTAGGCCAAAGTGGTCTGGAGGCCAATCTTATTTGCAAAATTTTCATTCAGTATAAATTCACTGAAAAAATCAATTCAATACGTATAAATGATCTGGCTACCAGATGAGGGTCGAAGACTCTGGGTAAGACAGGGGAGCCACGAGAAAAAAAATATGCTTCAAAGGGGGCCATGGGCAAAAAAGGTTAAGAAAAGCTAGTGTAGATGGTAGCATGCTTGCCCAGCTTGCAAGAGGGCCTGGGTTTGAGTCCTGGTGGCGACCATTCAACTTTTTTTCACCTCTGCCATACTATTCAGAAAATATGTTTTCTTTATATTTTGTGCTAAGAAAAAAAATCCCATCTGTCTCTCAACTTCTAATTTTTTGACACAAACAGAAAAATAATAATTTGACATTTTAGGATGCATTTAGTCTACTTTAAGCAAATTTTTTGGTGCCGATATGCTTCAGAAAAACCTCTTTGAAGACAGAAATGCAAATTACAGCCAGGCTGTAAATTTCGTCTTTCTAACTTGAGCATTTCATGAACTGTGCTCCTACATTTCTGGGACAGGCCTAATTTTTTTAAAAAACAAACGTGCAAATACAACAGAATGATACAAACATAATTTCGTTTGAATCGTGAAAACATTTGAATTTTTTTAAAGTTGCAATTTGTAATTTTTATAATATTACAGAAGTAAATTGGACTTGATGCTTTTTCATTTTAAGTTCGATTTAGTTTTTTTTTTTCGAAAATTGTTCAAGAATGTGATGGATTTGACGTTTTCCTGAAAATAAGACTCGTATGTGCGATGATATTTTTAGGTTATTATAATTCATTTTTATACTTAATTATTTTAAAATGTCATAAATGAATTATTGAGTGCAAAAAATAAAAATTGTTATATAGGAAAAAGTATTCGCATGATGAACTGTAATTTTTTTCGGCAGTTGTATCTTCTGAATAAATTTTATTTTTCAAATGTCATTTGGAAGTTATTGTGGTTGTGGCTATATGTGCTAGGGGTCGTGCAAAAAATTATATCAGTAGTATCAGACACCGATCGTGTGCTTCTACTAAAAAGTATGGTTTGGAGCTATTCAAGTATTCAGGAGATTTGTAGCTATTTTTGAACTCCCCATCAGCAAAATTTCATCAGCTCTGCTTCCAAATGCACATTGGGATCAGAGACGTAGGAGGAGGGAAACGCATGAGCCGCCCCCCACCAGGCAATCAAAAAATACTGAAAGAAAATTTAAATATTGGAAGAAAATACCTTTTTATATTATTACAATCCTATTTCAAGGCAAAGAACGCAAATTTCTCTTAAAGAAATTCATCGCGACCCACCCTTTAAGTCAGCGGTTTTCAACTTTTTCCTAGTCGCGAGCACTACCTGTACCCATCATCAAAGGAAGAGCATCCTTACAGCAAGTTTGATATGTGAATGCAAGAAATCAGGATGATTTCAAACCTTGAACACAATTTGCACAAGGTGTTTAATTGGAACGTTGATCAAGTGCTCACCAGTACGAAATCACTAACATTGAGTATTTTGAGTGCTTCAGGGAGCAATGGGTTGAAGATGCCTGCTCCAAGTCATATATGCTCGTCCCATGGAACTCTGGGTTATCTGATGAGGCCAGCCACCTCAAACCTATATTTGTAAAAATGAAATAAGTGATCACATCAAAGATAGCTTAAATAATCTGAGATACATTTTCAGGTCACTCGAGTGATCTGTGGCACAGTTCCAGAATGCTTAAGCAATCCATGGCACATTTACAAATCCCTTAAGTGAAGTGTGGCAGTTTTAAAGCACTTAAGCAACCCACTACACACTTCTAAAACACTTGAGCAGCCTGGATACATTTCTAGATCATTTGAATGATCTGCGGAACATTTAGAAGACTTATAAATAAGAAGAGTGTGAGTTCAAATGCCCACAAACTAGCGAAACATTTTTCTTGTTTTTGACATTCCCAGAAAAGGTTTTATTAAGAATACTTGATATTTTTACAGAGGGTGGTTGATGACATAAGCATCATTTATACACGTCTCCTCATCTAGGAGGTCTCTCCTAGATGAGTTTTATTTTAATCTCCTCATTAAAAGTCAACAAATACGAAACCCCCTATCAATGCTGGCATAATACTTTAACTATAAAAAAAGATAGAATGTCGAACACTTTCTTCTTGAACCACGGCAAATTTTTTATTGATATCAGACTGCTGTCACTGCATTGGCGCACCAGTAGCACAGATGCTTGTCTTCCACTATGAAGGTTACCATCAAGGTTTACGGGTTCAAATCTGGCCAAAGAATATCAACCGACATAGATGGTGCCTTCATTTTCCACTCAACTCCATTGGTTGGAAATTGGTGTATGGTGATATATGACCAGAGTTGGTGTGTGTTAAAGTAGTGTCACTGCATTCCTTTCAATTTGGCCCAAATGTTGTGTCACAACAACATCAGTGGCAAACAATACCTAAATTTATCCATACAGTTTGCAAAAGTCTGACTGGATGGGAAGTAACATAAATGTACTCCTCATGAACTTAATAAACACAAAATGGTTTGATATTATAATTAATTCTATTTATTTTCCCCTTAAGCTCACTTTGCTACATACAGCAAGACAAGACTTTTGGCGAGGGCCATTCTTTTTTTTTCTTGATTTTTCCGATACAGCTCGTCGTTTGTAACACTGTTTGACGCCACCCATTCACAACTTGTATCACTTGTCCAGGTGGACTATATTTTGTGCAAATGCCATGATTCTCATACTTCATATGGATGGCATCCACCTGAGAAAGACACAAAAAATCCAAAATAAAGCTCAAATGGCCGCAGGAATAAGAACTGGTTATGAGTATGTAAACTTTGTATATACATGTGTAACAATTTCCTCTACCTTCATCAGGGTTGGTAAAAAAACCGGTTTTTTGAAAAAAACCAAAAAACCGGGGTTTTTTGGTTTAAACCAGTTTTTTTGTTTTAAATAGTATTAACATTAAAAACAATGAAATTTCTGAAAAATCATTCAAACTTCCAATAATTAACGAAAATAAAATGTTTATTAATGTAATTAACACTATTCCCATGCTAATTAATCAATAAATATTTATTAAACTGTAACAAAAACCAACTTTTGCAATTTAATTATTTTTTGCTTAACTCAATGGATTACTGTGTGTTTGAAAATTCTTTTAATGTTATTATTAATCATATAATATATAAATGTTTTTCTCCAGTTACTTTCAGTATACTTAATTAGGAAGCTATTTTGCAAAAAGTAATAAAAATTAGGTGAATATAATGCATTTAATGATGCATAAATAATGCAGATTAATTAACAATGATTTACGATATACAGGGTGATTATAACTAAGGTTCTGATTTCAAAACACTGTAAAAAAAGAGCGATTGTCAGAATGACTTGAAAATTGACATGAATATTCCTGAAAAAATTCAATTTTATTTGATAAAGGGGAAAAAATACTTAAAAATGTAAAATTAATGACATCATCCAACATGTGGGAAATTTGCTCGCAGAATGGAAACGATAGCCAGTCAAGGCAAAATTATAACTTAATTATAGCATTGCACGAGTCCATAATTCACGGAAACATCACAAAAAAAATGAAGTAATTGAACAAATAACTACAACTTACTCAAAAAATGTTAAATATGTTGTCCACCGCGTGTTCTGGCTATGAGGTTGAAAGCACAAAAATTCTTGTTCAACAGCAGAATCGGAATATGCCATGGTCATAATGTGGATGTGCTTGCAATTCAGCTTTATTAAACCAAACGCGCCCCCTTTCCCCCGTTCATATTCCTGAGGAATGAGGAACTTCTAACATATATGGAATGTGCTGGAGATTACAATTCATCAAAGTTTACAATCTGACCACTGTTTATAACATTTTGAGGTACCCCCACAGCCAGTAGTTGCAAGGGTTAAGGTGCGTCCTGTCAAAATGGGTCTTCAGCAGCTGCTTTGCTGGTATTGCAATGTGCATCTTGATAGAAGTTCTATCCACACACTGACGCTGTGGAAGTGCCGAAATGATGTGGTTGCACAAAATAGATTATACTGCTGGCCAAGTACAGCATCGTCTACTTGCACATTTTGCACTTTTTGCTTTTGCCTAGAAAACGCAATCCCAACCTTACAACATAAGAAGCTTATATCCCATATCCGAATATCTGATTTCTTTAACATCTATAATCACAGTGTCGAAGCCCTTGAAATCTGCCTGCAAGGCCAAACTCGGCAATGGGGGGGGGGCACCCCCCCCCCCATTTTTCTTCGTAGGATGGGGGAAAAAATGCTGAGCAGGTTTATATTCGACAAACCACCCACATTCAAACCCCCAATATTGCACATATAAACAGGCTAGAGTGGTTCAAAATGGATTCAGCATCCTTTGATCATGTAAAATATTAACATGGCAAAAATATAGGGTGTCCCGTAAGTGCTAATGCAGCTTTTATCTCATCAACCATCCACCGTGGAGGTATAGTTTCAATTTAAAAAATGCTCAGAAGGTGTTCAAAAATTACCCTGTACTAGTTTTGAAAATACAGCATGTAACAAAATAAAAAATCTAAAATTTTGTCAGTTTCCCCTCGTTCTCTAACTCTTGAGACCAACAAAAAAAATTTAAGGTCTCTTTGAATTCAAAAATTGGCGAAAAGTTATGAAAAAACAGTAAAAAACTAATGGACAATTTCCCTCATTTATACTGTTCTTTCCCATCTTTTCTCCGATTTTCAAATGCAAATATTGCAGTTAACAACACAGAGGATCTCTTGTTGGACTCGGGTAAAACAGGGCAACAAGTTTGACTGTAAGAAGACGGGTCATATAAAAAGTTAGATTTTTTTATTTTGTTACACACTGTATCTTCTGTATCTTCACTCTCAAAACTGTTACAGGGTAATCTTTGAACGCCTTCTGAGCATTTCTCAAACTGGAAACATGCCTCTATGGCAGACGGTTTATGAGATAAAGCAGTGTTTCTTAACCTTTTTTTTCTCGTGGCTCCCCTATCTTCACTCTCAACTCTGAGAGTTTTCAACTCTCATCTAGAAGCAAGACACTTTATACGTATTGAATTGATTTTTTCAGTGAATTTATACTGAACGAAAATTTTGCAAAGAAAATTGGCCTCCAGACCACTAGCCTAGAATTTATTTATCTCCCCGCTAGTCCGAGTTCTATCAGGACCGTCTCAACATCATGGGGCCTCCACCATAGGCAAAGTGATGCTATGGTAGTCCCATACTTAAGCTGGAAATAAACAGCCTACATATTTCCTACTTATTTTCAAAATTAATTGTACTATACAAACTATCATAAAGTGGGGTCACTTATGGGCATGAGGCCCCTGAGCATGACCCCTCACAAGAGTGAGACTGACAGAGCTACAGCCCGGGGCCTAATATGGTTTTCATCTTTTTTTTGTTTTTGTTTTTCATACAATAAATTTCATATAGAGAGGGGGGGGGGTCAGAAAAATTTAGCCGGGGACTTGAGAAAAACCCCATACTAGGGAACTTGTTGCAAAATTTAGGCAGTGAGGCCTGGGTGGGTCCATGCCCTAAAGAAGGCCCTAGTTTTACGGGTGGTTTTGTTGGATTCTCTCTCTCAATGTAAGTGTTAGTCACTAATATAAAATCTTTATTTCTTCACATTTTAATTTTTCTTCTCAGTTCTCCAAACCACCTGTCATGGCCCCTTTTTCTATTTTCTTCCGTGGCCCCCTTGAAGTATCCCAGTACCACAAGGGGGTCATATGGCCCCCGGTTGAGAACCACTGAGATAAAGGATGCATTAGCACTTACAGGGCATCTAGTATAACCGTGAAATAATAAATTACTAGCATAATATCTAACGTAGGTAAAAGTTGGAAAAAATACTGAAAATACTTGTTTCATTGTTCAAACAAAAACCGGGACAAACAGGTGTCCAGATCCAGAAAGCCTTTTTCGAGGTAGGATGAAAAACGGACATCTGGCCATCCTACACTGGCACCTTAAGTTTTATGCATGTGATTATCAAATTAGAGTTTGAACAGAGTGTAAAATGATATTAGCCTGCCTATGAACACGGAAAGAAGTCACCAAGTTCGGAAAAATAAAAAGACACATTATTTCGGTAAGTTTTTCTAAAAAAAAAAAGAAACATACTCAGCTCCTAATAAATTTCACAGTTGCATCTATAATTCTCGATTTATCAAACTTTGATGTAAAACTTACCAATGCAGAAACTGAGTGCACATCCTTGATAATAATGAACAATGTCTTTGATCTCTCAAGTTCTTGTAAACTTCAGAACATATAGGAGTTCGATCCCGCATCGTCTTGACAGGACGACTTCTCCCTGAATAGCATGAGATTCCAGCGACGAACACAGTTCATCTGAATAATGAGCAAAAAGAAAAATCAGTAATAAACTTTTAAGCAGATTTCGTTCAGTTTCAGGAACGTTTGGAGTCAGTGTGGTTTATTGATTTCTCCCGCTCACCCTGACTTTTCTTTACTTTTAGGAATTTTGACAATCTACCTATATCTGAGGATGATGTCACTCCGCTATCCATATGAAGGTTTTTAACAGCAGGCTGATGCAAAGGTATATTTAGAAAATTCAACTCTGCCCTTGCGGAAAATCCAATCTGTACGTACAGTCCCATCCAGTGCACATGAACTCTAAGGAAAGATTGAGATATTCGTAGCTATTCTAGGGCACTCACCCGGGAATTGAGAGGATGTGGGTTCTATTCCCGGCAAGGGCAGTTGAATTTTCTCTTTTTTTAAAATATATCTCTGCATCAGTCAGCAGTTAAAAACCTTCGAATGTATCTATAACCATGTTGTTATCACAGGCGAGGCACAAACATTTACACTCTGTACGCCAGATGTGTGATGTGGTTACAAATCGTGAGCAAAAAACTAGTGTACCTATTATATTACTTCACCAAACACCAACTCTGGCCATAACACTATATTGGAATTTACTGCCATTAATGAGATGGGTTGGAAATGAAGGCACTGTCTATCAGTGGTTGCCTCAAGCTCGTTAGGGAAAATATCTTATCTATATCCTTCCTCAGGTTTGAACCTGGGATCGTGACAGCAACCTTCACGGTGGTGGACGAGCATTTTACCAAAACGCCATTCTGGTGCTCACCCATTATATTGTTTTTTCAGGAATAAGCCGGATGAAATTCTTTGGTGGGCCACATTCAGTCTGCAGGCAGCCTAGGGGGTTGAACACCATTTTCCTAGCACGTTCATTGGAAGGGCTGAAGAAAAAACATTTCCAGAGGACAAGCTGGGGCTAGCAGTACTCAAGGCAATGGTCTAACAAAACCCATGGCCACAGTTTATTATACAGTAGAACCTCCCCTAATGGATACCTCCCATTAAGCTTTTGGACATTTTTCTGATCCCTGGTTCCGTGGAATAGGGCTTTAATGTATTTCACTCCCCGTCAGCGGACACTTGATAGTGGACAGTAAATCTGGTCAAACTAATTTATTAATTTTTATTCAAAAATCAAGAATTTAACACATTTAACAGTGATTATAATCAAGCTCATATTGGTAAATACGATATTCCCTCAATTAATTACTTGACTAACTAAGCATGATTACTACTAAACCACATGTACCTTGCCCATATTCCTCTGCGGAACTTCTAATAAATTGGTACATGTTGGAATATGCGTGTCCGTGTTGTGAACCTAATGTGAAGCTTGTTTCTGTGTAGTGCTTGTTATAGTGCTGCTGTCTGCCACGTATTTTTCGAACTATGAGTGAAGTGTAATGTTTGAAGATATGAAGTTACCGTTGCAGGCCAAACAAAGCATAACTATGGTCCAGGGTGGTTAATTTGAATAATGTTGGTTTTGTTTGTTGATACGCGTGAAGAACGCCAACATTACAAGACTGATGATGGTTTTTCATTTATTTTTGCACTTTTTTAATTTCATTCAATTCTTATTGCAAAATACGTGTAGCACACGTTTTGTGTACGGGTAGAAATAATTAATTGATTCAATGAAGAGAAGAGCCGTTGTAAATTTTTTGATATTTATCAAACATTCCATTTTTCTTTGGAAGTTATGCATAATCACAGGTAATTGATAAATGTAGTGAAATTTAATCAAACTTTATAGAGAAATTTGGTAATTACGAATAACCACCGCACTGGTGTGCGTTCCACTTTTACAGTAACATATACATTTTAAAATTAAAATTCATAGGAACCAATTCCGACCAAAGCCAAGCACCATATGAATGTGAAAGACATATAAACGAGGTTTCACTATACATTATACCTCCCCATTAGCAGACACTCCAGTTAGAGGACAAAATTTATGGTCCCATGGGTGTCCGTTATCAAGAGGTTCTACTGTATCGGGAAAAAAGTTCTAGTTTGTTTTATAAATTGCCAAATGTTAAGTAGCGGTTTTTTTTTATCTTTCATTCCTTCAAAACATAGTTACAAATTATGGGCTACATCACGTGCAGGTCAATACAGGAAAAAACTGAGTACAACACATCTGTGAGCATACTCGGGAGTATGTGTGGGTGATCGCGATGACAGCATAGATGGAGCATGTATATTTCACAACTTTGAGACACAGACAAGATTTTTTTGGTCGAATGACAGTGAAATTCAGAAGCAAATGACCGGAACTGAGAAGGGTGAAGGAGAAGGTAGGGTCTTTATCATTTGCACCCCTTCTTTAAATTATGTAATATGCGTTCATGTATATTTATGACGTTTGTTCAAAAAGTATCTTAAAATAATTTTTTGTATGTAAACCAGGGGAGCTGGGAAGGTGTGATTTGGTGCACGTATGTAGGCGATCCTCATGTACATGCTGGAATTTTTTCTTGCCCGCAGAAGCTGAGATTCACCGTGATATCGCTGATGAGTGAGGTGTAAATGAATGCTATAGGTTTTCATTTGCCTAAAATCTGGTCCATTTCAAAAGGCATTTTTAGCTTGCGGAAAAGAGCCAAGAGTCACACATAGGGAGCCTAATGAAACACAGGTGTGTTGTGTTTGGTTACGAAACGCTGAAACAAATGTGAAGAATGGTCTGTTCGTTATCGTGTCGTGATTCAATTGCCTGTACACCACAAATCAGGTTGTTTGCATCTGCAACATTGTGAAGACAACTTGGAATCTCTTGGAAGTACTCCTTGGTGATGATTGTGCCACATGGTGCATACTCATGATGAACCACGCCACTGGAGTCAAATGGTCAGCATGACTGATGTATGATCATCATTGAAGTGGTTGTACTACCCACTTTATTTCCCCCCCCCCACAATGCCTGTTGATTCTTGCGGATTGTTTCCATTCAGGAATCACAAAATTTAATGCACTAACGTTGTTTGAGTTTATCTGCCATTTTTGTCAAAAATAAAAATCTGGCAGTGATCACATTTGCTCACTCATCGAGGATCTGCAGGCAGGAAAAATTCAAGCATGCACACATCAGGATCGCATAAATATGTGCACCAAACCACGCCTTTCTAGCTTCATTAGTTTGAACAAACCTAGTATAATGTTACCATTTGTTGTATTTGATTTCTGGAATATAACTGATGAATCTACTCTGAGTAGTTTACTCATAGATTACCGCAAGTGTGGAAGGGGGTGATCGCCCCTCCCAAAAGCCAAATAATGGGAGGAAAATTTGTCTGTCTCACAAAATATGGGATGATTTTATGCACCTACACATAAATTTGCTTCTCTGACGCATCGCCCTGTGGATTTGCATGCTTCCACTTTATTCACAGCTAAAGATCTGAAGATGTCTGCCTTCGCTCAATTCACAGCTGAGGATGTCACCCTCAGCTTCATTCACAGCTGAAGATGTCTGCCTTTGGTCCATTTACAGCTAAAGATATCTGCTTCAGCTTCATTTGCAACTGAAAATGCCTGCCTTCGTTCAGGCGTGGATCCAGAGATGGCAATGTGAACGACCCCCTCCCCCTCCTGACAGTGGAATAATATGGGAAAATTTGTCCTGAAATAAGGATTGATCAAACAAACTTACACAATTCGCACCTGCTCCTAACCAAATTGTGGTTCGCCGCTCTGGCTCAATATAGAGATATAAGCAGGTGGTCGAAGAAGACCTGGGCCATGCTGGAAAATATGCTTGTATGTGTTGTGGACCTAAAGTGGAGTTTTGTTTCTGCTTAATGCTTGTTATAGTGCTGCCATCTACCATCAATTTTTTAAATATGAGTGAAGTGTACTGATTGAATAATTGTACCATTGTAGGCCTGTTGTTCGCTATGGTGACACTTTTTAATGAGAAGATCGGCTCGCATAAAAATTTGTCTCTCCTCTCACATTGTTCTGGATCTGCGCCTGGACTACCGTGTAAGAATGAGCAAAACAAATAAAAGATCAAAATGTCACCAGGTATATCGGTGTGGTCATCAAGACAGTTAGCTGGGAAATATACTCAACAGAGGAAGGAAACCTTACCTATATCATTTTCTTTGATGCATACTAAATAAAGCAAGCCCTTTGGTGATAACATTTTCGGTACGTATGATAAAAACCTATCGATAATTTCACGACCCCTACGTCCTCCTGCTGTTGCAACTTGCAATTTATCGCCAGTGATCTATCGGAAAAAAAATACACAAGATGTTAATTTCTCACAAAATATTTTTACAAAATTATCATTTAAAGTATTCTGATGAGCAAAGCTTTGGACCAATAATTACCTGCAATAAATTTGAGAATCAGCAATTATTGGTGGTTTCCTTATGACACGCACACAATCACTATCACTCAAGATTTGGTCTGAATTCGATTTTCTCAACAAGCATCAGTCTTATCAACCTCAAGGCTGTATCCAAGGCTGTATCGAGATGGGGACAGTGAGTTTGCTTTTCCCCCATAGAAAACGACTGGTTTTTATGGAACAACATGGCTAAATCTATGCTTATCTAAGTTCTACAACTTTGGTATCTCCCCCCACCAAAATTCTTGTCATTCCCCCCCCCCTTTCACTCGTTTATCTAGTCTGTCCAGTAATACAATGTTTTTAGGCGAGTTTTCATTAAGCATAAAAGAAAGGAAAACACGTCACACAAATACGAAGGCCAGAACAGGCAAAATATCCAATGGGGTGGAGGGGAAAAAGATACCCATAAAAAATATGGATGCCAAATGCAACTAAAATACAGAAACCCGAATTGTGTGCTAACAAAGAGTACCCGTAACTCTTCTCTACACCACCTCAATCAAGTCTGTAACCACTGTAGGTATGGTCTTCAAAACCTAATGCCATACTTCAGTCCAGGACGACCCAAGCCTCGGAAAAAGCAGAAGAATGACTTTAGGGAAACGGGAAGAGACCTTTTTGAGAATGAGACCAAGCATTCTATTCGATTTTGTGACCAACGCTGAACAATGTTCAGAAAACCTAAGCAACTCGTCAATGAGAATTCCCAAATCAGTGACCCTAGTTGCATCCGGGATAGTGATACCATATTCAACGCATAAGTGAAATGTTGGTTGTTCCAACCAAAATGAGCGACCATGCACTTATCCACACTGAAGATCATGTTCCATTCATTAGCCAAAGCTGCAATCATATTCTTCCTTGGATTACCGACTACCCCAATTAGCTTCACATCATCTGCTAATTTGCTAACAACCCACTCATCTGATTGATTGAACTTATCAATAAAAAGTGAAAATAATACAGGACACTTCCTTGAGGGACTCCACTTGTGACACCTGTCCGAATGGAAATTTCTCATTCACCATAACCAGCTGCAACCTATCTCATGACCACAATTCTATGTAATTTAATTGTTATAATTCAATTCCATACAATATGAGAGAAGCTGAAATAGATTTGTTTCGATGCATACCATCCACGATGTTCTAACACAATTTTCATATTTGAATAACATTTCGATTTCACGAGAAAAAAAAGTATGACTCACTTCTTCAGTGTCTGTAACAACATAAGGAGGATTAAAAAGCAATAGGTCCACTGAATTATCAAGCCTATCGATGAAACAGTTCATCTGAAAGATAAGAGAGAACAATCACCATTTATTCCTCTCCTTAGAATCGAATACTGTCAAGCAATGTCATAACAAACTTCAAGAGACTGAAAATTTGGTTTGCAATATGTTTGCCATTTATCTGTTCAAATAAGAGTACATCTTGATGGCGATTTCATTTTTTATATCCGGAGGTTCACCAAAAGTGAGAACCGACTGTATTTACTCATATGTTCAAAAAATTATGAAACATACTTTATTATGGAAGAATGAATACAAATGGAACTTGTTTATTCGATGTTTTCTTTGAAGTGACTACCCTGTGCAATTATACATTTTCACCATTGTTCATACATGGATGTACATGTAGATTTCCATCTTCCTTTCGCCACATCCTCCAGTGCCTACATCTCGCAGCACTTCTTCTGAACCCGAGAATCATTGCCTTTAAAGCAAATTCTTTATCCGGGAAAAAAAAAGGCACAGGGTGCAAGATCAGATGAATCAGTTGGTTGTGGAGTGTCAGGATGTGATGTTTTGACAGGTAATTTGACATCAGGGGACTTATGAGCTGGCGCATCGTCACGATGGAGCATCTGAAACTTGACCTTCCAAAGATCTGGTCCCTTGAGTCTCACTGAATCATGCAGACGTTTAAGGATTCACAGGTCTCTCCTGGTGTCAGATCACCTGTCAAAGCATCACATTCCGATACTTCTACAATCAGCTTATTTCCCTGATCTTGCCCCATGTGGCTCTTTTTCTTTAGATAAAGAATTTGCTTCGGAGGCAACGAGAGTCTAGTTCTGAAGATACACAGCGACAAAGGAGCTACTACTACTATACCATACATGCACCCCCTCCTCCATATTCCTCTACGGGACTTCCAAAGAATTGGTACATGTTGGAATTTACGTGTTGTGAAACTAATGTGAAGTTTGTCTATGTGTAATGTTAATTGTGTAGTGCTGCCATCTGTCATAAATTTTTCCAACTGTGACTGAAGTGTGATGATTGAATAACACTACTGTTGTTGGCCTGTTGCTCTCTGTGGCGAGACTTTTTTAACGGTGAGATTGGCCGCATTTGTGCCTTGAAGTTGGAACCACAGGAAACCAACTTCAGCCGACCACCACTGTGACATAGGTGGGGTTCGAACACGGGTCCTTGTGATGACAAGTGACCAGGGCACTGGAGGATGTGACAAAAAAAAGGCTTGCAATCCGCATTTAAATCTTTAATGGCAAAAATATATAATTGCACTGGGTAGTTAGTTACTTGGAAGGGAACACCAAATAAACAGGTTTTTTCTGTAATAAGTCTCGGAACTTTTTGAGCATAGTAGTAAATTCTAAAATAACTGTCGAGTTGTCCCTGGACTCTCATTTAGTAGCCATGGATTGAAAATTTTAGTCCCGAATTCCACTATTTAAGGCTCCATAGAGATTACATTAGTCAAGCCCTACACTGAAGCATCTACCAGCTAGTACACAATCAATGTTGCTCAGTGCGTGCACTACCTAAGTGTGTCCGTGCATTAAGATGGCCTTTCATACAGTGAAATTAATAGCTATTGGACACAACTTGGAGGTACATACCAGGTCAGAACGAATACATTCCACAGAAACCTCATTACATGTTGCGACAGCTTTTGTGGCAAGAACAGCATCTGGATTGATGTCTGTGGTTCTGGCAAAAAGAAAATTTTCAACAGATATTACAGTCCATCTCAAAAGTTTAGACACCATAGATTTTTAACTGCGCTATTGACACCGTTTCAAATTCGAATTTAACATATTTTTTTTATTGTTTATTTTTGCTTGTGATCAGAATGCAAAACCCTACTTTAAACTTCGGTCATTGTCGAAGAAAATAAGTTTTCGATTTTTTAAACACAAAATTTTGAAAAATAGTTGTCTCAAAAACGTCAAACTTCAAATTTCAAAGATTGCGTCTATATGCCATTTCAGAGATATAATAGTGTATAAGTGGAAAGCTATTGGATTGGTTTTCATTAAAAAAAACTGCCAGTCATTACATATTTTGTATGATGAAAACCTTTGAGTACTTCATTTGAAAGCAAAAAGAAAGGCTGTAAAAGGCATTGCTCTGAGCAGGTCGAAATGAAGTGTCTGACATGTATTGACCCAACGTGTCCCAAAAGCCAAAACCTGGCTGTGGTAGGCAACGTGGCACAAGTTTATGCAAAAATAAAACTGTTGGAAGATTGGCTTCAGTGATAAAAATATGACCTTGCATGAAATTATGGATCCTGGAATGAAACAGATACAGTTTGTAGACAGGTCAGAGAAGCTTTTATTTTATTCGTAAAAGAGTGGTTAGGTTAAATCGACTGTCACAACGAGGCACCAAAGAGAGGTGGGGAGAAAATTGGTATGAAATCATGTTTTATGGAGACAAATAGCTTGGTATCATATTTAGTGGTGCAAAAAAATGTAACTCACATGTTCCAGATGGATGTTTTCAACAAACAGCAAGTTGAGCTTTGATAATGGTATGGGCAGCATTTGCTTCTAATGGTCAGGCTTCCTTAACTTTTGAAATTGCTCGTCAAAACTCTGATGCTTAAAGGAGATCGTTGATAACAATTTGCTACTGATTGGAGAAGATTTAAGACAGACCCAACTCGACATTTCAACATTATGACGTGTATCTTCAATGAACTTCTGCCACAAAAATGCTCTTTAATCACGAAAACGTATCAGTTTTAGACTTGCATTGATGAGACCTGACTTCAATTCTATTAGGAATATGTGCTGCATATTTACAATAAATGTGTTTGCAAATGAAATACAGCATTCAACTATCAATGACTTGAAGAGCTCTATTGAGGAAGCATGGGGTACAGTTTCGATGTTGAAAAACCCTACAGAATTTAATTAGATCTATAGAGGATAGTGTGTTTGAGGTCGTTAAAAAAATGAAAAGTCTATTATCTATTAAAAGCGTGCAATTTTTATACAAATTTGAATTTTCTCAGACAGCCAGACATGCCAACATTGACTTAAAGCTTGTCAGTAGTGATGAATGTTCAGCTTTGCCATGAGGGGGGGGAGAGATACCCCTATGATTATGTAGTCCTAGGGGTAGCCCCTACGAAATGTGTCGATGTCATGTATGTCAGTACAAGTGGCCAATAGCTGGATTGCTGACTCAGGAGCATCTTCTGTTCGTAGCTTAAATATCTGAAAATGTGACATGAATCACTGAAGTAATTTGGAAATGTGCCAGGAAGCCACATTAGACGACTTCGAGAGCCACATTTGTCCTGTGGGCCAAGGGTTGAGCATGTATGCACCAGTAAAAGTGTCATATGGGGTGTGTGAATTATATTTTTTTCATCATTTTCTCATATATTCAGAATTCAAAGTGCTATAGTTACTCATTGTGCAGGTCGCACGGAACACAGACAAACATGAAAAATCAATTGCACAGATGCATCACTTAACCATACAAGTTTTCCAGGGTGCGAATAACTTTTGGGAACAAAATTGAACTTGTAACTCGAGGCACTACTATATGTAAATGATTAATACCCGAATATGACAAATACAACATATACTCACAAGTAATACGAAGAATGCCCAAGAGCTTTTGCTAGTGAAGAGATCACAACACCTGATCCGCTTCCAACCTCTAAGCATATTGTCGGTCTATGAATAAAAAAAAAACTTTGATATCAACGAATAATTAAAAATCCACCATGAATAATAATAATAATCTCGCTAGGTAATTGCTCTTGTGACTGAATGCATCTGATTTCAAAAGACAATTGGTGAAGTGGATAGAAGAAAATATTGTGGTGTCTGAAAAGTATAATGGGTTCAAGAAGGGGAAGTCATGTGTAACTAACCTCCTTTGCTCCAATGATCATGACTAAGGCTTTAAAATTTAGATGGTGTTTACCTTGATTTCCAGAATGCATGCGATCGGGTCTATGGTCCAACAACTCTTGAATCATTTACACGAGATTGGGGGCAACTTGCTGAATTGGATAGAATTGTGGTTGAGAGATAGGTCACAACGGGTTATGGTGAACGGGGAATTCTCTGATTGGACAGGCATCACTAGTGGAGTTCCTCAAGGAAGTGTCCTTTGCCCCATACTTTTTCAATTTTTATTGATAAACTCGATCAGGGTATCGATGTGATTGCTAGCGAATTCACAGATGAAGTGAAGCTAATAAGGGTAATCGAGAATCAAAGCGAAAGGACACTGCATTTTGTATCCATTTTTTAATATTTATATTCGGGGGTGAGGGGTGATTAGTCCTCATGACAAAATAAAAGTAAAATCACATCTATGTGTAAGTGAAATCACACATACAGACACATCTATGTGTATATGTATCACATAGTTACACATCTATGTGTAAGTAATAAAAGTAAAATCATAGCTGTGACAAATTTTACAAGGTTCCCTCTCTTATTACTCTTTGCATATTCACATGCAGGTATATTAGTGACTAGACAAAACATTTTCTGAGCTGTTGTATCATTTCGTTTTCATCGCTGATATTTTTTCCATTGTTTTTTCAGTGTGGGCCAAGGCCTCACTAAGTTTTTTCACTTCTTTTGTTGGGTTAAGGCTTCACTAAGACTTCAAACCCTGCGTAATTTATTTTTCCGGGGTGTAAATTTCATCTTACATCTCCGTGATTTTTTTAAATTTGGTAATACCAATGTATTATCAGTTCCATTCTGTGATTATAAAGCACATTTGGATACTCTTTACTGCATTATTATGAAATATAACATGGATTATTACTGTGCTGTCGAGAAAGGGGGAAAAAAAGAGGCGAGTAGTAAAAAAAAAAAAACTTTCTATTTACTTATGTTATGCATTAGATTGCATGAAAGTTGCAACTCAAGGTCTTGGTGCCGAATAAGGCCCTCCTCACACGGGGAAACTAAAGTCCGGCAACTGATAAGAGGAATCGTTTCCAGAAAACATGCACGTATATTGCCCGTAGAAGCCCTCACACGAGGAAATTAGCGTATTGGCGACGAAATATCGAACGTGACTCAGTCACTTGGCGACTGGCATGCTAGTCGCCACCAACTTTTGTTGAAGAAACCATCTCTAGCATTCCTTCATATTTTCGTCATTCGTAAAGTGAAAAGCAATCCAGAGTACATATAAATAATTATAGGATACTTAAATAAAGAGGTCACCGAAAAAGCATTTAATGAAATTTCGACAGAATTTCAGCTCACAGGTAAATACAAGATTTCTTTAATTAAATTGACATTATTTGAAAAATAAAATCACAGGGGTATGTCGTAATCGCTTCGAAACTGTGGGTGCTCCCCCTTTAGTTTTATATCGGAAGTTTTAATTTCTGAATCAAGTCTGGGAGTGCTGAGATCCATGCCACCAATTACTGTGGGGGCTTGAGCACCCTCGGTTTTGACGCCACTGAATGAAATGGTAAACCAGGCCTAACATTTCAACTTTTTCAGGGGGGGGGGGGGCAAAGAACATATACTCACTATATATGTATATATATACCATTTCTAGTGTATTTTTGAAGATGGAGTGTCATGAAAATTAGATCTGGTAAATTTCAGGAGTAACCAAGTGAATTTGACAAGTAGGGCCTCAGAAAAAAACACAATGGCCCGGGGTCCACGATACTCTTGAGATGGCCCTTCGTGAGCACCTCTAGGAATTTTCAAAATATGGTCTACTTTCACAACGTGTACCTAAACAAGTACGTGCTCTATAGGGATGCTCCCTGGTTTTCTCCCTTGCTTGGAATGCCTGCAATTTAGGTCACTTACACGCACTGCGTGGGAGTATTCGGGAAAAATCATTCCCTGAAACATAAACAACAGTTATATTTTTGGACAGCAGTTTTTACCGTTTCATTTCGTGAAACTACTGAAAATACTACTAAACAATAATTTAAAACTAATTAACAATAAACTAATATAATAATAAATCCAACACATACGTACTGAGAGCCTTATTTATTGAGAAAAAAAACAGACGTTTTACTGAGAACTTTTTTTGTTGTTGAAATCACTCAAAGCAAATTAAATGATACTAAAACATTATATAATTTTACCATTTTATTGTCATTTCCAAACGATATCAATTTGAATAAAGATATTTTGTATTTACCCTGTGAGCTGAAATTCTGTAGCAATTATTTCTTCGTAACGATTGTTATTTATTTTTGATAAATTTAGATTTTCCCTATCCCGGTCAACAAGATAGTATTGGAAGATAAGGAGAACTATAGATTGTGCTGTTTCCACTCAGTTTCCCGGGCTTTGAATATTTTTTTAGTAGCGCCGTGTGAGGGAGAACGGGCAACTTGATTCGTTCAAGTCCACTTGTACCACTTATTTTGAACACTTTACCTGTTTTAATATATCAATAGACCAGGGCAGTAGCGTGCTTTCTTGGGGTCAACTTTTTCTAGCGCCCCCCCCCTCATGAAAGTGTTATTATGCTAAATGAGGGAAAAAAATTTTAGGGCCCCATTCCACCCTTGACTGCCCCAGCTTAGTTGTGGGCGTGATAGAGACACATTGTTTTATTTTTGGGAGGTTTTGTTGTTGATGTTCCAGGCTTGTATAGAAGGGCTTGGATACAAGTATGACATCCATATTTCTTATGGGCATCTTTTTCTCAGCCACTTCATTCGGCATTTTGCCTGCTGTGGCGTTGTATTTGTATTGTATTGTAAGTCAACTCAACTCTCAAGTTGAGGCAACTCGAGCTGAATTTTAGTTTCCCCGTGTGAGGAGGGCCTAAGGGGTAACCGCAATCTTTGTTTTCACTATATTGCTCTTCCGAGCCATGGGGGTTAGGGTCTAACAGAGCATTTCCACTGGCACTGAAAATGGAGCAATTTGTCACTTACAACAAAAACTTGCCAACTTGGTGTATGCCCTAATGATGGAATCTGAGGCTTCACTGGGGTTGATAAGAATGATGCTTGTTGAGAAAATCGAATTCAGACCAAATCTCGAGTGATAGTGATTGTGTGCGTGTCATAAGGAAACCACCAAACTGGAGTTGGCAAGAATGCTGTTGGCGTAGGTTAATTGCCAAAAATCACGAATAATATCACCATTGTTTGTGGAACATATAGTGTGTGGATCATGTAGTGTTCTAGATTCACATCAACATAATTTAAACTTAAGAAAATATGTATATATATATATATTAATTTTTAAAATTTGGCAATTATTACTTGCTAGATGTGATGATGTCGAGGTCCTTCTCCAAAGCATCAATGAGAATGAATGAATCTTCCGCTGGATCGTAGACTTCGTTGAAATTCAATCTATTCAAGGCGTTATAACAAGCCGTTTCCATCCTCGATCAAATAATCAATCAGTCACGATCCCACGTGCTTTTCAAAAATTTCGCCCAGGAAAAACAGCTGTTTGTTATTTGTTTTGATTACAGTCGAGCTCAGTTAAACTGTCCAAGGAGCAAACATGACATGACGTCAGTTCAAATTAAAAAGAAATTTTTTTTGAGATGATTTTAAAATTCGGAATAAAAATATTGTTTCGTAAAATACATTTATAGTTAATTTTCCGGTCAATTTTCTGAAAGTGAGACATTTTTATCCGAATAAAAAAAAAGTTATAAGTACGGGACATATGGTCAATAGATTTGAATGGTACACGTGTAGAAGGATCTGAGAATGTTTTTATGTGGATAGGTTTTAGTTAGTCGTGTGGCATCACAGCATTAGCATTTGTTTTGCGATTTAGGCTTAGCGGTGTTCAGTTGTAATTCGTTGTTGTGTGTGTGTAATAACTTGAATATCGTGAAAACGTCGGTGATGGAAACTGCCGTCGACAAACTAGAGGCATTGGTGAGTGGTTTCTAACCTTCATTGGTTTAAAATACATTTCATCGACGTGATAAATGAAACATTCGGTCGTTTCTGTCTTATTGCCGCCGCCGTTATGAAAGACAAGGATAGGCGGGAAAAGGTGCCATGATCATGTCATCCCAGTCGCCAAACCAGTTTAGGTTCTTTTCAACTCTTTTTTAAAGTACTCGTGAGATCGGTATTCAATGGCCTCATATTTTTGCCTACGATTCATCGTGACCTACATATATATTGTTTATTTGAGGTTGTATTTCCAAAGTATTTATTTTTATAAAATTATTGTAACTTGGCTACCATTTATCCAACCGAAAATATTAGAATTATTGCCTCATTTTGAGAAATCAACAAAACCACAAAGTGAGATCTGTTCTGTGGTTTACTTTCAAGAAAAATTACGAATTTGTAATAGTAAAATCCTTATACGAATAGGGAATACCGTATTTTGGCGACACGTCTTGGCGACAGAAGAGCAACCACTTACCTTGTTCAGGGTTAAGCCAGGTTTTCCTAGGAGCAGGTTTCTATAACGTGTGCAGTGTGAAAACTCTTAATTGGTGGAAAAACCTGAATTGCAGGGTTTTAATCAATCAGTGTTTTCCCGCTGCAGAAATTATACTTCTAGGAAAACCTGATTTTAGAATTCGAAAATACAGGTCACTGCTTCGGAGGACCAGTGAATACAGGAACAGCTATAGTATATTCCGTTGCCGATATTGCAACTTCTCTGCGCCAAACACATCCGGTGGCTCAACGAAAAGTCACCGGGGCCGTAACTGACGCTATGGACGCTGAAAAAAATAAACATTAAACAACATAAGGTACTGAGATATTAAAATGAAACATTTTAAACTAAATAGAAAACCCAGAATATTTTAAATAAACACGGTCCGTCCTTCCTTTTACATGAATGGTAAATACAGTGGAACTTCGGTTAACAAGCTTAATTCATTCCGCCATTGTGCTCATTATACGAATAGTTTGTTATTCGAATCAAACTTCCCTATAGAAAATAATGATAAACCGGGTCACGATCATTCATATAAAAAAGAATAATGAAAATGACGTTCAATCAATAATTCAGCGCAATAATAATACATAATACAACGATGACGTAAAAATAAACAAACATAACAGCCATAATTAAACACCATTATGATAATGTTTGCCAACTAACTTACTCTAAACGACGAGAAAGGGGCAGACTATCGTTTAGGACGATTTACAGACTCGCCATTATTTGCGAACTTAGTCTTTTTTGCGTGAATTTCAAGAAGAACCTTATCCAATGACACTTGCTTTTTCCTCTTTTTTTAGAATGTCTGCGAAATGGGAAATTTCAGTGTTTGTTGGACAGATTCATTGCTCCCACACTGCTACAGCTTTATTTGGGTGGTTCTTTGCCACTGAGTTTTGCACAGATTCCCACATTCTACACATCTCTCTAATCTCATTTTATGAGAGGGTCTTCTGTATTTCTCAGACGAGATACCCCGTCCATAAACTCTTGCTGGTGCTTGCAAAAGAGATCCATAACTTCATCTACCGCCAACTTCTAGACATTTTCCACCAATAGTTCTTGAATGCCATCCTCATGCACCTCCAGTCTATGGTCTTCTCCAAGCACACAGCCTCCTCTAGAAGTAGGGGCTCCTGTACATCTTCTAGCCCCTCAAAGTCACGTTCAATAATGTAATCAGCCCACAGTTTTCCCACGAAAATTAATGAAAACTTTAAGTGTACATACGCTTGGCTACAATGCTGCTGCACCTAGTTTCGTATTGTAAATATTTGAACATGTGTTAATTTCCCGAGTGAATCATGCTTACCAGAGACTGTAGGGGAGAATATTACCTAAAATTCCGTAGCGTGCGGGCGAAAGCAAAATATAACCCATCAGTTTAGTTGTGATAACCTCAAAATAAATAAACAAAACTCAAATTTTTGTGGGTGGGATGCGAGGCAATCATGTGCCATTATGTTGGCCTTGGCAGTGTATCATTGGGAAAAAGTCGCCAAAATTGGCACTAGATTATATAATAACTGTTCTGTCAGAACTTATTATACTACCACTATTCACAACTGCCAACTCTCCAGATTTTGGCAGAAAATTAGATTTTACATGAGCTTTCACATTGTCATGAAATCAATGACTGCTGTCATCGTTAGGGAAAACACCCATAGAGGACAGCCGTGATCATTTCCATCAAGCAGCTGTAAAAAAATCTTGGTGACCGCATTTAAGCAACTGGCGAAGACGTGACTTTGTTTATGTAGCGTTTATCAGCAGTCATTTATCAGGGGCATGAACTTGATTGCCAAAATTCCTGTATAATCGTTATTGTATTCCATTAATATTCGTGCAGTAGGCACAAGTTTTTTCGTCAGCAGCTTTGTATTTTGAAGTTTTTTTTAAAAAAATTGTTTCCTCTGATTAAATATGTCGTCTTCAGTAAGAAAATATTAAACTTTAAGAGCTATATAAAGCTTTTAAGAGTTCATATATCCAAGGTTATCAATCGCTGATAGCATATACGAAAGGAAACTTATGTTTTATGAACAGTACGTAGTTGTGATTTCTTTATTCTGCATGGAAAGACGGACATGGAATTATATTATGCTCGGGAACAATGCAGAACCTGCCTTGGGGTGGAGAGGAATGAAACTTTTTCTTAATTGATTAAAATAAATTTTTTTGATCGAGTCTGAGTGTCGGGGGTCCCCTCTGGAGAATCTCCGGATTTCTGGATTCCAAAAGTTGGCACGTCTGACTATTGCTTCTGGGGCTTTATAGATAGGAAGTGTGAAGGTTCAAAGCGGCATTCTTTTTCAGGGACTAGATATGGAACGAATATTTGTCAGCTATTTAGGCCTTTTGCTAAATGTTTCGTTTGGCCAAATAATACTTAGGTATTTTTCCGAAGATGTAAGTCTAAGTTTATCAAACTAATTTAAGAACTATATATACACCTTAGAATACTATCTCTACATCTCAGAGACATGTAAGTCAGGCATCTTCAATGCATTGCTTGCATGCACCACGTTGCCCCTAGTGCTCGATTCTTGTGTCTGATTTCGTTCTTGCGAGCACTTCATCAACATTTCACAGGGCACGGCACGGGTCACTTTTTCCACTTTTTTAGCAAACAAACATGACCTCTGTCTTTCGCGCTTTTCTGCTGTCTGTGTTTCTTTTATCTTTAAGAAGGGGGAAGTGTGATAGGTGGTCTGAAAAATTTCCACCCCATTAGCAAATTCTATAAACACATGCTCCCTACCACGTAGTTTGAATTTTGGTCTGGTAAAATGTTTAAAATCTGTCAGAGTGAAAAATAGTCTTACTCAGCTCTATTATATGATAAGGATGATTTTTCTTTTACTTCAAAAAATGTTGTTGAAATTGAATGGTAATTTCATATTGATATAAATCTTACGTTTATGTCTCTCGCATTAGTGATCCATAGTATATCCAGTGAGACTTGGGGAGGGGGAATAGAGCCAGGAAACAAAAATAATTTATAGGAAAATAATTGTTCTGTCCCATAAAATACAGAATGTATTGTCATATAACAACCTTTATTCGTATTAAAATGTCCCTGTGCCATACCTCCCTGGCAGTGATTTTGACGATCTGTACTATTTAACGTAAAAAATAACATGATGGGGAGAATGTGGTAAAGGGTTTAAATTTAATAGATAACTTATTAAATTTAACTTAAAACCAGGGGTCTGTCCAGACTTTTTGCACAGGGTCCTGTTTTTGTGAAAATGTACCTTATTTTTGTGAAAACGTTCAAAATAGCAGTGAAAGTAATACTAATTAAACAGCAACCTCATTTTCCTATTTCATTTCATTTTTATTATCATTTTCCTAGTTTTTGATGCACTCACAGCTTGTGTTTCTGGCTATATATATGCTTGTTGACGCATCGTGCTGGTGTTGAGTGATCACCAAATTGCACCCCTTGGTCAATCCAGGGTCCCTTATCAAAAAATGTAGAACATATTTTGCAAAGAAAGCCAGATGCAGAAATGCTGTAACATAGCCAACTGTGAAGCTTCTCAAAACGTGCGATGTTCAACAAATTCGGTACTTTTGGACCCATTTTTCTAGCTTCTGTAGATGAAATTTTCTTTAAATCCGGCTCTACCGATGAATTCGTAGCATCTTTCAGCGCTTCCGATAAATCAGCAATGTCTTCCACCGCTTTCGACGAATCGGTAATGTCTTTCGAAGAAACGGAATTGTCTTCCGCCACTTCCGATAAATCGGTCATCTCTTCCGCCGCTTCCGACGAATCGGCAATGTCTTCCGCCACTTCCGATAAATCGGTCATCTCTTCTGCCGCTTCCGACGAATCGGCAATGTCTTTCGAAGAATCCGAAATGTCTTTCAGCGCTTCTGATAAATCGGTAATGTCTTTAGGCGCCTCCGATAAATCGGTAATGTATCACGCCGTTTCCAAGGTTTCGACAGCGTGGTTCGTAACCGATGAAGGAAGCAATGTTTCAGTAATTTTTTCCGGGTTAGCACAATTGGAATTATCTGTATCTGACGTCTTTTTGGTGACGTTTTCAGATCCTCGTTTAAAAAACGATGTTATGGAGCTGCATCCCCGAACGTCAGTTGGCCGTATTTTTTTAATGTAGTAATCACTATTCCTTGAATTTCCACCTGTTGGTGGTCGACCACGCTTCATATTAAATTTTCAAAAATGAAAGCGCATAATCCAATTCTACAATAAGCATCCACTACACCGATTTTACGACTAACAAGAGGTTGTGATTCAAAGACCATTTGAGGAGAAGTGCAGGGCTAAAGCGTTTGTATAATGGCATAGGTTGTGCGATAAAATATCGGACGCGGTCAATCCGTGGTCAACCAGCGGGATGTCCTAACAAGAAGACTAGAAACAAGGAAAGCCCTCTCAAGGTCACGCTCTTTCTCCGATCGCCTTTTCAAGGTCATGTTTTCCGGTATCCAACCAACAACTTCTATAGATAAGATTACTCATCTATGGGAGAGTGGGTGGTGGTGTTGGGCCAACAATGCATGCTTAAAAAAAAAGATCAATGGCTTTCTATTACGACTAGGGTCATAACTGATAAGAATTTTGTCGCACAGCAGTCGCAAAAGTTCGTTTTTTACGACGTAATTTTCATGAAGGGTTCGTTTTCTGGAATTTTGTGATGGATCCGTTTATTATCCTCCAAATTTTGTGACACATCCTTTTTTTACCCCCGGAATTTTGTGAAGGGTCCGTTTTTTAGCCCCGGAATTTTGTGAAGGGTCCGTTTCTTAGCCCCGGAATTTTGTGAAGGGTCCGTTTCTTAGCCCCGGAATTTTGTGAAGGGTCCGTTTTCCGGACCCAAATTCCGGCTGGACAGACCCCTGCTTAAAACTTCATAACCTCTTAACTACAAAAACTTTACTTTAAATCATAGTTTCCATTCTGTTGCGTTGGTTGAGTTTTTGGAAGACGTAACAAATTATCCTAAATTATTTTTTTCCCATTATATATTTAAATGATTTGTGAAAACTTTCATTATATTTTGAAGCATATCTTCATGTGCTATCTCTAGAAGCTGATATAGATGGAAAAAAATCTTAATTATTTATGATAATGACGTAACAGAGTGGACATCTGACAGAAAAATCTGGTACTAAAGACATAAAATGAATATCAAGGCATTTTGCAAAAGTCAAATCCAAAATTGTTGATTAAGAATTAAAAATAAACCTTTGAGCTCATAAGTGTTATCAGATTTAATCTGGTATGAAAATATATTTCACAAATGTCTGTAACAGAGTGGACATTTTTAAATGGGAAAAACTTCGGGACACGCACAAAAAATATTTTTTTTTCAAAATTTTATTGTCAGTTTTATTCATCTATGACACATATATAAAATGTGATTCCAAGTTTTCTGAAACAAAAAATTCTGTGTTTGCACCAAGTTTCTTTAACACTTTTTTGAAGCTGGGACAGCCAGATTTTGACGTTTTGCTACAAACAATGATTTTTTATAAGAATTAGATACCATCTGAAACAAATTAAGAAACACTGCATGACAGAGAATTAAATGAAGAACTTGAAAAAAAAATTAAAATTACCACCAGAGTGCTCTGAAATTTGGTAAAAAAAAATTACAAAGTCTCGGAAACAGTTTGTACCAGGGTTGGGGTTTTGGGCGTCCAAAACTGGTTTTGGACAGGATATGTGGGAAAGACTGTCTAAAAGTGTCGGAAACTGTCCAAAACCTCCAAGTTTCAAAATGTTATGTGGAAACCTTTGGTTGTTTGGGTTTTTTCCCATGATAGTAACATATTAAAAAAAATACTAGCAGAAAATAAAACTAACGAAATTAAAAATATTTAAAAAAGGTGTCATTTGGTTTTTTTCTGAGTTAATTGTTTCACCAAATTTATGGTTTTAGGCTGGAAATCTGATAGTAAATAAATATCACTCGTATAACTGTTGAAATAAACACTGTTTTAAATTTTTTAGCTTGTTGTAAATGTTATTTCTACTTCACATCTTATTTTTCATGTATGATTATGACGCAGGTACTGTATTTAGGACTGTGCTTGTCCATAACCCTGCGGAATCTGTCTATACATTTGTCTTTAAAAAATACATTATATTGAAGGTACCAAATACGCAGTCACAGTTATAATCATTTCATTATTGTGAAACTAAACATAAATATTATTTTTTATTAGATATATCACTGTAATGATGTGAATAAATATCAATGGTGTAGTGTTTGTTCATTTAATGCAAATTGTTCTATTTTGACTTTTCAAACTTTTTCTTTAAATTTTCAAGTGAACTTTCTATTTTACATTCTCAATTTTCAAAAACTAATTATAAATAAAGGAAAATATATCTGAAGAAAATGAGGCCACTATGTAGCACCTACACATGACTAACAGAACACAATTTCACAAACACTGATTATGCCTACATGATGATAAAAGACTTCAAGACCCAAAATTTTTGTTAAATTTAAATTGTTGCTCTTATGAGGCTAGAAGCTAATATTTCACCGATTAAATTCAAGCTATATTTACAATTCTATCACATGGGCGTCTTGGCATAGATAAGTCAGCTAAATTAATTATGTGTTATCAAATGTTAAAAGGCGCAGCTGCGCTTGATTATTAGTGTCCGATTATTACGTAAGTTTAATTTCATTCTGTAGTCATATCTTGCTTTTTTCTAATTTTCATATGTGACAAATTTCTATCCCGTTCTTGTATCTTTCATGTTATCTAATATTAACCTCAATAAATCTAATATTTAACCAGAAGACAGTTCAGTTTTTAATTGTTTGATAGCCTGATATCAGTCATATATCCCTTTGCACATACTGTTTTGAATTTCAAAATTTTATTATATATTTAATGTAATTTTAATAATATAATATAAAGTTTATTATTTGATTATAGAAGTTACCTCTTCATCAAATTGCGAAGTTTTTCACTTATAGTTATAAATAGGAGGTTTTGGACAGTTTGGCAAAAACCACAGTATTTACTATGGTTTTTACCGTACTGTCCAAAACCTTGCCAACCTTGGTTTGTACACTTTGGGAATGGCCATGTATAAAATCATCCAATATAGGGAGGTATACAATACAAAGAATTTTCCCAATCAAGAATCCACAAAATGATGAGGGAGAGGACACTGGTTTTTTTAATGAGAAGTAGAGGCTCACAAAGCATGTTCAGATCAGTTGTAAAAGGAATCAAACTTTATAATCTTATTAAATTTTGGTTTCCATAGTTATACTGGTAACATTTAACATGGAAAAAGGAGGGAGACCGGGAAATCCCATATGGACTGATTTTTGGTGTATAAAAAAGGGGAAAAAAACAATGGCCAAATATAAAATTTGCTCTCATATCATGGGAGGAAAAGTAGAAAGAATGCAGGGCTCCCGCTCGTCCTGCTTTTCCTACTTTTTGGTAAAATGTCCTACTTTTGTCCTACTTGCTCGGTTTTGTTCTACTTTTTTACCACAAATCCTATCGACAAAATTTGTGTAATTGATTTTAATTGAGCAGGAAATCATTGATATATTGCCAAATATTACAAATGTTGAAGACTGCAATTAATGATTTGCCAAAGCCGAAATTGTATCATTTTCAAGGTTATTTGGGAGGGGGTGTATGTGGACCATTTGGTTTATTAATTTTTCATTTGCTTAGTTTGAGGGTTCAACAAGTAGAGTAGTCATTAAAAACTTCTGGCTGAATTGAAAAATAATTTTGTATTTATTACTTCATGGTCTTGGACAGTAACTAACATTCATCATTTAAAATTATGGTGCAAATAGGTGAAACAGTAGTTTGCATTACAAAGCAGTTGCATACATAGGCCTATTCTAGGTTTGGTGATTCTGATGCCCCAATAGTATTCAGTTGCCTTCTGTATTTTTGAGGCATGAAGAGGCATAAACAATAATTACAATGCTCAGCAAAGAGCTAGAAATAGAAGTGCTCCATTTCTCAAAAATGATTACACTGGCATTGAACAGTAAAATGTGAACAAATTCCTTTAAAAAATGATGGACAACACAATAAAACTAGCTGGTTCACCTTGCCTTATTTATATCGGATCATGTAATCTACACATTTTGCACTGTGCTTCTGAAAGTGGTCTCGAAGGAGCGTCATTCCTAAAAAACGTACATTTTCAAAATTTGCTGTGCATTGTCGAAGAGAGTTGACAAGCTCTGCACTTTGGAAGACTTCGAAAAAGAATGTAATATGTATGGGAAGAGACAGCAAAGAATTATCTGTGGTTGCTAGTGTACTGTTTTGGCCAAAAATTGGTTTTGTAACCAATTTTGTATTGTCATTTTGTATTGGCTTGAGTCAATCTTATAGGAAACTGAAATAGTGCTATGAAAAAAAAAAAAAAGTTAATTCAAAATTAAATTTTTTTTGCAAAAAAAAATTTTTTAGGGATTTCTTTCCATTATCATGCTATGATTATGTTGTCTAAGGGGGGTTACCCTCCCCCATCCTACTTTTTAGTCCTGCGTTTTTCTACTTTTTCTCATTTTTTGAGTGGGAGCCCTGATTCAAAGAGTATAAGAGTGAATGAGGTGACTATCATTGTTTACTGATAAAAGAAGAGCATTGACGAAAACCGATAAGGGATATTAAAAAGGAAGTTGGATCTAGGTTGGCAGATAACTTTGGCTCTGACCCTAAATCATTTTTAGATACTATGTCAATAATGGAAGTAAGGTGACAGTTGGCCCCCCTTGGATAGGAGGGTCTAGGTTAGAGAGCAATGTTGACATGTGTAGTGCTTTCAATGACTTTTTCGCATTGGTTGTTACCGATAATGAAGGTAAGATGGAAAAACTACAGCAATTGTTGGTGAATGAAAGAAATGATATGATTGTTCATGGATGCACAGCACATTGGATGAACTTATTGGCGCAAGATGTAACTCCAGCATCAATTACCACAGAAGTATTTCAGAAACCATCAACAAGCAGCATTACTAAAAGAATTTCCGGACACAGTGAAACCTCAGTTGCCTAATGAAACACGATGGAATAGCCAAATAGAATGCATGTCCACTTACATCAAGAATAGGCCTGCATTTCTCCAAATTCGCAAAAAACTTGAAAATGATATCTGCTAAAATTCTGAGACTAGTGAACGATTGCAACTTGTTCAAACAAGTAAAAGAACTCCTTCGGCAGCTGGAACCTATAGCCAAAACTCTAAACAATGTACAGATAAGGCAACATTAGCACATGCTTGTAATTAATGGTTAATATTGTTAAATTGTCCTGAATTAACTCCACACAGAGATATGATTTCAAAACGAATGAAATTGGCATTGCAACCAATTCATTTTTTGGCATTCATGACTGATCCAGATCATAGAAATGACGAAAAATTTAGTGAAGAACAAAAGGAGATGGCAAGGGAGTGGCTCATACATGCCATGCCAAATGCTTTTCACTCCTGATTGCTTATGAAGCAAAAGAGGAACCATTCCACAACAAAAGATATAAAAGCTAAATTTTGGTGGAAGGCCAATAATAAAGAAAGGAATAATAAAGAAATCAGTTGTCTGGTGCATCATGAGGTGAAATTGCATTCTATTCCTTGTAGCTCTGCATCGATGGAGTGAATTTTCTCAAATTTCTCACTTATTCACAATAAACTAAGAAAGAGATGGTGTGCAGAAAGCTGCAAAGCTTGTGTTTTGTTACAGGGTGTTAAGAGGACATAAAGACCTAGATTGGTAGACCGTCACATTACATTTTTGTGGTGATTATTTGATTTTGCATTTTAAAGAAATCAATGTATTCCTATGTTTTCTATCTTATAACAAATTTTGCTATGCCATTATTAGACTAATTGAAGGAAAATTATTGAACTTATTTTGATTTGATCTTTACAAAAATATTTGTCATTCATTAGGGAATTGAAATTATATAAAATTGAGCTCTGTTGTCAGTCAGAAATTCTACAACGAGAGAAATTTTAGTTTATTTTGATAAAAATGTATTTAATGTGTTTCAGTTCTTTTTTATTACCACTAAGAGCTTACAAGATTACTTTTTTGAAGATTAGTGATAATCAGGTGAAATAAAAATGAAGAATAAAGTCTTATTTTTTAAGTAATGGCGGAAACAGCAATTTTTTCCTTCTGCAGGAGGAAAAAGCATGGATTTTTCCTAAGGTGGTAAAAACCGCGGGAAAAACATGTTTTTACCAGGACAGTAAAAATCGGTAAATACCATCAACCCTGGTTAAAATATATTTTAATACTATAAATAATGCTTAAAAATATAATAAAATAATTATAATTTAATAAAAATTTGAATCACTTTTTAAAGCTGCATAAATAATTTTATTTGATTGGAACAGATATTTTTTCATATCTGAAATGAATTTATTTAAATCGCGACAACCCTGTTTTTGACAGCAATCAGAAAAGGCATTTTTAATTTTCAGTCCCAGAATAATCATAACCTAACTGCATTAAAATGGGACGTATCAAAATAGTTTTTATTAATGCACATGCTAATGAACATTGTTTTATTTTCCATCAGGTTCGTAAAGCTGAGAGTGACTTGAACTGCCTCATGTGTAAAGCAGAAGTTGATTTGTCGAGCAAGGCTTCAGCGGGGGCAGGAACGCAGGTTTGTAACTAAGCGGGAATTCTGGGAACTTTTATTGTTGACTCTGGAAAGCAGTAGGTGGCCAGGCGAGGTGTCCCAGTGAATGTTTTCATTACCTCCTCCTTCTGGCTTAGATGCTTCTAGCCTTCTCAGCTAGCTTGCCTTGATGCAAAGATGGTGTTGGATTTTGACGTTAGGACGTTCTGTCAAAACCTCAGAGCAACCAAGCCCCCATACGAGTGCCCCGTGAAAAACTGTGGGAAGATCTACAAGAGTTTCTGTGGAATACAGTTCCATCTCTACAATTATGATCATGATAACCCAACCAGCCAACACTCAGTGAATTCCCCAAAGGTCAGGCGTAAAAAAGGGAGGTGGCATCCTAGAGCAAACCGGCGTTCGCCTACACCTCCCGAGCCGGTTTCTACTTCGACCGATCTGCTGCGATTCACAGAAGCGCAGAAGACTGTGGAAGTCGATCTAGATGGCCACGTGCATGAGCTAGACATTAGCGAACCTCTGGAGTTCCTGTTTTACGAGGGTCCCCTTCCTGAAATGCGACAGGAGGAAGAAAAGCCTAAGGAAGAGAAACCAGAAAAAACCCAAAAGTCTCAGCGAGGTTCGTCTCAGAACCGCAAGGAAGCCCAGCCTAGCAACAAAGATACCAAGCTTCCGGAAGCTTCTTTCAAGATTCTGGACGACTACGATCCACCGGATGCTTCGCCAATGCCTATTTCATATTACCGTTTCATCGAGAAGTCAGCAGAAGAGCTTGATGAAGAGGTAGAATATGACATGGATGAAGAGGACTGTGCTTGGCTGAACATAATGAACGAAAAGAGGGCCAAGGAGAACCTTGGGGAGGTGTCGATCGACACTTTCGAACTTCTGATGGACAGACTTGAAAAAGAGTCTTACTTTCAGAGCCAAAACTCTGGGAAAGATCCCAGCCCCTCAATCGACGAAGATGCGGTGTGCTGCATCTGTAATGATGGGGAATGCCAGAACTCTAACGCCATTCTTTTCTGCGACATGTGCAATCTTGCAGTTCATCAGGAATGCTATGGCGTCCCCTATATACCTGAAGGACAGTGGCTGTGTCGTCGATGTTTACAATCCCCATCTCGGGCCGTTGACTGCGTGCTGTGTCCAAATAAAGGTGGTGCTTTCAAACAGACTGATGATGGTCGTTGGGCTCACGTTGTGTGTGCTCTGTGGATTCCTGAGGTGTGCTTTGCCAATACGGTTTTCTTGGAGCCATTGGACAATATTGAGAACATTCCTCCGGCTCGGTGGAAACTCACCTGTTACATCTGCAAACAGCGGAGCGTTGGGGCTTGTATACAGTGCCACAAAGCCAACTGTTACACTGCATTCCATGTCACCTGTGCTCAACAGGCAGGGTTGCACATGAAAATGGAAGCCATAAGAGACAGCGGAATTAACGGTACATCATATAATGTTCGGAAGACTGCCTATTGCGACGTCCACACTCCAGTCGATGCAGATAACACCGCGGACGAGGACTGTGGACGGACTGATTCCTACAAGAAGGCTAAAGCAAAGGCCAAATCGAGGGAAAAGATGCGCAAGGCTCGCAAGATCTTAGCCGAGAAAAGATCAGCCATACCGGTTGTCTCTCTGCCAACGATCCCTCCGGATAGGTTAACAAAGATATCAAGTTTGGTTTTCATGGCGAAGAAGCAGTATTTCCTGGACAGGTTGCTAGCCTACTGGACGCTGAAGCGGCAGTCCCGCAACGGGGTGTCCTTGTTGAGGCGGTTGCAGACCGCCCAAGTGACGAGACGCGACCCCACGCTGGACAAAGACGCTGGTCCTCTGGGCGAGCAGCTGCAGTATTGGCAAAGACTCAGGCAGGATCTGGAGAAAGCCAGGCTTCTCGTTGAACTCATCCGCAAGAGGGAGAAGTTGAAACGGGAGTTCGTCCGAGCCCACCAGATGGTCGTGGAGATGGAGATACAACCCCTAATCGTCAAGCTAAGGGAAGTCGTTGAACACCTTAAGGAGAAAGACCTCAACCTTGGCGAAATATTTGCAAAACCAGTAGATCTGGTAGAGGTTCCTGATTACCTCGATTACATTAAGAATCCTATGGATCTTGATACCATGATGAATAAAGTAAATTCATACAAGTATGATTCTTTTGACAGTTTCGAGAATGACTTCAGCCTCATGATAAAGAACTGCATGACATACAATTCAAAAGACACTGTTTTCTACAAAGCCGCTCTAAAAATGAGAGAACAGGGTAACATCGTTCTGCGGGAGGCAAGGACCAGGATAGAGCTGCAGGGATTCAATTTCAAAACTGGGTTGCTGAACCCTGACGGAGACCAGAAGCACTCGATCAGCAACACTGTCAAGAAGGCAGTCAAGGTCCCTTCCCCGAGTTCGGATCTGCAGGATAGCAGGGCAGACGAAATCAAAGCTCTCGAAGAGCAGCTTAAGACATTGGTGAACAAGCTGGAGGCGACCTCCAAAATAAAGCAGAGCAATTCGAGGGGAAGACGGTCAAAGATACTGAAAATGGAGATTCTGAAGCTCAGGCGGAAGATCGCTGTGAAGTCCTCTGTGCAGCGTCGATGGAAGAGACAGAAGATGGAGAGCATGAGTGAAGAGCAGTCGGATGCAATGGAGGGTGCCGGATTATCTGGTCCGACAAGAACGAGGTCTTCGAGCAAGAAGATAGAATGTGACACTACGGCTTCTGATGCTTCTGTGTGTGGTGGAGAAACGTCTCATTCCAAACACCCTGCGAAGAATTCAGCCGATCCAGTTGTACCAAAAAAGGAAGACATTGCGAAAGACAGAGACCGTTCGTTATCTGCAAATACTAAATTGCAGACGTCTCCTACAAAAAACCGCAGAGGAGCACCGATCAAAGAAGCAAACGAGTCATCGCAGGATGACGAACCATGTCCTGTTAGGCCAGGAAGACGTGGTCATAGGACTTTCAAAAAGGCGTCCACTCCTCCTCCACCTTTGCCGCATTCTGATAAGGAACAAGAAAACAAGCTTTTTTCATCCATTAGTCCTCCTGAACTCTCAAATGTTTCGCCTTCGTCTGATGTGTCTAGTATCCCTAAGCAGGGTAGGGCGACATCACAAGAGGCATCACCTAAAGGTACTTCTCCACCTGTTCTTAAACCTCAGGTGTCATTGCCAGAGCAGGGTACGAAGAGATCCAACAATGCCAAAGAAGCACCTGACCATAAAAAGAATGAGTCTGTGCCACAAGTAAGAGCTAGGGGGCGCCCACACAAATTGTCACGTAATGCATCATCCAAGATCAAGGCGGCAGATGTCAGTTCCAAAAATGAAGAGCAGGTCAAAAACACAAAAGATACAGAAACCAGAACCACAAAGTCTGTTCGATCTCAGTCTCGCTCGCAGTCAGAAAGCGACAGTGGGAGCGTGACACCTCATAGGAATCTCCGTAAAAACCGGTTGTCCAGCTCGAGTGCTGCTGATTGTGAAACTAGTCCCGGCAAGAAACGGAACAGTGGCGCATCGTCATCGGTGAACGCTGCTCCGTTTCCAAGCTCGGTCCCTCAGACAGACAGCTTCAAGGTTTACCGTTCGAGCAGCCAGGATCACGCTACTGATTCTGACAACAATACTGAGACTAGTAGTGAATCCGTCAGAAGCAGCTGTGGCTCAAGCTCCGAAATTTCGTCAGAGGACGAAAGCGATGCAGAAGGTACTCCCAAGAAAGTCTCCTCCTCTGACAAACAGGGTGGCTCCAGAAACCTCACTCAGAATGATGGTGTCTCGATGGAGTGGAATGCAGAGGAGCAGCAGCACCTGATCCCGCTGCAGCCACTGGACTTGGTGTGGGCGAAGTGCCGGGGTTATCCCTGGTATCCCGCTCTCATCATCAGCCCGGACATGTCCAGCTCAGGTCATTTCCACAACAGGGTTCCTATACCAGTCCCACCGAAGGAGGTGCTCGCCCTGAAAGACAACTACACCGAAGACGTGTTCCTGGTGCTCTTCTTCGATACCAAGCGCACTTGGCAATGGCTTCCTCGGGACAAGCTGGCTCCATTGGGGGTCGATTCGGCCCTCGACAAAGCCAGGCTTGTCGAATCGAAGAAGGCGGCCGAGCGCAAGGCTGTCAAGAAGGCTTTTGAGAATGCCATTTTGCATAGGTGCCGGGTCACTGGCGAGTCCACATCAATATCTGGCGAATCTAGTAACGACAATTAAGGAAGGAGTGGGGGAAAAAATCAAGAGAGATGTAAATCACTGTACATAATATCATATGTGGCGTTATTTTCTGTGTTTTAGATTCCTAGCTCCAGCATTAACGGGAAAAAACTATGTGTCCTGTATTTCGTGGAGAACTAGATTTCATCGATGTCTTCCTTGTTGCCCTATACATACATATTTGTTGAGTTCAATGGACGTGGCATATGTGGTCGGCACAGAACTGTATAATTACCGCAACAACAACATGCCTTATTAAGCTGCAAAGACATTATTTGGCATCTTCCTGTAGAACTCGTCAGCTTTGGTCAAATGGCCAGCCATTAATCTCATAGTAAGTATATATTTAGCTTACTTTGAAGCCTGTTGTTGTGTGTTTTATACTCTTGTGTTTTAGCGCTGGATTTTATTTTATTCTTCCCTGTAATGAAATGCATTTGTTCCGTCCCCCTGGCTGCCATTGCTTTGTTAGAGTAGTTTTCTTCCTACTTCGCTTGTTAATGACCATTATTATTTTATTATTGTAGCAGGGCTTTACAAATCCCTGATCCGTCATTGTGACTTCAAACTTAACATTGGCCAAAAAATTTATGTCAGGGTGTCTACCTTCATGGGAAAGCCACGAATGGAGAAAGAAGCTCACAGATTAGTTTTACAATAAATTATTAAATTTTTCCCAGTAAGGCCCCAAATTTCCCGTCTATTTCATTGCCAAAAATCATGCTCCAATATCTATCAGGCTTTTCAAATGATAGATACCTGTAATCGTGTGGTAGGTGGATGGCTGAAGGTGGTTTTCTGACTTTGAAGTATGAATGCAAGTCAGTCGCTGTTTAAAAAAAAAAGTCACCACACTGAGCAAGCGGCAGAAACAACTAGAATTTGTATTCTTGATCATCCTTGTGCCAAACATCGACCAAATGTTTCAGTATGCAAGCAAGTGAAAAGATCTGATTCACCAAATAATGAGTGTTAAATCGCTAATGTCGCCAAATAATTCCAGAATAAGAAAAGTTACAGAATTTTTGTGTGGTGGACACTGTATGTGTAATCATCAAATTTGAATTTCAGGACTGCATAAAATTCTTAGAAATTATGAGAGCGTGTCGTCTATCAATACAGAAGGTTTGTTAAAAAGTACCAGACCGTAATTCTTCGTTTGGTGCACGTATGTAGGCAATCTTAGTGCACATGCTTGAATTTTTACTTGTTGGCAGACTGCTGATAAATGAGGAAGTGTAAGTGGACGCGTTGCATTTTAGTTTGTGACAAAATCACAGGAAAATCTTGAACAAGGCTACTGCATTAAATTTTTTGTGAAACTTGGTGATTCTTGAGTGGAAGCAATCCGTAAAATTCAATAGACCTTCTGAGATGAAGAAATAGGCACCAGACAGATAAAGGAGTGGTACTACTACTTCAAAGATGGCTGTGCATTGATGGAGAGTGAATCACATTCTGGTAGGCCCTCAACATCTAGAAATGAGATCGTTATTGGCGATCATGATCAGAGAACTCGCAGGCAAAGTAAGCCTTAGCATTGGATCAGGAGATGCAATGTCAAAGTAATGCTGACCGTCTTTTTTGACTCCAGTGACATGGTTTATTAGGAGTACTACCAATAGGTTCAGCATTACAATTGGCAACTCATTTATGATTATTGCAGTAGTATTGTTCAAGTTTTTTCAGCCATTTCAGCAAAAATGAAAATTTGACAGCGTGCACACTTCCTTCCTCCTTTGCCGTGTGCCATTGAATTGCAGTTTCTGCAGGCAGGAAAAAATTCAAGCATTCACACTAGTATTGCCAACATACCACAACCAAACCACACACCTCTAGCTTCATTGGTTCAAGCACAAAAAATTATGTTCAGATACTTTTTGTACCAACCACGTGTGTAAAAAAACAAATGAGTTAGAAACTTGGTGAAAAATAATTCTGCTCGAGATGTATCTTGAGCGAAATAATTTTTCACCTGACAAATTTTGTATACAAAACGCTTACAAAAAAAAAACCACTCGTCTATAGTGACCTACCCCTTTGATAATATTCGTAGGAAAATGAAAGAAATGATTGAAGCTGTATCTAAAAATATCATGATTCTACTTGGGTTGGTTGGAGTAACTAACCATTTTTAGAAATATGTATTTTTTTTTTTTTTTTTTTTTTTTTTTTTTTTTTATGGTTTTTGCATAGTTCTTTTTTTGGAAGGAGGGGGGGCTGAGCCATTAAAATGATAGGGTTTTTTTCCTCATTTATAATGGTATTTTTCAGGAACTAATTTAACTCATATTAAAGATATGAGGCTAGAATATTCTCTTGAATGTAAAAGAGCCAATCACCCCATTAAAAAGTCTCGCCACAGAGAACAACATGCCTACGACAGTACAAATAATCAATCATTACTCTCATGAAAGAAAAATTAATTAGAATGTGATGAGAGAAAGAAATATGAAATTGAATGTCATGAAATAAATATTAAATTGATACTATTTCAGTATTGATGGTGGTGCACGTCTTACCTGAGTGGTGATAATCCTGAAATAGGGGAAAAGAAAAATGAGAGATAAAAAAAGCAATAATGAATTTGAATTTGACCAGATCGATAGGGTAGTACATTGAGTGTTGTCTTTATTACAACAAATTAGGGTACAATTACATAGAACAGAGCGCTTGAATGAAGAACATGATATTTCTTTTCGCATAATACCAACACTTCAACCAATCATTGCGAGGGAGAATTATTAAATCAAATGGCTTCTGCTGTTAGGATTTAATCTTTCAGATAATTGATTTTGAGTATTTATGCAAACTAGCTATAATACCTGGCGCTGCCCAAGTTTTCTTCAATGAGGCTTTTTGGATCACATGATATTTCCCTCTTTCTTTAAGGGACATGCAGACCGTGCCTAAGGTAACCAATATGAGGACTTCCTGCGCGACTCATGAAAGAAACAAATCTAGATTTAAAGAAATGTAGAAATGAATATATATTTTTTCTTTTTTTAAGGGGTGCTAAATATTTCGATTTCCCCCCCCCCCCCCCCCCACCACTTGAACTTCAAGTTGCCCATCTGCCTGTTTCAGCTTCCAAAAATGTACTTTTTTACAGGCCCATAATTAATTTTAAAATATCCTAACCCTATGAATTTATGCAGTTGAATATCAAAAGGCAATACAGAGACATTAATGTTCATGCTTGAGAAGACATACATAAAAAGTTGAAATCAATGTCATTGTATTGATATCCAACTCAAAAAAGTAGGTCCTGGATAATTACTTCATATTTAATTTCCTGAGCTTCGTATATCTCTAAGTGAACTCATATTTCAAAAATCAAGAATTCTGTACAATTTTTAAAATTATTCATGTGACAGAAAATCCCACCAAATTTCTGCATTTCTACAGTAAAATCTGCAATTTTAATACTGATTTCTATGAGGATCACCCTTTGCCTGACCCTCAAAGCGATTATGATGTCTATTCAAAAAGCTCTCGTTACTGGAAGGATTGAAAAAAGTGGCAAACAATTATAAAGGCATAAACTATTATACATATATACCATTATAAAGGCATAAACTATTATACATATATACCTACATACAGCATTGAAGAAGTGACAAACCATTGTGAAGGCATATACACGTCTGAAACACATTGCTAGGGAACCACGGTAACCAAAGTAAACATTCTGAAAGTGATTGTTAAGGCCCAAAAACCATTGTTGCCCCTGGGCATTTGCCCTGCTCGAAATTTTAAAGTAGCCTATCGTTGTCGTGTCCCATTTGGTATATATGCAAAATTTGGTGACAATCAATCTAAAATTGAGATTTGCATAGAGAACATACAGATGCATAGACAGAAAATCAATTTTATATTATGCAAATAATGTTAAAAATGAAGTGATGAAGCTCTTCAAACTTTCTAGAATAAAAAAAAATTAGGTACCTCAGTAAAATTTATGGCAATTGGACACGTCCTTCGTGATGATGATAACGACACATGTTGTATGGCATGACAATTACACTTTGCTTATGGTTAAAAAAATTGATGGAAGATGGCAGCACTGTAACAAACATTACACTGAAATACACTTCATGTTAGTTTCATGACACATACACATTTTCCACAATGGTTCAGGTCTGCTTCAACCACCTGCTAAAATCTCTTCATTGAAATACAGCTGTGGGCCATGATCTGGTGTGGAGGAGGACAGCGCCGCCAATTAGAGATTTAAAAAAAATCAGACAAACACCCCCCCCCCCCCCCCCTGCTGAAATGTTTCAACTGCTGATAAAGAAGGTTGCTGTTTAAATCATGAGCACACTTAGAAGCACCTGTCCATTATCAAATCCTTTATGAATCGTACAAATGGTTGTCCTAATAACAGATCAATACCAAAAATTCTGAGTTTTCTGTCTATTTCCTTAGTAAGATATTTTTTACATTACATCATGTTTAAAATGCATGTGCACAAATTTTTATTTTTTAAATTTCGACAGCTGAATCCTTTGAAAACGCTGCAGTTATTCAATGAACTGAAGAACGAATATGCATTTCTCATGGAACAATGTGATAAGCTGAAAAACGAGGAAAAGGTTAGAAAGATTCTCTTCATACATCTGCCATTTTTGTAAAATTTTGTATTGAAATGAATATGAGCAATACCTATAGTGTACAGTCCTCCAACGAGGAGATGAGACTTTGGTGAGGCTATGGTACATCATTTCGCTTTGGGCGGTTTTATTCTTTTGTATGACAGGCCAAACATGAAAGTTCAGTCGCTGACGAGTTATTCTCCATGCGCAGTCATTTTTACCTTAAAGACTTGAGTAAAATGATCTGGCGTTATGTGGCATGTGCAACAAAATTTATTGCAATCCCAGTTTAATTTATATTTTCCCAAGTTAACAGCATAACATATGTTTCACTCGAGCATTTATTACAGTTACTTTGAGTTACATCAACAATTTAAATCTTTTTTCACTGATAAAAATAACACAATGTAGTAATTTTACATTATTAATTATTTTTATTATTTAATTAATTACATCATCTCACCCAATCATTATCAACCTGACTAGAACATTTAAAGAAGTTTGTTTTTACAGAGAGTTGCCGAATTGATCCACAATTAGTTCTGGAAACCAAGTGAATGGAAGATCATTAGAAGTTACGATAATCAGCACGAGCTTGTCTTGATTACAGTGGGGACATCTGAGGTCCTCAAGAGACAGTCCTGGGACAGTAGGTATAACTGGACAGTAGTCTGTCCAAGTTGTCATATGGAAATCCTACAAACTCTTCTTTGACCGACCTCTTCACATGGAAATACTGAAGTCTGATGACTGATAGAAGACTGTATATCCAAGTGTTCCAACACCTATATTACTATGGTGTTCCTCACACAGGGTTGGGTTTCTTCAAGGACAGTGGAAGAAACTAGAAGGAAATAAGAATATCCACTAATTATTGTTTAATTAAAGTACATATAATTAATGATTGTTATTTCATGTCATTGGTTGTGAAATGATAACAAATAAGTGTTAAAAACAATATGTTTGTAATATTTAATTATAAGTGTCTTACCAGTATGTGCGATATATATATAATTTTCCCATAAAGCATTCATGTTAAAACAAATTATTTTAATTACCGCACAAAATGTTAATCTGAATATAAAATACATTATACATCTTAAAGTATAATTAATTGTATTGCATAATTTTATGGTAAAAATGTGTTAAGAACTTGAAAAGCTGATCATCAGCTTTCTACATGATAATGCAATAAGACCAAAGCTGTTGGGAGACATTAGATATAACAGCCAATTGAAATGCTTGGAAAATTTTTCAATTGTAATGCTTTTTAATCATGGTGAGTGACTATCTGCATGAGGGTGATTAGAAGCATACTTGGCATAGTTTCAAATTTTAAATTGCATGGAAAGTTTAAAGATGTAATGAAGCAACTATAACCCATTTCTATGGCATTCAATGTATCAGTGACAGAAAGATTGTGTAAATAGTGATGAGATTCTTTTCACGAATGGATGGGATTTTTACAAAATGCTTACTTGATTCCTTACTTCTAAGTCATAAAATTAAGATATGAAAAGGCCATTCTCTTCCCTATCATTTTTTTATATGCCTTATCCATCCTGAATATTACCTATTGATCCTGAATTCACCCTCATGAGTGAAAGATTAAATTCTAAACAACAACAGGGGGCAAAGAACTGTGGTAAAATTTAGTAACTTGTGATTTTTTTTTTAACTGTATGTGCAAAACCTTATTTCAGTAATACTCTTCAAAGTGCTTTTAATTTAGTAATGTGGTGAGGAAAAATGTGTTAAACATCCAAAATTCACAAAAAATTGATTCCAAGTTGACCTGCAAATTCAACAGTTTAAAAAGAATTATATATATATGTTTTTGGATTTATCCACTCAACTTTGGAACAGCCTAATGGCTGCCATAACAAAACAGGTTTTTGAACTGATGAAAGGAATAATTTATTTTCCGAATTCTTATATTTCTTATCAATAAAAGTAATTTATAGTTAATACATAAATAAAGGACTTTTTATACAACTAATAAAACCTATCAAAATGGATGCTATATATTAACCCTACAATGCATGATTTTTATTATTTTGAGCTGATAATTTTTTCCACAATTATTGAGGCCTTTATAAAGCCAGGAAAAATATTTTTAAAAAATCTATTCCGAATTGTGGGTCGTAAAGAGAAGGTACCGAGGACGTAGTGTATTATCACTTTCCAAATACATAACTACCTTCTTTATGATTTAAAATATCGAAAGAAAAAAATTTTAGTTGCAAACTTCAATGTAAAAAAAAATGAAAATAAATCATTTCGACCCTACAAAGTGCATGATTTTATTTTTTGACAGGTGACAGAAGATTTAAATTTCTTTTTTTACAACATAAACGAGACAAAATGATCAGTGTCAAATTTAAAAAACTTAAATATAAAAAATCAAAAACAGAAAAACACACAACACAAAGTTCTTAATGCATGACAAGAAATGTACAATGAACAAAACATTAGATAAAAAAATGTATGAAAAAAAATTAAACTTGCACATACATAGATAAACACAAACAAGAACAATTTTTTTTTAATTGAAAAAATATAACGTAATTAAAGTGGCAAAGCTAAAGTGAATAAATTTTATTGCTCCTCCTAAAGGTCAAAATAAGAGTCTACATCGTCTATTGAAATTAATAATTTGAATAAAATGATTTTTTAAATGCCGCGTGTGTGGGTATATTTTGTATTTCTAGTGGTAATGAATTATATAATTTCGGAGCTAAATAATAAAAATGTTTGCGAAAAATTTCTTTCCTAAAAATAAGAATACGGTAAATCATATAAGGTCATCCCTATGAATCTTCTCATCTTTTACACTTTTACATTCATTCTTTATAAGCTGAGAAATCAATTGCAGCATACAACCGCTAAAGACTCGCAAATAGTAGCTGTCCTTGGCTTCCATATTCTTTTTGATTACAACCACAGAAAGCCTAAGATGACTGCACTTTGCAAGTTTTACTCATTTTTTTTTTTACCACAAAAAAATAACTGTTAAAATCTCATGGCAAACTTGATAGTTTAACACCAATATTATTGCTTATAGAATATCAACTAATATCAGATAATATTGTTTTTTTCATGCTGCACATTAATCAAAATCTGGTCACTGATTATAATTGGAGAATTATTTGATAGGTGACGGAAGAGGTTCCAGTTCATTGATGTTTCTCACATGTAATACAGGGTGATTCTAAATTCATGGGACAAACT
Organism: Pholcus phalangioides; assembly: GCF_987345545.1. Classification (NCBI taxonomy): domain Eukaryota; kingdom Metazoa; phylum Arthropoda; class Arachnida; order Araneae; family Pholcidae; genus Pholcus; species Pholcus phalangioides. The sequence goes on from NW_028301598.1 coordinate 9,486,682, forward strand.
TTGAGAGGTGATATGGCTCCTAAACAAGCATTTTTGATCATAGACTGAGCGGCCGAATTGCAATAGCAAAAGCAGTAGGAAGGAGTGTTTCTAGGTAGTACACAACAGCACACTTCACCAAAAACAAATATGTTTTTCGGACGGATTTACGGCGTCATGTGTCATCAACCATTCGAGGGTGCATTTTCACCTTCGGATTGGATTGGGGTTTGTTTTTTATTGGTCAAAGGACCATCAAGGTTATGCTGCGCTAAACAATGATCAAGCGTTACATTGACTGGTGATAGAATTTGCGTTACCCAAGTTGCACCATGAGAACATTACAATATCCTGCACCCTGGTCACGAGCATTTTGCATACGCTAGATTGGCCTTCATGGGGGGAGAAGGGCATATAGGGTTTTTTTTTAGAACACAAAGGAATCTCTCCCAATAAAATAACGTATAAATAGGAAAAACTTATCTTTATGATATGCTATGTAGGCTACATAACACAATTTCAAAAACTAGGTAATAATGAGAGTGATTCTTGGGTGTTCAATAAATAAATTTTGTTTTCTTTGATTCAGAATTAATATTAATTTATTGATTTTCATGTTTTCTCATAAAAGTGCGCAAAAGCACATTTGTGATACTTGATTAAGATTTTTTTTCAAATTATTTTTAGTAAATTTCATGTAGAATTTTAATGTGTTATATGAAGTAATATATATGTGCAGACCTCTCCCAATTTAGGCGGGAGACACTGGATTTTTCATCCTTCCTCCCGCTCTCCGGATTTGTTAAAATTTCTCCGGATTTTGGCAGAAAATTAGACTTTACGCGAGCTCTCACGTTGTCGTGGCGTCAATGATTACCGTCGCCGTTAGGGAAAATACCCATAGAGGGCAGCCGTAGTCATTTCCATCAAGCACGGCCGTAAAAAAAGGTCTCTGTGACCGCATTTAAGCAACTGGCAAAGACGTGATTTCGTTTTCGTAGCATTTATCGGCAATCATTTATCAGCAAAGCTCAAGATCAACCATAAAAGCTCAAGAATTTCAACAAGCAACTATAATCTATAGCGATAGCCTTTCAAGTATATATGCAATACAGAACCCGATGACCATCCATGCTATGGCTTGGGAAATTCGGCAGGTCCTCCACAAGAACCCATAAATTCGCATATCTTGGATCAAAGCGCACGTGGGTGAGTGGGGGAACGAAGAAGCAGACGCAATAGCCAAAGCAGCGACAATCAATGGCGCTCATTTAATTAAAATATTATTACCATCATCAACAGCGAAACAAAAGGCATGAAAAGAAATACTCAATCTATGGCAAACCCGATGGAATGATGCCAAAACTGGAAGAAGTGTCCACAAAATAGTACCAGAAGTTTCATACAACGTAAAAAATTGGAGCAGAGAACTTGTATTTTTTACAACCAATCACAGACCTTTTCCAAATTACCTTCACCGCTTCAAAAAACGAGGAACAGATCATTGCCTTTGTGGTGAAATCGGCACTCCCATCCATTACTTGACAACATGTACATTAACTGCACATCTAAAGCACATGGCTGTGCCCGCTTCTGAAAATGATCAGAGATATTTTTGAAAACAAAAGTAGAATAAATAAAGTCAAGAAAATAATTAGATGGATAGAAGACAATGAAGACAAAGTGATCCCATGGACGCCTTACCAGCCTATAGCACAAGTACAAATTGCACCACCTCGCCGCTCACAAAGAAAAAAGAAACTGATCAACTACAAAGAAGACTGACTGATAGCACAAGACGAGTATAATGTCATGGAAATCGAACCATTTAAATTGAGGATGAAATCGATTATGAATTTTATCTGATTTATTATTGATTTCAATATGTGATTTAGGACTTTATATTCAAATTAAGATTTAATATGGAGTATATAGGATTATATGTTTGATTTACGATTGTATACGTAGATTTGTGATCTCGCAATTGATTTTATATTTAGATTATGATTTTACACTTAGATTATGATTTTATAGTTGTTATGATTGTAATGTATACTTTTTTATGAATAAATTGCCAGAGGTATCCATTCCGTGTGGACAATGAGCCAATATTGCCATATGGCGATGTGGCCTGGGTATCTTTCGGTTTGACGGCAATAATTTATCAGGGGCATGACCTTGGTTGCCGAAATTCCTGTATAATCGTTATTGTATTCCCTTAACAGCCGTGCGGTAAACACGTTTTTTCATCCGCAGCTTTGTAATTTGAATTTTTTTAAATTGTTTCTTCCGATTAAACATCTTCAGAAAGAAAATATAAAACTTTAAGCTACGTATAGCTAAATATAAAGCTTTTGAGAATTCATATACCCAAGATTATCAATCGCTGATAGCATCCACGGAAGGAAACACTTATACTTTATGAACAGTATGTAGATGTGATTTCTTTATTCTGCATGGAAAGACTGACATGGAATTATATTCTTCTCAGGGCAATGCAGAACCTACCTTGGGGGGGGGGGGGAGAATGTAACTTTTTCTTAATTTATTCAAAAATGTTCGTTTTTTTTTTGTTTTTTTTTTAAATGAACTTTTTTTTGATCGAGTCTATGAGTGTCGGGGGGGTGGTATCCCAGTTGGGAGAATCTCCGGATTTCAAAAGTTGGCACGTCTGTATGTGCTACTAAATACCTCAATTAATCCTTTGAAGGACGGGCATTTTTCCAAAAACCCGTAATAAAAATGTAGACAGCTGCACCCACTATCAGGCCACCCTCCCATCAAAGAAGAGTTATATTCTATTGATTCAACATATTTACTCTCATCAGGACAGTTTCGTTTTTATGTAGGAAATTCTCTTGCGACATCTTAAATCATCAACGTTACTCCACTCCCAAGGGGGGTTGTGACCAACACTTTAAGAACCACTGTATCAAGGTGAGGAAAGAATAGAGGTGAAATCAATAGAGGAAAATTGAGAGGAAATCAATAGAGGTGAGGAAAGAAAACTCTTTGAAGATAGTCATATTTTAAAAGCAGCCGAATTCCTGGGACCGGTGCTGCCAGGGAGGCTTTGTAATCTGACCGGAAGAGAAGTCTGATATTATCGAGAAATTCTAGAATAATTGTATATACATCCTTCCGGTGTATGGATGTATTATAATTTTCTTCTATTGTGTCTTCTATAGCTATAGTTAAAGTACTGGTGTAGGCTAATAGTTATTTGATATAATAATGCCATTTTCATCATTGCTAGATGATTGTTGCATTGCTGAAAATTTAATTTTTTTATATCCCGTTTCATGAAGAGGTTGAACTAAATGCTGTGTCGCTTTTTACTCATTTTCCAGCGTTGAGTTTTTTTTTTCTTTTAGTAGCACTGAATGCGTAGGGAGTACTCGCGATTGATTAGAGTATCTCTATGGGAGGAGGCCCTTACATTGTAATTGCAGCAAGTAGGGAACTTGAGAACATGTGCAACAGGTGTTGGTGACGCCCCTAGAAGCCATGAAGCACATTTTTACTGGCCTTCCTCTTATTGACTAAAGGGTCCTGGGAACTCAAAAGGTTAAGAACCCCCACCCTGTTCTAGATGTTTTGATTTTGTACTGGGCTTTACTCTCATGCTTGGAGTGATCACCCCATACTTCATTATCAGTTATGTCTCTTTTCAAGTAACTTCATCTTCCTAAAATATTTATTGTGATTATTGTTTGCATGTGCCCAATTTCTTTTGTTTCCTCGTGATTCATTTTTGTGTATTTGATAGGAAACGTACGAGCGCTTGCAGAACCAGATGGAAGGAGTCTGCAAGAAGATGCAACTCATGGAAGACAAAATGGGTATAGACATCGGAGGTAATGCCAGGGGCATCTTCACTCCCCTGCCAAAGAAATCGAGCCAGCAGTAAACACGTTCACAGCATTTTGTAACCTCATTCCAGTTATGTAACATCTACATGGATCTTTAACGTCACATTTCACATCTGTTTATTTGCCATTTTTATCTTCTTTTTTTTACATTATAATCTAACTTGTTCTTTTTATTTCTGGTTATTTTCGTGTTTGAATTAGGGATCACCTTTTTTTTCATTTTTTGAGTTAAACGATTGTTTTCGTATGTGATGCAGTCTGTAGATACTAAAAAAATGTTTGTTGAGACGTTTTCTCGTTATCAACCCTTATGATAATATGGAAAGATAGGGAATATTTCTTTATCGTGTTGCTGCAATGTGATTAGAATAACAGCGATTGCATTGTGTAAAATTTCATAACTGCTGCAGTGCAAGAAATAGTCATGATAATTAAATTTTTGGTGTCTGTAAAATTGCATCAAATGTTAAATGAGTGATATCCCTTTTTTTTTTTTTTTTTTGTTACGTTATAACGTTTGAGAGTGCGTTTTCAATGTGATTCTGTTAGTTACTTCAATGTGACTATTGGGTCTCAGAATCCGCAAGCAAATATTGTCTGTTCAAACAAAAAGTTGTTGGACTATAGCTGTGAAATATATGTTTGAAAGAATGCTATTACTCTTGCTTGCAGTCTTTGACATAGGACCCTCCTCTTGGGAAAAAGTCTGTTTTTGAGGCATTCACAGAGTTTTTCTAGTTTCCCGGAAACCTCATTTCCTGGAATTATAACTGAGGTAACTGCGCCAAGTGTCAGTGATTTTCCATGGTGGGGCTCCAGAATTTCTTCCCATTGTCTTGACTCTCAAAATATTCTTGATTCTCCCGAATTTTGACCATATTTACAAAAAAATACATATTTCCTGGGGAAAAATTAATCTTGAAAAATTTAGGAAAAAGACACCTGCTTTGTCCCAAAAAATCACACCACAAGCATAATGCAATATCCACAAATTTCCACCATTGTGTCAATTCAAGAAATTTTAACTGGGAAAAGATAGAATTTGCCAAGTAGCCCCAAGTCTCTCGACATTCGAATCAGCATGATAACTTGTATCTGGTATGACCATATCCCTGTTTACATGTACAAGATTGGGGATTGATTTGGTGTCTATTACCTGCATGACAGTTTTTTTGTTCCTCGAAGGGGGAAAAAAGGAGGGTGGAGATCTTTAAAGGAAGCTCATCTTTTTTGGGGAAAAACGGTGAGTAACCCTGAGCTCCTCTCCCATAATTCTTTGCACCTACTACCATTAGGTCATTGCCAGCCATCTTGAGCCAACTGCTTCCATTTAACCCAGGTAACTAGTGACGACTTCTGGAAGGCGGGGGGGGGGGGGGGGTAAATACCAGCATAAACTAAACACCATGTAAACAGGTTTCAATGGCTTTTTTTTTTCTATGATTTTCAGTATAGTAATGACAAGTAATTTTTAATCACCTCTTCTGTGATGGTTCGTTTTTTTTTTTTTAAAGTTAGTTTTTAATGGTTCTGACGATGTCACATTTCTCCAGAAAAGAAAAATCTCAATGTTTTTATTTATGAGAATTTCCCCCGCTTTGTTTTCGAAAATATTTTTTATATATTTGTGTTTGTTGGAAAATTTGAGTCTATACAAAAAATCTCCCTAATTCTCATTCTCCAAAATTTTCAGCTATGCTCGGAGCTTCCAGAACACTGATTGGTAACTGATCCAAATCTCAACCCTTTAATTTACAGTTTTATTTTTGGTAAAGCAGATAATCTGAAAGTATTAATATCTTATTTTTTATGAGAAACTCTGCACAAGTGTATGAGAGCTAGTCCCATTTTTTTTAATTAAAGCTTTGGCACCTCATTTTTCTTTAGCAAGAACATCATTGAGTGTGCACTGTGTGGTTATTGATACCTAGCCTCTCGGCTATACATCTAGTTTTAAAATGCTGTTTGCAGTGAGATTACTGTGCACTTATTCAACGCTTTCGTTATGACGCATGCATTCACTTGGATATGCCTCTTTTTGCGACTGGAGACCTTTCTCTCTTTTTTTGAAGTGTCGCTACCATCTAAAAACAGTTGCTTGATGTGAAAATCACTGTTTTGAAACAAAATTTGATAGCCCCCCCCCCCCCCCTCCATTTCTACTAATATCAGAAAAGTGGAGTCTGGAAAAATGATGGATAACTTGCTACGGAATGAAAACGAGAATTTTGAAAACGACTCTAGATGCCACTCAATGGCTTTTACTGGTGTCTAAGGTTTAACAAATGGCATCGGAAATACCATGTGGGAACTTTTTGTGCAGACAGTGTATATTTGCTTGTATCAATTGTATTATGCATTAGGGTTGGGTTTTTGCCGGCAAAAACTGGAAAAAAAAACTGGTAAACATGGAAAAAACACAAAATTGAAAAAATAATAATTAAAAATTAGCCTACATGTTATATTATGAGTGCTATGTAATTATCGATCAGTAGAACAAAAATTTATGTTGAATCTATTTTATATATATATATATGTGTTACTGCCAAAGCCCAAAATTGGTCAAACCTGACCAATTTCCAAATTTTGGGCATCCATTGGCCCCTATCAAAGGGTATTGGTCCTGTTGTTTAATTTGATCATTTTAGTCACACTACTGTCATTTTCTTCACACGAGAGCTAATTGGACCGGGACCTACAGTTTATTGCCAATTCTGAATGACAACTCCAAAAATTAATCCTCTTGTTTAATTTGATCATTTCATAAAAGTTCAAATTTTAAATTCTCTCAATTTTGGCCACTGGCAAAAATATTGTAAAAACAATTTTTGCCTGGGTGGTTTTTTCCATGGATTTTATCGCAGTTTTCTCTATTACAACAAAAACTTGCCTTCCTTGTTATGTAGTGTAAAAAAATCGAAATATCTAAATTTGTGTACTGAAGAGATTGGCCGAAATTATAAGTTTACATTCAGATGTACAGGTTTGTTGATTGACTTAAAAATCATAAATGTACTATAGGCCTACCCATAGTTATTGAACCAATTTCTCCTTTCTATGCGATTTTTCTCATGTTAAGGAGTGCCTGAAGCACAGTTGAATCTTCAGTTAATAATTTTGAAATGATATTTTTGGGCTATTCAATTCTGATTTCTCACCATTATTTGAAGCGAGTGCCATACAATATGCATGTAGGAGAGTTCGTTTGAGGAAAGCATTTTTTTTTTCAATTACTTCATTGTTATTGGGCATTAGTATTTGTTTTTGGCTTTGCGATACTTTCGTACGTATGAACTACTGTATTTTCTTGTTTGAAAATAATTAATCACAGCTTGTTACGTCACGCCATGCTGTAGTACCATTGCTTGCAAAATCGATGCTATTCTATTGCTTATCGCATTTTTGGGGCTATTTTTTTATTCCATTTATTTTCCATCTCATGAGTTGTACCTACTTTCTATATCATTAATGCAAATTGTGCTGTTATGTTTTTTTTCCTTGTCATCTTGGTCTAGATGTCCATTTATTGTTGTTGGCACCAATTATTAAAAAAATAATTTCTTTTTATGTATAGTGATGGCTATTGTTTGTTGTTCATATTTTGAAGTATACTATACACTGTGTCCTGTAAGTCTTAAAGCATCCTTTATCTCATCAACCATTTGTTATAGAGGTATGGTCCCAATTTAAAAAGTGCTCGAAATGTATTCAAAAATCAATCTGCACCAGTTTCAAGAGTGGATATAGAGTGTCATAAAATAAAGCAATGTAAATTTTTATACGCCTCGACCTTCCCTGTGTCCTCTAACTTCCAATTAAAAAGATATTGCCATGTCTGTACTGAGGCCAACACAAAAAAGCTCTGTTTCTAAGGACAATATTTGATGAGATATTTGAATTAAAAAATGCCAACACATGAGACGAAAGAAGTGTCGTAAGTTAGCTTATACTGTTCTTTCCCAACTTTTCTCCGATTTTTGAATTCCGATATCTCAGCAGAGAATATTGCATTTAGAAACATGGATATGTATATTTTTTGACATCAGGAGAGACAAGGCAACAACTTTCTAATTGAAAGTTGGAGGACCGCATAAAAATTTTGAATTTTTGGGATTCTTTTTTTTAATCTCGAAATTGGTACAGTGTGATTTTTCAATATGCTTTGAGCATTTTTTTAATTTGAATTGCACCTCTATGATGGATGGTTAATAAGATGAAGGCTGTATTAGGACTTACAGGACACCCTGTATAGCCATAAGTCAGTGAATACTTTGTAGCTCAGCGATTTTTGAATTTCTAGAAAAATACTGGATGAATTGTTTTTGATCACATGAACCCTATGCCTATTCTCACAACTTCTAGTAAAAATTTAGTCGCAAGTGCATTTTAGGGGATCGACATTAAATTAGAAAAAGTTTTCGATCAGCCCTGTATCGGAAAAGGCTGCAAATTATTTGCAACTTTCACAAAATGTTTTACCTGCTATTTTTAATGTTTGTATGAAAATTGCATGTATTTTCACAAAGGTATGAATGTTTCTTCTAAAAATTATAATTGTCATCGCTGCTTATAATAAGTGTAGTTATTTTTCAACCAAATTTTAAGAAACTTGCAGAAAACTAGGGAATGTAAAAATTACACAATATACCGGAATTCGAAACAAAACCATCTCATATTTCATTGAGATGTAGATATTACGTAAACGTGATAAATCGGTTGTTATACATAAATAGCAGTTATTAGGGGCCATTCAAGTATTGTGTAAGCAAATTTTTGGCCATTTTTGACAGGGTTGTGAAATTTGCTGCCCAGGTAGATACCCGTTCCCCCCGGGCTGAACTGGGTTTTTTGGGGAAAATTGTTTGTTTTCGAAGAAAATGTGTTGCTTTCAGGTTAAAATTTTATTTCAAGGTTAGTTTATGCATTCTAAAAATTGCTGCATAGGGCAGTGTTTAGAATATGTATATTTTAAATTGTTAAAAGATTTTTTGGGAGCAAAAATGTGATAAATAATTTCTTGGAATTGCAAACACACTTTTTTTTATAATTCTTCTGAATAACTTTTTTATGTAAGCATTTAGGTACGAGATTCACATGTTAAATTCTTACAAGAAACCGCAAACAAAATGTAACCATGAACTTAGATATGTATTATACCTAATATGTGATAAACAAATCCAAAGAAATTATTGCTTATTTATAATACATAATTTTTCACACACGCACACAAATCATTTTATAAATAAATTGTGAAGCCTCTGCAAAGAAGTAAACCAATGTATGTAAACTGAATTTTCATTCAAAAAATATTTACATGTTTGCATTATTTCTCTATAAGTTTTATACAACTGCATCAGACTTTCATAACTGAAATATCAAGACACAAAAATAACATTAGCTTATAACGAAAAGAAAATAACTTTGCTGGATTCTTGAATTGAACACTGGTAACGAACACCTTCAAGTGAAACAGAACAAAAAATATAGTTTTCTCTGAAAATAAGCATTGGCTTGATTTTTCAAGATGCTTATAATATAAGCCCAACCCCAAAAATTGGCCTGTTGCAGACACTGACAGGACAAAAAAAAAATTGTCCGCAAAAGAAGGGTGACGGTTAATCAAAGGTTTGCATGCATACTTTTATAAATTAGGAAATTATTCTTTATCCACATGTCTGTTGAGAGAGGTTTTACTGTATGTGTGTTGAACATAGTCGGCCCCGATATAATTAGAGAAACTTTTATGATCGTACCCAGGTATAATAATACAATACATATATGAATTATCATGTCTATCAAATAACATGATTTATCATGTTTACGAATGACCCGATGCTTGGATATTATTTGTAATCGCTGGTAAAAGTGATAACTTTTTACGTACTGTAAAACCTGTTACTTTGGACACACCTCTATATTTGACTGTTTTGAATGGAACCAGCCATAATCCTATATCAAAAGCATGGCCACAATACTTTATATCAACAGTTCTCAACCAGTGCTCTGTAGAGCCCTTGGGGCTCAGTGTGCACTTTCCAAAGGCTTTGCGACCACCCGAAGAAAATATGATTCGAAAAAAAGTCCTATGGGCTCCGCCATTGAAATTATAGGGGGCTCACAATGAGTCAAAGGTTGAGAACTGCTGCTGTTTTGGTTACCCACATACTTGCACAGCTTTTTGGCCACTCTCTGACCCTGTCGTTTGCTCTTTAGGTCACTCCTGTGCTCTCACATTTTATAGATCACTCTTTTGATCAGTCATATTCTTGCACACTGCCTTGCAGGACCTTAACTAGGCTGGACAACCGAGGAACTGCCCAGGGCCTCGAGCCGAATATGGGGCCCCAAAAATTTACTTATTTTGCATAATAATGACCCTTTCAAGATGGGCCCCAAGGAAATGGCCTCGAAAAGACATGCTACTGCCCTGCTTCCTTGGTCACTCTTTTGGCCGCTAACCCACAGAGTCCTCCACTCTTTAGGCCACTCCCCTGCTCATACACTCTAGGTCACTCTTTTGTTCAGCCGTCGATTTGTTTCCTCGCACTCTGCGTCACACTTTTAATCATCCACATGCTTGCACATTGTTTTCGTCACTCACATGCTTGCAAACTCTCTAGGTCAGGGGTTCTTAACCCGTGTGCCTTTCCAACGCGTTCCATAGCAGCTTCAAGGCAATAAAATAAATCAGTAGATCTGATAAATAAATTTTAAAAAGAGGCCTACGGAGCTCTGCCATAGAAATTATAGAGTAAAAAGGCAAGTAAAAAAGTTTCAAAATTGCTTCTCTATATCTTCGATATTAGTCACTCTTTGGGTTATCTCGGTCAGGTGCAGCTTTTTTTCTGCTGATTATCTGGGCGGGTAGGTTTCCCTGTCTCTGAGGCCGATTTAAAAAACAGGTTTATTGGAACAGCTTCGTTGTGAACCTGTAAAATAGAGTGTAACAATTATATTATGGTGTTTCTCTCTCTCTCTCTCTGCATCCCTTCATATATATTTCTTGAGTCTTTTTTTTATATCTCTGTATTTCAAACTTTTATTCTGTCTTGGATAGTGCTCAGCTCTGCGCGTAAAAATATTTTTGGCCCTCACCATATATATATAAGTGTGCTAGTAAATTTAAACTTACCATTTTATTTATGAGTAAATGAAAGCATGGCTCCTACAAGAGTGGGGCTGACAGGGATTCAGGCCCTTTGAAATCCTGGGACGATTCTTTTTGTTTCCACACTATAAAGTTGCTGTAGAAGGGCCCCGTTGCAGTATGTGGAGGGAGGGGGGGGGGGCATCAAAAAGAAAAAAAAAGTTACTCGTTGTTTGCTAATTTTGGGCAGAATAATATAAACATTGGATTACGATGTAAAATTGAAAGCGAATAGACATTTTTAACCATCAATAAGACAAAATCCTTTTTAACCGATTTTTTCCTTGAGCATGAATTTTATATACAGTAAAACCACCTCTGAACATTGGCCACATTTTGATGGAACCGAATGTGTCCTATAGACTTAATATTGCATTTAACCTCTGAACAATGGCCACTGCAAATGGGGGGAAAATATGCATATATATATGTCGCTAACGTAAGAGAAAAATGATTTTTGAGGGAGTTTTTCCCTTCCTGAATTGTCTGGGGGGGAGGTGCCAAAATGTGTGCTTGCCCCAACTGATCAAGCATGTTGTTGTGCCCCTGCTCATATCAATCAATTAGGAAGCCAATAATTTGATGACAACGATTGTGTTTTGAGTGAACTATTTGACCATGTATTTATTGCATTACAAAGGAATTACATGCATCACACACAAGACATCATAAGAAACCATTTCCCATGAAAGAAATAAATACAATGAATATACAGTTACACCACCAGTGTCATACAAAACTAATTGTACACTGTCCAGGCTATATCACTCACTAGCGGTTGCGGCCTTCACCCCTCAAGGGTCTGGGCCATGTCAGTTAAAGAATCCTACCAGTGACCTGGTCATGTTATTATTTAGTGCAATTCAAAACTCAACATATAAATTTTGATCTGGGGGTAAAAAAAACTACTGTAAAGAGCAAGACCAGAGAAACCACTCGAAAGTGATTAGTTTAGACGGCAGTTATAAAGTGGGAAATTGGGTTCAAAACCACCTGCCATGGTTTTGAAGTCATCATTTGCCTCTGTGGAATCCTGTCTAGCGGCACATTGCATCACTTCCGAGTAGTTTCCCAGACATATGAATAGGATTCATTCGCTCTGAGACACTATATATTTCCCCTCGAAATTTTTACATAGAGTTTTGGTCCTCTGTGTATATATACAGGGCGGGGAAAATTCCATAAAAATTTTAAAAAGTGACTAATAGACAATAAAAAATATATTGGAACAAACTGTTTGGCTGCTAGTTTTTTTTATTTATTTTTATAACGAAAATAGTTAGAAAAATTACCAATAGGGGGCATATGAAAGAAAACACTGGAGGATGCAACTACCATTTATCCTAACCCTTGTAACTATTTTCTGTCTTTTTCTGTTTCAACGAATTTTCTCTGGACCATTCTGAGTCAACTACAGAATGGTAGTTGGAATCGCCCTACCAATGATTTTTTAAACTATTTTTTTCTGTCTATTCTGTGTCTGCTGACGATTGCTAATTTTCTTCTACCTATTCTGGGTCAATGCAATCTACTGATCAATTCTGTAAATAACCGCTCTGTCTATCTAGACCATAGTTTCCCAAACTTTTCATTCCATCGCCCCCTTCTTCAGAACAATTTTTTTCTCTCGTCGCCCCCCCCAACTGAAGTAAACCCATAGGATCCTATGTTAAATCCGTGGCTTCTATCGCCCCCCCCCCTGGACCATTCCATCGCCCACTTTGGGAAACACTGATCTAGACCAATGCCACTTATTGTTGATTTCGTATAGCTAATTTCAGTTAGTTTTATGACTAAATTTTTCCTGTTAATCCTGGGTCAATGCCACCTACTGATTGGTCCAGAATAGATAGAAGGGCTATTTACAAAAATCAATGTCATTTACTGTTGATTTTTGTAACTAATTTCTCGGTCTATTCTGTGTTAATGCTGCTTATTGGTGAAATTTTTGCAAATAATTTTCTTTTGTCTGTTCTGTGTTAACGTCACCTATAGATGATTTTTGTAAATAACCCTGCCGTCTAGTCTGAGCCAATGCCACTTATTGTTTATTTTTGTGAATAACCCTTCTATATATCTATTCTGGGCCAACGCCATTAGTCTTTCATTTTTGTAACTAATTTCTTCAGTCCATTCTGAGTCAACTTCACCTATCAATGTGTTTTAAACTATTTCTTGCTGTCTATTCTGTGCCAATGCTGACTATCGGTGAGATTTCTGTTGCTAATTTTCTTCTATCTATTCTGGGTCAATGCCATCTAGTGGTGATTTCTGTAAATAACCGTTCCGTCTATCCAGACCAAAGCAACTTATTGTTGATTTCGCAGCTAATTTCACCTGTTCTTTTTGAGTCGACTCCATCTATTGATGGTTTTACAACCATTTTTTCTGTCGATTATGTGTCAATGCTGATTATCGGTGAGGTGTTGTAACTAATTTTCGCCTGTCTATTCTGCATTAATGTCGTCTATCAGTGATTTTCGTAGATAATTTTCTCCTGTCTGTCCTAGGTAAATTCTACCTACCGATAATTTTTGTGACTAGTTTCTCATGTATATTCTGGGTCAATGCCACCTATCGGATATTTTTATAACTAATTTTTTGTTGTCGAAAAACTTTGCACGGGCAATATCTACACAGCCAACAGCATCTCGATTCCCACAATTCTTTTTTTTTTTTTTTTAAGTTTTACGAATTCGTTGCTCACCCCGTATATAACATGCACGTGACCTACCACCTTGATACAACGTAAAGATATATACTGATGCAATAATTTGATTAGGACATGAGAAATGTTTCCGTCGAGTGAACATCTGTCTATACACAGTTCTCAAAAATAACAACAGTAAGGCTTATGCTCTGCCAGAAGAAAATAGCCGCCGCGGGAGTGGGGGTCCGACATTATCTGCCGACCCATCCATCACTCTTTACATTCACGAAGCGATCGATTCAACGATCAGCTCGGTCTGATCGCGTGATTTTCCGCTCCGTTAGACTTTTTCTTCGGGTCGTCGACGATCGATTTCTTGAGACCAACATCGATTACCGATATCGTAGTGACGGAACAATCCTTCATCTTGTAGGTCCCTGAAAGCATAAACCAATGAACGGATCAAAAAATGACGTCACAGAAATATCAATTTTAAAAAAAATCGTCTTAATTCAAACCCCATTTTTTTATGGGGCACCACTATGCATCCTGAATCCGGCCTCTTGTTATGTGAACTACAGGAGGCATTTTATGATAATACTACGAAATTTAAATGATAACAATATTCACCCACACTATAATTATGGGAGAATATTATCATTTATAATGATAATGTTATAGATAATATTCACACCACTGGGCTGAAGCCTTGTCAGCCCTCCGTATATGGTGCCATGGGTATTACCATGGCTCCCACCCCGTCTTCTGCAGCAGGGGGGGCCTTAGGCTGTGATCTTTGGTAGGCCCAAGACATATTTTTTAAGGTCCTCCTCTATAGTGAATATATAGTGTGGAAAAGTGTAAAATAAAAAGAATCGTCCCGGCCCCATCCCTTTGGGTTTACGGAAGTTTCGCATCCGACGTTTTGTACCGCACGTTCTGTCTCCGGTACCTTTCACACCCCCCCCCCCCTGCTCTAACCGTGTGAGTGACCATATGAGTTACTTGGTGAATGACTGTATGAGTGGAAGAAGTTAGTGGGTGGGTGACCGTATGAGAAACCAATCGAGTGTAGTCACCAACTTGATGACTAGGTCACTGATATAGTCACTCCCTTGATCATGGGGTTATGGCAGATGAAATGTCGGAGGAGAAATTTCCGGATCTCTATCGTGGCGGAGATACGGGGGCGTAATGCCCCCCACAACAGCGTCAAAGGTAAAGCCGCCTGATCTAATGTATTTGTGTATATATGAATTGACATCATGCCCTCCAGCAATCATCGTGCTCCCCAGATTTTCAAGTCTATCTCCGCCTATGCTCTCTATGGGGGCCCACAGAGGTCACATGCTTCATTGTCTCTAGTAAGTAAGTTTCTTTAGTTTTGGTATCAATGAAGATATGCCAGACTATTTGAGCCGGCTTCCCTGAATTGTTGAAAAGTGTGATGACGTCAAAACATATGACTGAAGTGGCTAGAGCCTCCTAGAAAAAGTTATATAGGCGCCTTAGAAGCGGCACATCATTTGTGTCTGGGGTGGATAGAACATGTCTTACAATTTATTAAGGCTATCTAAGATACGGCTCAAGCTCGCACGGTTGGTGAGCCTCATGCGCCACCCCTAAAGACGACCCTGGTGGGAGGCTGACAGGGCTTTAGCCCAGGCACGAATCACCGACTGAAGCTTTACGAACGTTTCGGACACAGAAGAGATTGAAGAAAGGTTCGCGTACAGAATTACAGCTATTCACTTACATGCAGCGCCGAAATCGCCAAAAATTTGAACTATTTTTTTTTTCTCCTGTACCAAAGGGTCCCCGCTTTGTAAGAATAACTTCTCCAAACCGCATTCAAATATACAGACTCCTTCAATTTTTAAACTATTTACGAATTTATGGGACACCCTATAAATATCTTATCGACAAGGGGCTGTTGATTTATCCCGTCGCCGAAATTTCTTCAGGCCCAGCTGCGTGACAGAATCCGGAACAATGACAAAAGCTATAACCACCCCATCTAGCTAATTTCCCCCCAAACATTCTCTAATTACGGCATAATTATTTCATATCCGGGACAACTTAGAAATCGGAAGGATAACGGGGCCTAGGTCTCTTAAGCGGGACATCTGGCCAACCTATTTCTTATTGGAAAACGCTCTTTAATTATTTATATTGAAAATGCGCATAATTACCTTCCTTTTCCATGGCAGCCGACTTTTCTTTCTCGATTCGGTACAAAGTGATTCGTTTGTGGATCTGATACGCGACGCAGATTACGGTGCAGCCACTCATCATCGAGAATCCGTACAGCCAGGGCAGCAGTATAATATCTTCCTGCAGCTACACACAAAAAAAGAACCACAAAATAATCGAGTTGAAGTTTTAAAGTTTAAAAAGTGGAATAAAGTTCATAATATTTCAGCATATCCAACAGACGTATTTTTCTTTAAGCCTTTGACACCCGCGGCACCTGAATTAGAACAAGGGCCCTCCAAATTGTTGGAGACGTATTTTAACGAGTAGGAGAAACAACCCCCCCCCCTCATTTTTTGGGCTTAAAATTTGGAAAATAGTTGAAAAGAGGTACATCTATACAGGATGATTCATGGATATGAAACATGGATAGAGTAGTATACAGGGTGGGAAAAAAAGGTGATGGTACACATCAATACAATTAATTGTGATCAAAGAATGCATGGTCTAACATGAAACACAAAAAGGTTTCTAAAGGGTCGCTCCGCAAACGTTAAAACAGCATTCCGGTAGAAGTTTATCGGAAGAAAAAGAACAGTACGCATGTAAATGTAAGGTGGGGAAGAAGAAACCGTATGCAAATCTGCGTCTCAGTGAATAAAAAGCACAGACACACCAGCCTTGTCAAGTTATTCCGGCGTGTAACAGGTGTAACGTACGGGATAATGATGCACTTTAGTAATACTGAAAAAGCAGACATGCATTTGATTTACAGAACTGCAAACGGAGGTGTTAAAGAGACAGCACGAATGTACGGTGAGCGTTTTCCACAAAGGCAATTGCTCAATCCGAAAACATTTGCGCGCTTGCATCGGCATCTCACACTGGATATACACTGGGAACTGTTAGAACGGTTGCACGCTGTAATAATTTCACAGGTGACGCAGATTTGCATACGGTTTCTTCTTCCCCAGGTTTCATTTGCATGCGCGGTGTTCTTTTTCTCCCGATAAATTTCAACAGGAATGCCGTTTTAACGTTTTGCGGAGCGGTCCTGCGTTTCATATTACACCATGCATTCTGTGATGACAATTGTTTGTATTGGTGTGTACCATCTCCTCTTAAAGTTTTTCCCATCTTTTCTGAATCACCCTGTATACATATCTATGTATAAGAGACCCCTCTTTTTATTTTTGGGACCCAATTTTCGCCAAAAACAGATTCCTTATACACGTTAAAATACGGTGTATTGATTCTGAATTTTCATTGTAAAATTATTTTCTGAAATTTTTTTTTGCCCAAATCATTATTTTTTCATTTTATTCTGAATCTGTTTTGTTTTTCTGAAATAATTTTTTTTTTTCATTTATTCTGAAATCATTATTTTTTTCATTCAATTCTTGAGTTATTTCTTCATAGAGTTTTTAACAATTTTGGAATTTTTTTCTTCCGTTAATTCTGAATTTTCATCAATTTTGGAATTGTATTTTGTTAATTTTTAACAATATTTTAATTTCTTTTTTTCCGCTAACTTTGAATTTTCAGCGATTTTGTAATTTTCTTTCGTTAATTCTGGATTTCCACCAGATCTTGAATTATTTCTTCCGTTCATTCTCAATTTTAACAATTTTGGGATTTCTGTTCCGTTAATTCCGAATTTTCATCAGTTCTGAAATTTTTTTCCCGTTAATTCTAGATTTTCATCAATTCTACAAGTTTTCCCCCGTTAATTCTGGATTTACATCAATATTCTTGAATTATTTCTTCCGTTAATTCTGCATTTTTAACAATATCATAATTTTTTTTCCCGTTAATCGTGAATTTTCATCAACTTTCAAGTCGAGCACAACTCAGGTCTATCGCCATGGACAATTTACTACCTAGTGAGTTGTGCCGGAAGTGGAAGTATGTGTACCTAACAATCTGAGTGCGTATTTAGTGTTGTGTATGATGTTTTAGTGCTGACATCTATATCTCAGAAATGAAGTGAGTGAAGTGTAATGACTGAATATTTGTACTGTTTGTAGGACTGTTGCTCTCTGTGGCGAGACCTTTTAACGGGGAGATCAGCTCGCATTTGTGACTTGAAGTTGAAAACCACAGATAACCAACTTCAGCCGACCACTACTATGGTGACGGTGGGGCTCGAACCAGGGAACTGGAATTTTTTCTTCCGTTAATTCTGAATTTTTTTACCAATTTCAGTATTTTTTTCTGGCGTTAATTCTGAATTTTTAACAATTTTAGAATTTTCTGATCCTTTAATTCTGCATTTTTTTACTATTTTAGAATTTTTTTCTTCCGTTACTTTTGAATTTTCATCAATTTTAATTTTTTTTTCCTGTTAATTCTGGCTTTCATCGATTCTTAAAAAATTTCTTCCGTTAATTCTGAATTTTTAACAAGTTTAGAATTTTTTCTTCCGTTAAGTCTCAATTTTCGCTAATTCTGGGATTGTTTTTTTTGCTGTTAATTTTGAATCTTCATGGAAATTCTGGAATTATTTCTTTCATTAGTCCTACATTTTCATTATTTTTTTCAATAATTATTTCTTTCGATTATATATTCAAATTCATCAATTCTAACATTTTCATTAGTTTTAAAAAAGAATTGTTTCTCTCTCATTATAGTTTAGAATTTCCTTCAGAGTTGAATTTTCATAAAATTTCTGCGTTAATTCACACTCAATTGCGTGTTTAAAATTTTGGAATTGTTGGGCTATTTTCAGCATTCCTGTGTATTCTGGAATAATGGATGACGTTTTCCCTCCCACACAAAATATATAATATTGGAGCAAAAGGGGGGTGTCCTAAATATTACTGGTGTCCCAAAACTGTTGAGACGCATCTGGTAAGGACGCCCCAGTCTCAAATTCAATGCTTGAGGTATCGGTGCTTAAAAACTCCTTAAGAAGTCATTATACAAATACAAATACAACGCCACAACAGGCAAATTGCCCAACGAGGTGGCTGACTTGAGAACATCATGGATCCCCGAGCCATTTTTTGGAGGCCCTACCTACTACTGCTACACCCACAAATGCACCCCCCAACCCCACGGAACCCCCCAACGAATCGGTACATGCGGGAATGTGCGTGTACGTGTAGTGCAACCTGACGTAAAGTTTGTTTCTGTGTAATGTTTGTTATGTGTAGTGCTGCCATCAGTTTTTTTTCTAACTATGAGTGAAGTGTTATGATTGAATGATTTATCGTTGTAGGACTGTTGCTCTCTGTGGCGAGACTTTTTAACGGGGAGATCGGCTCGCATTTGCGCCTTGAAGTTGGGAACCACAGAAAACCAACTTCAGCCGACCACCACTGTGGGGTTCGAACCCGGATCCTCGCATCGCGAGTCCGTCACTATAACCACTCGACCACCACAGCGGCTCATTTCATTTCCTTTTTAAGGACCTTTAAAAACCCCTTAAAATCCTTCCAGCTGTTTCTAAAAAAAAGTCGACTTTCCCCCGCTCTCGATTTTGTCCCCGAAAATCGGATTGTTGTAACTGCAGTTCCTTATTCAAATTATCGGCCCCCTCATCGGGCTTTTCATCGTGAAACCCCGATCATATCCTTGATCGTGCAGCTGAAGATGGTTTACTCTAGTCCAGTGTTTCTCAACAACCGACCGCGGTTTCCATTTTCAAAAAAAGAAAGAAAAGTCGCCACTGCAAGCAGCAGAAATCACTATGGTCGATCGCCATTGCGTCAAATCCCGATCCTTCGTGGGAGAAAAATTCATTTCATGAATAAGAGCTAGTAGTCCGCCGAATTATGAGTTAATTTGTAAATTTCGCCAAATAACGAGTGTTAAATTGCCAATGTCGCCAAGTAACAAGTGCTAAATTGCCAAACATCGTGTTGAATGTCCTGAAATTTGCTCTCATTTTGCAACAATTTCTTTCTGAGTATAACTGAAAAACAAGAAGGAAAATTGAAAAACTTAATTTTAAAGAATTTGCGTATGTGTTGATCCACTTTGAGCGAGAGATGAATAAAGAGTTGCTGCAAATATAATTTTGTAAGAAAAATCTTTGTCAGCTGTGGATTTTTATTTTGAATAATTGGGGGAAGGGGAATGAATATCACTTTTAGAATTTTTATAATTTATGTGATGCTGTTATGAGTTATATTTTTGACCGAAACTTGAAAGTTTTAGAACACTTTGGTGACAACAGAAAAGTATGTATGTAGATTGAATTATTTTATGAATTCTTATGATGCTGGATAACAAATCAAAAGTTGTAATTTCTGAACCACTTCTACGTCTATATTTTTGAGAACAGGGAAAATTTGTTTGGCAAATTAAAAATAAATTTGCATATGTGCCCCGCCCCCCTTTTTTGCTTTAAATCTTATAAGTTATGAAGTTTGCCATGACTCCTTAAAACTCCTTAAAAACTCCTTAATTTTTATTTAGGAAATTTTGTATGAACCCTGTATTATCGAATGTATTTGTTCGCAGCAAAAAACATCCCAACTCTCATTGTCTTTATGATAGCCATTAAGATCGGTCATATTCATGGGAGAAAATAAATATTAACAGGAAGTATTATCAGGAAATTATGATATACTATCAAGAATCGTGTTGAACATGGAAATCCTAATAACAACACGTGATCAGAGAAATCGCGAACCGAGACGAGAGAATATCACGGGTAACCCGTAATAACAGTAATCAAGCTGTGTAAAAAACCATTCATATTTACAAATGAACAGAAAATATAATACGACGAAGGTTATGTATGTAATCTCATTCGCGTGAAACTGCGCGATTTGTCGACAGTTTTGTACCATGAGAATGTAACAAACAAGATACAACACGAAAACAAAGCATGTCGTGCTGACAGAAACCAATAAAATGCCTCGTCGACACCCACTCCACACGCGGAGAAAGACACAAAAAAATGAATCCTTACCTCAGCAGCGAAAGACAACGAGACGATGGTCAGAGCCGTAGGGACATTCTGGACCCCACACTCGATGGCTATAGTTTTGCGGATGGGCATCGACCTCTTGCACATCCAGGCGAGGGTGTATCCGAGAGTTAGACCGACAGCCGGTAACGTTAGAACGACACCGTAGAGCTTCCCGGGCACGCCTGTGAACATGTTGGGAAAGACAATGACCTCCAGGACGATGCACACGATCACCACCAGGATGCCGACGTAACCTCCGACCTGTTCAAAAAGAAATAAAGCAACTTCGATGGTTTATACCTTTTAATAACTAGAAATGATAATGAGCAGACTTGATAATCGATCGACACATCGACTTGGTGAGATATTGAAGGATGTATGCCCTATATTAGGTGTGATCAAACGAAATGTGGGCTGCACAAGGCCACAACTGTAAATAAAATTACTCTGCAACAGATCTCTCTGTAAACAAAAATGTACTCTTTCGACTGAGGCTTTCTTCAATTTTCAGGCCCACTTCCCGTAATTTTGAACGAACAGGTCTAGCATGGTGCATCTGGCCAAATTGCCCTTAGTGTTCCCAACTCTATTAGGGGCTGTGTAAAAAATGCACAGTATATGTTTTTGAAAATGTCTGTTTGTCCTGTTTCGATGTGCGAGTGATGTTACTTGCAAATTATATCAGCAAGATATTACGTATTTGGAAGAAAAGAGTCCCCAATAAAACGCAGTACAAGCATATTCTCCGACATGAAGAAAACATTGGTGGCTGATAATCACCGTTCGTCCCGTATATAAGGGACTCAATCCCGTACGAACGGTACGTTTCATTGTATATTCATGAATTATTTGTTAAGGGGGCCTCAGGACTTCACAAAATGTACTTGGAAGAGGGCTCAATTAGCTTCAGCCACCAGGTTTCGCTGCACCTATGAGTACAAGTAGGCTGGTCGTCTAGTTCACTTTCCCAGTTTTAGTTTGTTCTTCTTTGATGATCAAAGAACCTGATCAATGGTACCAATTTTTGACCATCATGTAACCCAATAAATATCTGTACACGATCATCTAGAAACCCAAGCAACTGCTTCCCATGGTAATTTAGGACCCAATCAACAGCTGTCCACGGTCATCTAGGAACTCAATCAATAACTGTTTTTTTTCGTCAAGGAATTCAATCAGCAGCTTTACTTAGTCACCTAGGAACCCAGTCGTCCTTAGTCATCAGTGTCATCCAGGTACCTAATCAGCAGCTGCCCTTGGCTATCCATGTGCCTAATCAGCAGCTGTTTTCGTTTGCCTAGAAACTCAATTGGCAGCTGACCCCCTGTTTGTTCCCCTGCCTCTCTTTCTTTCAAACCGAGCACAACTCCGATCTATTACCATGGGAGATACTCCATCTATTACCATATACTACAGTATGAGTTGTGCCGAAAGAAATTGTTTGCCTAGAAGCTCAATCGCAGCTGTCGTTATTTATCTAAAAACTCAATCATCAACTGTCCTTGGTCATCTAGAAACTCAAGTAGCAGCTGTACCTGTTCATCATGCAACTCACTAGCAGTCGTACTTAGTCATCATTCAGGAACCTAACCTCAGCAGCTTCCCTTGTTCGTCTAAAAACTCAATCAGCAGCTATCCTTGGTGATACAGTAACTCAATTAGCAGTTATCCTTAGTGAAAAAGGAACTCAATCAGCAGCTATCCTTGGTGAAAAAGGAACTCAATCAGCAGCTATCCTTTGTGAAAAAGGAACTCAATCAGCAACTGCATTTGGTCACCAACCAACTCAGTCAACAGCTGTTTTTGTTTCGTCTAAAAACTCAACCAGCAGGTGTTCTTGAATTGAAAGTTTTCGTTAGAAAGTCTCGCCACAGAGAGCAACAGGCCTACAAAAGATATAAATATTCAGTCATTACACTAAAAACAGATGGCAGCATTGAAAAATCAGACACTGCACTAGATACGCACTCAGACTGTTAGGGACACACATTTGCACTTCCAGCACAACTCACTAGATATCAAGTTGCCCATGGCGATAGACCTGAGTTGCGCTGGGTTTGAAAGAAAGGTGTTCTTGATCATTAAGGGACCCAATCAGCAGCTGTCCTCGGACAGATGTTGATCGAAACTCTTGAACACGGAGCACCCCCCCCCCCCCCACACACACACAATAATAATAAGCAATATTTTTTGAATGTTTTTTGTGTTTGTGGAAGTGTGTTTTTGCTGGACGGTAGGTACGTACGTCCCGGCAATCATAAAATTCTACACCAGCGTTTGGTTGAAATTATTGGAACAGCCACCCTATAGCCCAAATACTGCCATGCTGAAGAATAGTTTGCTATCACAGCCCAAGGCACATTTTAATGACAAAAACATACACGGGCTTGCGCAACAATGGAACATTATCCAAGACATTTATTTCTAACTGGTACGCGTATTGTATCGTCAGAGACTCTCGTCACCTTTTCATTTGATCAACCCTTACATAATCCATCGTTGCATATGATAATCACTTGTGATGCAATGCAATACATTTAATAACTATGAGGAACGTACCTTTGTTATGATAGTTGCTATCTTAGGGAATTTCCATCTGATGAACATACCAACCACAACGGGCGATGTTACGGATACCAGCGATAAAGCCAGCTTATCGTACGGTATCACCAGATCCTGGGTCTCGAAACTGCGTCCGTACAGCCACACGTTCAATGGCATCATCCCCATGGCCATAAGCGTTGACATCGACGTCATCGCGACACTAAAAACGTAAAATGACGTTAGAGACAGTCTATAAAAGTAAAACATGTGGAGTCTTCCATAAAAATTTGTGAATATTGAAAGACTAATCAATATTATACTTACTGTAAGTTTAAGGACAACCGAGAAACGACTGTGTATAATGAAAAATTGTGCTTGTGTAGGTGCATGAAATTTTAGAGTGGCGATTACAATTAGAACTAAATATTTTCCACTGAAAATGTAAAAGTCGAAACCTGGAAAAAAGTACGAAGAAACGCGTGGTTTCAGATAAGAAATTCGCATTTTTCTCGTGTTGGCGTAACAGCAGAGACTGTTTTGATCAGTCATGATCTGTGAAATCAAATTTTTTTTTTGTTCCGAAAGTGCGAAGATGGCCAAAGACAACATATTTATTGGACATTGAAGGAGAGAAACACTTGCTCTCAGAGAAACTGCGATGCCTAGTCATGAAATTTCGAGAAGTATTAAAAGATTGAAGATAGAGATAGATTTATATTTGCACTACAACAAAGATGAATACAGACCTGCAGAGATGTGGATAACCTGACATTCGTATTATACATACAATATTGAAAAAATTAAAATCAATTAATTAGGCAAAGACAAAGAAGATATCGAATTCATGGAGGCGAGCGGGTCACATTCACATGAACCAATGTTAATGAAAAAAAAAAAAACTTGATGAAGTTTATTATTATATATGTGAGTGTGTCGTTGAACTGGCAAAGGGCTATTATATGCAATTATTGCCCCTGAAGACTGTTGGTTAATGGTTTTATAAATG
The DNA here is from genome assembly GCF_987345545.1 of Pholcus phalangioides. Lineage (NCBI taxonomy): Eukaryota > Metazoa > Arthropoda > Arachnida > Araneae > Pholcidae > Pholcus > Pholcus phalangioides. Next base: position 9,510,994 of record NW_028301598.1, read on the forward strand.
GAACCGATAGTTATGGACTGAAAGATTGCACAAGAAGGCGTCTTTCTCTTACGTTCGTCAGAAAAAGACGATTATTCACACTTTTTACGTGAAAACATTCTTTGTGTAATTCAGAAGAAATACTAATTGCTTTGCACACGTCGAACTGCACCTAATGTGATTAAAAGAAATATTCGAATGTGTGGTATGCAAAACCGAAGTACAACCTCCCTTTACAGTACTTTCAAAAGCGAGATCAATTCTCCAAAAGCATGTATCTTTTAGTGCCAAGTGGAATGATGTTGTTTTATTTGATGAGAAGTTCAATTTAAATGAACTTGGCGTAGCAGAGCCATATTTTCGAAACGCCAATTCCAAGGAGGATCAGCGATGGTTTGGGGAGGTTTTGCATCCCAAGGAGAAAGTCAAATCGCGTTCATAAGCTGCAAAATGAACTCAGGGGCGTATCAAGACATTTTGGCAGAAAATCTATTTCTGGAATAATAATAAAATACAACCTCATATTTTATTATATTAAAAATATATTCCTTCAATCGATTCCGAAGTAATATCTTTCATTAATTTTGAAATTACCTTTTGCATAATTTTTGAAATTACCTTTTTCATTAGTTCCGAAATTTTTTTCCATCAATTCCGAAATTATTTTTTTCCATCAATTCCGAAATTATTTCTTTCATTAATTCTATAATTAATTGTTTTTCAATAATTTTCTGAAATTGATCGGCGGTCCACGACAAAAAGCTTCAAGGGCCAAATGTGGTTCGTGGGTCACGCGTTGAAGATCCTTGGTTTAAAATATGACCAATAGCTCGAAAATGCCTAAAAAATGTTACATTTCGCATAAAAAACCGAGCCCTAGTTATAAGACTGTCATGAAGTAAAGCCCGGAAGTAAATTTGAAAGAGAGCAAAGTTTATTCTTGTATTTACGTATCGATTTGTGTGTTTATCTGCTACCGGATTGGTTCTGTTTTTCTTAGGAAGGAGGTGTTCCTTGTTTGGATATTTGCTCTCGTGATGTTCGAAACGAAAGTTCATCATCTTCGTCATCATTTATTATCTGATGGTTATAAAAAGGATTAATAAAGCCTCCGAAACATATCTGATCTTTCTCGCGCTTAGCTGGTATATAAATATAGATTAGCGTGTGCCAATCACCCCTTTAATTAATCCTTCATTCCCAACTTGTTCGTATTCCTTTTCTTTTATCTTTACCGTTGTTATGATGACTGTCAGGAAGGAAAACGTGCCTTCACATACACAGTCGAGTCACGTTCTTGTGACCACCTCCTACTCTTGATATCAGCGGCACGTAGCTACTAAAATAAAGCATGTGTCGTGCAAATATGCGAGTGTTCTGAAAATGGTATCATCTGTTATTGGTTGGAAAATGTTTGTCAATTATTTGATTTTCAAAAGAAAAGATGATTGGTGGATTTTTCAGCCGAAAATCCCATTGTGTGTGTCCAACTTTGAAATTGGGCATTTTGTGAAGCATCTACGTGCTGATGGACTAAAAGTGCAACGCAGTCGCAACCAGACAAATGCAGTCGAATCCTGTTTTAACGAATACCGTTATAGCGAAAATCTCGTTTCTACGATCACTTTTCTAATCCCCCCAGACAAGTTTACATAGGGACAATGCAAAAACGTGGAATCCCCTTTATAACGAAATTTGGTTATAACGAAGTAATTTCTCCAGAAAAAAAGAAAAGGTCTCTTGCAGTTCGTTATAACGGGATTCGACTGTGGTAGTCCTATCCCTACGAGTAACCAAAGGTAAAACAGCAGAGCACCAGGTTCGTCAGCTGTAGAGGTATGTGAAGACTGACAGACGAAATATATATAGTTATGTAATATTCGGTCCAAAACGAACCAGGGAGCTCTCCAGGGAATATATACGCTGGTTGTATAGGAGGACATGGGTCACAGTCCCATGGCAGCCTTCACGTTTTGTGCCGCGTCTAATGGATGTGTATTTGTCGTATTTGGAGGCAAATCTCTGAACATGAGATTTCCTGATTTCCTGATCCCCGAGCTAGGGCTAAGTAACCTTCCCTCTTGTGGAGTTTCTATGCAGAGCTTCCAACATCATGGGGCCCGCGGACAAAGTAATGTTCTTGGGCTCTGTAAATAAGATGGAAGTTATAGCTTACACATCAACATACTCACCCTTGAAAAGCATGGTACCAGATCTCGTGATAAAGCATGGTACCAGATCTCGTGATATAGCCTACACCAGCGGTTCTCAACCTTTTTTTGACTCGCGGAGCCCTTTTAAGTAAAAAAATTCTATGGTGGAGCCCTGTAGGCTAATTTTTTAATTATTCATCAAAGTTACTGACGTATTTTTATTATTTAAAAATATTTATAACTATTTTCTTTTAATTTTACTGTTTCTTTTTAGTTTTCTCGAGCGGCCGCGGAGCACCGGTTGAGAACCGCTGGCCTACACCATAGTTTCCCAAACTTTTTGTTCCCCATCGCTTCTTCTTCAGAAATTTTTTTCTTCCATCGTCCCGGACTAAAGTGAACCCATAGGATCCTATGTTTTTGTTGCTTCTATCACCCCCCCCCCCGGACCATTCCATCTCCCACCAGGGGGTGATATTGCACACTTTGATAAACACTGGCCTACACCCACCCTATGGACATGAGTCCTCCACTCGGGACATGCGTTGAGAGGGCCCTGGTTTTACTGCTGGAACGTGAAAGTAGTCACAAGTTTCTCACCATATTTCACTTAGAAAAGATTTGTTTCTTCCCATCTGAATTTTTTCACGGTTCTCTGTGGCCTCCTTAGCCACCTGTCACGACTCGCCTTCCATTTGATTTTCACCCGTGCACCCCATTCCCTATAATATCCCAGTACCACAAAGGGGCTGAGAAACACTGGTCTAAATCTTTCGCCCCCACACTTTCCTGTAGCTATTGACAATACTGCATTCTTCTTTACCTTTGAGAACTTTCCAGCACCTTTTGTGTCACTTTTAGGCTGCCTAGTTGCTGCCCGGGCAGCGCACAAAACCATTACATTTAATGCGACTCAGTAAAATCAGATTAAAAAAAAAAATAGAGAAGGATTTTACCTTAAGGACAGGTCACCGTCACAGAAGTATGTGAAGGCATTCGATAGAACACCACCCGGACAACAGGCGATTATCAGGATACCCGTGGCGTATAGGCTGTCGACGCCTACGGCCTGTATCATGGAGAAGGCCGATAGAGGCACGATGACAAACTGGCTGAGCATACCGATGCCGATTCCTATTGGTTTCTTGATGTGAGCTAGAAGCTGGAATTAGAGAAATATTTGAATTTCAGTATCATTCAGTTTCCAATATCCGCTATTTAATAATCTATAATTTCGGTGAATTATTTTTTCCATTTTTTTGAAATAGCCTAGAAAAGAAAAATAGTTAATAAGTGCAATTATATACAAAATCATATAAAATGATTTTTAATTAACCTTACGAAAGATGTACAGGGTGATTATAATTAAAGTTCCCGTACTCTGAGTAGTTTTTCCCCAAAAACTTTCATTTCCGAATACAGCCAAGTTTTTTAGGATATCTAAACGAGACCATGAGAAAGATTTATGAAATTAAAAAAAAAGTTAAACTTCTGATCACCAGGTGAAAAAGTGAAGCTTTTTTATTGAATTTTCCTATTTCCTATTGTCCATATAGCGTATATACCAAGTTTTAATGGAATATGTCGACCAGAACGGGTACTATATAGGTCTGAGTAGTTTCAGTATACAAATACAACGCCACAACAGGCAAAATGCCCAACGAGGTGGCTGAGAAAAAGATGCCCATAAAAATATGGATGTCATATATTTCCGAAATATAGCAACCCCATTAAAAATGCAATTAACACTAATTATAAACAATATATACACATGATAAAATACTATACAATGCCCATAAAGAATACTTACTGTTGTCTTATTCTAAGAATGGATAGCTTCTCGATTTACCGCAACATGTTTATCGTATTTCTTTTTAAACGTGTCAATTGTGTTACAATTTACTACCTCCGGGGGTAAGCTATTCCATTTATTAACAACCCTATTAGAGAAAAATTCCCTGCGACACCATAACCTTGCATTGTCCCTCACCAATCGACACTGGTGTCCCCTCGTAAAAACAGTCGATTGGCGGTGTACTAAAAGTTCATGGTTCATCCTATCCATCCCATTGAAATACTTACTGATCCTACCTACGATACCTACAATACCTACTGACATTACTACCATCACATTACAACGACCGGTAGGATAAGTACCAAATGTTTTTATATAACGACTATTCTATTATGTTTTTCTTTCGATACATAACGACTTCCCAATATATTTCCTTCATTTTCCATGGAACAATGGGGGTCGTTGTAACGAGAGTAGACTGTTTTTTTGGTGAGATCGAATAAAAAAAAAATTACACATTAAAAATATGTAATTTCTAAATGAAGGAATTAAAAAAAGAAATCGTTTTGGGGTAAAAGAATATTTTTTTAATACATAGATTTTTCAAGATACAGTCGATGCTCGTTATAACGGTCCCTCTTTATAGCGACCACTCCATTACAACGACCGGTAGGATAAGTACCAAATGTTTTTATATAACGACTATTCTATAATTACAGAAAAATATGTAATTTCTAAATGAAGGAATTAAAAAAAAAATCGTTTTGGTAAAAGAAATATTTCAGACATTTTTAGTAATTTAAATTTTTAAAAATAATTTTGGTGGTGAAAGAATGAAAGATATTTGAAGAAAAATATTTAATTTCACCAAGAAATTTTTTTCTCATTTTTTTGAATGGTTTTACCAAATATTGCTCACGAGTTATTTTTGTACTCAGGTTGCATCGAAGCTACGAGTATAACAGAGGATCCTATGGGATCGCTTGAGTGTGATGAGCGGGTTTTTCCTTAAGAAACTGGTGTTAGTAATTAATAGAATATTTTGAATCGTTTTAATTTTAAAAAATTCGTTTTTTCAGGTATTTTTTGGTGAGGTTAAATAAAAGAAAATTTATTATTCTGACTCATTTTGGTAAATGACTATTTTGGATAGTTTTATCATGGGGTGGGGGGGGGGGGTGTCAATCAAGTATTACGGCAGAATCGACAGGGGGGAGTTTTGGGTTTGCCGAATTTTGATGACAAGGGGGAAGGGGTTTGAATGATGCTTACGTCATCAACAGTGCCGTAATTAGGCAGGTGCAACCTGTGCGCCCGCACAGGACCCACTTGGAAGGGTGGGGTGGGGGGGGGGGTAAGAATAGACCTAAATGCAAATTCTTGCACAGGGCACAGGAATGGCTAGTTGACACTGGTCATCAACCACCTTTTGTAAAAATATGAAATATTCTTTTAATGGCATCTTACCCGGTGTGCGGAAAATGAGAAAACCTTTTCGCTATTTTGTGGGCATCTGAACCAAGATTCTTCTTTCAGTGGGATCCTTCAAGTGTTCTAGAAATGTGTCGCGGGCAGCTTAAGTGCTCTGGAACTGTGCCGGGCGGCACTCAAGTGATCCCGTAATTATGCCACGGATCACTTAAGTAATCTGCGAATGTGTCGCAGGTAGATAGATAGAACCGCTCACAACTCCGGACTGATGCAAAGCACCTTACTTCCGTTTGTGCCGCAGGTAACTTGAGTGATGTGAAACTGCACTGCGGGTCGCTTAAGTTCTCCAAAACTGTGCCACAAGTCACTCAAGTGATCTGAAAATGTTCCACGGGCCGTTTAAATGCTTTGGAATTGTGCCACGGGTCGCTTAAGCGATCTGTAAATTTGCCTCTTAGTTAATTTTTTCCAAAATTAGGTTTGAGATGGTGGGCCATGGGTTTACAGCATAGTCTCCCAAACTTTTTGTTTCATCCCCTTCATCAGAAATGTTTTCCTCTCATCGCCCCCCAACTCAAGTAAAACCATAGGATCCTATATTAAATCAGTAGGTTCTATCACCCCCTTGGACCATTCCATCGCCCACCAGGGGGCGATATTGCCCACTTTGGGAAACACTGGTTTAGAGCAAGGGTTCTCAAACTGTGCGCCTCCAACCTGTCAGGGGCACCGTGGAGCGGGGGAGGAGAGAGATCGATAGAAGCTACGAGTATAACAAAGGATCCTATGGGATTGCTTGAGTCAGGGGGGTGATGAAAGAAATTTTTTTCGAAGAAATAGGGAGATGGAATAAAACTTTTGGGAAAATGGCTCTTAGAGGATTGTTCACAATGAATTTCTTAGAGAAATTTTGACTTTTAAGCCTTCAAATAGCGTTGAATAGATTACAATAACATAAATTTATTTTCTTCCAAAATTTTAATTTAAAAAAAAATATTTTTTGTGTCAAAAAAGTAAATTTTTGATCGGGGGGGGGGGGGCATAGGAGGGATCATGCCGTACCCCCCCCCCCCCCCCCCCACGAACGTCTCTGATCCCAATATGCGTTAGAAGGTAGGGTAAGGGCAGAGCAGACGAAATTTTGCTGACAAGGGGGAGGGGGTCAAAAATGGCTAAAAATATGCTGACGTAATATTTGAACGGCTCCTAATGTGTGAGCCTCTTATTTTTAAAAATTATTGTTGCTGAGATTAAATAAAATAAAATTGTAGAAAAAATACGTAATTTTTAAATCTTCTAGGATTTGTTTTTTTAAATATTTTTTTGTAAGATTGAAAATTCAAAAAGAAATTGCAGAAAAATTTGGAATTTCTAAATTTTCACCTACAGAATTTTTTTGAATCTTTTAAGTAATTGAATAGCTTGGATACTTTAACAAAATTTCATTTTTAAAAAATATCTTTGTTGGGATGGAATCATTAAAAAATATGTGATATCTACTTTTTTTTGCCGAATTGTTTTGATAAAAAAATATTTTAGACATCTTTAATAAATTGAATTGAAGGGAAAAAAACTTTTGGTAGATATAGAATGAAAGAAAATTTTCATAAAAATATGTAGTTTCGTAATCTTCACCTAGAAAATGTTTTTCAAATTTTTTCATTCTTCATTTTATTTCATTGCATAAAAATACAGTAGTCTTCTCAAAACCCATTTTCGGCCGCTCTTACAATACGTGACCAAAAAAAAAAAAAACGCAAAATTTTTTATACATATATGTGATGACCGGCTACTTAAATAACATATTTTCGAAGTTTCAAAAAATTGCACATCAATTTAGCATGCTTTTCCTTTGTAATTAATGTAAATTTCCAATTAATTTATTTTCTAATTAATGTAAACTAATTATCTTATTTTGATCAAAATAATTAATAATTACAATTTTGGGAAACCTCGTGTATCATGTGACAAAAAAAAACAACTTTTTTTCTATTTTAAAAAATATATTAAAAAAGTTTCAGATAGAAACTCGGAATAAAATTTCTGAAAATTTCATTTTTGAAAAAAATCATTAAAAGAAATCAAGTTTCATTGTAAACAAATTTAAAAAAAAAATACTATGACACTTATCAGACGTTTTAGTTCCCAAAACGCACGTTTCATACAAAAATTTAAATGAAAAAAAATTTATGCAAAGCGTTGTGCGAATTCAACGCATGCAATCAAAAATGGGACGCCTCTCAGACGCGGTCACCCCTGTTTTACGGCCAAATAATAATTTTCCCTCGTATAATAAAAGTATGCATCTCAAACCTCTGATTTAGGGTCACCCCTCCTCTTTTACGGACAATTTGTTTTGTCCCCACCGGCGTCCGTAATGCATAAAAATCATGAAATTTGGCAGAAAATACATAGTCATACGTTTGGAAAGAAAAAGAACATGAAAAGAAACATACCTGCTGCCAAGTAATCTCGCACCCCATGGCCAACATGACAACAATAAGGATAACAAGCAGCAAATAATCGACGATGGGTTTCAATTCGGAAGTCTTTTCCAACGCGCTCTCCGTCGAGTTCCACATCACGGTCACGTTATACATAATCTCTTCCATTAACAATTATTATTAAAATTACACAAATCTCCGCCTTTATATAAATATCACAAAGACCTTTTCTTTTATCTGTTTAACGTCAAAGTAGGAAGAAAAAAAAATTTAATGACTTTTTAACGAGTTCGGAATATGAACTGTTTATGGAATGGGATTTTATCGATTAAGTTCGGTATCGAGAAATCGGTCTAAAAGAGACGATGATTGTGAAATAGAAACTCCGTCTCTCTCTGGAAGGGGTCAACGCAGAGGATCGAACCTTAACCTTTTTGTATTTCTTAATATTTCGTCGATTTTGCTGTTGATTTCTCGGGGATAATCTTTCTAGGATGGTGGTCGTAATAATAATGAAAAAAGAAACGATCTTGACGGACCATTACTAAACAAGGAGCGGAAAATGAAACTGATCGCAAAAAAAATATATTGAAAAAAAATTACTAGCGTAAATCAAACACGTGATCTGTGTGTGAAAAGCTTTTTTTTTTATTGTTGCCGAATGTCATCCCATTATTAATGTGTGACTTTGACTTGTGTTTCTTTGAATTGTTTTGCCCGCCGTTGCCACCTGCCAACATTGCGATTGCCTAAATTATAACGTGTTATCAATTGCGTGAAAAGGAAACTAATTTCACTTCACGGAAACAGAATTCAATTCGGGTTTTTTTTTTCCCCTTCGTGAATAATTTCGTAACATGATCATTAGGGGAATTTTTCCGTTACATACTTTTGCGAGGTGATGTAAGGGATTTTTCATGTCTATGGTTGTCTTTTACTTATTGCATGTACGTGTACTCCGTCTAACTCTATAAAAATTGCTCGTCTGGCCGCTGTCTTTTGACTTCCAACGATACAAATGTCATGGGTTTAACATTAATTGTCATTAGTCCGACATTACACGTGTTATGATCCCACCACTGCAAGTGTCATGATTCTAACATTATGCATGTCACGATTCCAACATTAAATTTTGTCATGTGATTCCAACATTGAATTCTGTCATGATTCCAACCATTGATTGTGTCATGATTCAAAAATTGTAAACTTTGACCTCAACGTTAATTCTGTGTTATGCTAATCTCTCTATATACATATAAAATAATATTTATTTATTTAAATACCACGCTACAGAAAACAATCCAATTATAGCAAGGTATGACATAGAAGTGTAAATATAATAAAATCAAACACAGGATAGAATGCAATGCACAGATAATATAAAATATAAAAAATAGAATTAAACCAAATAAGTTAATACCGAATAAGTAAAATAAAGGCCTGTATAAAATCACCGGATCAATTAAAAATGAAAATAAATAAATAAAAACACACGACGATTAAAAATAAAATGAAAAATAAATAAACAACGAAAAACGAAATATTTTAACAGTCAAATACAAGAAATCATCATTTAAAGAAAATAAATCGTGGATCGATCGGAGAGAAGAAGCTCTTTGAATTTACCTATAGGTGCTGCAAATATATCAAATTCGTCAGGTAAACTATTATACAAAATACAAAATCTGTTTATAGCACAAGACAGACCAATCAATGTCCTAAAGTGAGCTATATGAAATAATTTATTTGACCTTGTGTTGTACCGTGTGACCAAGAATCCTATTTTAGATAACAGAAAAGACCAATCGATATTACCATTAACTAACCTCCGGAAAAATTTCAAAAGAATGAAATTTCTTCTCTTTTGGAGACGTAATTAAAAAAATTTGCCGGGGAAAAGTAGTTGAAATTGTAATGTCATATACTCTAAATTTCTTGAAATACAAATATCGCATAAATGAATTTTTATAATTTCAATATCATCAATAGCATTATTGTAATGAGGATTCCAAACAACAGATGCAAATTCAAGTTTTGATCGTATTATAGAGTTGAAGAGAATAATCATTGTATCCAAATTGGTGAAATCTTCAGTTATTCTTTTAGGCTAACCGAGTCTGCGATATGAATTACTACAAATGTCGTTAATATGATCACGAAAGGTAAAATCAGAGGTGTAAATTACACCCAGGTCCGTAGCAGAATATCTTCTCTGTAAAATATCAGTTCCAATATAATGAGAGTATGTGATAGGATTTTTCCTACGGGTGTAAGACATAACAAAGCATTTGTTAATATTCAAGTGTAAATGATTCTCGATACACCAGTGGTAAATGTGAGTTAATTTATCTTCAACAATAGAACAAGATTCAAAATTTACAATAAAGTCAAATATTTTAAAATCATTAGCAAATAATAAGCAATTAACAACAGAGGTCCAAGGACAGACCCCTGAGGGACACCAGATGTTACACAAAATCCATCACTAAGAGACGAGCCAAAAGATACAAAATCAATTTGGCAAATAAATTACAAGTATCATCACAGAAACCAATTTTTTTTAGTTTGTACATCAATATAAAGTGGCTAACACAATCAAATGCTTTAGCGAAATCTGTGTAAATTACATCGAGCTGACTTTTATTAGCTATGGCTTCAACATATAAGGGTATTGAGGGAAAGGATATTGGTAACCGTAGATCTATTTCTAACAAAACCGTATGCCCTCTTGGTTACATACAAGCATTACGCAGAGCCGATACCCCTGAAACTATAAATGTGAAATTTTGTCAGCATTTTTATTTCATATGAACTCACTAAGGAGGGACTTTTCAAATTTCAGTTCAAATGTAACATAGAGAAATCAGGACGAGCTGAAGCTACAAATATGAAATTTGATCAGTAGTTTCATTTCACAGCATGGCTCTTTTGATGTATCATAGACCGAACACATAATCATTTTGCTACTTAATGTACTCATTTTTTTATAATAACATTATTTTCTTTTATAATATTTCTTTTACGATATAAAATATATTAGTTTCAAATCACACACAACATGTTGATTGAGCGTTCTCCGGTCGGGAGAGTAAAGTAATCGTCTCGCGCAGTCTTCGCACTTGGCGACTGTTGGTCAGTCTTTGGTGAGCCGCCGCAATTTCATGATGAAAAGACTCACTGGAAAAAGGGTTTTTTCAGAATTCCACCCCCCCCCCAAAGGGGGTCACAAGGGGATTAAAGGTTGTGGATTCATGCATCACTCAGAGCTGATACCGTTGAAACTATAAACATGAAATTTGGCCAGTGGTTATATTTTATAGTGTAGATCAGTGACGGATTATCGCACAGGCGCATGAGGTATCAGCAAAGCGAGGGCCTCCGAATCGTTGGGTGCCTCATCCTCCAAAACCAAAATTAAATTTTTATTGTCTGTTAATATGAGAATTATAAAATAATAACTGTAGGCAAATTTTAATATTTTCTAAAACCTATTTTCATGGTTGGTACTGAGTAATAGTCATTGATGCAAATGACTATTTCGTGGCCTCAGGGAAGACACGGATTCGAATCGACGAGGAAAATTCCCAAGTTGTATAGAATATCTCACAGAATTTGTTAATTTTTTGAGTAATCATTTGCAAAAATACAATAATTCTGGTAGAGCAAACGTTCATTATTTGTCGCACCCTGTGTGTGACGAGTTTATAAATTTGATAGGGAGCGAAGTTGAAAAGTTTATAATTGCTGAAGTTCAAGAAGCATTGTATTTTTCGATAATTGGGGATTCGACTCCCGACATAGACCAATTGACTCTAATCTTACGGTTCGTTAATAAGCAAGGAGAACGAAGAAAGATTTTTTGGATGCTTTCAAATCGAGAAGCATGATGCAGCATATTTAGGAAAAGTTATATTGGAATCATTGTGTGCAAAATCTAGGTATTGTAGAGCCCAAACTAACGATAATGCGGCCAACATGTCTGATTAATACAACGGATTACAAGCAAGATTGAAAGAATATGTTGGAACAGCTACCTGTGTACCATGTGCCAGTCATACCTTAAATTTAATTATGAATTCTGCGCCGAATCGTGTTCAGGGGTAATTCACTACTTCGACTTTGTTCAGAATATAAATGTGTATTTTTCTTCATCCACTCGACGATGGAATATTCTGGAGGATAGTTTATACTGGATACTTATACTAAAAAGAATGTAAAGAGAGTAAGCGACACACTATGTCGTCGGTTAGAGCACACGCCGTTTCAGCCTTAAGATTAAATTACAAAAATATAAAGGAATCATTACTTCAAATTAGTGTTAGTGAAACGGAGAAATCATTGAGTGAATTAGTGGCAAAAAAGTTAGCAATAAAATTTGATGATTACGAAATAGCCTTAATAACTTAGTTGTGGGACAAACTGTTGCAGCGGATAAATATTACAAGCAAATCTTTACGAGATGTGCAGTCGAATTTGCTTCATGGGGCAAATCTTCACAAATCTCTTTCCGATTTTATAAAGGATGTGAGAGACAAATGTGAAGTTATTGAAAACGAAGTAAATTTACTAACAGAGAACAGAAACTATAAAGATAGTGATGGCAGAATAAGGAAAAAAATTGCAGTTTTTGTGGAGAAACATCCAATAATAACACAGGTTTTGATGGTCGGCAATATTTTATAGTTAACATACATAATGTGATATGTGATGTACTCACATCTGAGATATCCAGGAGATTTACTGTTTACAGAGAATCTCGTGGAATCTCGAATCGTTTTGAATGATTTTAAATTTTTTCAATGAGAAAATGAGTAGGGATGAAATTATTGAACGTGTGGATAGGTTATCGTTGAATGAAATACGGCAATGATATCGACATTAAATATCTTAAAGATGAAGTCCCCCATTTCATCAGATATGCCAAGGAAGACATGAGAATCTTTTTGACAAGGCCTATCTGTAATGCAAGCAGTGAACGTTCATTCTCCGTACTAACGGGTTAAGAAGTATTTACGTAATTCATCAAGTCAATTACGTTTGAGCAACTTGTCACTTATGTTTATAGAAAATGATGTTGTTCAATTGTTAGATTATGAATCTATTATTGATAAGTTCGCGAGAATGAAGGCAAAGAAAGTTCCACTTTAAACGAACTCCACTTGTTTAAAAGGAAACACTGTTCATCTCTATAAATTAGTAATACCAAATTATTAAAAATATGATGCAGAATTTTACTGCGATTTTTTTTTATCTGAGAATGTGATTTTTTTCTTTTGAATGGGAATGTGATTTTTTTTCTAGTACCTGAAGACATTTTTTTATTTCCGTATCTTATTTTTATGTGTTTATGCTTTTGTTGATCCAAAAATAAAAAAAACGTTGATTTTCTAAACCATCCCATTCTTAGTAGGATCAATAGGGGGCCTGCAGATCAGGTTACGCCTGCGGCCCCACAAAATCCACAAGATCTGCTACTGGTGTAGATAACCACTAAGATGGGATTTACGAAAACTCAACCTTCAAGGGGGGATCATAATAGGTTCAAATGCTATATGGGCGAATTATAGATTCAGATTACGATATCCACGCGAGCGAAGCCGCGGGTAACAGCTTGTAAAGAATAGAAAGGTTTAAATGAAAGAATTTTTTTTCATTTCACAGAAAAAAAATTCTCAGTTCGGTTTTTCCCCCGTAAGTAGTTTCGCAACATAATCATTATAGAGGAAATTTTTCCGTTACATACGTTTGGGTGATGATATAAGGGATTTGTCATGTAATGAGAATGCCAACGATTGGCTTTTATTCCGTGCAACTGTATAAAAATTGATGGTCCTATTGATTTCCAACGATGTAAGTGTCATGAATTCAACATTGTGTCATTCATGACTAACATTGCAAGTGCCACGATCTCAACATTAAACATGTTATGAATACAATATTGCAAGTGCAGTGATTCCAACCTTAGATTGCAAGTGTCATGAATGTTATGACTCAAGAACGTGAGTGCCATGAATCCAACATTACACATGATCCTAACATTGAGCATGTCATAGTTCCAACATTGAGCATGTCATAGTTCCAACATTGTGAGTGACATTATTCCAACATTGTGAGTGACATTATTCCAACATTGTGAGCGACATTATTCCAAGATTGTGAGTGACATTATTCCAACATTGTGAGTGACATTATTCCAACATCACCAGTGGTACCTTTCCCCATTGCATTTTTCGGCTTTCCCTGATGATAGTTTGATATTGGCTGGTCACGTAGTCCTCGGTAGCGGGGTCGGGCACCTTCTAGCAGAAACGTCGCTATGAATCTCACTTCCAAACGGAAACCCGTCGATTTACAACACGTGGTAATGAACATATTTATCATTCGTTTCCGACAAAAAAAAGCCGCTGCTTTCGGAAAAAATGTGTTAATGAACTATCAACGAAGTCATCACGTCTCGATTTATATCCACATTCGCCGCCAGTAAAATAACACTTTTACGACACTACGCCTTGCAGGAATTCCGAAAACACATAAATCCTTCGTTGTGAAACTTTGTTTATGCCCATGAAAACGTTATTCCCACGTGATAAATATGCTGATGACCTTTCTTTTGATCAACAGTTCGACGGAAGTGAGGGTTCGTGGACCTTTTTTCTGTACCATTCGTCACAATGTCGCCCTTTTTCGTTGGACATTATATATCCGAAGGTGATGTACTAGAGCAAAATTCTTCGATTCCATCAAATGATTATAACCTTGTACGGTCATGGAGAAGCCATTCTTCTCTGGCATTTGATTAATCTATTTATTACCCCACTGACTATGGTCAAGAAGGCTATCACGTATGGATATTCGAGAACGGGTTTATATCATATACGTATGGCCATGGAAGGTTCCTGATTTGTAACAGATATTGTCGATCCTGGTCGTCGCTGGACTCGCGATTCGATGACGTGCATTCGTACCGGAACAAACATAATTCCATGCTTTTGAGAAAATCATCTTCCATGCCCCTTGTTTGAAAAACAAAGATTATTAACAGGGGTGCACGACCTTGTTCAGTTCGCGGGCCAGATATGCGTTAATTCTGCTGTTTGCGGGTCAGAGACTTGTATATTTACAGGTCATTCATCATATGACCTGTATTTTACCGGAATTTCCGTAATTTTGATCGTCCTAATTTTTTCATAAAATGTCCCGTTTTTTTCCTAATTTTCAACGAGGCTTACTTGAATTTCTGAAATCAAAAATTAAGAATGTTTTTTCATGACTTATTAAATAAACGCCTTTGACAAATTTTTCCGCTGCAACCGGTAACTTTACTTGTCTTTGAATATTTTTTTGGCAAAAATTAGCAATTTTACTAGTTGCATTTGACAATTTTTTGACTAATTGGCTATTTTACTTGCGTTTTGTAATTTTTGGCTATAATTGGCAACTTTACTTGCATTTGGCAGTTTTTGGCTATAACTGGTTACATTACTTGCATTTGAAATTTTTTTTATATAATTGGCTACATTACTTGAATTTGAAAATTTTTGACGAATGAAACCCGATTTCTTGTATTTTTTGAATGAAATATGATCGGCCTAGGTTTTTATCGTTTTGTGTGTATCGATGCTTTCTCCATCGGAATACCTTTCGAGGGCCGGATATAGCCTCTTGGAGGGCCCCATTTGGTCCACGGGCCAGAGGAAGAGATTTCAGAGTCGGATTTACAGTCAAGAGGTGGCAAAACAGTCACATTCTTTTGCTGCCTGTAGCCAATACAAATTTGACCGTCAAACCGAAAGATACCCAGGCCACATCGCCATATCGCAATATCGGCTCATTGTCCACGCGGACTGGATACCTGTGGCAATTTATTCATAAAAAAAGCATACATTACAAAATATACATTGCAATCATAACAACTATAAAATCATAATGTAAGTGTAAAATCATAATGTAAGTATAAAATCAATTGCGAGATCACAAATCTACGTATACAATCGGAAATCAAACATATAATCCTATATATTCCATATTAAATCTTAATTCGAATATAAAGTCCTAAATTACATATTGAAATCAATAATAAATCAGATAAAATTCATAATCGATTTCATCCTCAATTTAAATCGTTCGATTTCCATGACATTATACTGGTCTTGTGCTATCAGTCAGTCTTCTTTGTAGTTGATCAGTTTCTTTTTTTCTTTGTGAGCGGTGAGATGGTGCAGTTTGTACTTGTGCTATAGGCTGTAAGGCGTCCGTGGGATCACTTTGTCTTCATTGTCTTCTATCCATCTAATTATTTTCTTGGCTTTATTTATTCTACTTTTGTTTTTAAAAATCTCTCTGATCCAGAGTGTGGCATTTTCAGCAGCGGGCACAGCCATGTGCTTTAGATGTGCAGTTAATGTACATGTTGTCAAGTAATGGATGGGAGTGCCGATTTCACCACAAAGGCAATGATCTGTTCCTCGTTTTTTGAAGCGGTGAAGGTAATTTGGAAAAGGTCCGTGATTGGTTGTAAAAAATACAAAGTTGTCTGCTCCAATTTTTTACGTTGTATGAAACTTTTGGTACTATTTTGTGGGCACTTCTTCCAGTTTTGGCATCATTCCATCGGGTTTGCCATAGATTGTGTATTTCTTGCCTTTTGTTTCGCTGTTGATGATGGTAATAATATTTTAATTAAATGTGCGCCATTGATTGTCGCTGCTTTGGCTATTGCGTCTTCTTCTTCGTTCTCCCACTCACCCATGTGCGCTTTGATCCAAGATATGCGAATTTGTGGGTTCTTGTGGAGGACCTGCCGAATTTCCCTAGCCATAGCATGGAGGGTCATCGGGTTCTGTATTGCATATATAGTTGAAAGGCTATCGCTATAGATTATAGTTGCTTGTTGGAATTCTTGAGCTTTTATGGTTGCCATGTATAACGCTAGTAATTCAGCTTGAAAGATATTATTGTCGTTTTCTAGCTTACTACTCCAGCACTCGATGATCTTTCGCCACTACATATGCTGTTCCGGAGATAGTTTTGAGCCATCTGTGTATATATGAGTACTTTGGCCTCCTATTTCTTTGTTCTGGTTATTCCTGATAGATACTTGGTGTTGATGCAGGTCTTCCGATGGGTTACAAATTTGACCGCTCTTCTGAAATTCTAGTCAAATTTTTCTCAACAACCCATTCCGGGATTTTGCTGTTCCCTACGAGATTGCCACATTGGGCCCGCTAGTTCTACCCCTATGTCTGTATCTAAGTCAAGCCTGTATCTATTTCAAGAATTAGTAAATATGCCTGTCTTTAAAGCGCTCTTTTGGTGCCCAACTGCATGCACACTCTTACTGATTTGTGGTACTTGCACTCTAGGCCACACTTATGTTTGCACACTATTTTGGTCTCACTTGCATCTATAGTATACCCCTTCAAAATCACCAAGTCACTGTTTTTTCCATTCACTCACCTGGTCCTTTTTTGTTCCTCACGTCCTTGCAAAATTTCTAGGTCAAATTTTTTGCTCGTTCACTGACCTGGTCCTTCATTTGGTCACTCATATCCTTGTACATTCTTTTTGTCAGTGTTTTTCAGTGTGTGGTCCGTGGACTCCTGGGCGAAGGTCATGAGCACCCTGTAAGAGGTTCGCGGGATGAATTATCATTTGCATGATTTTCATTTTCACAGCGCTAAATACGTCACCATTTTTATGAATTACATCTTGGGTGATGTAAAATTATAATTTATTACTTCATTTTTATGATATGCTTATTACAGTCGACGCTCGATATAACGATCTTCTTCGTTCCCTCTAAAACGTATGTTATATTGGGAAGATCGTTATATCCCACCCAGCACGAGACGTGAAGCACAACTCGTGCTCCCCAACTCAAAACCAGGTTATTAGAAAATACTGGCTAAACTCAGCCCAGGCTCCCACTAGCCTCTTGGCGGAAGTCTTACTAGCCGTTCTGATTCACTAAGTAACAAAATAGAGCTTTACACTTGTTACATAGCTCAAAATAAAAAGTAAAATAAAATTTACAAAATATTTACATTAACACAAATTTTAATTTTAATCCTCCACGTGGGGTTAGTGACAAGTATAAAAGTCATTTACACTTTAAAGTTTTCCCTAGTTCAGATTAATTCTGATAATTCGTCCCCGCTTTAATTCTCTTGAGTTCTTTTTGAAATAATGGGCAGTTCCCACTTATGCACTTACGTTTCGTATCCCAGTTGGTCTTCTTAAATTTATTCCAGTCCAAGCAATTTACACAGTTTGCTTCATTGACACATTCGATCATTTTATGTCCACTTTCACCACAATTTTTGCACTTACTCCCATTTTGACACCCCTTCGCCAAATGGCCATAACCCCAACAGCAAAGACACTGTGTCGGTCTAATGTATTCACTTAACCTGTACCTTCGCCATCCACAGTACACGCTTTTCATATTCATAAGTTTCTCAAACATCCCTGGTTCAAACTGCAAATCCAATTAACTCCTGTTGACGCTGCGTACTTTGAAATCACTTTGAGACTTAAATTTTTCTCCATTCCGTGTCTAACTTGTATTGCTTGCAATAAGTCTTCCTCTGTAATTTCTTTTTCAACCGCATGAATTAAGATTTTTGGTCTGTTCCAAGAGGTATATCAATTCGATATTTCTCCGAGAGTTAATAACTTTTTGAAGTTCTTTATCTATTATTTCTAATTCTTCTTTGGTTTCTGTCTCAACAAATTTTGGAAATCCAATGGTCTTTAATTCGAATATTTAGGTCACTGGGAATAATATCTTCTTTTAAAAGTTTCAGTGTATCACCCTTGTGGGCTTTAGTTTCAACTCTAATTTGATTTCTAATTTTTTATTTTTGTCCACTTGCTCATCTCTTTGCTCCTCTTCTGTTAATATCTCAGCAAAGGTTCTTGGACTACTTGTCTTTGGGACGCTTTCTTTCTTAGCTATTTTTAACATTTCTCTATGGTTCTTGAGACCATAGTAAAGGTCTCTTCGACACCTTCTTGTATCACTTTAGATGCTTTTGTCTTTCTTTCACCTATATCTCCCATTAGTTCTGCTACCGCTCTCATAACTTTACCATATGTGTATGATAATTTAACTAAATCTAATTCTTCCTTAGATCCTTCCTTTATCATTGTTTCTGTTTTCTCTCGAAATGGCTTTTCAAGACTTGTTTCTAATTAGTCCGTGGTGTCCCTTCCCATATAAAGATTTCTTTCTGTGATTCTTGTGATTTTTAGTGTTTAAAAGATCAAGTTCTTTAATTTTACGATCCTTCTCAAGGATTTCATTTCGTAACACCGAATGTTTTCTTTTGTTTCCTTTTCAAGAAGTTCCTTAAATTGTTTATCCTTAATAAACGCGGCTGTGTCTTTCTCAAGAGTCTGTATTTGTATATCCGATCCCTTTTTAATTTCAACTATTTGTTGCTGGTATTCCCTCTCCATTATCTGAACGCCTCCTATTGGAACAAAGTTCACGTAGTAGCGATTTCTCTTTCTTTTTCAAAAGTCCTATTTAAAACCTCTATATATGCCTTCAGTTCAATTTTCTCTCCTAATAGCCTAGCTACATTTGTATCTTTGTATTTCTGCCTAGTTTCTCTATGCTTTGCCTGTTCGTATCTAAGTTGTCTTTCAAATTCTTCATCTCTCTGTCTTGCCTGCGCCCAGGATCTACCGCTATTCTCCTTTATTTCTTTAACTTGATTCTGCAAATGTTCTCTAGCCTTCCTAAGACTTATTAATGCTCTTTCTCTATCATCGTGTACCGCTGCAACTTTCCTAAATTCGTCTAATATCTCCTTGGTCTTCCCATGAAGAAAACCCTTTGTCAATTTAGACACATGTGCCATTGCCTGGACCTGATCTTCAAACTTGACCCCATGCCTTCCTCACTCCGTCTATTTCCTAAGTCTAGTTTCTCAGCCATCCTAAATTCTGTCAGGTGTTCTGCCGTTCCGACTAGCGTCTACCTCCCCCGTTAGCCGGTCATAAGACCGCCCGGCCCGAATCATGAGGAGGTGGGGGAAAGCTTCCCTACGTGTGTTCCAGTCTAATTTCCAGTTACCGTGGTCTCTCTTAAGGGGCCATTCAAGTATCACGAGCAGATTTTCAGCAATTTCCCCCCCCCCCGTCAGCAAAAGTCAGCAAAACACTGACCCCCCTTCCCCCCTGTCAGCAAAATTTCGTCAGCAGCTTCGAATATTTCATATCTTCAAAAAGGGGTGGTTGATGACGTAAGCAACCTTCAAACCCCCCCCCCTGATGCTGACGTAATTCTTGAATGACCCCAAAGAGTTCTAATTATAAAATTTTCCACTGGAATCCTTTTCCAAACTCAAAACGCTTACTAACAAAATTGTAGAACACAGATGTGGCCTTGGGCTAAATCGAAAGTAAAACATATATGTGATGTTCGTTCTATGAAAACATTTGGGACTTGTCCTGCAAGTCGTTGCAATGGAATGGTCGCTGTAGCGCCATTGAAAGTTATAGCAGGGGAGGGGGATCGTATAAAAATTTCGATTTTTTTATTTTGTTACACACTGTATTTTCACTCTCAAAACTGGTACAGGGCAGTTTTTGAACTCCTGCTCAGCAGTTTTTGAATTGGAATCATTAATCTACGACGGACGGTTGATGAGATAAAGGTCGCATTAGTACTTACGGGACACCTTGTGTGTGGGGGTTAAAATGGCTTGTCCTGACTAATTCATCATCGTAGAGCTGAAACCGCTGAAGCTATAAACATGAAATTTGGTCAGTAGTTTTAATTCATGACGTAAAGACTCTCTAAAATGGGGGTTTCCAAAATTCCACCATTCAAGGGATCATAAGAGAGTTTAAAGGCCGCATATAGAGACATCTTGCCGAACCGAAACTGCTGAAGCTATAAATATGAAATTTGGTCAATATTTTTATTTTGTAATGTGAGGACTCACTAAGAAGAATTTTTTTTTAAATTCAACCCCGTGAGGGGGTTCAAAGGTTATATGGGGCAATCACCTCATTGAAGCCATAAATATGGAATTTGATCAATATTATATTTTATAATGTAGATACCCAATCTAAGACGGGTTTATCAAAATTCAACTACCCCCTCCCCCAAGGGGTTCATGAGGTCTTCAAATGTTATATGGGGGAATCATCGCCGAGTAAATTTGAGATAACCAAATCCACGCGAGCGAAGCCACGGGGTAGTATATTTTGACTACTCATTCCATTCATCAAATTTACCGACCTTTTGAACTCGCTGCCCTTTTTCATAGCCAGCTTAGCCACCTCCCCCTCCCGTAAATCGTCTCTGATAGAATTACAGGTTCGAAATCAAATGTTGAAATGTAAATATCCTAATTGCAGAAATTAGATGTGAAATGCAAAATTATAAAAACAAACCGCACGTGTGGTGTCGTCCATTGAGACGAATGTTTATGCAGTAGGACATGAGCAAACATTTGTACAAGGGCGGTGATAATTATCTTGAATAATAGATACACGTTTGCACCGCCGTTATATATTCGTCCCGTTTCCTCGATTCGTTTTTCGACCCGAGTCCGAAACGGTTTCATCATTCTGGCTTATGTAATCTATTGATTTTTGATGCAATTGTATTCTTTGACTTGTGCTATGAAATTCGCAATTCCCTTTGTAATGTAAACATGCGAGTGATATTATTACTATTATTATCAGCATCATCCACAGAACGACGGCCTTCTGCAGTCTGGACGAGTTGTCAGATTAACTGCAAGCATTAATGATACGCTTCCGAGTTGCTATGGGTATCTGAAACCAAGTTGATTACAACGCGTTCGACCGCTGTTATATAGGAGGGGTCTTAATTGGGTGTTCCAACCTTGGCTCACGGTCCCAAGTCAGACAAGAGCTCTTAAATTCGTCAATTCAGAAATTACTTCTTCAGTGTCGTCGTAGCAGGATGGGTTATTTCATATGTTAATGAGTCCGAGGACGAGGGGGGCCTCTTGAGTGAATAATGTGTCAATTTAGGAATTGTCGTTGCAGTGCTGTCTCATACTTTGCCAAATTTACTTCCCTCTCGATGGAAAATTATGTTTTATGTATGTATATTTTAGTACTATTTTTTGTACTTTTCCCTCTGTCTTTTGATAGTTATTTTTAAGCATTTAATGTATATAGAGGGTGATTAGGGGTCATTCAAGTATTACGTCAGCATCGGGGGGGGGTTTCGGATTTGCTGACTGTTGATGACGGGGGGAGGGGAGTTTGAAGGTTGCTTACGTCATCAACCACCCCTTTTTGAAGATATGAAATATTCTAAGCTGCTGACGAAATTTTGCTGACGGAGGGGAGGGGGTAGGTGTTTTGCTGGCTTTTGCTGACGGGGGGTCAAAAATGGCTGAAAATCTGCTTACGTAATACTTGAATGGCCCCTTATGATTAAAGTTCCATGCTTTAGTTTTTCTCAAAAACTGCTTATATGAATACAGCCAAATGTTAATGAGACCATAGGAGAGAAATTTGTGAAATAAAGAAAAATAGTTCAATTTTCGAGAACCGGGGGGGGGGGGGAGCACGCATGAAATTCTCGCGAAATGGGAGCCACGGCTGGTGATGGGGGAGGGGGGGCACGAAGAAATCCGTAAAAAGAGTGACCAAAAAATTTTCATTCCAAACAAAATACGCAGAGAATAATTTTTTTTCGCAATTTCTTCTCTATCCAATAGCATTAGCATGAAACAATTAAAAAAAGAAATAATAAAAAAAAAAGAAAAAAGAATAAATGAATTAAATTTCTTTTTTAATTTTTTTCTTCAATTCTTTTTTTTACTTCTTTCTTTTATAATTTTATAATTTATGTCTTTATTCTTTCATTATTTCTTTGCTTAGTTCTTTTAATATTTATTTGTTATTCTTTGCTGAATCCCAGAAGCATAAGCGTACGCAGGATTTTTTCAAAGGGGTGGCGGGGGCTGCATTTTTCCCCGCAGAATAACAGTATAATCTCGGCTCAAGGAGAGGAGCGGGTTTCCGAACTCCCTGGCAGTTCCCTGGTGCGGTTATCCGCAAAATGTGTGCTGAACTACTATAATGATCCATTTGGTCTCAAATGAATTCGATTCGTCCCAATCCGAAGAATTTGTGGAACAAGAAAGTAGGCTGGTAAGGCTTGGTCGTCCTATTTCAATCGTTTATAGACATTTTATCCCACATGATATCTCGAATTACCATGATGGAAGATCCCGTTCCCGCCTCAGAAGATGATAAACTCATTATTTTCGGTTGTACATGATCATTCTGAATGAATTCAAATACAAATAAATACAAATACAAACACAAAAGCCACAACAGACAAAGTGCCCAACGAGATGGCTGAAAAAGAAGCCCATAAAAATTATGGACATCAATAAACTATATCAAAAATACAGCAACCCAATAATTATGATAAAACATAAATGTATATAGCCCAGAACAAAATATGGTTGTCTTATTTAAGTATGGATAGCTTCTCGATTTACCCCAACATGTTTATCGTATTTCTTTTTAAACGTGTCAATTGTGTTACAATTTACTACCTCCGGGGGTAAACTATCCTATTTATTAACAACCCTATTAGAGAAAAATTCCCTGCGACACCACAACCTAGAATTGCCCCTTTCTAAACGATACTAGTGTCCCCTTGCCAAAGCAGTTGGTTGACGAAATATTAAGAGTCGACGAAATAATTACTGAGTCGCGTTCGATATTTCGTCGCCAATACGCCAATTTCCTCGTGTGAGGGCGTCTAGAGCGATATACGTGCTGGTCTTCAGGAAACGGTTTCTGTTATCAGTTGCCGAACTTCAGTTTCCCCGTGTGAGGAGGGCCTAAGAGATTTGGCCCTCCTTCATTGATCAATATGAAAGGAACTTTCTTAAGTTGGTGCTCGATAATTTTTTGTGTAAGCATGTATCAGAAGCCACTGGATGTACTGCTATTTTGGATTTAGTTCTTATTAGTTCCGAGGATCTTGTTGAACATGTTTCAGTGAGGGACGAGTTTTCTTCCAGTGATCATCGTATAGTCAGATTTCACTGTAACTTTTCCTCGGGTAAGGTTGATAAGAAAAGACTGGTTCCTTGTTTTCGGAGAACTAACTTTGATGTTTGAGAGGAAGGTTAGCCAAAGTTTTCAAAGACCGGTTGGAATCAGTTGGGGTGGTAAGTCAATGTGAAGAATTTAGCACAAAAACATGTTCTGTTTTGCACGACGTTATTCCCTTTGTACGAAAAAAACGTGTTTGTACAACACCTAGCGTGCGTAACCTTTATCTTGAAAAGAAAAGAGCATTCAGAGAGTATAAAAGTGGACGAGGTGATCGGTCATTCTTTACTGAGAAAAGAAAGGCATTGAATAAAGCGATAAGGGATAGTAAAAAGGAAGTTGAGTCTAGGTTGGCAGACAACATTGGGCTCTGACACAAAATCATTTTTCAGATACTTGAATAATGGATGTAAGTGGACAGTTGGCCACCTCTCGATAAAAGGGTATTGTGTAGAGAGTAGTGTAGCGCTTTCAGTGACTTTTACGCGACCGTTTTCAATAGAGAATACAATATTCAATGTACCAGTGTTGCTTGGAATAATAAAATCCTCAACGATATTCAAGTGGAAGATGTGGAGGTCCTAAAGCTTCTAAAAAATGCCTGTGTGAGTAAAGCACCAGGACCAGATGATATCTATCCCAGGGTCCTCAGGAAATGTGCTAATGAATTATTGGTGCCAGTCGCACAGATTTGTAGGAGTAGTGTTGTTGTGGGTATCGTCCCAACGGATTGAAAGCTTGCCAATGTTGTTCTGATATTTAAAAAGGTAGTAAAGAAGCTGTGTCCAATTATCGCCCAGTGAGTTTGACAAGCTCCCTCTCGAAAATTTTTCGAAATCATTATCAAAGAGCAATTGGGGAAGTAGCTAGACAAGAATAGTGTACTGTCGGTTAATCAGCGTGGGTTGAGGAAGGGGAAGTCATATGTAACTAACCTCTCTTTGCTTCTATGATCACGTGACTAAGGCTTTGGGTAAGGAAAAAAATGTGGATGTTGTTTACCTTGATTTCCAGAAGGCATTCGATCGGGTCCAACATGATAAACTCTTGAAGCGTTTACACGAGATTGGAATTGGGGGAAACTTGCTGAATTGGATAGAATCGTGGTTAAAAGATAGGTCGCAACGAGTTATGGTGAACGGGGAATTGTCTGGTTGGACAGACGTCACAAGTGGAGTTCCTCAAGGAAGTGTCCTTGGCCCCATACTTTTTTCACTTTTTATCGATAAACTCAATCAGGGTATCGATGGGATTACTGGCAAATTCGCATATGATGTGAAACTAATGGGGGCAATCGGAAATCAAAGCGATAGGGAGTTGCTCCAGACCAACTTGAACAAGATTGCAGCATGGGCAAATGAATGGAGCATGACGTTTAGCGTTGATAAGTGCATGGTCGCTCATTTTGGTTCGAACAACCCACGGTTCTCTTACGAGTTGAATGGTGTCACTATCCCGGATGCAACTAGGTTGACGGATTTGGGAATTCTGATTGACGACCGGCTTAGGTTTTCTATCGCTGTGTTGGTCGAGTGGTAATAGTGACGGACTGGCATCGCGAGAATCCGGGTTTGAACCCCACCGTCGCCATAGTGGTGGTCACCTAAATTTGGTTTCCTGTGGTTCCCAACTTCGAGGCGCAAATACGAGCCGATCTCCCTATTAAAAAGTCTCGCCACGGAGAGCAACAGGGCTATAGCGATTAATTATTCAATCATTACACTTCACTCATAGTTAGAAAAGCTGGTGGCAGATGGCAGCACTATACAGGACAAACATTACACAGAAACAAAAAACTTCGTCATGTTTCACTACGTGTATACGCACATTCCCTCATGTACCAATTTGTTAGAGGTTCCGCATAGGAATATGGACGAGGTGCATGTATGGTTTAGTGATAGTGGCTTAGGTTTTCTGAACATTGTTCAGCGGTGGTCAAAAAATTGAATATAATGCTAGGTCTAATTTTCATAAAGGTCTCTTCATGTTCTCCGAAAGTCATTCTTCCGCTTTTTCGAGGATTAGTTCGTCTTGGACTGGAGTATGCTGTAAGGTTTTAGAGACCATACCTACAGAGGGACATAGACTTGGTTGAAGGAGTGCAGAGAAGAGATACACGTGTCCTTGTTGGCACAAGGGGCTTAAGTTATGCAAACACCAAACATGGCCCCCGCTCTGTCCCTTGTGGGACATAAGCAGGCTACCTTGCGGCTGGGCCATGCTGGAAAGGCTTGAGTTATGAAGAGAGACTTCATTTTTTGAATATGCTCACATTGAATGAACGCAGGTGTCGGGGAGATATGATCGAAGTGTTCAAAATTTGCAACGGAATGGATAGAATGGACCATGAATTATTAGTATATCGTCAATCAACTGCTTTTACAAGGGGACACCAGTATCGATTGGTAAGGAACAATTCTAGAGTGTTGTGTGGCAGGGAATTTTTCTCTAATATGGTTGTTAATAAATGGAATAGCTTACCCTCGGAGGTAGTAAATTGCAACACAATTGACACGTTTAAAAAGAAATACGATAAACATGTTGGGGGAAATCGAGAACCTATCCATACTTAGAATAAGACAACCATAAATACAATATATAACATTTTATCATGTACATATACTTTTAGTTTTCATAATTGCATTTTTAATTGGGTTGCTGTATTTCTGAAATATATGACATCCATACTTGTTGTGGGAATCTTTTCTCGACCGCTTTATTGGGCATTTTGCCTGTTGTGGCCTTGTAGTTGTGTTTGTATGAAGCCATATCGTTTGCAGAGGTTTTGTGAAGTGTTTACTTTTCGTTAGCTCCTTCTAGGAACAAAAATTACGATTCAAGTCAATTTCGGGAACAAGCGGATACCCGTGTCTGACGCGGGCAAGTCAGGCAATTGGTTATTAAGGTGAAAAACGTCTAGAGTGTGCTCCCATCTATCGACATATTTATAAACTTTATTACGGAAACTGACTATAAGAAATGACACTTGTACTGTTATCTGCAAAAATATTTGAAATCTGCAATTGCGATCAATGATCGATAATATTACTCCATACCACTGAACAAAATCTCTTTTTTTTTCAGTTTCAGTATTTTCGAATGAATATGAAACAGACACGTGGCGCCATCTTTCGGCGTAATTGAAAACCGCGGTTAAAAATCAAAAATATTTGTTGATTTAAATATTCCGGTAGAACTTCTATGGATGACCGAAGTTCAGTGTCTTCGTGAGGTGGTCGCCTGGTTGGTTTTTCTGTGGTTTCCAAATTCAAGGCGCGACTGGGAACCAATCTCCCCTTTGAAAAGTCTCTCCACAGAGAGCAACAGACCTGCAAACAGTACAAATGTAATTAATCATATCACATCACTCACTTACCTTCTGAAATATAGATGGCGGCACTGAAAAATCAAACACAACATTACATGCGCACTCAGACTATTAGGTACACACACACACAGTTACACTTCCGGCACAACTGACTAGGTAATAAATTGCACATAGATGGTGATAGACCTGAGTTGTGCTCAGTAGGAAAGAAAGAAAGAAAGTGTCTTCGTGAAGTGGCCAACAATCAATCGGTCGGGAGCCGTAGCCCAGGTCGATAAGGTGCTCGCCTTAAGAAAGTACCAAGAGATACTTAGAGGTGTCACGAGTTCGACTCCCGGTTCGTCCTTTTGAGAAACTTTCCTGACGCGGGGGTACAACAGAAACGGCGATAGATAGATAGATAGAACCGCTCACAACCCCGGACTGATGCAAAGCACCTTACTTCCGTTCCCTCAAAAGAGGCAGAGTTGTGTCGGAAAAGTGAGCAAAGATTTATAGTGGTGGCTCCCCTTGCCCCGTGCTCGCAAGTTTCGAATTACTCGCGTCGTTCTCCCCAGGAAGACAGCCATCAACCCGATGCAACGTACAAGCCATTCGACAAAAATGGGTGACCGAATGTGTGACTAGGGAGAAAAATTGCACGTGCGCCCAGTGGCACATAAGGGCCGGAGACCGCAGCCTGGGATTCCGAAAGAAATGTGGAAAAGACTTGTGGGCAAGAAAGAAGAGGAAGAAGCTGGCAAGTTGAAGTGGGAGAGCTTTGAGAATGATCAAAATACACAATACACAATGTATACAAATTACATATATACCGCGCCTCGACTGTGACGGGAAACGAAGAAACAAAGCCTCCGTCCACAGTGCTGAGCAGTTTTGCCTGACCTATTGCAGAATATGCAATATATATACACACACACACACACACACACACACACACACACACACACACACACACACACACACACAGAATTCACACAGAGCCTGCACTGCAACGGGAATAATCAAACAGAGCCTCCGTTGACAGTGCTGGGCATTCACATTTGAATTACATGCATATATTATTTACTTTACAAAAATTTCCCTTTTTTATATCATTGGGAATGCACAAAAACATTAATGTATGAAGGAAGTATTGGGTACAAATATCACCATGAACTCATACAAATATATATTCAAGGTTACAAATTACTATCATACTAAAAAGTGCGGCGGGAACAATCAAATACAGCCCCTGTTCACAGTGCTGGGTGGCAGCGATCACATTTGAATTACCCACACATATTTACATAATATACGCTAATTACAAAATATAAATTCCCATTTTTATAATAATTGTTGATACACATAAACATTACTATGTACGTCACATATTCACAACAAATGCCATAATGAGCTCCTACTAATATACAAGGTTACTAAACCCCCATCGTACTATGAAATTGTATATACAAAAACATTCATAAATTATACAGGGTGTATTACTCAAATGTTATGGTTTAGGAGCCCAAGTGCGCCCCTCTATATGGAACCCGCATCCGTTTCAGATTCCACTTCCGAATCACTAGTGGATTGTTCACTACTTCCAGTTATTATCAAAACAGTTTCTTTATAATTTATCAGATAGCCCAAGACTTGTTGTAGTTTCCTCGTTGCAGATCTTTGTAAAATAATTTTCCGTTTCCACAAGATCTCTCGTCCGTTCGGTGGCGCCTGTAAATGGTATCCCTTTGTGTACTCACACTGTGTCACATAGTGTATCACGCTTCCCGGATGGCCGCATCTACACGTACTGGTCTGGCTGATTTTGAACCTTTGCATGTATTCACCGAATGGACCGTGTTCTGTGAGGAACATTACTATTTCTCTCGGCATGACTTCTTTCATTGTACCCACTTTTGGTATTACGTCGAAGACTTTTCTTCCAGTTGTGCATATTTGCCAATGGTGTTGCCATTTCTCTGACGCTTCTTGCAAGAGCAGATTTTTAATGTAGGATGCCGGTAATTTCATTAGATGGTTTTCATGTTGATGTTTTGTAGCCTCTTTTGCGAATTTATCCGCCATTTCATTCCCCTCAATGCCTACATGAGCTTTCACCCATCGTATTGCAATCTTCCTGTGATCCATTAGTGTTTTCCTAATGTCATGCACTAGGCTATAAGGGGATTCTACGTCTCGTATTGCTTGTATACATGACATGCTGTCTGTCTTTATAGTTGATTTTTCTGCACAATTTTTTGCATAACTGACCGCCATCCAGATTGCGTATAACTCTGCTTGAAATACAGTGTTGTTATTTAGCAATCGGCAGTTCCATTTGTCTGTTACTTCACCCATGTATATACTGATGTAGGCGGCCCCTACGCCATCCACGGTCTTTGAACCGCCTGTGAAAATAATTCGATTTGTTGATTCTTCTACATCTATGGTCAAGACCTGTGTTGGCAAAATATCTTTCACCGGGTGATACGTCCATGGTGGATGTTTATGCTCTACATCTGTAGGAAGATATGTTACATTGTTTATATTAATCTCGCGCTTCAGCCTTAAATTTGCTTTCTGTACTTCGTTTTCCAAAAGTATATGTAGAGGAGGATTGTTAGTTAATACTTGTAACGCACTGTTTGGTGTTGTGGAAAAGGCTCCAGTGATGAATAGCAGGAATTTTCTTTGAAGAGAGTCTACTTTTGTTCTTAGTTGTTGTTTGGGATCACCGAACCATGCGATAACACCATATGCTATAAAGCGGATGGCGACCACTTTATAAAGCGTATTTCTAATTTTCGTATTAATGCCCCATGCAGGACCAGCCATTCTTTTAAAATTTTGTAAACATTTCTGTGTTTTCGTGATCAGATAATTCACATGTTTGAACCATGTCAGGTTTCTATCAAACATTATTCCTAAATATTTGATGTTCATATTGTGTCTTATTGGATTGTTTCGCAGTCTAATGGTTGGTCTTCCCTTTTTGTGAGAAATCCATAAGTAATTGGATTTGGAGAATTCGATTTCTAATTTATTTTTTGTGAGCCATGTATCCAATAATACCATTGCTGTTTTTGCGTGCTCGGTGACCTTGCGGATTGTTGAATCACCAATTACCATAGCAATATCATCCGCATACACTTGAATCTTTATATTTTCTGGCCAGTTTTTCGTAAGTAAATCATTTATGACAAGGTTCCACATCATAGGCCCACTACAGGAACCTTGAGGGCACCCTTTTGTTTGAATTATAGTGGCCTCACCTTCATCCGTAAGAAGGGATATCTGTCTTTCTCTGATTGCATCAATCATTGTTCTTCTCACATTGTCCGGCATTGAGATGTTGAGAAGTTGCTTTACTATTGTTTTATGTGAAATGTTATTGAAAGCTCCCTTAATATCTATTGATATTAGGGCAACATCTTGTTTTTGGCTCTTAAATGTTTGTATGCTGTCATGAATCTTTGATAGTGCTGTCTCCGTCGAGAACCCTTTTCTGAATCCATGTTGTTTATCGCTGATCCACTTCGTTTTCTCGATGTAGTAGTTGATTCTTTGTGTCAGCAATTTTTCAAGAATTTTGCCGATTGTGTTTAGAGGAATTATTGGACGGTATGAATTGATATTGTTCGGATCTTTTTCTGGTTTTAGAAAAAGTATCAGTTGCCCTTTCTTGAATGCTGTAGGGAAAATATTGAAGCTGAGGCATTTATTGAAGAGAGTCAGGAAAAAGAACTTGTGGAAAGCATGTATTCTTTTAATCAATGCGTTTGTTATTCCATCAGGACCGGGAGCTTTTTTCACATTTAGTTTATCAATTATTCTATTAATTTCTTGAATTGAGAAAGGTGGATCGTTTCTGGTATCAGTATTCTGCTTATTTCTTGACTGCATTACAGTATTTTCATTTTCCCCATTATTTTTGGGGAAAATTTCTTCTAAAATGTTTTGGGCAGCTTGCAAAGATGTTGTTGGATGATCAGGATTTACGAGGAATGTTTGGGGAAGAAATGAGCTTGTATTTGTGACGGTCTTGTATGCTTTCCCAAAAGGCTCCGTCGCTTTTTCACAAAATCTCATCCAGCCTTCTTTTTTTGCCCTGTTGATTTTCTTTTTGTATAATGCAATTTCTTTTCGATATAATTGCTTTAACCTTATTTGAGTGTCTGTGTCATTTTCTCTTTCACACCTCCTCTTTAGTGCTCGCAGACGTTTCCTTTCTAACGTTAGCTCATCATTCCACCATGCGAGGTTTTGAATTGGTGAAGGTTTCACTTTTGGAAATGTCTGCTCACACATGTTAGTAATATAGGTCATTAGTTCCTGGCATATTTGTTGGAGGGTTTTGTTGTCTTGACATTTCCTCAAATTGTATTGTATTGTTTCAATTACGCTTTTTGTTTTCAAGATGAAAACCTTTAGCTTCCTCGTTGTTATTTTATATCGTCTCTGTGGCTTTTGGAAAATAGTCACATTCGTTTGTATAAAAATGTATTTATGTCCGCTGAGAGTCACTTTCTCGTCCACTTTCCAAGATGTATTCAGTAGTGTTGCATGCGAGTTCGTAATAGTCACATCCGGCCATCCTTTCCCATAATCCGTCTCGAAGGTGGGAGGAGAATTACTATGATTGAGAAAATATAAATTGTTCCTATTAGAATAATCAATGAGCTTATTTCCTCTAGTATCTGTTCTATGGTCTCCCCAGAGCGGGTGATGACTATTGAGGTCGCCGCACAACAATAAGTTCGCTTGTGTGGACAGTTTCAATAGTTGGCCCATTTCTTTAAGAACATTCTCAACACAATCTTTTGGTGAAGAGTACGCACTAGCTAATATTAGATCATGTTGAGGCTGTGAGATTCTAATCGATGTGATGTTGTTGCTCGTATGATATGTCATAGGGTTAATGTCTGGATTGAGCACCAGGATTGCCGCTTTCCCATTTCTGGACATCCATCTTTTCGGAAATCCGCGCAGTGGCTTCCCTGATATTCCTGGCTCCTGCAAGGCAATTATGTCAATCTTATCCTTGATTGCTGTATCTACAAGCAAGTTTATTGCCGCTTTAGTTCGATCTACATTTATTTGTAGTATTTTGAGATTGCCCATTTGAGATGGTGTCGTTGAAGAGCATTGTATTTGCTCTTGTCGACATAATCTTGGGTGTTTTTCCCGTCTGCTATTTTGACCTGTTATCCGGGAGTTGGCTATTGCGTCCTTGATGTTATCTTGAGGCATTGTATATCAAAAATGTAATATTAAAATAGTTATATATAATAAGCTACCTGACTTATATGTGTAGGAAAACGATGTGTTATCTTGTTATCAATTTTTCAAGTGTAACTTCAACTTGAAATTGTTCGCGACTGCCGAACTTATCACCTTTGCAGACGACGAGTCTGTACATATCAAAGTGATTTGACCTCTATGTTCATCTATTCTAGCACTAGCAATGAGCTCCTGTAGATTGCTGTATTTTAACTGTTCTTCTAAGTCATTCATAAGTTGCTTGATGTCCTTTTGGTCAATAGCGTTTAATGTCAGTTTAGATTCATTGATATCGGCATACCTATACACGATATTACAAGCTCTTGAGGTTAGATTTCTCTGGTTAGCACAAGAGATTCCTGCATATGTAGTACGATTGCTTCGAATTTCACTATGATTCTTAAGATGACAACGATTGTAGAAAACCAAGCCGGATCCAAATCTGAATGCCGAAGAGGCCTCTCTCTTACAACTCTGTTCCTCGGATTCATAGACAATATCACCCAAGAGGTTTGGATTTTTCTGATACATTGCTGTTGTTTTATTATTGAAAGTACGTCCAAAGTTCTTGTTATTTGAAGTTTTAACCCCTGCATATGTTTGCGGTTGAGGTCGGTGCTGTTTAAAATCATCGGTCCCTGGGCACACAACATATATGTACTGCCGGAGGCTTCGGTTGTTGAGTATAAATCTTTGGATGTTTTTACAGTCTTCTTTAGTGTAACAATCAACTGCCGTACCATTTCTAATATGTCTGATGTTGTGAATTTTTTTCTCAAATTTTTTGATAATAATTTGGTTGTTACTGTTACTTTGATGTGGTTGAGCCAATCTGTTCTTGTATAACAGCACTGAATAGATTTGCCGATTCTTGTTTTTCCTCTGCTTCTTCCTGTAGCTGACTTCTTGGTAAGGATTTTCCGTATTGGAAGAGATCTCGTCAAGTATGACATATGAAGATGAACTGTCATTCAATTCATCTACGTGATTTGATATTACAGAGTCCTTTTGTTGAGAAACGGCGATAACATGACTCAGTGCCGTAAATAGCCATTCCGGTGCCCGGTGCAAGAATTTGCATTTAGGCCCCTTCTGACCCATTCTTGGTCTTAAATGGGTCATTCTGGGCCCCCCCCCCTTCCAAGTGGGCCCGGTGCGAGTGCACCTGCCTAGTTACGGAACTGAAATTATCACAAAGAAAAAGATTGCTACCGCAGGGAGTTTCACACCGAAGGGTTAGCACATCAACCCCTCGATGAATATAAAAAAAAAACCCCTGCAAAGTATCGGAAGCTGTCGTTCGGAATAGGTAATAAATTGTAGGCCTCGATGTAATTATTCCTCCTGCGCAGAAAATGACGACGGTGCGACAAAAATGATCAATCGGTCAATTCGCAAAGTAACCGTACCATAGCAACACCTACTAGAGAATTTTCACTAGAGAGTTTTCTAGTGGGTGTTGACCCTAGGCTTTGTCTCCATGAACTCTGATTGGCTGTTTTACGAAGCCAGTTTTCGAATTTAGATCACTTGCACTAAAAGGAGAAAATATTCCATAATGTAAGGGTACGCTTAAAATAGGAAATCGCGCTTCGAAATACGGGGAAATATATGGGACAACACCAATTATTGCCAAAAATGGTGCCAAAAGTAAGTAAAGTTGCCAACTTGTAGAAAAATCGCAGAAAAGTCGCCAATTACGGGAAATGAAGCGCCACTTCCAATCGCAACGAATTAAAAAAAACATGATAGATATGCGAGATGAGTATTCGTATTTGTAGTCGTAATTATCGTGATGTAGTTTCTGAGGTGGCCCCACCGTCGCCACAGTGTTGGTCGGCTGAAGTTGGTTTTCTGTGGTTCCCAACTTCGAGCCGATCTCCTCGTTAAAAAGTCTCGCCACAGAGAGCAACAGTCCTACAAACAGTACAAATATTCAGTCACTACACATCACTCACTTCACTTCTGAGATATAGATGGCAGCACTGAAAAACCAAACACAACACTACATACGCACTCAGACTGTTAGGTGCACACACTTACACTTCCATCGCAACTCACTAGGTAGTAAATTGCCTATAGCGATAGACCTGAGTTGTGCTCGGTTCGAAAAAAAAAAAGTTTCTGAGGTGGGAAGATAATTTTAATCGTTGATTTGAAGAATGGAAAGTCGATCTGTTTTCGTTGAAAATACATGGAAAGCCTGGATATTTTTGCAAAAGAGTCGGGACAGCCAGAAAACAGAAAATACCGGATCTACTATACCCGGGAAATACGAGACGTATGGTCACTGCACCCATAACCGTAATCATACGTGGTGAATGTGAGCGTTCCAATTACGCGGCAGTAGCGGGCCATACCCCCGTCATCTAGTGTCGCCATCTGCTAGCGAATGTTGCGTGAAGACATTTCGTTTGTACAGTTTTATTAAATATTTTTTTCTCCCTTTGCAGACATTCAAATATTACGTAAGCAGATTTTCAGCCATTTTTTACCCCCCCCCCCCCTTGTCAGCAAAATTTCGTCAGCAGCTTAGAATATTTCATATCTTCAAAAAGGGGTGGTTGATGACGTAAGCAACCTTCAAACCCCCTTACCCCCCCCCCCTCCTCAAAAGTCAGCAAATCCGAACCCCGCCCCCCCTTCGATGCTGACGTAATACTTGAATGACCCCTTTCTAGTAAATTAGCGCTCTCTCTCAAAGGGGCTTCTCGAATGACAGCACCCACTTCAAATCGAACACAAAAGAAATTATTCAAAATTTGGCGGTTTCACTGCCATCTACATCCGCAATAACCAACGAAAAATACAAACTACTTCCGAATTCTGCCGATAGATGGCAGCAATCAGTTTGAATCCCACACGAAAAAATTAAAATTTTTTTCCCCAACGAAAAAGGAACTCTGAAATATTGTCCAGATCCATTTCGTATTCGAATAGCAACACATAAGTATTATTAACGTACCATAACAGCGATCTGTATCACTTTCTAGGTTATAATCCATCTGGATGTACTCGTCCGTACTCCTCGAAAAAGGTCCGTTTCAAGGCCAAAGTCCATTGACCGATTGTGGCAACTTTCAGAAGAGGTCATAGGGTAAAAAAATAAAATAATAAAACGGTTGTGGTTCTTCTTTTTTTCGTTAAAAGAAAGAGAAATTATATCTCGTGACATTGATGTATTACCCCCTTATAACATGACATACCTGTGCGTTATAAATGGATGAACATGGACTTTTACGGTCAAGTCTTCATCACTCGTTCAATCACTCTTTAGTTGTTGTTGTTGTTCTGCATCTTTCTTTCTTTTGCCTTTTCTGGATCTTGTGGTTTCCCAATCCTCCCATGAAACTATTGCATCATCAGCGGAGAAGTAAAAAGAGGCAAATATCGCTATGTTGTCATATTAAAGAAAATCAAAGATGATTGAATGTAACGATTAACTCAACGATCTCCATGTTATACATATAGCATTAGCCTTTCATCGGGTGATCAACGTGTCCATTTACCATGTGTCGGAATAACCCCCAGAAAAAGTGCCCAATTTTCTACCACTTAATACCTTCGTGTTTTTTTCTTTTCGCCCCGATCCATCAATCACGTGGTATTTGACCCGTAGTTTGAGTAAAAGCTTGATTATCCTCCGTAATTTGTTGTTTCGTGCATCAAAATCGTCCAATTACATATTCATAATAACTTTGCCTCTTTTTTTTAACTGGAAAAAAAAAGCATTGTTGTTGGAGTCCGTATACGAACAGCTCGGTTTGCGAACAATTCGGTTTACGAACCAACAACAACAAAAATGATTCTGTTTACGGACAGAGACGTATTTACATGGAAGCTTTAGCCCACGGCGGCAAATTTGAGGAATGAGTGGTCAAGGAAGTTAGTAGAATGGGAGGGGGAAGGCAAAATTTGTATATAACCCTCATTAAATCCACCTCTGCCCAGACAACAAGGGATTAGGCCAGTGAGTGACCTGAAGAGTTTCAAATGCGTGAGTGAACAAAAGAGTGACATACAGAGCGACGGACTAGGTCAGTGAGTAACCTAGAGCATGTGGATGACTAAAAGAGTAACCCCTGGAACAGTGGTTCTCAACCTTTGGAAGTCCACGGCCCGGTTGATTTCTTTTTTGCGAGTGGAAGGCCTGGTCATACACACGACTAAAGGGAAATAAATGGGTAAAAATGAAACGGTTTGCATGTAGAAATGTCCTCTCCACTTGTCAATACAAGATTCATCGAAAGACTGGTTATTTGTGGAGATGAAGATTACAAGGAAGAAAATTCATCACTGCCCCCACGGCAAGCGAGAGACCCCCACGGCGGGTTCGAGTCCCCGTGGGGGCAGTGATGAATTTTCTTCCTTGTAATCTTCATCTCCACAAATAACCAGTCTTTCGATGAATCTTGTATTGAAACGGTTTGATTGATGCCAAATTGACCACAAGTGACCGGCGGTTGAGAAACACTGACCTAGAACATGTGTAAACCTGTAAATTATCAAAAGGATGCGCTATAAAACAAGGAACCATGTCAGTTAGCGACCAACAGAGTGACCTAGAGCGTGTGCAAGTATGTGAGTGACAAAAACAGTCTGCAAGTATGTGAGTTACAAAAAACAGTCTGCAAGCATGTTAATGTCTGAAAGAGTGACTTAGAGACACAGGTGTACTTGCAGGAGTGGGGAGCCACCAAATGTGTCATGCAATGGGGAGTGAAACAGGTGGGGGGGGGGCAAGCGGGTCGGGTTATAACACTGGGTGGCGAATTCACCGCCCCAAATACGACTCACGTTATCCACTCGGTTATCAACGGGTCCCTTCAAATTTCGGAAAACTCGACATCAGAGAAATATTTTGAAATAATTTTTTTTGGCATAAAACTAACATACAAAGGTTTTTAACAACTGGCTGATGCGAAGATATATTTTGGAAAGAGAGAAAAATTCAAATTGCCATCCTCGGATAAAACTAACACTCGGGGAACGAATGACTTCTCAAAGCATTATTTTAAAATTCTACATCGCATATTGCGAAATGCATTTGCTATCATTGACAAAACTCAGCAGCAAATGCTGACGTTCTAGTGGTGATTTACGGTAGCTCTTCATTTTACACCAATGGTGATTTTTCAGCGATTTCAGTGATAAGTGGTATCCCTTTTGTGCGTTCGTGTGGTCATAGTGAAGGAAGGACCCGCATCAAGAGGACCCAGTTTCAAACAGTAAAGGTGGTATATTCTGTGGCTCTCAACTTCAAGCAATGAATGCGAGCCGATTTCCCCGTTAAAAAGTCTGGCCACAGAGAGCAAAAGACCTACAACAGTACAAACATTCGATCATTACACTTCATACATAGTTTAAAAAATAAGAGGTGATCAAAAAGTCCGTAGAAACTTTTAAAATTCATAAAAAACCATAAAAATAACCGAAATAAAAAACGGTTTGCAGGGTCACGGGAATATTTTTAAGGCAGGAAAAAAAAGCCGATAGGTGGTGCTGACGTACACAAGTCAAAGAAAAGATACGCAAATAACGAACAGAATGCCTCCAAATCGTTTATCACAGCAGTATGTGCTCCACATGACCACCACCTCAGGGGATAACACATTGCACGTGAGTTACAAATGTAGCAACGGCAGAGTGCAGCAGGTCCACATACACGGTTTACAACGTTGAACTGGTTGTGGATTAGGAGCGCAAGTTCTTATAGCCCTCTCATTTGCATATTTCCATCGAAGTCGCTCGTACCAGCGCCACCTATCAGCTGTTTTTTGAGTTTTTTCCTGTCTTAAAAAAATTCCCGTGACTTGGTGATGATAATCCTGCAAATCTTTTTTTTATTTCGGTTATTTTTCCGGTTTTTATTCATTTTTAAAGTTTTTGCCCACCCTGTACTATGAATGTGATTGAAAGTACATTTGACGATCATGAATTTACTATTATTTTCGACCTCAAGGCGTTATCATCTGATGATATTGAAAAAGAAACAAAACATGAAAAAGAAGAATTTGATCAGAGGTTTTAACACTCAATTTAAGGCCGTTACTCGTAATTTTTGGCTCTCAAAATTTAGGTTATGACGTCACATTGTTTGATAGTTCTCATTGGTCAATTCGAGCGAATTCCTGTAATGCACTTTGTGAAAAGGTTTCCAATTTTCTCAAAAATATTGTCGGGATCATTTGAAGACTTTCTATAACTTTTTACTTATCTATCAAGTCTGGTGTTTTTCCTACTCTTTGGAAAATATGTACAGTGTCTCCTATTTTTCAATGTGATGACAATACCTAATTTTATGACCTTAATTTTCTGAAAAATAATACAGTATGTATTATATGTAATATATAGTAAATCATATATGTAAATCACAATACATATAATATGTAGGCTACTATGATTTATGGTATCAAAGACCTCAGAAAAATCAGTTTAAATAACGTCAAGTTGCTGATTGTTATCAGCAGTTTTGGCAAATGATGCGAGATATCTCTACAGATCGGTTGTACGGGAACTTCCGGGAATGAAAACCGAAAAAATAAGAGGAATTTTGTTTCCCACTTCCACTAATCCTGCAGCCAAGGGGTTAGTTGTTTATCATTTTTGTGATTGTGTTTTTAATTGGGTTGCTGTATTTTTGAAAAACAGTCAAATACCGTTATAGCGAAAATCTCGTTTTAACGAACACTTTTCTAATCCACCAGATAAGTTCACACAGAAATAATACAAAAACCTGGAATTCCTTTATAACGAAGCTATTTCTCCGGTTTCTTGGAGTTCGTTGTAACGGGATTCGACTGTATATGGCATCCATATGTGTTATGGGCATCTTTTTCTCAGCTACATCGTTGGGCATTTCGCCTGTTGTTGCGTTGTATTTGTATGCAATGATGTAGATCTTTAGTATGCGTATGTATATGTACGCACGTGTGTGTGGGTGTATTTTTAGTTTTTCCTCTCTTTTCTCTCCATTTTTTTTTCATTGTGTTCCTCTTGCACATTAATTTAATTTTGTTCACCACTGTAATTGGGCTGGTGACGGTTGTGAGTAAGTAAAGTCGTGAATCTCTCGAATACAACCGAACACAAAAGGGCAATTCTGGATAATATCATAGTGATAGGAACCGAGAGACACCCAGGCTCTGTCACACTCAGTGATATAAGCACATTGTCCCTGGGGACTCAGGTGCCTCCGGGAAAACCTAACCATCTATTGATCTTGAGAAAGATATATTACATACATGGGCAGGTGCCATTACTCACCTCGCCAGTAAACAAGTATAAAATTTGTGGTCGAAAAATGGCGATTCATGTAAATAAATCACAATTATAAATCACAAAATCATCGTAATAATCGAGAATAGTTCTTGATAAAATTTGATCTGCTTTTCTTTGGGTAATATGAGAAAAATTTCAGATAAATATTTTTAAAATTTCCCTAATTATCGGAATGGATTTTACGACATCTTTTCACGCGAATTTAGATTTTTTTTCCCTTCCTAATATTTCACAAAAAATGAAATAGAAAGTGATCGATTCGAAGCCGATCATCTCCGAGGGCGTTGTTCGATCGCACGTGTGCGTTCGTTTGTGTGTTTGCGTATATGTATGTATTTATTTATACACAACACGCCATTTAATGGACATGGAAATGATCTCTAGTGGAAAAACGACGAACTGGTTTCTTGAGTCGTTGGAATGTCATGTTCTCTCTCTTGATCCTTCTTCTATTTTTACTTCTTCAACACTTTCTTCTTTCAAGGAAGAAGAATTTATTCATTTCTTTCTTTCTCTCTTTCTTATTCTTTGAAGAAGAAGAACAAGAAGAACCTCACCAGATGATGATGGATTGCGTGTTAGTTCGCATTTGGATCGTGACAGTTTTTAAACGATTGCGAAGCGAACCCATTTAATACCCATTTTCCTTCAATTCTTTCATTTTCATTCAACGCTAAAGAATGAAGAAACACATGGGAAAAAGGTGAATAAAAAAGAAGAAACATGGCCCGAAACACCTGTTGAATGACTGATTGGGTCTCCCATGGGGCGTGAAGAAATGCATTAGTTGTGGAAATTGAAGGAATTGGTTCTCGACTCTTTCTCATTTTTTACTTCCCATTCTTGAAATTAGATGAATGATTCTTACAGATCTATATATTTTTATATATTGTTATATTATTATTTTTCCATTGATTCGTTCACAAAGACCCCTTCGTGTGTAGAATGGCGCCCTTTGGGGTTCATTGCCCCTATCTTTCTTTTATATGAAATTCATTTTTTTCCCGGTGTGAACGAGTACCCGAGCATTCTTATAGAAATATACTGTTGTAGTTGATCTTTGGTGAAAAAGTTAAGGATTACTAGAACTTTTTCCGTTTTTTATTAATCGATATAAAGCGTGGGAATCGATTTTTTTATGATGTACGAGTATGATTTGAGGTCCACTTTGGGTTGACGTTGACCGTGAGAATCTTGCACAAGTGTCAACTGGTTATTGAATTCGATGGTTTGAAACTTGATGGATAAATTGAGAAATTTATATTCAAATGGATCGGTTTGATATTCCTTACGCCAGGGGTCTCCAACTTCAATCTCGGCCTGAAATTTAGTTCGATTCAGTGGCCCGTGAGCTTCATAAGAATGCCAAATGTGGCTCGAGCTGCGTCAAGAGGGACGTTAAAGGCACCGGCTCTATACTATGGATTTATACCTTTTTCATTCCACGGATTTATATTCTTCATTTCTTGGATCAAACGGAACCTGTCTAACGCGGAAACGGAAAGGGTGAAATTGTACCCTTCAATGGAAAATTTCACATAAACACTGTGATTGGCGCACATTCCATTATGTACACAGGTTTTAACCTGGGATACGCTCATTGGCGAAGATCACAATGACGTCATTTAAGATCGAGGGAAATTCTAACTCCGAAACTTTCTCGTGACGTACTAGCCGAAGAGCCGAACATTACCGATTCGGAGCTATGGCTGTTACGTTTGGCAACTTATCGCCAAACACCAGGATTCATTAAAGATCACGAAATATTACAAAGATATAAAATTTTATAGCAACATAATAGATTATCATAACAATGATATACAATATAATACCACAACTCAAAAAAACATGCTTCCGACTACTTTATTAATAAATGTAGGCCAACGGCTTCGCTCCTCCGGCCGTTACAGGATGCCCCTGCCCCCGGACTGAAACTATCAACTATGTTGTCACCACAACCGGAAATATGGCAAAACTTGTAAGTTGAAACAAGATATTCCAAAAACAGACCGCGGGTAACACTGTTAAAAAAAGAATTCGAGTGGGTTTACATTTTAATTCGAACCCACAATCTTCGATACACTAACCCTGTACTCTAACCATTACACCGACTGGCACACGCCAATTGCAGCTAAAATTAGGTATATGTATTATTAAACGTTGCCAGGAAGTATATTGGCGCCAACCAACAGTCGCCGGAAAAACGCGCGCCAACAAATATGTCGCGCATGCTCATTACATCGAGTTCCGAAGTCACGATCGGGTGTGACGTAATAGTGATCTTAGCCAATGAGGCGCATCCCATGTTAAAAATCCTATGTACGGTATGGAATTACGCACCGAAGGATCATACAAAACGTTAAAAGTGTTCCACCGAAACTTTTTACGCAACCTATGCTTGCAAATGTGTGTGAGTTCTAAATCATCCTCCCTCAGATTAGCAAAAAAGTCTGTATGGTTTTGATAAGCCATACGTAGTAAAGCAGTTGCTTTCTGAAATTGTAACAATATTTTCTATCGCGCAGATTGATATTGTCTAAT
This sequence comes from Pholcus phalangioides, assembly GCF_987345545.1. Classification (NCBI taxonomy): domain Eukaryota; kingdom Metazoa; phylum Arthropoda; class Arachnida; order Araneae; family Pholcidae; genus Pholcus; species Pholcus phalangioides. Next base: position 9,553,279 of record NW_028301598.1, read on the forward strand.
GTTCAGACTCCATTTACTCTTCAGATTAATATTCATCAGGTAATTTTTTTTTCATTTTCTTCAAATCACTGTTTTTATATTATTTAGATCAGCGTTTCTTAACCTTTTTTTCCCGTGGCTCCCTTTGAAGCATATTTTTTTTCCCGTGGCTCCCCTGTCTTACCCAGAGTCTTCGACCCTCATCTAGAAGCAAGATCGACCGCTTGCATTGAATTGATTTTTTCAGTGAATTTATACTGAACGAAAATTTTGCAAATAAGATTGGACTCCAGACCACTGTGGCCTAGAATTTATTGAGCTCCCCGCTAGTCCGAGTTCTATTCAGGGAGGTCTCAACATCATGAGCGCCTTAGGCAAAGTAATGCTGTGGTAGTCCCATATTGGAAATAAACAGCCTACAATTAACAAAACAGCCCTACATAATAAAGCCCTACAATATAAACAGCCCTACTTATTTTCAAAATTTATTTTACTATACAAAATATCATAAGGTGGCATCACTTATGGACATGAGACCCCCGGGCATGACCCCTCACAAGAGTGGGACTGACGGAGCTGCAGTCCGGGGACTGATATGGTTTTCATAATTTTTTGTTTTTCACTCTATAAATTTAATATAGAGGAGGGGGTCTCTGAAAAATGTAGCCGGGGGGCCTGCGAAAAACCCCATCCAAGGGAACCTGCTGCAAAATGTAGGCGGTGAGGCCCGGGCGTGTCCATGCCCTAAGACGGCCTTGGTTTTATGGGTGGTTTTGTTGGATTCTGTAAGTGTGTGGTCACTAATATAAAAGCTTTATTTCTTCACACCTTAATTTTTCTTCTCAGCTCTCCGATACCCTCCAAACCACCTGTCATGGCCCCTTTCTTCATTTTCTTTCGTGACCCCCTTGAAGTATCCCAGTACCACTAGGGTCGCCATATGGCCCCCGGTTGAGAACCACTGATTTAGATTATTGTTCTGTATTCCGATTGCGTTAGTGTCATCTGTTCCTCATCTGTGCTAGTGTTACTTGTATACAAATACAAGGCCACAACAAGTAAAATGTCCAAGGCATATATGGATGTCATATGTTTCTAAAATACAGCAACCCAATTAAAAGTGCAATTATAAAAACTAAAAATCATACTGATGATAAAATATTATACATTGCCCATAAAAAGGATTATGCTTGTCTTATTCTAAGTATGGATAGAGCTTCTCGATTTACCCCAAAAAACATGTTCCCCGTATTTCTTTTTTAAACGTGTCGAATGTGTTAGAATTTACGACCCCCGGGGGTAAGAAATTCCATTTATTAACAACCCTATTATAGAAATACTCCTTACGACACCACAACCTGGATTTGTCCCCCCTTACTGAACGATGCTGGTATCCCTTTATCGAAGCAGGTGATTGATAGTGTATAAACGTCAACTCATGGTCCATGGCTGTAAATAACTCGCGATCCCCATCATCCTATATAAATCCCGTTGAAAATTTCAAAAATTCCGATCATGCCATCTGCATTCTTCCTATGTAAACATATTCAAGAAATCAAGTCTCTCCTCATAACTCAAGCCCAGTGTGCCAATAAGGACACGCGTAGCTCTTCTCTGCACCCCTTCAACCAAGTCTATGTCCCTCTGTAGGTATGGTCTCCAAAACCTTACAGCATACTTCAGTCCCGGACGAACTAAGCCTCGGAAAAGCGGAAGAATAACTAGAAAAACGTGAAGAGAGACCTTTCTAAGAATGAACACCCCCACCCTTCGCTTTTCTGACCACCGTTGAACAATTTTCAGAAAACCTAAGCCACTCGTCAATTCTCAAATCGGTGACCCTAGTTGCATCCGGGATAGTAATACTATTATACGGTGCGTTACGCTCTTGTAAACACACCATTCGCTTGCTCGTGTAAACGCTTCAACAAGATTCTCGGAAATAGTGAGATATAAATCCAACCCCTTGTGGCTTCTCATACAAATACAACGCCACAACAGGCCCAGCGAGGTGGCTGAGAAAAAGATGCTCATAACAAATATGGATATCATATATTTCAAAAATACAACAACCCAATTAAAAATTCAATTATACCATGCAATTTCAGTATCATCACCCTGTACGTTACACTCTTTAGCCTGCAAACGCGATTTCACGTATAAATCAAGACTCCGCCCTCCCCCTTTCCTGCCACATATATTTCTGCAGAAATTATCGTTCCCTGAGATGTGTAAGAAGAATTCATCCCCCCATCGTTCGTTAAAAACAGGCTTTTACTGTTCGGAGCAGGGCCGTCTAAAGAGCATTAATGGCCCCCGGGCCAAGTGATTTTTCTGAGGCCCTACCTCGAAAATTCTCGAAAAATTCAACTACTTCTCGTTTTTCTGAAGCCCCCGGGACGTGTCCGTGTAGGCCCATGCGTTAAGACGCCCCTGGTTCGGAGCAAATAAATAAATAAATTATTAATGATGTTAGTAATCACTTAATCAGCGTCAGGAGCAAATTAATTCATCTTTAATTATTAATTAGTTCTTTAGTGGCAGGAATAGTTTATGACGGTTAGTTGATTAATTTAAAACGGGTGTTGACTCGGTAAAAGTTGAAATGAAAACGTTAACAAGCGCATTTCGGGCATTTACCAACTCATCTTGGTAAAAAGTAGGTCTAACCAGAAAAACCTAAGATTTTGGGGCTACTTGAATTCCCATTATGTCGAAACTAATATGATTTTTAATGCGATTTCAGAAAAACAATTGGAGCGCCACCTACTGTCGTCTCATCGAAACTCCGTTTTAGACTCATGGACAGACTTCATTCATACTGATCGGGTTTTTTTTTATACGTAACAGTAATAGAAGAGGAAGAAGAAACATGTTCATGACGCGGGAATGAATGTAAAGCCTTGTTATGACACACACAAAAAAAGGCCACGAAAGAGCAAATTACATGTTGTTTACGATGTCACTAAAGAGATGCTCACTCGATATTTGTACGCATTTCGTTTTCTTTTTTTGTAACAAATTGGCAACGATTTAGTTCCGCTTCATTCTCCGAATACTTCCGTAATAAATAACTTTCATTTTTCACGAAATTATCGATAAGTAAAAGAGTTTTTATCTCTCTCCTAATTATCATTATTTATTATTATTATTATTATCATAATTTTTTTTAAATATTTTATTTGAGCATGCGTGCTCATGGATTTATTTTTGACGGTTACCAGCCATTACTTCACCTCTACGAGCACTGTAATATCTAAAATCGAATAACTACTCCATGGGAGTCGAGCGAGGCAATTATTATACTATTGCCTCTGCTCGGGACTGCCCCAAGGCGGCAATTTAGCTCCAATGGCCAAGTAAGTGTAAGTGCCTTTTTTGTGTTGTTCTTGGAACCGGTGAAATGCGTAACTATATAGGAGTTTATTATTGTGTATCTATATGTATCGAAGAGTTATGCAGCTTTTATAATGATAATTTGTCTTTTTTTTGATGACGTAAGCAACGAAAGTCACGTGCTGGCTCATCGATCTAAGCCTTTGGATGTCATTAGTATTCGTAATGATTTTGCTAAGGGAAAATACACCCTGGGATGGATATTCAAGAAATGCTAATCAAGCTCTATTTGTAAGAATGTAGACTTCGTTTGTGCTAGTCATTCAAAGTCTTATTAGTTATATAGTTGTCATGATCCCTCGTTTTCGCCGCGCAATTCACCAAAGAGAAAATTCACCGATTAAAAAATGCATAGACGGAACAATTCATCAACAATCATCGACAAACAATTCATCTTCGGAAAATTCAATGACAAACAATTCTCGGCGACGGAAAAAATTCACCGACAAACAATTCATTAACAGAAAATTCACTGACGAAGAATTCCTCGACGAAAAATTCACCGACAACAGTCCATCATCGAAAGATTGAGTTAGTGAGCAAGTGGCCGACTCAGCGAGCAAATGAGTAATCGAGTCCACGAGCAACTTGGTCAGCGAGGAGCAGCGGACTGAGGTCAGCGACTGAACTCGCTGATCAACTTTTTTACTCGAAAACTTCTTCGTTCGCCCCCCCACCCCCACCCCACCCCACTTGCTCATTCACTCACTTGATCAATCGCTCACCGACTCATTTTTTCGTTCTACATGAAACACGCCCGAACAGTCACTTGAAAAACTGTAAAGCTATTCACAACCCTAGAGCTGCATAGAGAGAGAGAGAGAGAGGGGCGGCTTTTTTTTAAATATTAAAGTAAAAATTCGATATAACGAGAGCCCACAATAGCGAGGAAAGTTGGCGCCTTATAACTAGGCTGACCATATTTTCTCGAGAAAAATACGGAAAATCGGACTTCGAAATACGGGAAAATACGGGGCATTGCTAATTATCGCCAAAATATGATGCCAAAAGTAAGCAAAGTCGCCAATTCATGGTAAAATCATATAAAAGTCGCCAACTCAAGGTAAAATCACAGAAAAATCACCAATCGCGGGAAATGAAGCTCCACTTCAAATTGTAGTAAATTAAAAAAAAACATGACAAATGTGTGAGATGAATATTCTTGTTTGTAGTCGTAATTATATCGTAATGCAATTTCTGAGTTGGGAAGATAATTCAAATTGTTGATTTGAAGAATAAAAATTCAAGTTGACTTCGCTGGAAATAGTACGTGGAAAACCGGGACATTTTTGCAAAAATGTCAGGACAGCGGGGAAAAAAAACCCGGGGCTGTCCCTGGAAATACGGGACGTATGATCACCATACTTATGACGCACTTTCCATTATAAGCAGAATTTTCGCTCTGTCAGGTTATAAAAATTGTTACTTTATCTGCATTGAAACGTCTTTTAAATGTTGGAGAAGGCTATTTTGTTCTAATATGTATACATATTAACGAATGAAAAGAACTCTGGTTATGAAATTGATTTTGGTCTGACAGCAGTTGATTCCCACACAAAGACGTTTTTTTTTAGAATTTCGCATCATCAAAGAGATTTAGGCAATTAATTGAACAATTAAAATGATAAATTATCATTTCTTAAATGACTGTATGGTCACGTTGACATTTCCCACTGATCAGAAAAAGCTTTTTCACCACGACTTGTTTAATCCAGGGGTTTTCTTAACCTTTATCAGCCGTGACGCGAAATCAACAACAAGATCGGATTCGCGACCCATGGTCCTGTTTGTTTTTCGAAATGAATGAAACCAGTAACTGAATAAGTACATTTATAACAGGCTGTAAGCGAATTCGAATGACTGGTAGACCCCTGTGAATCAAGATTGGGTCGTGAGTCATAGCTCAAGTATTCCTTGGTTATAAGAGGATTTGTATGACTCATCTAGGAAGCCCCTGCGAATCAAGTTTGGGTGGTGACTCATAGCTCAAGAATCCTTGGCTATAAAAGGATCTGTACGACTCATCTAGGAAGCCCCTGCGAATCAAGTTTGGGTAGTGACTCATAGCTCAAGAATCCTTGGCTATAAAAGGATCTGTACGACTCATCTAGGAAGCCCCTGCGAATCAAGTTTGGGTAGTGACTCATAGCTCAAAAATCCTTGGCTATAAAAGGATCTGTACGACTCATCTAGGAAGCCCCTGCGAATCAAGTTTGGGTAGTGACTCATAGCTCAAAAATCCTTGGCTATAAAAGGATCTGTACGACTCATCTAGGAAGCCCCTGCGAATCAAGTTTGGGTAGTGACTCATAGCTCAAGAATCCTTGGCTATAAAAGGATCTGTACGACTCATCTAGGAAGCCCCTGCGAATCAAGTTTGGGTAGTGACTCATAGCTCAAAAATCCTTGGCTATAAAAGGATCTGTACGACTCATCTAGGAAGCCCCTGCGAATCAAGTTTGGGTAGTGACTCATAGCTCAAAAATCCTTGGCTATAAAAGGATCTGTACGACTCATCTAGGAAGCCCCTGCGAATCAAGTTTGGGTAGTGACTCATAGCTCAAAAATCCTTGGCTATAAAAGGATCTGTACGACTCATCTAGGAAGCCCCTGCGAATCAAGTTTGGGTAGTGACTCATAGCTCAAGAATCCTTGGCTATAAAAGGATCTGTATGACTCATCATCACGTTTGGGTCGTAATTAAGCTTAAGAACCCCTGGCTGTAAGTAGATGACTACGACCCATTTTGGGATAAAATTTTCGTCGTGATTAATAGCTCAAAAATACTCGGCTGTAAGTGGCTTTATATGACCCCTTAATTGTGTGCGGATTTGGACGAATAAAAAGAATCAGGTTTATCCCAGAGGGCCCAAGGCTAAAGCCCTTTCAGCCTCTCACGAGAGCCGTTTTGTGTGGCGACACTGGACCCTTTGCACCCGGGCAGCAGGTGAGCTCAAGCCACCTCAGACCAAAGTCGTTTCCTATGATTAAACCAAGAGTTCTTTACCTATGGGTCGCAACCCAAACTTGGGTCACAGATACTTCCGAAGAAGGGGGCTCGTGGCCCCTCCCCCTGAGTACGTCTCTGATCCCAATTTGAGTTAGGAGGGGGGGGGGCAAAGCCGACGAAAGTTTGCTGACGGGAGGGGGTCAGAGTTTTGCTAAATTTGCTGACAAAGTGGGAGGGGGGGGGGGGTCAGAAATGGCTAAAAATCTGCTGACGTAATACTTGAACGGCCCCGTAGGCAAAAATGGTGAGAACTACTGCTGTATTAGATAAGAACTACACCCATTCGCCCAGAAGCATTCAACATAATAACTCGGGTAAAAAAGTGCCAAATCTCGCACCTGCTAATTCAAAGGACAGAAAGGAAAGAAAAATAAGCAAGAAAACTCGTTCCCCTAATACCAATTACATCTCTAATGATGCATAAGTGTACTTCTTATCGCCAATTTTTACGCATAAATTTCTTTTCTCCTCTTGTCTGGGACATAGTCTTACAGCCGGTTCCATCCTAACAAGACGACATTGGCCATCTTCAAGAACGAATGCCCTCCAATCAAAAACAATCACTTATTGCGGATCACCCTTAAGCCAAAAATGCGTACAGACACGCAACACAAGGACGGTCCTTGCATGAATGACATTTGGACAAACGTAATGTATGTATGTACCTCACGCGAAGACATATCTTGATGGATATATGTGTGTGTGTCTTGTCCTCTCTCGGGTATATCAACACATCCAGATTCTTGTCAGAAGGCTTTGGACAAGGTGTACAGTTCGTTGGGTACAGGACGTATCTTTTTATAGAATCTCTCGTTTGATAAGGGGATGTTGTAATTAAATCAACAACTGGTTCTCTGTCTCTCGGTTTAATTGCGGATTCCTTAAGACGACGGAGGGGAAAATGTTAAGAAATGGGACCTTGTGTTTATATTTTTTTCCCCTTTCTTTGCGATTCAAGATGCGTTTGCCTTTTTTTTTTGGGTCCATGACCTCCATCGAAAATGACCATCTGTGCGTAATGGAATTCGTGAGTAAATGTATGTATGTGTTTTGTTTTTACAAAATATTTCATTTCTACATGCTCTATGACAAGAAGTCGTACATGCATTGCGAACTGAAACACGATATTATATCTCGACAAATAGATATGCATGTATTGAGTATACCAGTATGCATATATTGAATATAAATATGAAGACACAAATAATATATTTATATAACATATGAGACATTAATAAAAATGTATGCAATATTTACAATAAATGTATGCGCGAACAATCAGTTGAAGCACAAGAAAAGTGGTATCAAAAATTTTATGAGACTAAAAATCAAGAAAATGAAATAAAAAATTTAAGGGAAAAGAAAACAAAAATTTATGAAGATAAAAAAAGATCAACAATAAATAAACACTTAAGATAAAAAATTGCAAAAAAATGTTAAGAAGATTAAAAATTAAGAAACAAAAAAAAAAAAAAAATGAGGAGATACAAAAATTAAGGAAATAGAAGCAAACATAAATGTTAAGAAGATACAAAACTTAGGAAACAAAAGAAAACAAAAATGTCTCAAGAAGATATAAAATTAAGGAAATAGAAAAAAACAAAAAATTACATTTTTTGTAATTTTTTGGTGATGATATTTCAGATGAGGATTATAAGAGGAATGTTATCTCTCAAATTTGCGGATGTGCAAATGTTATGTATCTATGCACTGGTGGAATTTAATTTCTCAAACTATCAAAATCTGTGGGCATGTTTTATGAGAGAAATTTATCCTTCGAATTGCCGAAATTTGCGAGTGCATATTGTTTATTGAAAGAACGCAGGTGTCGTGTCGAGGGGAATATGATTGAATTTGTAAAAATTTTCAACGGGATGGACAAAATGGACACGAAAATACACCGTCAATCAACTGCTTTGACAAGGAGACACCAGTATCGATTACTAACTGATAATTATAGGTTGTGGATTTTTTATACTATCATAATTATTGTTTTTTTTATTGCTCTTATGGGTTGCTGTATTTTGGATATAGCTTAGATATATACTCGATATACATATTTTTTAAGGGCATATTTTTTCAGCCACCTCGTTGGACATTTTGCCTGTTGTGGCCTTCGTATTTGTATTTGTGAGAGGGTGAGAAGGGTGATGAGCATTATGTATATGTAAATGAGGATGATAAGAGTTATGTTTTCTTTCAAATTAGCGGAATTTGTGAAAGCGAATTGCAGAGGGACTTTTTTCTCACAATATCGAAATTTACGTGCGGTGGATTCGATTGTGGACTATTGGTTCAACTGAAAGAAATAAGAGTTAAACCGTGAATTATCCCTCAAATTAGCAAAATTTCCGTCTTATACAGTACTTGCTAAATATGATTATACTCGCGGATATACGGGAAATTATTTATTTATTTCAAATCCCATGAGACATGATTGAGTGTTTCAGTTGACAACCACGGAACGATAACAGGATTCCCATTGGACACTATCGAATATTGAACATCAATGGGATGATAATCGAATTTATCATCTATCAAACCTGGTCGAGCCCATCTACCTATATAATAACGTGATCGTAACACAGTTCTCACCAGACACGTCCGAACTTTCCATTTCAATCAGATTAACCATCCTGGATCCTTAGATTGAACTTTACACATGCGCAAAAAATTTCGATTCGGTATCTTTTAATAATAAAATCAAGAAAAAACAAACCCTGAAGTTCCATTTCCCGAAAATCGCTCATCATTTCTAAAAACCATTTACATACACAGATTCTCACGATAAGCAACTACGTAGTCGTATAATTAACAAACATTAAATAAATACGAAGACAAACATCGAGAAGGTAAACGTTCAACAGTAATGTAAATCAGTACGTACGTATTTTTTATGATTTATTTAGCCTCTAGGATATTCAATGACAGCTCTAGATGGATTGACGTGTATCCAGTCCAAAAGGCAACAACATATATCAGTATAATGCGAGAAGGAATCATTTATGAATGTTCACAATGAAAGAAACACGTCTGTCTTGGACAGCACTTTACATACACACCAAACAAGGTGACCAAAGAGAGGACCAAAGGTCAATATCTCATGCACCTGGAATTATTTACGATGGCCTTAAGGCTTTTTCTCGAAACGATACGTATTCACCCCTCCACCTCGTCCCGTGAGTTTTGGATATGGTACATAACACAGAAATAGGCCTATATTTTCAAGGATATGTTCCTAAGGTAAATCTGAAGAGATTCAAATGCTCAAGATTGTTTGTTCTTTAGAGAAAACATGCATTAGATCCTGTTCGTTTTCGTTCCCATTGCAGCCATAACAATAACAAAAATAAAATATGATAATAATAATGAAGTATACAACTCCAGAGACAACATCTTGGATCGAACTCATTAAAAGGGTGGTTTTTTTAAGGTGTATGACCGTTTCTCTGTCTCCTATATTTCTGGGAATTCGAATGAAAAAAAAAATTGTTATCGCTAGTGAATAAATATTAAAAAATAAAATAAAATCTTAATGGGATGTCATTCATGATTGATGGGCATTCATTTAATTGGGTTGAAATTATAGTTTTTTCTGCAGTAACGTAGTGAAATTTTAGCATTAATAATTCGAGTTTAGAGTGTGTTGTTATTGATGCATTTTTTTATTTTCCTTATTCAAGATAACGTCGTAGATGATTAATATTTCATTGTTACTAATTGTTTATTGTAGAATGGAAATTTATATGGATTGACTTGATAACCTCTATAAATGCGTGAAAAAAATTTCGTGGTGTACCTTCAGAAATATGCAGGACGCTTGCATTACCGCTAGAAATTCGTAAAAAGATTACGTGGCGTATATCTAAGAATGTATAGAAGAACTCGTAGGAATCCATAAAATTGAGTGGCGTGAAATTATAGAAATGTATAAAAGGCTTGCTTACCCCTATAAATACTTGAAAGGATTACGTGGCGTACCTCTGAGAATGTGCAGGCTGCTTGCATGCCTCTAGAAATCCATAAAATTAGGTGACGTGCTTGTAGAAATGTGTAGAAGGCTTGCTTACCCTAGAAATTCGTAAAAAGATTGAATAAGGTATGTACGAGGCATGGCCACTCCTAGAAGTACGTAAAAAACGATTGCGTGGTATACCTTCAGGAATGTATAGGAGGCTTGCTTATACCCTTAGAAATATATAAAAGGATTGCGTGGCGTACCTTTTGGAATGCGTAAGTCGTTGCATGCTTCTAGAAATCCGTAAAATTCAGTGGTGTACGCCTCTAGGAGTATGGAGGAGGCAAGCTTTTCTCAAAAGAATCTCTAAAATTGCGTGGCGTACCTCTAGAAATATAAAGGAGGCTTGCTTATTCCCAGAAATACTTAAAAGGATTGCGTGATATATCTCTAGGAATGTTTAGGAGGTGTGTTTACTCCTAGAAATGTGTAAAAGGATTGCTTGCTTGCTTATCCCTATAGATATGCGTAAGTAGTTTGTTAACTCGATGAAGTTCGTACGCGTGTCGCTTACTCTTTGGGAAGAGTACTCTTAGGCCGGGATTATACTATAAAAGTTTTGTACAAGTTTATCTATCAAACTCGAAAAATCCAACCAATAAATAAGCACATCGGTTGCATTTGAGTGAATATAACCGATGTTCTTATTTATTGGTGGAATTTTTCAAGCCTTATATAAATAAAATTTCGTAAAACTTTTACACACTATAAAAGTTTGGTGGGAGTTCTTTTATCAAACTTGAAAAATGCAACTAATAAGCGTATCGCTCTAATGTAGTTATGGTTTATAGTATAATTCCGACTTGCATACTCTTAGAAATGCGTGGGAAACTAACGTGATCTTTTATATATTGCGTTTTGTACTCTTTTCTTATTTTACTCGTGATCGCAATCTAAATCAATCTCCTTTCGTGTGATTGTCAATTATTTTACTTGCACACCTGTATACGCCATGGACTCCCTGCGTTCACGCGTGCTACAGTCCTGCAACCATAGATTAGACCAGTGATGGACAAACTTTTTTAGGAGCGGGACAAAGGACAAAAAAAAAAATGGCTGGCTGGACAGTGATTCATAATTGGAATTTTTATGCTTAGAAGTCAAGTGGGGGAATTTGTTGCATACTTTGAAGGCTGCCGCGATTTCATTGAAAATGCAAATACACTATTAGCAACCGCAATAGGCAAATTTCCCAACAAGGCGGCTGGAAAAAAGGAAAAGCAGATGATAAAAATATATAAAAATTAGGGCTGGGAATCGATTGAAATGTTGAACTGGTTAATCAAAACTTTTTAATCGATTAATCGAATTTTAATCGAATATTTTTTGCGACCCTATTAATGTTATTAGATGCTATAAATAATATCTATTTCATTCATTTCACTCACCTATTTGGTAGATATAAACAGATATAGGAATAGGTTAAGAAGGCTGTGCCCACTTCAAGCAATTTAATATGCTGAACATAATTGACATATCAAGGAAACAGTTATTTTCCGGATATTATGCTGAGGTGAACTCGGAAAGAAAAGTCATCACGTCTCCGCCGGAACTCGAACCCAGGCCCTCTTGCATACCGGGAAAGCATGCTACCATCTACACCACTGGAGACATGACCCTGTCTTCCTTATTTCACGCACTGTGGCGTGAGGTGCTGAAGTAGAGGCACTCTCTAGTAGCCTCTCTTAACTTCAGGAAATGGCCCCAGGGTGGGACGGTTCTTTTCTTTCTGAGTTCACCTCACCATAATATCCAGAAAATAACTGTTTCCTTGATATCTCGAGCTGAGAAAAAGTATCTCTCTACAATTGTCATAACCTGCAATTTCTTCACCTTGATGCTGTCGTTTTTTAAAAAATCGGTTATTTTTAGTTATTATTCACTGATTTCGATTACACTGTTGCTTATGTTTTTAGAAACTCCTTCCGAATGGTACTTGTAAGGAGATAAACCAATGCTTCCAAGAATACGCAAAACTAATGCTCACAATGAAGACAATGAATTTTAGTCGTCTTCAAAAACTTCCATCAAACTCAATTTGAAACTGAAATCATCAGAATTTTCGTTGAATCTAATTTGATCAAAATACTAATTCAAATATTTTTAAATATGGTATCACTTATCCACTTATTCAAAATGTTCTGCATGTAGCATGATATAAAAGACATCTAATCGATGTTTTTTCAAAATATCAAGTCAATTCACGAACTTTTAATAACAATTTTAATCGAATTCATCGACTCGATTAACTCAACTCAAATTTGTAACTGCGATTAACAATTGATACCGAATCAATCGATTAATCGGACCAGACCTAATAGAAATACACGGTATTAGAAAAAATCCCATAAAATCATGTTCGTCGCAGCCTGAATATAGCTACTTAGAAATAATAAGTAAGAAAAAGTAACTGAACAACTAAAATATCTGCCCATAGAAATATGGTTGTCATTCTTTAAATATGGATCAGCTTCTCGATTATTCCCACTCATTTTATCATATTTTTTCTTGAAGTTGTCCATCGTTGAAATTCGCGACATCAGAAGGTAAGCTATTCCGTGCATTTAAAAAAACTCCCTGCGACACAACAACCTAGAATTATCACTTAACTAATCGAAACTGGTGTCTCCGAGTCGAAGCATTTGAAAGAATATCAATATCATAACATGATCCATCATATCGATCCCCTTGAATATCTTAATTTTACTTCAATCATATCTCCACGATGCATACGTTATTCCAAAGAAAACATATTCAACGAATCAAGTTTTTCTTCATACCCCAAGCCTTGCGTACTCGGCAGTGATTTATGTGGCTCTTCTTTTTGCACGCGTTGAACCAAATCTGAAAAAAAATTTCCTTTCTTCTTCAGAAAGGAAAAATTCTTTTCTTCTGAAAAGACGGTCTCTAAAACCGCACGGGCCGGAAAAAACTAAGCTTCGGAAAAGAGGAAAGATGACTCTGGGAGAACGCGAAGAGACCTCAGGACAAACCGAACATTCCATTCCCTTTTTAGACCAGCTCTGAAAAATGTTCAGAAAACCTAAGCCGCTCGTCAATGAGAATTTCCAAATATGGGAATTTAGTTGCATCCGGGAGAGTGATCTCATTCAACACGTAAGTGAAACGTGGGTCGTTCGAACCAAAATGAGCAACCATGACTTGTCGACTCTGAAGGGCACGGTGCATTCATTTGCCCATGCTGCAATTTATTTCTGTGGTCAGATGGAGAAAAATGTCACACAAGTCACTTTTCTCAAGAAATTGAGTTGCTCGCATTCTTGAGTCTCGTTCGTCAAAATTTTGGAAGGTGACAAAATTTCGTCCATTTCTTTCGGTTTATGAGCAACCAACGGAGGCAAATTGCAACAAGTCAAAAAAGCCACAGCATCACATTTTCGCAAAATATTGTTTACAAATTTGCCCTCGTGAAATTTTGAAAAGTGACTTGTTACATTTTGCCATCTGAGCACAGATTTAACCCTTAGCTGGAGTTATAAAAATTCTGCGCGTAACTGGCGTCGTTTGGTCATTTTGACACCAGCAAGTATTAACGCATTTTAAAAATCAACCAAAAGAGTCTCCATAAAAGCAATGGGTTTTTTACATGACTTCATTCATCTGTCAATTAATTCACTAAATAATTTTTCAAATTTCTTTAATTATTTTCCCAAACATTTTCTTTTATTAAGACCATGGGCGGAGATACGAGATGGGGGGCATGGGGGGGGGCACAGTGTAAAAGGTGGAGTCAACTGATCTAATGAATATGTGTATATATGAATTGACGGCATCATCATCGTGCCCCCCAGCAATAATGACCGTGCCCCCCCTAGACGTTCAAGTCGATCTCCACCTATAAGACACACATTCGGAAAAAAAAAATGGAAGGGTACATGATTTTGAATTTTAATTTTTAAATTATTTATTACATTTTTTGTATGCAACTTTCATGATTAAAAATGGACAGATATGATTGAAATGTACTCAGAAAATAAAATTCACAAATTAAAATAATATTTACTATATTTTCACAAGCACCTAAATTAGTCTTATTGTAAGTCGGTAACACACTACTTGTAAACAACACTATGACATGTTGATCACACAGATCTAACGACACTACCCTCATGTTCACCTCGGATATTCGGTGTTTCACGACTAATTTGAAACTGTTATCCAGAAAACTGGCGATCTTCTGATACGCCATTTCAATCTGAACACTCCTGCCGTCAGACAAAAAAAAAGACTTACGCAAGTAGTGAAGGGGGGGGGGGCATTTCCCCCCACCCCACCCCCATGAAAACTTTGATCAGTGATATATAGTTAAGAAAAAGTAGAATAGCATCATAAATTTGTGAAACACATGTAAAGAGTTAGCTTGAAAAGTACTGAAAATAAGATGATCCAGATGAATTTCTTTCTAAAGGGTGGCAAGATGAAGAATGCGTGGGGTCAAAATGATCCCAGCACGCCAGTTAAGGGTTAAGTTGGCCTGGAGCTGAAACTATCACTTTGATTTCCGACTACACTCATTAAATTAATGCCCTCCGTGAATTTGCGAACAATCCCATCAATTCCCTGATCGAGTTTAATGACAAAAGATTGAAAAGAGTATGAGCCCAAGGACACTTCCCTGAAGAACTTCGCTTGTGACACTTGTCCAATCAAAAATTCCCCGTTTACCAGAAACCGCTGTGACCTATCCTGCAACTGCGATTCTATCCTGTTCAATAAGTTGCCCCCTATTTCCTAAATCTCATGTAAATGCTTCGAGAGTTTCCCATGTTGGACCTGATCGAAAGCCATTTGGAAATCAAGACAAAACCACGCCGACGTTTTTGCCTTTGCCGAAAGCATTAGTCACATGGTCATAGAAGCGAAGGAGGCTATTCACGCATGACATCCTTTTCCTGAACCCATGCTGATTTTCCAACAAAACATTATTATCCTCCATATACTTCACGACTCACCTTTTGATGATAATTTCCAGTATTTTGGAGAAGGAGCTATACTTGAACTCACCAGGAGCGATAGTTATGAGACGGTTCCCTATTATCTTTTTTAAAGATAGGAACTACATTAAAATGATCGAGACAATGGCATATTTTTTACAACTGTGAAAACAAATAAGTATAATTTTAATAATTTTATGCATATTTATTAAAACATGTTTAATTTTTTGCATATGCAAAAGTTTTAAACTCAGTTTACATTTGAATTCCCACAACTATGATTTTCATACGTAAAAAAGGAAACACCCCCCAGAATGGCTTTTTTTTTAAAACAACTTAAATTGAAAATTTCTATAACCGGCGGCGGGCCATACTTTGCCCATCATCAGATTTGATCGTAGATTTACATGAACTTTTACGTGGTACAAAAAGCAGTACTCATTGAAGAGTTTATAAATTAAACTCTCTCTTGCAGGTCCTCTTCAAAGCTGGTGGGTCTCTTCCAAGGTAAAAGAGATATCCCAATCAAAATTCAGGTAAATAATCACGCCGATTATTTTCACAGACACAGTATGCGGTGATGGTTTTTAATCATTCTTCAAGACTCATCATCATACAAGGGTATCAAGGATGTACATCACGTATTTCTCACGTTAACCCCTCGCCTCATTTTCCCAGAATTTCTATAGATAATGCATTCTGCGGTTTTGTTACGGTTAAAGATTCCGTTATCATGGACGATGCGGAGAAGCACATTTATAACAGCTTCAATACATGTAAAGAGACATTACACATGCATAATGTGTAAGTCATGGGCGATTGTTTATGATATATATACGTGTGTGGATGCCTCGTCTTGAGAAGGTGGGGAGTTGGGTGCTCGAGTTTTGAATCCAGATAAGATCTCGCTCAGAATATTCACCGCCCATAAATTGCACCAACCTGATTACCATAATAGTAATTTCTATTCTGCCCGTTATCGTAAAGAAACCAGTAGCAAGGAATTGTCCGCCTACTTAACAGGTCTGGAAATTATGCCGTTTGTTCTGGGAAGTAATCATCGATTACCTGTTAGCCATCATTTGAAGTAAACATTCACGTTGCTCGTCTTTTATTTCTTCGAAGGTAAGATCATTGATGTCCGTCTTACTTAGAATTGACTTATATTCATGTACATGGACTATACTCCCTCCCGTGAGAACTCAATATTGCTTCAGATAACGTCATTAATAATTGTTTTAAAAACTTCGCAATATTCTCCTGAAGACACTTATTGTGCAAGCACTCGCAGATTATTTAGTTTTTTTTAACATTTTTAAGATTAACATCCTCTCAAACACCAAAATTCAAAGTTTGAATCACCTTCAAACCAGGAAAGTGATTCAGGTTCAAGCTTTCTGAATGGAATTCAGGTAAGAAAGGACGCGAAGAGACTATTGTGTTCGAATCATAAAGGGTTCAAGAAAATTGAACAGCATTTTGATCAGAAAGAGTTCAATGTGTCTGGATGACATTCAGACCGAAAAGAAGAGTTTGACTGTGTTCAGATCACAGAGAGGATTCAAGAAAACTGAATAGAATTTTTATCAGAAAAAGAGTCCAATGTGTCTGGATGGCATTCAAGCCGGAAAAGTTCAAGGTGTCTGATTGGCATTCAGACCAAAAAGGACGAGATGTATTTGACTGTGTTCGAATGGATTCAATAAAACTGAGAGAATTTTTATCAGAAAGATTTCAAGGAGTCCAAATATCGATCAGGTTGAAAAAAGTTCAAGGAGTCTAGACGACATTCAGGACAAAAAAAGTTCAAGCTATATTAAGGTGTGTTCAGGCCAGAAAAAGTTCAAGGTGTCTGAATGGCATTCAGGCCGAACAAAACGAGAAGAGTTTAAATGTGTTCGAGTCAGAAAGGATTCGAGAAAGCTGAACATAATTTTTATCAGTTCAAGGAGCCTGGGTGACATTCAGGCCAGAAAAAATTCAAGGTTTGTGAATGGAAAGGGCGCGGTAGCCCAGATATTCGGCTAAAGTATTAGAGGATGTTTAGAGATGTCACGAGTTCGAAACCCTGTTTGTCGTTGTCAGAAACTTTCCTGACACAGGAACACAACGGAAACGGCGTCATGACCACAGAAAAAGATTGTTGCGACAGGGAGTCACTCCCCTAGGGGTTAGCGCACCAACATTTCGGTGAGTATAAAAAATGTTGCCATCCGGAATCGGCAATAAATTTTAGGTCCCTGTCTAATTAGCCCCCGTGAGAAAATAACCGTGGTGCGATAAAAATGATAAAATGTGATTGGAATTCAGGGTAGAAAGGACGTGGGGAGACTGCATGACATTTAGACCGAAAAAGAGTCGAGAAACTGAATTCTACCTCCTCTATATAGACTCCAAGAGATGGAACCCCAACAAGCGAAATGCGCAAAAGACACATGTTTCGCATACTCTTGAGATAAGTAAGAGGCTTGCGCAGTATTCAGAAATGCGTAAAAGGCACGACGGGCCACTTAGGTGGGCTGTAGCTGTGTCGCGAGTAACTGAACTGATCTATAAATATGCGGCGGGTCACTTATATGATCTGTAAACATGTTACCAGTTTATTGAGTGATCTAGAACTGTGCTGCAGGTAACTTGAGTGATGATGTAAAACTGCAACACGGACCGCTTAAGTGGGTTGTAACTGTCGCGAGTAACTCAAGTGATCCGTAAATATTCCGCGGGTTCATTAAGTGAGATGGAACTGTGCCGCGGGCAATTTAATTGTTGTGGTGTGAACTGCACCGCAGGTCACTTGAGTCGTCTGTAAAGGTGCCGCTTAGTTAGTTTTCGCAAAATTAGGTTTTAGGTCCCTGGCCACATAAGACGAATCCGGGACCACATTTGGTCTACAAGCCATGGGTTTACCATGTGTGTTTTACCTTGTCATCCGCTACCCCTTTTTTGTTGCGAAAGAACCAGTTAACCGATTGACACGATTTTTTTTTTCATTTGATTTTCCATTAGGTGAAATATTTTTAAAGTAATTTTTTCAAAATTGACATTTTGAAGCCTCAGTGGTTGTGACGTACTTTAAGAGCATTTAATGTAGGAGGATCTTCAACCTTTACGAGTCGTGAGCACCTTTCGTCCCTAGCATTAGAAGCACACGTATGACAATTCTGAAGAAATTGTTAAGGCCATCATAACACGCAAATTCTTGAATGACACTTAAATTGAGTGTTTTAATCAAGGATTTGATTCAAGACATCATGAGTGCAAAATCGAACTCATACATGACTTGCGGTTGCTCCAGTGAGCACCAGGTGGAAGATACCTAGTTAAGAATTTCGAAGTTACTGCTTCCTACACACACCATCCATTCTCTACATCACTATATTACTAAAAGAGCTGAAGTTTTTCTTGCAGTTTCTACATCCTCATATCATCAATCACATATTTACCCCACAACCCTCACACCAACGCCGTTTCGAAACCAAAATCGTTGGGCACTACTTAAACCTGCGCAAAATAAATGGTAGAAGTAGCTAACTACGTAACCTCTTCTGAATAGAAGAAGCCCTTGAAACCCACGGTGTAAGCAACAACAGCAAAAGAGGACTTTCAGGAGAAATTCGGTCTCGACCCCTAAAAAACAACACTACATCCGCATCAGAGAGAAAACTCAGCTTCTATTTATCATTTTAAAAGTAAAATAACAACAATAATAAAAAAATGCCTCTCTATTTCTTTCTCAAAGATGTTTCTTGAACGTCTATTTACGTCCACGTAAGGCTTAATATCTCATTCTTTTGTTAATAAGCATGAAGAGAGCATATCTTAGCTGGGGGGAAAAAAATTGGCTCTTATTCTTTTCCGGATAATAACTTGTGAAAGCTACTTTCACCGAGAACACAATGGGCGAAAAATATACGATATATTACATATTCTCCATATATGTATTTCTTTTTTCGTCTCTCATGATATGATGCAACTCATTATACATGCTCTTTTAGGGAGTTTACGTAATTTAGTGTTCTTATTCTTATCAGTCATTATTATCTGTGTTTATCAGCTTGTCGTGCATAACGTGACTGGTTATCTGGGATCTTTCTTTTGCATATGTGCTTTTCTCTCCAAGCAACTTATTTATCCCTCTTTCTTTTCTTTGAGTTCTCTTTATTTTGTTCCGAGATATAAGCTCATTAGGTGTATTTTAAGAACAACTTAAACCTACGTATATACATTATTATACATAGAAAATGAAAGGGATGAATGCATATCTTCCACCGCCCGCCCTTTTTTTCTTCTGTATTGTGTATTTTACATAATACTTGGCGATTATCTTTTACCGATGAAACCAGTCAAAATATTTGCGATTGATGAGAGCTGCATCGTTGAGCGTTATACGATGATGGTGATTTGAATGCATTGTTATGGCATGGTCGAAAAAAAAAGTAGGTACGTAAAATATGTATACGCCCGAGTAAAACGTTTGCGGGGAGATTGGTTCATAGAGAAGGACAAAGCAAATCCACAAAGAAAATTTGATCAAGAATGTCACCTGAAGATTGAGGAAGTGCCTGTTCACAAGTGTTCTGGGGGAATTTATTTTCGAGGAGTTGAGGGGGGGGGGGACCTGAAAGCCATGAAGTACGAAAAGCTGACTGAAATAAAACTCGTAACAAAAATCGCTATCGTTGCAATTAATAGTGTTGCCTAACAACAGGAATGAATCTAGTCATTCGTAAAGATGGGGATGCAGTGATGCATGACAATCACAATGAACTAAGACATCCACGAATCAACGAATGCAGTGATGCATGGCAATCACAATGAACTAAGATATCCACACATCCACGAATGCAGTTATGCATGACAATCACAATGAACCAAGACATCCACGAAGCCACGAATGCAGTTATGCATGACAATCAGAATGAACTAAGACATCCACGAAGCCAAGAATGCAGTGACGCATGACAATCACAATGAACTAAGACATCCACGAATCAACGGATGCAGTGACGCATGGTAATCACAATGAACTAAGACATCCACACATCCACGAATGCAGTTATGCATGACAATCACAATGAACTAAGACATCCACGGAGCCAAGAATGCAGTGACGCATGACAATCACAATGAACTAAGACATCCACGGAGCCAAGAATGCAGTGACGCATGACAATCACAATGAACTAAGACATCCACATAGCCGCGAATGCAGTTATGCATGACAATCACAATGAACCAAGACATCCACGAAGCCAAGAATGCAGTGACTCATGCCATTCAACTGCATTGAACGGAAAGAACCGTGAAGAGAGGCATCCGTGACGCACCTGCGATGCAGTGATGCATGAAAACTGCGCTGCAATGAACGAAATCAACATTAAAGCCGCTGATGCAGTGT
Organism: Pholcus phalangioides; assembly: GCF_987345545.1. NCBI lineage: Eukaryota > Metazoa > Arthropoda > Arachnida > Araneae > Pholcidae > Pholcus > Pholcus phalangioides. Next base: position 9,574,035 of record NW_028301598.1, read on the forward strand.
TGCATAGCAACTACAGTGAACGAAATCCTCTGTGAAGCCACATCCAGTGATGAGTAACGACGACAATGAAGCGAGGCATCCGTGACGCGCCTGCGATGCAGTGATGAGTAACGACGAGAATGAAGCGAGGCATCCGTGACGCGCCTGCGATGCAGTGATGCATGACGATCACAATGAATTAAGGCATTCATGAAGCCAACGAAGCAGTGGATGCATGACGATCACAATGAATTAAGGCATTCATGAAGCCAACGAAGCAGTGGATGCATGACAACTGCAATGAATGAAATCATCCGTGAAGCTCCCAAGTAGTAAAGAATGCATGACAATTTCAACGAATGAAATCATCCGTGAAGCTCCCAGTCAGTGATACATGACAACTGCAGTGAATGAAATCATCCGTGAAGCTCCCAAGCAGTGATGCATGACAACTGCAGTGAATGAAACCATCCGTGAAGCTCCCAAGCGTGAATGCATGACAATTTCAACGAATGAAATCATCCATGAAGCCACCAATCAGTGATGCATGACAACTGCAACAAATGAAATCATCCGTGAAGCCACCGATGCAGTGATTCATAACGACGGCAATCAAGCCAGACGTTCGAGATGCTCCCGCGATTGTACCAGCGAACCTCCATGTGATACCATGACCAGTGTTTCCATGCATGACAACGGCTTCAAGAATCAACCCGAATCAATGCATCAGTGAAGCTGGCTATGCAGTGATGCTTGACGAAGACAATGAACGAGACATCCGTGACTCCAACGTTGCAGAGATTCATGCTGGAAATGAAGAGATACATGCGTGATACCGTCGAAGCTGTGATGTATGGCATCATATGTTAGGGAAAACTATTAGAAAATCAAGTCCCAAGCTTCGCCCATTTTGTGTGAAACCGGCAATGCAGTGATACATGCCATCCTCCGCGAGTAAAGCTTCCCGCGCAAAAGTCCCAATCCCCATCTACATGCGTGATGCCGGCAATGTTGTGTCACTAAGTCCATTTCAGAATAAATTGGTTTTTCAACCATATAAACCAATATCAACCATATCAACCAATTTCAACCATATAAAGAATAAATGCTTATTACTCATCTATATCGCTTGACGAACAGTGTCTCCTATCCCAAGTAGGCCATATTACAGAGTGTATGCTCATTCTGTATTGAAAGTGGTTCATTTTGTTATACTCGACCAGGCTCGTCATTTAAGGGGTGGGGGGCACCGGCCCCCAGCTTTTGAAAATACACTAAAAATGGTATATATATATATATATGCATTCATTGAGTGCAAAGTAAAAAAAGTGGATGTTCTTTGCCCCCCCTCCCCTAGAAAAAGTTGAAATGGAGGCCTTGTACTTGCCCTCCTCTCGAAGTGTTTACATGGACTTTTGAAACATTTTGTGTATGTTTGGTGAATTCCGGTATGGTGAAAACTTGGCACAAGTGTCACGAAATTCTAAGGCTGTCGAACCAAAATCTGGGAATCACTCTCCCATCCAACTAAGGGTCCTTAAAGTGTGTGAATAGGTGTTTTCTGAAATATGAAACTGAACTATGATCCACGGATAGGAAAACAAATCGGGAGGTTTTCAGGTTGATATTCCCACGGATCATTGACCGTAAATAAAACAGTTGACTGACTCTATTTTGAATACCATTCGGCCATTTCATATTCTATTTAAAAAAAAAATGAATATTTTCCAGCAGTGGAACGAATTGGGACAAGTTCAAAGATCAATCCGGCAGCGCCACCTACAGCGAGAGAGTAAACTATACGAACTATGATATTGAATTGGAAAAAAATAAAATTAAACGTGAAAATAAATAATTTTTTTTTCCAATTATAAATGAATACGGATAGACGAAAAAATAAAATAGCAAAATTATTCGATTGAATATTATCAAGGGGGGGGGGGGGGAAGAATAATAATTATTATTTTGAATTCATTCGTCATTTTATTTTGTTTGGCCACCATTATAATTATTATTTTACTTTCAAAGCCCCGTATGAAATAAAAAGAAAACATTCGCCGCATATTTCTGGGCTGGGAAAATCTGAAATGGCTGGTTATTAAATGGTGGGGTCCCAAGAGAAATTTTATACGCTTTTTTGACATGGGCATACACAAGAGTCACGCCCATGTTTTTGCTGTGGCTCTGGGAAGTATCGTGTCAATGCACTATAAGTGAATGGCTAGAGCCTTTAGATACGAGAAAAGAAGAGATAGTCAAGCTTTTTTGGGTTTTTTCTCGCTCTCTCTCTCTCTCTCTCTGTCTAAACTATTCAAATTTTTGCCATGTCTGCTGCAGGTCGTTGCATTTCTGAAAGCGTCGGTCATAGCTCTGAAAGTTCAAAGATATTTGATTCAATTATTATTATTATTATATTTGAATTCTATATGGTCGATGTAAATAGCCCCCTCCCCTCTAATGTGTATGCTCTGACAGAACTGTTTAAGCAAGCGTTTCTTTGAAGCTGGGAAAATCGCGTTTAGACTAGAACGGATTCATGATGTCAGAATGTCATTCAGACCAGAAAGGATCCAAAGAAAGACTGAACCGCGGTTTGATCAGAAAGGGTTCAGGAAAACTGAATAGGTTCTTTGCCAGAGAGGGTTTAAGAAGTCCGAAAAAAATGCGCGGAGACTGAATTGCATTCACACCAAAAAGAACCGGAAGAAATTGAATGATATTCAGACCAGAAAAAAAGAACGCGGAATCTGAATTTTTTTTCTAATAAAAAAGGATTCAAGAAAACTGGACAGCATTCTGATCAGAAAGAGTTCAAGGAGTGTGAATAGAATTCAGGCCAGAAAGACGTGAGGAGACGGAGTGACATTCAGAGCTGAAACGGACCGGAGGAGAATGAAAATGGAGTTCAGGCCGAAAATAACGCGGGGAGATTAAATGACATTCAGAACAGAAAGGACTTGGGAGACTGATTTTTTTTTTCTTCTAGTTAGAAAAGAAAAGATGGGAAGATAATTTATGGATGGTGTTCAGACCAAAAAGAGCTTGAAGAAGCTGAATAGCCATTACAAAAGAAATGGTTAGAGAAAATGAATTTCGTTAAGACCAGAAAGGACACGGGGAGGAAAATAATCGTTAAACACACACAAGAAAGGACGTGAAGGGAATGGATGGTATTCAACCATGAGATACGCAGTCTATATCACCACATGGAGATGTATATCACCAAATTAGAAAAGGAAAGGAATGAGAGTAGATGGGTGGTGTTTAGACCAAAAAGGACGTAAGAAGGCAAATGATCTTAAAGGGGGGGGGGAAGAGGATGGGTGATATTCAGACCGAGAGATATCCGGGCCACATCACAACATGGCAATATCGGCTCGGTATTCAGACCAGAAAGAACACGACGAAGCTGAATAGTCATTGGAAAAGAAATGATTGGAGAAAGTAGATGATGGAAAGACCAGAAAGGACGTGAGGAGGCACATGATAATTAGAAAATAAAGTATAAAAAGGAATGGATGATTGTTATAATAAGACAAAATGAAATAAGACAACCATAAGTATTCATTATGGGCAATGTATAACATTTTATCATGTATATACATCGTTTGTAATTGCATTTTTAATTGAGTTGATGTATTTTTGAAATATATGGCATCCATATTTGTTATGGGCATCTTTTTCTCAGCCATCTCATTGGGCATTTTGCCTGTTATAGTGTTGTATTTGTATTGTTAGACCAAAAAAGACTCGAATGGTCGGATGTTTATTAGAAAAGGAGGAACGGGAAGAGAATAGATGGACGGTATTCAGACCAGAAATAGGTTGAATATTCATTAGAAAATAAGTGATTTGAGATAATGAATGGTTTTCATACCAGAAAAGACACGAGGAGGCAAATTGCCATTAGAAAAGAAAGGACGGGAAGAGGATGGATGGATGATGTTCAGACTAGAAAAGAATCGAGGAGACCTAATGGTTATGACACCATAAATCACGGTAACACCAGTGAAAGGATCAGTTGTTCTGTAGATATGTTACGGTAAATGCGATAAATCTGTTATTATACATAAAAACCGGTAATTCTGCATACTTATCAATCGTCTTCGTAAGCTTGATAAATTTATCATTTTTACCGGTGAATATGAATAATACCCACACACACACGCTTCGTTGGTACATTTCATAAATACAAAAAACAACCATTTTTATCGGTGATTATGCATAATACCCAAGTGTAATTGGTGAATTTGATAAATATGAAAAAAAAAATTCCGAATGAATCTAGTAGGCTATGTGTGATGAATCTATTCGGACTCCGATAGCAAATTTTACGCTCGTACCGCGACATAATGACACAATACATGTACGAATTATCATGTTTAGCAACGACGCGACGCTTGGGTATTATGCATAATCGCCGGTAAAAATGATTAATTTCGAGAAATTTATCAAGTTTACTGATGATGCTTGGGTACTATGCATTATTCGCCGGTGAAAGCGATAAATTTAGGGAAATATATCAAACCTACCAGAATGCTTGGTAAGTATGCATAATAACCGGTTACTGTGCATGATAACCGCATTTATCACATTTATCGTAATGGATGCATTCCACGTTTATCGTGATCAAAAAACTGACATAAATACTATAGATGTAGGGAGGGTGGGAATGGGTGTCGGCGGTCGGGTGGCTTCGTGCATGGTCGGGAGTGGCGCGTCAGTTGGGGCCCTTGTTGCGAGGCGTCCGTGTTTTTCTTGGTGGGGGTGGTGTCCCCGTCCTGAGGCGGGTTCTCTCTCGTGTCCGCGGTGGAGGTTCGTGGGGATGGTCGGGGGTCTCCCTTCGCGGGGCGTGTTGGGCGTTGTGGGCCGCACCGGCGGGGCTGAGGGGGGATTGCTCCCGCGGTGCTGTCCTGGTTAGTCGAGCGGTGATGTGCCCTGGGATTGGGGGTGTGGTTGTGCTGCTTGGGGGTTGGCGGGATGTTGGTCCCGGCCGGCTTGCCGGTTTTAGTTTTTTTCCGGCACTCTCACGATCTCACGATCAATGAGCTTATATCGCAAAAGCGACAGAGCCTGGGCGTGCTCGGTTCTATACTATACTATACTATACTATAGATGTTAGTGATCGATGAGACAGCCGTATGTACCGAGATGCAATGGGAGAGGTAGTACAAATACCGAATGTCCCAAACAATGCCAAGAAAAAAACACATAGCCTTTATTCAGCTTATCGTGAATTTTTACTGTTCCAACGCTAGGTCACTACTATCATTAGCGTAGTACACGTATGTAGACGATAACGGGAATTATTGCTACATACTACTTGCTTCAAATCGTAATAATGTGACATACAATCAGCAATATTTTCCCACATTACGGGTATTCACAGCTCGCGTAAGTAAGTCATTAGAAGGAACATGTGTTTTGCTAATTTACGCGTTCCTAATGAAGTTATTTTCTGATTATCTTCAACGTATCATTAAACACATCAACCTTGCCATCTGACGAAAATTAATAGAATTATCCCAATTCATAAATCAGGTTCTCTTTCAAATCCTCTTAATTTCAGACCCGTCGCTATCACCTCTACCTGCTGCAAGCTTTTTGAGCACATAGTTGCCAAGGAAATCCGCTCACACCTCGATTCAATAAACTTCTTTTCTCAAATCAGTACGGCTTTCGACCATCTATATCAGTAACTACCGAATTAGCTCTTTTCATACATGATTTATCGAGCAGTATCGACAAAAACATCCAAACGGATGTAGTTTTCTTGGATTTCTCTAAAGCTTTTGACAGGGTGCCCCACAATAAACTTCTTCTTAAACTCCAAAACCTTGGGCTATGTGTTCAACTGCTTAAATGGGTGGAAGCCTTCCTTACCAACCGCAGTCAGTTTGTTTCCTTCAAGGACCAGAACTCCCCATTCCTCCAAGTTGAGTCTGGCACACCCCAGGGATCGGTCCTCCCGCCATTGTTGTTTTTGATTTACATTAACGATCTCCCAAACTCCATCAGTTGTCATATTAGACTCTTTGCAGATGATTGCGTCATCTACCACACGGTGCACAACGAATATGACCAAGCATTTCTCCAAAATAACCTCAACATTGTCTCTCAATGGTGCTCGTCCTGGCAATTACCCCTTAATTCCTCAAAAACAGTTTTTATGAGAAATACTCGCAAAAGATTTCCCTCGTTTCTTCTTACACTATCGATAACTCCTCGATCACCGAAATTTCTAGTTATAAATATCTGAGTGTAATTACTTCTGCCTACCTCCGTTGGAATCTCCATGTTGATTACCTCTTTCATAAGTGTTTCCAAAAACTCTTTTTTCTTCGTCGGAACCTCAAAAACTCCCCCCGTCACCTCAGACATCTCTGCTTCCAAACCTACATCCTTCCTCTATTCTCATATGTCTGTGAAATCTGGGACCCCTATACTCTCTCCAATATAGACAAATTAGAATCTATTCAAAGTAAATCCGCCCGCTTCATTCTTAACTGTTGGCCATCCTCTGCCTCCGTCACTGAGCTCAAGCGCCAACTCAATATGCAACCGCTTTTTACCCGTAGATATATCTCTCGGTTATCCTTCCTTAAAATTCTTCACGGTCATTTTCATATCGAAAGCTCGAACCTTATAACTCCGGCTTCATACTTTTCAAATACTTTTCAAAAAGAATTAACCCTTCACAGAAATCGAAACCCATCTTTGCATCCACAGATTGTTTCAAATTTAGTTTCTTTCCTCGAACAATAACCGACTGGAACAACCTTCCCCCCAAACATTATTGATTGTGAAACAATTTCCGATTTTCCTTGTGACATCAATCATCTCTGTCTAACTTCATCACCGCATTCCCTTGTATAGGCCTCGGTTAACCAATATTGAATAAATAATAAATAAAGTTTGTTTCAGACTTTAACGCATAAACACTGCAAAAAGAAAGAAAAAAAGGTACAGAATACGCAACATACATTCACTGTAGAAGCCAGAAATGATCATCTTACAATTATTTTTCTGAAATATTCTTCGTCAGATATAACTTTTCATTTTCTTTGAGTTCCATTTCCACGAAACACTAGAAAAACACGAAAAATAAAAAATTACTAGAGAGGTTATATAACCTTGAACTTCATTTACAGCCAAAAATTGGATTTGTTTCTTTGTCTTGGGTAAAGTGGCAATGTATGAATTCCTGAAATGCGCAAGAAAAAGAAGAATCGAGCTCTTTGATGTTTTCCGACAGTCAGTTTCCACGTGCTTTCGCTGCAATTTTCGAAAAAAAAACGTATTGAGAGCTTTCTCTCGAGGTGGACACACAGCCGCAAGAATTTCACTTTACATATCCTTTAAAAATTAGAGATACAAGAAATAAAGTAGCGCAAGAGAGAAGATCCACAGAGAAAAATGAAACAAGTAAATTAGGTAATTTACTAATAAAAAAATATGGTAATTGCACTCACTGTTCAGCCATTTGTGTCAGACAAGAGAATTCGGAATGGAATCTCGTATAGCCACTTTCGATTATTTCAAGTTGATGTACGTAGTTTTCGTCTTGATATTGCGATCTCTACGGATGTTTCGACATTTATTTTTTGATACAGTAGAACCTCCCGATAACGGACACCCATGGGACCAAAATTTTGTCCGCCAATGGGGAGGTACGACGTACAGTGGAAATTCATTTATACGACTTTCACATTTATACGACGATTGGCTTCGGTCAATTAGTTCCTATAAATATTAATGTTGTTAAAATGCATTTGTTACTGTGCCTGTGTGAAAGTGAACACCAGTGCGGTAGTTGTGCATAATCACTAATTGTCTCAATAGAGAAAGCCTCATTTGAAATTTCACTACACTTTCCCCTGCGATTATGCGTAATTCTCAAATAAAGTTTGAAAGTCTGATAAATACGGAAAATATTTATAACCTTTCTTCTCTTCATTAAACCAATTAATTATTTTTACCCGTGTAGGATACGCGCACAACACGTATTTTGCAATAAAAATTGAATTAAATTAAAATAAGTGTGAAGAAGAATAAAACATTCATTGCATTATCAGTCTTGTAATGTTGGCTTTCGTCGCACGTTTCAACAAACAAAATCAACACATTATTATTCGAATTCACCATCCTGGACCATAGTTACCTTCAGTTAATTAAATGATTAATTGATGAACACGGGACCGGGGATTAGAGAAGTGTCCGCTAATGGGAGGTGTTCGTTAACGGGGAGTGTCCGCTAGGGGAGGTTCCACTGTATCCTATTTTTTTTTTGTCGTATGAGTGCCTATTTAGGTAATTATTTATGACCATTCAGTGTTTTCATGTTTAAATTCAATTAAATAAAGCTTTCCTCGCAATATTTCATTTCCTAGTGATTATTCGGTCCCATTTAGTTCTAATAACCACTTCTCTTCATTATTGTTTCTTTGTGTTACTATTCTTTTCTGTTTAATCTGATAAATGTTCAGTCTCATAGTGCATTTTGTTGTTGGAATTCCTTAGTTTTTTCACATTCTTTCTGATCTGAAGGTAAATCTCTTCTGGTCTTAATGTCATACATTATTTTCATGCAACATTTTATTTCTCTCATATCCGTTTGGGATTAAATGATTCTTTTTACGTCCTCTCACGCTCTTTTAGGTCTGAAACCACTCGCTTTTCCTCACGTCCTCTCAGTTCAAAGACCAATTTCATTCTTCTTGCGTCTTCTCAGGTTTCCTCACGTCTTTTTAGGTATGAGACGACACTTTTTTTAAGCCATATATTTGGGGAAAAGACATTCATTTTTCTCACGTCTCTTCTTGCGTTTTCTCAGAACTCCTCACGCCCTTTCACGTCTAAAGCCACTTATTTCCCTCACGTCCTCTTAGTTCGAAGACCATTCATTTTTCTTGGTTTCCTCACATTCTCTTAGGTATGAGACCACTCGTTTATCCTCACGAACATTAAGGTCTAGGGCCACTCGTTTATCCGCACGTCCTTTTGCGTTGGAGACCACTCGCTTTTTTTAACCACTTCTTGCGTTCTATCTCGTTTACTCTCGCCTTCTTAGAACTGAGACCACTCGTTCTTCGTCGACTCCTCTTAGGAATAAGGCATTCATTCTTCTCCCATTGTTTTAGATCGAAGACCGTTCATTTTTCTTGCGTCTTCTCAGATTTCCTCACATCCTCTTAGATCTTAGACTACTCTTTATCTCACGTCCTCTTAGGAATAAGACATTAATTCTTCTCACATCCTCTTACATCGAAGACCATTTATTCTTCTTGGGTTTCCTCACATCCTTTTAGGCCTAAGACCATTCTTTCTTTTCGCTTTCTTCCAGCTCTAATGTCATTCATTTTATTAAGTCCTGTTGGGTCTAAGATCATTCATTCTTCTCGCCTCTTTCCACGTCTGAGGAAATTCATTTTTCTGACGCATTCATTCTCTATTTTTTCTCCCGTCTTCTCAATTCTAAGAACATTCTTTCATCTCGATTACTCTCGGGACTAAGACCGTTCATTCTTCTCACATCCATTCAACCTTTCACTCTTTTTTTTTTCTTTCATATCTCCTCGACTTATTTATTAAGGTTACCAATGCTTCAATACCCAGTTTATTCGTATCTTTTATAATCTAACGACGTCGATATACATTTAAGTTTTCGTAAAATTATAATATCGTTCAGCTTACAAGCTTTCCTCTTTCTGGTCTTAAAATCATTCGGTAGAAACTTTTTCCTTCCGTGTTTCATGCATTTTTCAGGTCTAGTCATATGTACGTCAAGGGTTTTCCCACAGTTAGGTTTCACATCCCACTCTGTAACATTATCACTGAAAACCCGCTTATTTTACGACCAGTTCGATCTATTTCGTCTTTTCAATATCATGTGCTGAAAACTAAACCAAAAAGACGAGAACTCGTTAACTTCCACGCATAATCACATTAAAAGTAGTTTTTTGTTTTTTCAATCATTTTCCACCAGTGATCGTGAGGTCGCTCGGTAAAATTTCAATCAGTAATATCATTACATTCGCGGTAGGAGGCACTTCTCGAATGAGTCGCACATACACGAATAATTATAAGAAGAAAAACACTGTAAACCGACAGGTTTTTCTCAATCACCAATCAGTATTGTGAGTGAATAACCTATTTCCTATTAAGAGTCCGACGAAATTCGACGTGATGCCGATTCGTGGCATCCAGCCGCGATTCTACACAACGTCCTATAGACAAGGGCACGTCTTATAGACTACGCCTAAATTACGCTCCAGAGTGACTGACGGCTAGCGTAAGTAAGTAGGTTACTAGGATTTATATCAGTTGCAAGCCATCAACATCTGCTCCATCGACTTCCTGATCCGTGCTTTAGATGGAAAAAATATAAAAAATGTGGAACTCGGTTTTTATAGCCTCGGAAGAACTATAGTTAGTATTCTTCAGCGGGAAGCATGGGGCATTTAATTTCATGTGTTTTATGCAGAGCTGTCCTTAAGGGGGATGGGGGTACGACAGATAAAGTCCCCATGCCTTGTGGAGTCACGGTGAATTATTAGGAGCTTTCACGAATTCTAGAATGATTTCTTTCATTAATTCAAAATTCACATCAATTTTGGAATTTATTTCTTCCCTCAATTCTTACTTTTCATCAATTCTGGTATTTTTCTTCCACCAATATTTACTTTTCATCAATTCTGGAATTTTTTCTTCCAACCATTCCTATTCTTCATCAATTCTGGAATTTTTTCTTCCACCAATTCTTATTCTTCATCAATTCCGGAATTTCTTCTTCTTCGTCAATTCTTATTTTTCATCAATTCTGGAATTGTTTCTTTCCTGAATTCTAGAATTTTTTCTTCCATCAATACTTACTTTTCATCAATTCTGGAATTTTTTCTTCCATCAATACTTACTTTCCATCAATTCTGGAATTTTTACTTCTTCGTCAATTGTTACTTTTCATCAATTCTGGAATTTTTTCTTCTTCCTCAATTGTTACTTTTCATCAATTCTGAAATTTTTTCTTCCAACCATTCTCATTCTTCATCAATTCTGGAATTTTTTCTTCCACCAATTCTTATTCTTCATCAATTCCGGAATTTCTTCTTCTTCGTCAATTCTTATTTTTCATCAATTCTGGAATTGTTTCTTTCCTGAATTCTAGAATTTTTTCTTCCATCAATACTTACTTTCCATCAATTCTGGAATTTTTTCTTCTTCGTCAATTGTTACTTTTCATCAATTCTGGAATTTTTTCTTCTTCCTCAATTGTTACTTTTCTTCAATTCTGGAATTTTTTCTTCTTCCTCAATTGTTACTTTTCTTCAATTCTGGAATTTTTTCTTCTTCCTCAATTGTTACTTTTCTTCAATGCTGGAATTTTTTCTTCTTCGTCAATTGTTACTTTTCTTCAATTCTGGAATTTTTTCTTCTTCCTCAATTGTTACTTTTCATCAATTCTGGAATTTTTTCTTCCACCAATTCTTATTCTTCATCAACTCCGGAATTTCTTCTTCTTCGTCAATTCTTATTTTTCATCAATTCTGGAATTGTTTCTTTCCTGAATTCTAGAATTTTTTCTTCCATCAATACTTACTTTTCATCAATTCTGGAATTTTTTCTTCCATCAATACTTACTTTCCATCAATTCTGGAATTTTTACTTCTTCGTCAATTGCTACTTTTCTTCAATTCTGGAATTTTTTCTTCTTCCTCAATTGTTACTTTTCTTCAATTCTGGAATTTTTTCTCCTTGATCAATTGTTACTTTTCTTTAATTCTGGAATTTTTCCTTCTTCCTCAATTGTTACTTTTCATCAATTCTGAAATTTTTTCTTCCAACCATTCTCATTCTTCATCAATTCTGGAATTTTTTCTTCCACCAATTCTTATTCTTCATCAATTCCGGAATTTCTTCTTCTTCGTCAATTCTTATTTTTCATCAATTCTGGAATTGTTTCTTTCCTGAATTCTAGAATTTTTTCTTCCATCAATACTTACTTTCCATCAATTCTGGAATTTTTTCTTCTTCGTCAATTGTTACTTTTCATCAATTCTGGAATTTTTTCTTCTTCCTCAATTGTTACTTTTCTTCAATTCTGGAATTTTTTCTTCTTCCTCAATTGTTACTTTTCTTCAATTCTGGAATTTTTTCTTCTTCCTCAATTGTTACTTTTCTTCAATGCTGGAATTTTTTCTTCTTCGTCAATTGTTACTTTTCTTCAATTCTGGAATTTTTTCTTCCACCAATTCTTATTCTTCATCAACTCCGGAATTTCTTCTTCTTCGTCAATTCTTATTTTTCATCAATTCTGGAATTGTTTCTTTCCTGAATTCTAGAATTTTTTCTTCCATCAATACTTACTTTTCATCAATTCTGGAATTTTTTCTCCCATCAATACTTACTTTCCATCAATTCTGGAATTTTTACTTCTTCGTCAATTGTTACTTTTCATCAATTCTGGAATTTTTTCTTCTTCCTCAATTGTTACTTTTCATCAATTCTGGAATTTTTTCTTCCACCAATTCTTATTCTTCATCAACTCCGGAATTTCTTCTTCTTCGTCAATTCTTATTTTTCATCAATTCTGGAATTGTTTCTTTCCTGAATTCTAGAATTTTTTCTTCCATCAATACTTACTTTTCATCAATTCTGGAATTTTTTCTCCCATCAATACTTACTTTCCATCAATTCTGGAATTTTTACTTCTTCGTCAATTGTTACTTTTCATCAATTCTGGAATTTTTTCTTCTTCCTCAATTGTTACTTTTCATCAATTCTGGAATTTTTTCTTCTTCCTCAATTGTTAATTTTCTTCAATGCTGGAATTTTTTCTTCTTCGTCAATTGTTACTTTTCTTCAATTCTGGAATTTTTTCTTCTTCCTCAATTGTTACTTTTCTTCAATTCTGGAATTTTTTCTCCTTGATCAATTGTTACTTTTCTTTAATTCTGGAATTTTTTCTTCTTCCTCAATTGTTACTTTTCATCAATTCTGAAATTTTTTCTTCCAACCATTCTCATTCTTCATCAATTCTGGAATTTTTTCTTCCACCAATTCTTATTCTTCATCAATTCCGGAATTTCTTCTTCTTCGTCAATTCTTATTTTTCATCAATTCTTATTTTTCATCAATTCTGGAATTGTTTCTTTCCTGAATTCTAGAATTTTTTCTTCCATCAATACTTACTTTCCATCAATTCTGGAATTTTTTCTTCTTCGTCAATTGTTACTTTTCTTCAATTCTGGAATTTTTTCTTCTTCCTCAATTGTTACTTTTCTTCAATTCTGGAATTTTTTCTTCTTCCTCAATTGTTACTTTTCTTCAATGCTGGAATTTTTTCTTCTTCGTCAATTGTTACTTTTCTTCAATTCTGGAATTTTTTCTTCTTCCTCAATTGTTACTTTTCATCAATTCTGGAATTTTTTCTTCCAGCAATTCTTATTCTTCATCAACTCCGGAATTTCTTCTTCTTCGTCAATTCTTATTTTTCATCAATTCTGGAATTGTTTCTTTCCTGAATTCTAGAATTTTTTCTTCTTCCTCAATTGTTACTTTTCATCAATTCTGGAATTTTTTCTTCCAGCAATTCTTATTCTTCATCAACTCCGGAATTTCTTCTTCTTCGTCAATTCTTATTTTTCATCAATTCTGGAATTGTTTCTTTCCTGAATTCTAGAATTTTTTCTTCCATCAATACTTACTTTCCATCAATTCTGGAATTTTTACTTCTTCGTCAATTGTTACTTTTCATCAATTCTGGAATTTTTTCTTCTTCCTCAATTGTTACTTTTCTTCAATTCTGGAATTTTTTCTTCTTCCTCAATTGTTACTTTTCTTCAATTCTGGAATTTTTTCTTCTTCCTCAATTGTTAATTTTCTTCAATGCTGGAATTTTTTCTTCTTCCTCAATTGTTACTTTTCTTCAATTCTGGAATTTTTTCTTCTTCCTCAATTGTTACTTTTCTTCAATTCTGGAATTTTTTCTTCTTCCTCAATTGTTACTTTTCTTTAATTCTGGAATTTTTTCTTCTTCCTCAATTGTTACTTTTCATCAATTCTGAAATTTTTTCTTCCACCAATTCTTATTCTTCATCAATTCCGGAATTTCTTCTTCTTCGTCAATTCTTATTTTTCATCAATTCTAGAATTTTTTCTTCCATCAATACTTACTTTCCATCAATTCTGGAATTTTTTCTTCTTCGTCAATTGTTACTTTTCATCAATTCTGGAATTTTTTCTTCTTCCTCAATTGTTACTTTTCTTCAATTCTGGAATTTTTTCTTCTTCCTCAATTGTTACTTTTCTTCAATTCTGGAATTTTTTCTTCTTCCTCAATTGTTACTTTTCTTCAATGCTGGAATTTTTTCTTCTTCGTCAATTGTTACTTTTCTTCAATTCTGGAATTTTTTCTTCTTCCTCAATTGTTACTTTTCATCAATTCTGGAATTTTTTCTTCCACCAATTCTTATTCTTCATCAACTCCGGAATTTCTTCTTCTTCGTCAATTCTTATTTTTCATCAATTCTGGAATTGTTTCTTTCCTGAATTCTAGAATTTTTTCTTCCATCAATACTTACTTTTCATCAATTCTGGAATTTTTTCTTCCATCAATACTTACTTTCCATCAATTCTGGAATTTTTACTTCTTCGTCAATTGTTACTTTTCATCAATTCTGGAATTTTTTCTTCTTCCTCAATTGTTACTTTTCATCAATTCTGGAATTTTTTCTTCTTCCTCAATTGTTAATTTTCTTCAATGCTGGAATTTTTTCTTCTTCGTCAATTGTTACTTTTCTTCAATTCTGGAATTTTTTCTTCTTCCTCAATTGTTACTTTTCTTCAATTCTGGAATTTTTTCTCCTTGATCAATTGTTACTTTTCTTTAATTCTGGAATTTTTTCTTCTTCCTCAATTGTTACTTTTCATCAATTCTGAAATTTTTTCTTCCAACCATTCTCATTCTTCATCAATTCTGGAATTTTTTCTTCCACCAATTCTTATTCTTCATCAATTCCGGAATTTCTTCTTCTTCGTCAATTCTTATTTTTCATCAATTCTTATTTTTCATCAATTCTGGAATTGTTTCTTTCCTGAATTCTAGAATTTTTTCTTCCATCAATACTTACTTTCCATCAATTCTGGAATTTTTTCATCTTCGTCAATTGTTACTTTTCATCAATTCTGGAATTTTTTCTTCTTCCTCAATTGTTACTTTTCTTCAATTCTGGAATTTTTTCTTCTTCCTCAATTGTTACTTTTCTTCAATTCTGGAATTTTTTCTTCTTCCTCAATTGTTACTTTTCTTCAATGCTGGAATTTTTTCTTCTTCGTCAATTGTTACTTTTCTTCAATTCTGGAATTTTTTCTTCTTCCTCAATTGTTACTTTTCATCAATTCTGGAATTTTTTCTTCCACCAATTCTTATTCTTCATCAACTCCGGAATTTCTTCTTCTTCGTCAATTCTTATTTTTCATCAATTCTGGAATTGTTTCTTTCCTGAATTCTAGAATTTTTTCTTCCATCAATACTTACTTTTCATCAATTCTGGAATTTTTTCTTCCATCAATACTTACTTTCCATCAATTCTGGAATTTTTACTTCTTCGTCAATTGCTACTTTTCTTCAATTCTGGAATTTTTTCTTCTTCCTCAATTGTTACTTTTCTTCAATTCTGGAATTTTTTCTCCTTGATCAATTGTTACTTTTCTTTAATTCTGGAATTTTTCCTTCTTCCTCAATTGTTACTTTTCTTCAATTCTGGAATTTTTTCTTCTTCCTCAATTGTTACTTTTCTTCAATGCTGGAATTTTTTCTTCTTCGTCAATTGTTACTTTTCTTCAATTCTGGAATTTTTTCTTCTTCCTCAATTGTTACTTTTCTTCAATGCTGGAATTTTTTCTTCTTCGTCAATTGTTACTTTTCTTCAATTCTGGAATTTTTTCTTCTTCCTCAATTGTTACTTTTCATCAATTCTGGAATTTTTTCTTCCAGCAATTCTTATTCTTCATCAACTCCGGAATTTCTTCTTCTTCGTCAATTCTTATTTTTCATCAATTCTGGAATTGTTTCTTTCCTGAATTCTAGAATTTTTTCTTCTTCCTCAATTGTTACTTTTCATCAATTCTGGAATTTTTTCTTCCAGCAATTCTTATACTTCATCAACTCCGGAATTTCTTCTTCTTCGTCAATTCTTATTTTTCATCAATTCTGGAATTGTTTCTTTCCTGAATTCTAGAATTTTTTCTTCCATCAATACTTACTTTCCATCAATTCTGGAATTTTTACTTCTTCGTCAATTGTTACTTTTCATCAATTCTGGAATTTTTTCTTCTTCCTCAATTGTTACTTTTCTTCAATTCTGGAATTTTTTCTTCTTCCTCAATTGTTACTTTTCTTCAATTCTGGAATTTTTTCTTCTTCCTCAATTGTTAATTTTCTTCAATGCTGGAATTTTTTCTTCTTCCTCAATTGTTACTTTTCTTCAATTCTGGAATTTTTTCTTCTTCCTCAATTGTTACTTTTCTTCAATTCTGGAATTTTTTCTTCTTCCTCAATTGTTACTTTTCTTTAATTCTGGAATTTTTTCTTCTTCCTCAATTGTTACTTTTCATCAATTCTGAAATTTTTTCTTCCACCAATTCTTATTCTTCATCAATTCCGGAATTTCTTCTTCTTCGTCAATTCTTATTTTTCATCAATTCTAGAATTTTTTCTTCCATCAATACTTACTTTCCATCAATTCTGGAATTTTTTCTTCTTCGTCAATTGTTACTTTTCATCAATTCTGGAATTTTTTCTTCTTCCTCAATTGTTACTTTTCTTCAATTCTGGAATTTTTTCTTCTTCCTCAATTGTTACTTTTCTTCAATTCTGGAATTTTTTCTTCTTCCTCAATTGTTACTTTTCTTCAATGCTGGAATTTTTTCTTCTTCGTCAATTGTTACTTTTCTTCAATTCTGGAATTTTTTCTTCTTCCTCAATTGTTACTTTTCATCAATTCTGGAATTTTTTCTTCCACCAATTCTTATTCTTCATCAACTCCGGAATTTCTTCTTCTTCGTCAATTCTTATTTTTCATCAATTCTGGAATTGTTTCTTTCCTGAATTCTAGAATTTTTTCTTCCATCAATACTTACTTTTCATCAATTCTGGAATTTTTTCTTCCATCAATACTTACTTTCCATCAATTCTGGAATTTTTTCTTCTTCCTCAATTGTTACTTTTCATCAATTCTGGAATTTTTTCTTCTTCCTCAATTGTTAATTTTCTTCAATGCTGGAATTTTTTCTTCTTCGTCAATTGTTACTTTTCTTCAATTCTGGAATTTTTTCTTCTTCCTCAATTGTTACTTTTCTTCAATTCTGGAATTTTTTCTCCTTGATCAATTGTTACTTTTCTTTAATTCTGGAATTTTTTCTTCTTCCTCAATTGTTACTTTTCATCAATTCTGAAATTTTTTCTTCCAACCATTCTCATTCTTCATCAATTCTGGAATTTTTTCTTCCACCAATTCTTATTCTTCATCAATTCCGGAATTTCTTCTTCTTCGTCAATTCTTATTTTTCATCAATTCTTATTTTTCATCAATTCTGGAATTGTTTCTTTCCTGAATTCTAGAATTTTTTCTTCCATCAATACTTACTTTCCATCAATTCTGGAATTTTTTCATCTTCGTCAATTGTTACTTTTCATCAATTCTGGAATTTTTTCTTCTTCCTCAATTGTTACTTTTCTTCAATTCTGGAATTTTTTCTTCTTCCTCAATTGTTACTTTTCTTCAATTCTGGAATTTTTTCTTCTTCCTCAATTGTTACTTTTCTGCAATGCTGGAATTTTTTCTTCTTCGTCAATTGTTACTTTTCTTCAATTCTGGAATTTTTTCTTCTTCCTCAATTGTTACTTTTCATCAATTCTGGAATTTTTTCTTCCACCAATTCTTATTCTTCATCAACTCCGGAATTTCTTCTTCTTCGTCAATTCTTATTTTTCATCAATTCTGGAATTGTTTCTTTCCTGAATTCTAGAATTTTTTCTTCCATCAATACTTACTTTTCATCAATTCTGGAATTTTTTCTTCCATCAATACTTACTTTCCATCAATTCTGGAATTTTTACTTCTTCGTCAATTGTTACTTTTCATCAATTCTGGAATTTTTTCTTCTTCCTCAATTGTTACTTTTCTTCAATTCTGGAATTTTTTCTTCTTCCTCAATTGTTACTTTTCTTCAATTCTGGAATTTTTTCTTCTTCCTCAATTGTTAATTTTCTTCAATGCTGGAATTTTTTCTTCTTCCTCAATTGTTACTTTTCTTCAATTCTGGAATTTTTTCTTCTTCCTCAATTGTTACTTTTCTTCAATTCTGGAATTTTTTCTTCTTCCTCAATTGTTACTTTTCTTTAATTCTGGAATTTTTTCTTCCACCAATTCTTATTCTTCATCAATTCCGGAATTTCTTCTTCTTCGTCAATTCTTATTTTTCATCAATTCTGGAATTTTTTCTTCCATCAATACTTACTTTCCATCAATTCTGGAATTTTTACTTTTTCGTCAATTGTTACTTTTCATCAATTCTGGAATTTTTTCTTCTTCCTCAATAGTTACTTTTCTTCAATTCTGGAATTTTTTCTTCTTCGTCAATTGTTACTTTTCTTCAATTCTGGAATTTTTTCTTCTTCCTCAATTGTTACTTCTCATCAATTCCGGAATTTTTTCTTCCAACCATTCTTATTCTTCATCAATTCTGGAATTGTTTCTTTCCTGAATTCTAGAATTTTTTCTTCCATCAATACTTACTTTCCATCAATTCTGGAATTTTTTCTTCTTCGTCAATTGTTACTTTTCTTCAATTCTGGAATTTTTTCTTCTTCCTCAATTGTTACTTTTCTTCAATTCTGGAATTTTTTCTTCTTCCTCAATTGTTACTTTTCATCAATTCTGGAATTTTTTCTTCTTGCTCAATTGTTACTTTTCTTCAATTCTGGAATTTTTTCTTCTTCCTCAATTGTTACTTTTCTTCAATTCTGGAATTTTTTCTTCTTCCTCAATTGTTACTTTTCATCAATTCTGGAATTTTTTCTTCTTCCTCAATTGTTACTTTTCATCAATTCTGGAATTTTTTCTTCCACCAATTCTTATTCTTCATCAACTCCGGAATTTCTTCTTCTTCGTCAATTCTTATTTTTCATCAATTCTGGAATTGTTTCTTTCCTGAATTCTAGAATTTTTTCTTCCATCAATACTTACTTTTCATCAATTCTGGAATTTTTTCTTCCATCAATACTTACTTTCCATCAATTTTGGAATTTTTACTTCTTCGTCAATTGTTACTTTTCATCAATTCTGGAATTTTTTCTTCTTCCTCAATTGTTACTTTTCTTCAATTCTGGAATTTTTTCTTCTTCCTCAATTGTTACTTTTCTTCAATTCTGGAATTTTTTCTTCTTCCTCAATTGTTAATTTTCTTCAATGCTGGAATTTTTTCTTCTTCGTCAATTGTTACTTTTCTTCAATTCTGGAATTTTTTCTTCTTCCTCAATTGTTACTTTTCTTCAATTCTGGAATTTTTTCTTCTTCCTCAATTGTTACTTTTCATCAATTCTGGAATTTTTTCTTCTTCCTCAATTGTTACTTTTCTTCAATTCTGGAATTTTTTCTTCTTCCTCAATTGTTACTTTTCTTCAATTCTGGAATTTTTTCTTCTTCCTCAATTGTTACTTTTCATCAATTCTGGAATTTTTTCTTCTTCCTCAATTGTTACTTTTCATCAATTCTGTAATTTTTTCTTCCACCAATTCTTATTCTTCATCAACTCCGGAATTTCTTCTTCTTCGTCAATTCTTATTTTTCATCAATTCTGGAATTGTTTCTTTCCTGAATTCTAGAATTTTTTCTTCCATCAATACTTACTTTTCATCAATTCTGGAATTTTTTCTTCCATCAATACTTACTTTCCATCAATTCTGGAATTTTTACTTCTTCGTCAATTGTTACTTTTCATCAATTCTGGAATTTTTTCTTCTTCCTCAATTGTTACTTTTCTTCAATTCTGGAATTTTTTCTTCTTCCTCAATTGTTACTTTTCTTCAATTCTGGAATTTTTTCTTCTTCCTCAATTGTTAATTTTCTTCAATGCTGGAATTTTTTCTTCTTCGTCAATTGTTACTTTTCTTCAATTCTGGAATTTTTTCTTCTTCCTCAATTGTTACTTTTCTTCAATTCTGGAATTTTTTCTCCTTGATCAATTGTTACTTTTCTTTAATTCTGGAATTTTTTCCTCTTCCTCAATTGTTACTTTTCATCAATTCTGAAATTTTTTCTTCCACCAATTCTTATTCTTCATCAATTCCGGAATTTCTTCTTCTTCGTCAATTCTTATTTTTCATCAATTCTGGAATTTTTTCTTCCATCAATACTTACTTTCCATCAATTCTGGAATTTTTACTTCTTCGTCAATTGTTAATTTTCATCAATTCTGGAATTTTTTCTTCTTCCTCAATTGTTACTTTGCTTCTTCCTCAATTGTTACTTTGCTTCTTCCTCAATTGTTACTTTTCTTCAATTCTGGAATTTTTTCTTCTTCCTCAATAGTTACTTTTCTTCAATTCTGGAATTTTTTCTTCTTCGTCAATTGTTACTTTTCTTCAATTCTGGAATTTTTTCTTCTTCCTCAATTGTTACTTCTCATCAATTCCGGAATTTTTTCTTCCAACCATTCTTATTCTTCATCAATTCTGGAATTTTTTCTTCCACCAATTCTGGAATTTTTTCTTCCAACCATTCTCATTCTTCATCAATTCTGGAATTTTTTCTTCCACCAATTCTTATTCTTCATCAATTCCGGAATTTCTTCTTCTTCGTCAATTCTTATTTTTCATCAATTCTGGAATTGTTTCTTTCCTGAATTCTAGAATTTTTTCTTCCATCAATACTTACTTTCCATCAATTCTGGAATTTTTTCTTCTTCGTCAATTGTTACTTTTCATCAATTCTGGAATTTTTTCTTCTTCCTCAATTGTTACTTTTCTTCAATTCTGGAATTTTTTCTTCTTCGTCAATTGTTACTTTTCTTCAATTCTGGAATTTTTTCTTCTTCCTCAATTGTTACTTCTCATCAATTCCGGAATTTTTTCTTCCAACCATTCTCATTCTTCATCAATTCTGGAATTTTTTCTTCCACCAATTCTTATTCTTCATCAATTCCGGAATTTTTTCTTCCACCAATTCTTATTTTTCATCAATTCTGGAATTGTTTCTTTCCTGAATTCTAGAATTTTTTCTTCCATCAATACCTACTTTCCATCAATTCTGGAATTTTTTCTTCTTCCTCAATTGTTACTTTTCTTCAATTCTGGAATTTTTTCTTCTTCCTCAATTGTTACTTTTCTTGAATTCTGGAATTTTTTCTCCCATCAATACTTACTTTCCATCAATTCTGGAATTTTTACTTCTTCGTCAATTGTTACTTTTCATCAATTCTGGAATTTTTTCTTCTTCCTCAATTGTTACTTTTCATCAATTCTGGAATTTTTTCTTCTTCCTCAATTGTTACTTTTCTTCAATGCTGGAATTTTTCCTTCTTCGTCAATTGTTACTTTTCTTCAATTCTGGAATTTTTTCTCCTTCCTCAATTGTTACTTTTCTTTAATTCTGGAATTTTTTCTTCTTCCTCAATTGTTACATCTCATTAGTTATCCAAAGTCCAATTGTTATATCTCATTAGTGGAGTTAAGCTTATTAGTTTCTGGAATTTTCTTTGATTAGTTTCTAAAATTTTCCTTAATTAGTTTCTGGAATTGCTTTTTCTGATTCTGAACTTTCATTTCGAAAATTAGCAAAGTCATGCACGCGTCGAATTGGGTAGCGGTCGGGTTTCGTTCTGGCATTCAACATGCGATAATCCTCGCAACAACGCCATCCTCCATCTGCTTTCGCAACCATATGCAAAGGGCTGGCCCAATTGCTTTTGAAGGGCCGTCACCAACCTTAACTTTCCATGTAAGCGGCGAATTCGCGTTTAGCGATAGTAAGCTTGTCCTGTGCCAAACGTCTGGCCTTGACAAACACAGGTGGGCCTATCGTCTCTATAAAATAAGTAACGTTATGTTTAACGGACTTTGTCGAGAAATGTATCTTAGTCAGTTCGGGAAATTTTGATAACAGTTTATGATAATCAGTAGTATCATGCATAGCAAATGTCACACCAGTGGAGGGTACTTCTGCCCTGGATCCGGATATGGACATTTTTGAATCTTGTGAAACTAATCGACATTTGTTCATGTCAACCAAAAAGCTGTATCGACTAAGAAAATCAGCGCCTAGGATTGGCTTAGTGATTGAGGCCACAACAAATTTCCAAACAAAATTCTTATGCAGACCAAAGTCTAAGTTCAGTATCTTAGTACCAAATGTATGAATCTGAGTGCCATTAGCAACAGTTAACTGAAAAAAATTTGTTTTGATTGACAATTCAGATTTTTCAGCGGGTAACACAGATACCAATGCTCCAGTATCAACAACGAAGTGCAATCCGTTTCTACGATTATACACAAATAGGCGACTTGCAATATTAGCATTTTCGCTGTACGCCTCCAACGAATGCTCTACTCGTTTTTTGATTGCTAGTAAGAGCACGGCGCTGTGCACTTGTGAGCTTTTTCTCTGAATTTCCTGTGGTACCAGCATATTTGAGATGTTTGTCCCGCTGAGAAAGATCGGCGAGACCTAGATCGCGAACGATAACGACCATGAGGTCTAGTTTCTAATTTAGACAGGCGAGTGCAGATCTCGTCTAATCTGGTATCGATTGGACTGAACTGACTTCCGTGGACTTGGTAACGTCCAATATGCCGTCTGCGATCTCCGCAAGCTTCGGCAAGTTGTCAGCGCTTACGGCTAATATCTGCTGAACAGCTACTGGCAATTGTTGCAAAAACAAAGTTTTCAAAATTTTATTATCAAAATGCTTGCCAGCTAAATCGCGCATCTCCAATAGCAAACGTGACGGGCGCTTGTCACCCAAAACTAGGCCTTGAAAAAGAGCCTTTAACATAGAAGATTCGGAATCGGCATACTGGGATATCAACCGCTTTTTCAGAGCATCATAGCTATTTTCAGCCGGTGGATTCATTAAGATATCCGAAATGACCGAAAGCTCCTGCTGATACAAAATACAACGCCACAACAGGCAAATTGCCCAACGAGGTGGCTGACTTTGCACCCCCCCCCCCCCCCGACCACCACAGCGGCTGATCTAAATTAGTAATTACATCGTTGAATTTCGTCCAGTCAGAACTAATTTTAGAGAGCGAAAATTGCGATTCGATCTGTTTGAACCACAATTCCGGGCGATTTCGCCAAAACGGAGGCATTTTTACCACGACTGGGTTGATTTCCATAGATTCGGGTTGAGTCATTGACATCGTGGCGCTTGAGACACAAATGAAGAAAAGTTCAAAAAGAACCTACCGCATTCTTGACAACATCTTCAGAAGGTGAGATGACAGCATCTATTTTCATCGGAAACCGTAAAACGCCGGTAGCCGAAAACGCAAGTTCAACGTCGTAGCACAAACAACGTGGTCGAAAGGGAAACTGCAGCTTGCATCTCACATGCTAAAAAAAAAAGGTCACCACTGTAACGTGTTGGAGGCGCAACGTTTTATTTACAATTTATATAACCATTGCAAACTCAACAGCAAGAGCGTGTGGCAGGCGTGCGGATAAGCCGAATGTAAACAAATAATAATTATAGTCGGCTTTGACTACATAAAAATAGACATGTTGCCACACTGACATAAATAATAATAATAAAAGAGAAGGATAATAAACATAGTTGAAAAGGGTCGCTACAAACCCCGTGCATCGTTCTAATAAGTAGACGTTTCTGAAGGGTGGCTATGCCTAATACGACAGATATTGGAATCATTTCTCATCAATGGGAATCTCATTCTGGTATCATTCTCAACAGACACAAATTTCTATTTCATTGTACCAGGTTTGTGGCGCCACTGTCTGGAGGGGCGGATCCCTCTGGAATGTTCTTTGCCAACCTTCCGCCAATCGCACGTCTTTGCACTAAATCGAAATCGGTATCAACTGATGTTGCCAACAGATTTCGATATTTTTCAGAGCCATCGAACAAATCGCGCCATCTATCGTCTATAGCTCGTAACAATATTTTCAAATGCTGTATTTTTTTCTCACTTTTTTCACCTTTCTACTTTTTTTCGTCCAACATGTTTTTTGAGAAGGCAGGAGTAGTCGGGGTGGAACAAGGGTTCGCATTTTTATTGCAGTTAGACATAGCCACCCTTCAGAAACACCTACTTTTTCGAACCGTGCCTGGGGTGTCCGCACCCACGATGACGACTCATGCATAGGTTCTATTTCACTTTTAAATAAATTCCATCTTGCGTGTGTGTTATATATACATGTTACGGTAAAAGCCCGAAGAGTGGTAAAACCTAGATTTTACCGGTAAATCCTAAGAGGCTGGTATTACACTATAAAAAGTTTGATAAAAGTCCTTTTATAAAATTGGAAAATCTAACCAATAAGATTATTGGTTACATTCTAGAAAATGCAACCGGTGACCTTATCGGCTGCATTTTTAAAGTTTCATAAAAGGACTTTTATCAAATTTCTATAGTGGAATAACAGCCTAATATCAACGGTACGCCAGTAATACGGGGGGGGGGGGGAATGATGGTAACCCTGTACAATTAGGGTGGATCGAAAAATCGAAATGTGTATAAAAGAATCGGCTTGGGGTGCGAAAGTTGTCTTTTTTTTTTAAGCATACTAGCATAAATGCAAAAATTTTTCAACTTCAATTAATTTCTTCCGGTGCCCCAAGACACTTAAATACTGTATTTGTCAAAAATCGATTTTTATGCAAATTTTGAATAAAAAAAAAAAATGAGGTAAATATACAATCAATTTCACAGGGAAAATAGTATAAGCAGAGAATGAAAAATCATTTATTGTTTATTATTAAATGTAAAATTATGTAGTGTAGTAAAAGTTGGAAAGAATGGTGAAAATATTCATGCCATACCCAAGCAGTTGAAAGATGCATTCGCCTAGTGTCCGAGGCGTCGGAAATTGTGTGTGGAGAAAGAAGAGATACGGCTTCATATTGAATAGGGTAAAATCAAGAAGCCATAATCAAACATTTCCATACCAAAAAGCATTACAACACATTTAGAAATATGTAAATCACTTCAAATTAATACAATTAAAAAAAGTCATTAGATAAGTTTCATAAGTTTTATGATTTATTGCTTTAATTTTTAAATTTATACTTCATGTATTATTATAAAGTTATTATGATTTATAAGTTTATAGTTTAATACCTGAATACTCTGCAAAATTTATAAAAAAATTTCATTAATTTACAATTTTTAATGCATTTTCATAAAAGTGTGAATTTTTAACTATTTTTTGGCTGCTTGGGCCACCAGAAGATACGAATGGATTTCAATAAAAGAAATTATGCAAACTAATACACCCAAGACACAACTTTCCCTACCCACGCCAAAAGTAATTCCGAAAAAAAAACCCCCATTTTCCTATACTTTTTCGATCCACCCTACTGTACATTGCGTATATTCTTAATTTAAGTATTATCTCACATGAAAGTGATAGTATATATAGCAAATGTTCTCAGTTTCATTTCTGTTAGTTATTCCCGTAACCGTATGATATCAAGGCGTTTATTGAATAGGAATTCAATACCCGCATAAATCAGTAATATATACACTGACGGCCAAAAAAAAATATAAAAAGACATTCTCAATAGCATAGAATAAAGATTAACGAAAGCCTTTCTATTATTTTCCTTACACAGGGCGAGATAAGTCACTCACATATGCTCTCGAAAGGTCGACGAAAACAAAATGAAAACTGTTGAATTCTGATTGTACGCAAGTATTCAAAACACATTTTTGACCTTATGAAGGTGTTTTAAAGGGAGAAAACGCACAAAAAAGAAAATACCGTAAAATGTTCTGTTCCTTCCAGACTCGAAGATATTCAGAAAGTTCGAAATATTTCGCACTTTGGGAACAAGATAAAAGAAAGAAAAAATTCTCACTTTTCTGAAAAGGAAGAAATAAAATAACAAAATTCGACGGAAATCATTATTTTTTTTTATATTTCTACTTCTTCGCGTGATTTTTCTGAGAAATGAAAAGAAGGATGAAGATTATAATCTGACCTTTTGATCATAACCATGACGTGGGATCATGATTTGTGAGAAGAAAAGAAGACGCATCTAATCCTTGAAATTTTAGGTTTATTTAGTTGTTATTTTTATGTATTTGTCTGAATGGAGAGAAACTGATAATATCATTTATTCCACGGATTTCTGCTAAATTATGAAAGAATATTCACCAAATGAATTTCTAGGTTGCGTTCTTTCTTCAGTTTTGTGTTGTATATCTGTGAATCAAATACTGCCCAAATCGGTTGTGACGACACTTCGTTATAATGTCAATAATTGCCGGTCTGGGCTGGTCCCCCTTCCCCCATAGAGAGTAATGTTAATGAACCCCGCTTACGTCGATGAAAATGCCACGAACTCGGATATAACGACTCAACAACGCATTTTTCGTCGTTTTACGACAGTTTATTTAGTCTTTCTATGACCGACATTGGATCTCATGGCAATTCAGACACATTCACGGCATTTTGCGTCCTTTCCGGTCCCGTGACTGTTCAGTCTTCCTGTATCTTGCATTATATCTTAAGACAATCAGTTTGCGTGGACTTTCACTCGTTTGCGTGGGACCATTCAATCTTTGTATGCCAAACATTGGATCTCGTGGCAATTCAGTTTCCGTGTTCTTTCCGTGTTCTGAGTTCTTTCCGATCCCATGACCAATCTTTCTGCGTACTATATTGGATCGCACTGTGATTCGCATTTCTCGGATTTATACTGTTTTGCGTCCTTTCCGGTCCATGACTGTTCAGTCTTTCTGCGTCCTTTGCATTGGATCACATGGCAATTGAGATTTTACGGTTTTTTTGCGTCCTTTCCGCTCGCAAAACTGTTCAGTCTTTCTGTATCTTACGTTAGACCTCATGGCAATTCAGTTTCTACGGACATTTGCATTTTACTACTCTTTTGCGTCTTTACGGGCCAATAAGAGACTCTGCACACGCAGCGATTTCTTGGCGAGCGAGTCAAGCGGAGAGGCAACAGCGATTGCGGCAAAATTCCCACGATATGGGCGATTATACGATTTATATGATTAACATCCGACGATGGGCCGATTTTTTAGGCAGCAAAGTTGCAGATTTTTGCCTTTGCACCCCTGCTCTTCCTATTTTCCCGCCACCACTTCCTTCAGTTCCCTGCCTAATAAGGTATTTTTCTTCTGTAACAAGCTACTCGCTAACTTGTTACATTAATTTGTAGTTAAATTTTAATGAAGCCTTTTAGAATATAATTTTATTTACGCTTCGCTGTTGTTCCGTTGCGCTCTACATAAAAGTTTTTTTTTCACATATTCAGAAGTGTTTCAAACCTGTGGGTGCTCGATAAATATAAATTTACATAGCAAATTTTAATTATTGAATAAATTCTGTGGGTGCTCGAGCACCCACAGCACTCCCAGCTCCGACACCACTGCGTGTAAAACAGTGAAACCAAGATATGTTGAAATATTAGAGAGAAATGTTTTGAAACTTTATAGACTTGGCCAATTCACAGGTAATTTGAAAAATTAATGGTGATAACAGCACAAATTTTAGTTGACTTAAACAGGGTTTAGACATCTTGTGTTGTTGAGTATATATAGAGAGGTTTCTCTCCCCCCCCCTCCAATTTTAGTATTATGCCAACTATGAGAATGCCATCACAAATGTCAAGTTATCAGGGTGATCACTTATCGAGGTTCTACTGCATTTATTTTTAAACATATTAATATAATAAAAGGGCTAGGATTTTTGAAAATATTATCGGAAAATGCTACGAGGAAATTGTTAGGTTTTCCTGATTCATTTCTTAAATAATTAAAGTAAAAATTACATTTTCACATTTCAGATTGTGAGCCTCATTTTTTCCTGACGATTTGGGTGATTCGATTGGGATCGTACTTCTTTTCACGTCGCTCGAAACACCACTCGCTCGTCGGCGATCGCGATGCGTAGAAATCGCTAAGTAATCGCGCCGTTGGCGGCCCCCAACCATAGGCGGCGATCAACTTGGAAGTCTGGGGGGGGGGCACGGTCATTATTGCTGGGGGGGGCGGCAAGATGATGATGTCAATTAATATATACATTAGATCAGTCGACTCCACCTTTGACGCTGGGGGGCAATGCCCCCCCCCCACGGTTCCCCCGTATCTCCGCCCATGCCCCCAACTCATTTACTTGAGAAGTGAGGGAGAGGCTCGCCGAGGAATCGCTCCGTGCGCGGAGGCTCTTACCGTTCAGTCTTTCTGAGTTCAATATTGGATCGAATGCCAATTCAGTTTCACGAACTTTTCTGTCGTATATTTCACGTTGTTATTGGTGATAGGACATCTTTCCATGTCTTATTCAATCTTTCCCAATCTAGGGGGATTTCGATCATTTGATATTGCTCTTTTGCGTCCTTTCTGGCCCCGTGATAGACCAGTTTATCTGCGTCATGCATTAGATCTCATGGCTATTCAGTATTCACAGACTTTTACGCTTTTGCGCCTTTTAGGATCGGTATCCGTTCAGTCTTTCTTTCGACGTGGGTTTTTTGCAATAAACATTTCCAACTTCGAGGGACAAATGCGTGCCGGTCACCCCTTTGAAAATATCTCGCCGCAGCAAGTAAGGGCCTTACAACACTAAATTACAATCATATGAATATTTTTATCTCTCACACAAACTTACATCTCCCCCGTTCTTTCCTACGCCGCTGAAATCTGGGACCCCAACACCTCCAGTAATGTAGACAAATTCGAATCAATCCAAAATAAATCTACCCGATTTGCTCACGACTGCTGGTCATCCGTGTCCGAACTTAAAAACGAACTTCATCTCCTCCCTCTCTCTACTCTTCGTTTCATTTCTCGATTAACATTGCTTTATAAAATTTTCCATGGTCAATTCAACATAGATACCTCTGATATCTTAGCCAAACCATCCTACATCTCTCGAAGACTCGACCATTCCCTTAGAATAAAACCTCTTTTTGCTTCCACTGACGGCTTTAAATACAACTTCTTTCCTCAAACCACTTGATGAATGAAACAAACTCCCAAGCTCTATTGTAGAATCCTCACTATCACTAGTTTTTTGTCTAATATCAAACAATGTCTTTGTCATTTTCAATCGCGTCCTCTTGTATAGGCCCCAGGGCCAACAATATAGCATAAATAAATAAATAAATAGCGTTAATTCTGAATTTTTATGAATTCTGGAATTTTTATAACGTTAATTCTGAGTTTTCATCGGTTCTCTCTGGGACATTTTATAACGTTAATTTTGGATTTTCATCAGTTCTGGGATTTTATATAACGTTAATTCTGCATTTTAATCAATTCTGGATTTTTTTATACCGTCAATTCTGGAATTTCATCGGTTCTGGGGGATTTTTTTTATACAGTTAATTCTGAATTTTTATCGGTTTTGGGATATTTTTTATACCGCTAAATCTGGATTTTCATCAGTTCCGGAATTTTTTATCATATTAATTCTGGATTTTCATCTGTTCCAGAATTGTTTCTAGCTCATCAATTCCAGAAGTTTGAGAGTTTCAGGCATGTTTTCTTTCGTTAGCTTAATATTAACTTCATTGCTGAATTTTCATCGTTTTTTGTGTTAATCTACATTTGATTGTGTTTCTGAATTTTTTGTATGGGCTTAGTTCGTCCTGGACTGTAGGCCGTCAGGTTTTGGAAACTATATTTACAAAGGGACATTGACTCGGTCGTGGGGGTGCAGAGAAGAGCCACGCGTGCTCTCGATCTGACACGGAGCTTAAGCTATGAAGAGAGACTGGATTTTTTTTGATAATGTGTACATTAGAAGAGCGCAGATGCCGGGGAGATATAATTGAAGTTAGCTTCAGAGATGAAATTTTCCCAAAAAATCAGTATCTCTACAAAATTAGCCAGCTTTTCAATAAATCTTGTATTAACAAGTAGGGAGTACATCTTTCTCTGAATGTAATTGAAGTGTTCAGAATTTTCAATGGGGTGAATAGAATGGACCGTGAATTATTAATACGCCGTCAATCGACTGCTTCGACAAAGGGACACCACTATCGATTGCGTTAAGGGGCAAATCTAGGTTGTGGTGTCGCAGGGAGTTTTTCTCTAATGTGGTTGTTAATAAATGGAATAGGTTACCTCCGGAGGTCGTGAATTCGAACACAACTGACACGTTTAAAAAGAATTACGATAATCATATTGGGATAAATTGATAAGCTATCCTTAATTAGATAAGGCAACAACAATTTTTTATGTGGGCAGTACATTCATATTTTATCATAATTATTAGTTTCTTATTGCTCTTATTGGGTTGCTGTATTTTTGATATAATTTAGATATTTATTCGACATCCATATTTTTTATGGGTATTATTTTTTCCAGACACTTCGTTAGGCATTTAGTCTGTTGTAGCCTTTGTATTTGTATATTTTTTTGCCATTCCTGTATATGATGAATTCAGGTGCGAAATGTCTGGCGTGAAATGGCAGTGATGAAATAGCTGGGGTGAAATGTCTAGGGCAGAATGTCGAGGGCGAAATGTCCGGGATGGAGTGTATGGGATGAAATGTCGATGGCGAAATGTTTGGGGTAAAATGCCGATGGCGAAATGTTTGAGGTAAAATGTTTGGGACAAAATTTCTGGGGAGAAATAGCCAGAGTGAAATGTCAGGGGCTGAATGCCTTAGGCGAAATGTCAGAAACAGAATGTCTGGTATGAAATAGCCGGGATAAAAAGGCCTTGGCGAAATGTCAGGGATGAAATCGCCGGGACGGAATGTCAGAGGCGAAATACCGGAGGTGATATCTCCGTAAACCCTCGCAGGGGAGCTTCGACCAGTAACCATCAAAAATAAGCACTTGATAATGTCATTAAACACAGTGTTTGTACAACAGTTACGTACCACCCAATACACACACACACACACATAACACTATATTTCCCTCCCCCCCCCCATCCTTTAATACGTCATAAATTCTTTATTACGGAACACCTACCTAGCAATGAAATTAGTCTACCTTCGGTAATAAATCTCTTAAAAGAAGGCGAAATTGGCCTCTTCAATATATATTTATAGTAGGTCGTGATTCTGTGCGTGTTGCACTACATAAGCACCAGCCCATAAGAGATGAGGTCCGTTGAGGTCACTCCTTTCGCATGAGGGTAAGATTGGGATTCATTTTCTTTTTTATATTTTAAGGTTCTTATATTTACGACACCCTATAACGAATATTTGAAGGAGGAGCAGCAGCAGTAGATACCGATATCCCGAACGAGAGAGAAAGTTGCGCGGCGGTGAAATTCCGATGGGTCTTGAGGCCCAGAATCAGGGTATTCCAGCAGAAGGCCTATTCATTTTCTCAAAGGGGAGTGTATATAAACTGTCTAGTTGTTTTATTGAGAGTGAAAAGGCTTTTAATCAAAGGCCTAGAACAGAAAAAAAAATCGATTTAGAAGAACAGTTGGAAAAAAAAAAAGCTTCACTAGTTTTCCTATTATGTGGAAGAATTCAAGGATAAAGCTTTTTTGAAAAAAAGAAGTATTGTACAATAGCCTTTTCTTTTTCAGGCATCGGGCCTTATATTGCGTAGGTTGGGAAAGCCGCAAGTGGTGGGTGTTTATTATATATAGGCCTATAGCAAGGGTGCTCAACGTTTAGGCGAGTGCTGGCCACTTGATTGGTTTGAAAACGTGTCTTTTGCCACTTCATTGGCTTGAAAACGTGTCGCGGGCCACTTGAGTGATCTATAAGTGCCCCTCGGGTCACTTAAGCGATCTAGAACTGTGCCGCGGGTAACTTAATTGATGTGGAACTGCGCCGCGGATCACTTTACTGATCAAGAGGTGTGCCGCGGATCACTTAACTAATCAAGAGATGTGCCGCGGCCCTCTCGAGTGATCTGGAACTTCACTGCGGGTAAATTAGTTGATGTAGAACTGCACCATGAAACGCTCAGGTACTCTGAAACTGTGCTACAGGTTATTTAATTGATCTGAAAATATGTTGTGGATCTCTGCTGGGAATGTGTTTCGTGCCACTTAAGTGATATGGAAATATGTTGCGGGTCACTTAAGTGATATGGAAATGTGTTGCGGGTCACTTAAGTGATATGGAAATGTGTTGCGGGTCACTTA
This sequence comes from Pholcus phalangioides, assembly GCF_987345545.1. Classification (NCBI taxonomy): domain Eukaryota; kingdom Metazoa; phylum Arthropoda; class Arachnida; order Araneae; family Pholcidae; genus Pholcus; species Pholcus phalangioides. Next base: position 9,606,344 of record NW_028301598.1, read on the forward strand.
AGTGATATGGAAATGTGTTGCGGGTCACTTAAGTGATATGGAAATGTGTTGCGGGTCACTTAAGTGATGTAAAATGTACCACGTGTTACTCAAGTGATCTTTGAATATACTGCGGGCTCCTTGAGTGATGTGCCACTTCATTTTTACAAAATTAGGTTTCAGGTCGCGGGCCAAATGTTTCCCTCGGTTAAGCATGTATGGCCAAAACAATACACTAGATGAATATATTCTATATGCAATGCATTAGAGATGAATTTTTCTCGATTTCATCTTGAAATTTTGTAATTTTTGAGATTTTGCGCTACCACGTTTCAATAGGCAAGTTAGTAGTTTCAGACCAATTATTCAATATTTTAAAAAGTTTTGCCAAATAGGCCTCTCTCTCTCAGCGTAAGCTAATTTTTTTGCAGTGATTAGAAAAATTGGCGTCCTTGAACAAAAACAAAAGACACCTGATTCATCCTTTTCAAACCCGAACATTCATTTTTTGGAATTTTTGACATAATTAATTTCATTCAAATTTATTTCAGTCAAGATTATGCAGAATATTGCTTGGCCAAGGCCAAGTACGGTGGTTAAATATAACAAAAATGACGCACGATGTTGCAAGTTGAATTCGGAAATCGTAGTATAATCAATCTACAACAGGGATTCTTGACCTATGAGTCGCGAGGGCTCCTGAGATGGGTCGTAAGAACTTACTTACAATACGAGGTCAACGAAAATTTCCTAGATGCTGGGAAAATTATTTCAGAACCGATGAGAAAAAGCTTTCTGAAATTAATAAAAAATAAATGGAAATTAAAGAGAAAAATGTGTTGATGAGAAATGATTCCAGAATTGATGAAAAATGATTCCAGAATTGATGAGAAATAATTCCAGAATTGATGAGAAATGATTCCAGAATTGATGAAAAATGATTCCAGAATTGATGAGAAATGATTCCAGAATTGATGAAAAATGATTCCAGAATCGATGAGAAATGATTCCAGAATTGATGAGAACTGATTCTAGAATTGAAGAGCAATGATTCCAGAATTGATAAGAAATGATTCATTCCAGAATTGATGAGAAATGATTCCAGAATTGATGAGCAATGATTCCAGAATTGATGAGAAATGATTCCAGAATTGATGAGAAATGATTCCAGAATTGATGAGCAATGATTCCAGAATTGATGAGCAATGATTCCAGAATTGATGAGAAATAACTCAAGAATTGATGAGAAACAACTCAATTGATGAGAAATGATTCCAGAATTGATGAGAAATGATTCATTCCAGAATTGATGAGAAATGATTCATTCCAGAATTGATGAGAAATGATTCATTCCAGAATTGATGAGAAATGATTCATTCCAGAATTGATGAGAAATGATTCATTCCAGAATTGATGAGAAATGATTCCAGAATTGATGAGAAATGATTCTAGAATTGATGAGCAATGATTCCAGAATTGATGAGAAATGATTCATTCCAGAATTGATGAGAAATGATTCATTCCAGAATTGATGAGAAATGATTCCAGAATCGATGAGAAATGATTCCAGAATTGATGAGCAATGATTCCAGAATTGATGAGAAATGATTCCAGAATTGATGAGCAATGATTCCAGAATTGATGAGAAATAACTCAAGAATTGATGAGAAACAACTCAAGAATTGATGAGAAACAACTCAAGAATTGATGAGAAATGATTCCAGAATTGATGAGAAATGATTCCAGAATTGATGAGAAATGATTCCAAAATTGATGAGAAATGATTCCAGAATTGATGAGAAATGATTCATTCCAGAATTGATGAGAAATGATTCATTCCAGAATTGATGAGAAATGATTCTAGAATTGATGAGCAATGATTCCAGAATTGATGAGAAATGATTCATTCCAAAATTGATGAGAAATGATTCCAGAATTGATGAGCAATGATTCCAGAATTGATGAGCAATGATTCCAGAATTGATGAGAAATTATTCCAGGATTGATGAGAAATAACTCAAGAATTGATGAGAAACAACTCAAGAATTGATGAGAAATGATTCCAGAATTGATGAGAAATGATTCCAGAATTGATGAGAAATGATTCCAGAATTGATGAGAAATGATTCCAAAATTGATGAGAAATGATTCATTCCAGAATTGATGAGCAATGATTCCAGAATTGATGAGCAATGATTCCAGAATTGATGAGCAATGATTCCAGAATTGATGAGCAATGATTCCAGAATTCATGAGAAATGATTCATTCCAGAATTGATGAGAAATGATTCTAGAATTGATGAGCAATGATTCCAGAATTGATGAGAAATGATTCATTCCAAAATTGATGAGAAATGATTCCAGAATTGATGAGCAATGATTCCAGAATTGATGAGCAATGATTCCAGAATTGATGAGAAATTATTCCAGCATTGATGAGAAATAACTCAAGAATTGATGAGAAACAACTCAAGAATTGATGAGAAATGATTCCAGAATTGATGAGAAATGATTCCAAAATTGATGAGAAATGATTCATTCCAGAATTGATGAGCAATGATTCCAGAATTGATGAGCAATGATTCCAGAATTGATGAGCAATGATTCCAGAATTGATGAGAAATAACTCAAGAATTGATGAGAAATAATTCCAGAATTGATGAGAAATGATTCCAGAATTGATGAGAAATGGTTCCAGAATTGATGAGAAATGATTCCAGAATTGATGAGAAATGATTCATTCCAGAATTGATGAGAAATGATTCATTCCAGAATTGATGAGAAATGATTCCAGAATTGATGAGAAATGGTTCCAGAATTGATGAGAAATGATTCCAGAATTGATGAGAAATGATTCATTCCAGAATTGATGAGAAATGATTCATTCCAGAATTGATGAGAAATGATTCATTCCAGAATTGATGAGAAATGATTCCAGAATCGATGAGAAATGATTCCAGAATTGATGAGCAATGATTCCAGAATTGATGAGAAATAACTCAAGAATTGATGAGAAACAACTCAAGAATTGATGAGAAACAACTCAAGAATTGATGAGAAATGATTCCAGAATTGATGAGAAATGATTCCAGAATTGATGAGAAATGATTCCAAAATTGATGAGAAATGATTCCAGAATTGATGAGAAATGATTCATTCCAGAATTGATGAGAAATGATTGTAGAATTGATGAGCAATGATTCCAGAATTGATGAGAAATGATTCATTCCAAAATTGATGAGAAATGATTCCAGAATTGATGAGCAATGATTCCAGAATTGATGAGCAATGATTCCAGAATTGATGAGCAATGATTCCAGAATTGATGAGAAATTATTCCAGGATTGATGAGAAATAACTCAAGAATTGATGAGAAACAACTCAAGAATTGATGAGAAATGATTCCAGAATTGATGAGAAATGATTCCAGAATTGATGAGAAATGATTCCAAAATTGATGAGAAATGATTCATTCCAGAATTGATGAGCAATGATTCCAGAATTGATGAGCAATGATTCCAGAATTGATGAGCAATGATTCCAGAATTCATGAGAAATGATTCATTCCAGAATTGATGAGAAATGATTCTAGAATTGATGAGCAATGATTCCAGAATTGATGAGAAATTATTCCAGGATTGATGAGAAATAACTCAAGAATTGATGAGAAACAACTCAAGAATTGATGAGAAATGATTCCAGAATTGATGAGCAATGATTCCAGAATTGATGAGCAATGATTCCAGAATTGATGAGAAATTATTCCAGGATTGATGAGAAATAACTCAAGAATTGATGAGAAACAACTCAAGAATTGATGAGAAATGATTCCAGAATTGATGAGAAATGATTCCAAAATTGATGAGAAATGATTCCAAAATTGATGAGAAATGATTCATTCCAGAATTGATGAGCAATGATTCCAGAATTGATGAGCAATGATTCCAGAATTGATGAGCAATGATTCCAGAATTGATGAGCAATGATTCCAGAATTGATGAGAAATAACTCAAGAATTGATGAGAAATAATTCCAGAATTGATGAGAAATGATTCCAGAATTGATGAGAAATGGTTCCAGAATTGATGAGAAATGATTCCAGAATTGATGAGCAATTATTTTCCAGAATTGATGAGCAATTATTTTCCAGAATTGATGAGAAATGATTCCAGAATTGATGAGCAATGATTCCAGAATTGATGAGAAATGATTCCAGAATTGATGAGCAATTATTTTCCAGAATTGATGAGAAATGATTCCAGAATTGATGAGCAATTATTCCAGAATTGATGAGCAATGATTCCAGAATTGATGAGAAATGATTCCAGAATTGATGAAAAATGATTCCAGAATTGATGAGAAATGATTCCAGAATTGATGAAAAATGATTCCAGAATCGATGAGAAATGATTCCAGAATTGATGAGAACTGATTCTAGAATTGATGAGCAATGATTCCAGAATTGATGAGCAATGATTCAGAATTGATGAGAAATGATTCCAGAATTGATGAGCAATGATTCCAGAATTGATGAGCAATGATTCCAGAATTGATGAGAAATGATTCCAGAATTGATGAGAAATAACTCAAGAATTGATGAGAAACAACTCAATTGATGAGAAATGATTCCAGAATTGATGAGAAATGATTCATTCCAGAATTGATGAGAAATGATTCATTCCAGAATTGATGAGAAATGATTCATTCCAGAATTGATGAGAAATGATTCATTCCAGAATTGATGAGAAATGATTCATTCCAGAATTGATGAGAAATGATTCATTCCAGAATGGATGAGAAATGATTCATTCCAGAATTGATGAGAAATGATTCATTCCAGAATTGATGAGAAATGATTCATTCCAGAATTGATGAGAAATGATTCCAGAATTGATGAGCAATGATTCCAGAATTGATGAGCAATGATTCCAGAATTGATGAGAAATTATTCCAGGATTGATGAGAAATAACTCAAGAATTGATGAGAAACAACTCAAGAATTGATGAGAAATGATTCCAGAATTGATGAGAAATGATTCCAGAATTGATGAGAAATGATTCCAAAATTGATGAGAAATGATTCATTCCAGAATTGATGAGCAATGATTCCAGAATTGATGAGCAATGATTCCAGAATTCATGAGAAATGATTCATTCCAGAATTGATGAGAAATGATTCTAGAATTGATGAGCAATGATTCCAGAATTGATGAGAAATGATTCATTCCAAAATTGATGAGAAATGATTCCAGAATTGATGAGCAATGATTCCAGAATTGATGAGCAATGATTCCAGAATTGATGAGAAATTATTCCAGGATTGATGAGAAATAACTCAAGAATTGATGAGAAACAACTCAAGAATTGATGAGAAATGATTCCAGAATTGATGAGAAATGATTCCAGAATTGATGAGAAATGATTCCAAAATTGATGAGAAATGATTCCAGAATTGATGAGAAATGATTCATTCCAGAATTGATGAGAAATGATTCTAGAATTGATGAGCAATGATTCCAGAATTGATGAGAAATGATTCATTCCAAAATTGATGAGAAATGATTCCAGAATTGATGAGCAATGATTCCAGAATTGATGAGCAATGATTCCAGAATTGATGAGCAATGATTCCAGAATTGATGAGAAATTATTCCAGGATTGATGAGAAATAACTCAAGAATTGATGAGAAACAACTCAAGAATTGATGAGAAATGATTCCAGAATTGATGAGAAATGATTCCAGAATTGATGAGAAATGATTCCAAAATTGATGAGAAATGATTCATTCCAGAATTGATGAGCAATGATTCCAGAATTGATGAGCAATGATTCCAGAATTGATGAGCAATGATTCCAGAATTCATGAGAAATGATTCATTCCAGAATTGATGAGAAATGATTCTAGAATTGATGAGCAATGATTCCAGAATTGATGAGAAATTATTCCAGGATTGATGAGAAATAACTCAAGAATTGATGAGAAACAACTCAAGAATTGATGAGAAATGATTCCAGAATTGATGAGCAATGATTCCAGAATTGATGAGCAATGATTCCAGAATTGATGAGAAATTATTCCAGGATTGATGAGAAATAACTCAAGAATTGATGAGAAACAACTCAAGAATTGATGAGAAATGATTCCAGAATTGATGAGAAATGATTCCAAAATTGATGAGAAATGATTCCAAAATTGATGAGAAATGATTCATTCCAGAATTGATGAGCAATGATTCCAGAATTGATGAGCAATGATTCCAGAATTGATGAGCAATGATTCCAGAATTGATGAGCAATGATTCCAGAATTGATGAGAAATAACTCAAGAATTGATGAGAAATAATTCCAGAATTGATGAGAAATGATTCCAGAATTGATGAGAAATGGTTCCAGAATTGATGAGAAATGATTCCAGAATTGATGAGCAATTATTTTCCAGAATTGATGAGCAATTATTTTCCAGAATTGATGAGAAATGATTCCAGAATTGATGAGCAATGATTCCAGAATTGATGAGAAATGATTCCAGAATTGATGAGCAATTATTTTCCAGAATTGATGAGAAATGATTCCAGAATTGATGAGCAATTATTCCAGAATTGATGAGCAATGATTCCAGAATTGATGAGAAATGATTCCAGAATTGATGAAAAATGATTCCAGAATTGATGAGAAATGATTCCAGAATTGATGAAAAATGATTCCAGAATCGATGAGAAATGATTCCAGAATTGATGAGAACTGATTCTAGAATTGATGAGCAATGATTCCAGAATTGATGAGCAATGATTCAGAATTGATGAGAAATGATTCCAGAATTGATGAGCAATGATTCCAGAATTGATGAGCAATGATTCCAGAATTGATGAGAAATGATTCCAGAATTGATGAGAAATAACTCAAGAATTGATGAGAAACAACTCAATTGATGAGAAATGATTCCAGAATTGATGAGAAATGATTCATTCCAGAATTGATGAGAAATGATTCATTCCAGAATTGATGAGAAATGATTCATTCCAGAATTGATGAGAAATGATTCATTCCAGAATTGATGAGAAATGATTCATTCCAGAATTGATGAGAAATGATTCATTCCAGAATGGATGAGAAATGATTCATTCCAGAATTGATGAGAAATGATTCATTCCAGAATTGATGAGAAATGATTCATTCCAGAATTGATGAGAAATGATTCCAGAATTGATGAGCAATGATTCCAGAATTGATGAGCAATGATTCCAGAATTGATGAGAAATTATTCCAGGATTGATGAGAAATAACTCAAGAATTGATGAGAAACAACTCAAGAATTGATGAGAAATGATTCCAGAATTGATGAGAAATGATTCCAGAATTGATGAGAAATGATTCCAAAATTGATGAGAAATGATTCATTCCAGAATTGATGAGCAATGATTCCAGAATTGATGAGCAATGATTCCAGAATTGATGAGCAATGATTCCAGAATTCATGAGAAATGATTCATTCCAGAATTGATGAGAAATGATTCTAGAATTGATGAGCAATGATTCCAGAATTGATGAGAAATGATTCATTCCAAAATTGATGAGAAATGATTCCAGAATTGATGAGCAATGATTCCAGAATTGATGAGCAATGATTCCAGAATTGATGAGAAATTATTCCAGGATTGATGAGAAATAACTCAAGAATTGATGAGAAACAACTCAAGAATTGATGAGAAATGATTCCAGAATTGATGAGAAATGATTCCAAAATTGATGAGAAATGATTCATTCCAGAATTGATGAGCAATGATTCCAGAATTGATGAGCAATGATTCCAGAATTGATGAGCAATGATTCCAGAATTGATGAGAAATAACTCAAGAATTGATGAGAAATAATTCCAGAATTGATGAGAAATGATTCCAGAATTGATGAGAAATGGTTCCAGAATTGATGAGAAATGATTCCAGAATTGATGAGAAATGATTCCAGAATTGATGAGAAATTATTCCAGGATTGATGAGAAATAACTCAAGAATTGATGAGAAACAACTCAAGAATTGATGAGAAATGATTCCAGAATTGATGAGAAATGATTCCAGAATTGATGAGAAATGATTCCAAAATTGATGAGAAATGATTCATTCCAGAATTGATGAGCAATGATTCCAGAATTGATGAGCAATGATTCCAGAATTGATGAGCAATGATTCCAGAATTGATGAGCAATGATTCCAGAATTGATGAGCAATGATTCCAGAATTCATGAGAAATGATTCATTCCAGAATTGATGAGAAATGATTCTAGAATTGATGAGCAATGATTCCAGAATTGATGAGAAATGATTCATTCCAAAATTGATGAGAAATGATTCCAGAATTGATGAGCAATGATTCCAGAATTGATGAGCAATGATTCCAGAATTGATGAGAAATTATTCCAGCATTGATGAGAAATAACTCAAGAATTGATGAGAAACAACTCAAGAATTGATGAGAAATGATTCCAGAATTGATGAGAAATGATTCCAAAATTGATGAGAAATGATTCATTCCAGAATTGATGAGCAATGATTCCAGAATTGATGAGCAATGATTCCAGAATTGATGAGCAATGATTCCAGAATTGATGAGAAATAACTCAAGAATTGATGAGAAATAATTCCAGAATTGATGAGAAATGATTCCAGAATTGATGAGAAATGGTTCCAGAATTGATGAGAAATGATTCCAGAATTGATGAGAAATGATTCATTCCAGAATTGATGAGAAATGATTCATTCCAGAATTGATGAGAAATGATTCCAGAATTGATGAGAAATGGTTCCAGAATTGATGAGAAATGATTCATTCCAGAATTGATGAGAAATGATTCATTCCAGAATTGATGAGAAATGATTCATTCCAGAATTGATGAGAAATGATTCATTCCAGAATTGATGAGAAATGATTCCAGAATCGATGAGAAATGATTCCAGAATTGATGAGCAATGATTCCAGAATTGATGAGAAATAACTCAAGAATTGATGAGAAACAACTCAAGAATTGATGAGAAACAACTCAAGAATTGATGAGAAATGATTCCAGAATTGATGAGAAATGATTCCAGAATTGATGAGAAATGATTCCAAAATTGATGAGAAATGATTCCAGAATTGATGAGAAATGATTCATTCCAGAATTGATGAGAAATGATTCTAGAATTGATGAGCAATGATTCCAGAATTGATGAGAAATGATTCATTCCAAAATTGATGAGAAATGATTCCAGAATTGATGAGCAATGATTCCAGAATTGATGAGCAATGATTCCAGAATTGATGAGCAATGATTCCAGAATTGATGAGAAATTATTCCAGGATTGATGAGAAATAACTCAAGAATTGATGAGAAACAACTCAAGAATTGATGAGAAATGATTCCAGAATTGATGAGAAATGATTCCAGAATTGATGAGAAATGATTCCAAAATTGATGAGAAATGATTCATTCCAGAATTGATGAGCAATGATTCCAGAATTGATGAGCAATGATTCCAGAATTGATGAGCAATGATTCCAGAATTCATGAGAAATGATTCATTCCAGAATTGATGAGAAATGATTCTAGAATTGATGAGCAATGATTCCAGAATTGATGAGAAATTATTCCAGGATTGATGAGAAATAACTCAAGAATTGATGAGAAACAACTCAAGAATTGATGAGAAATGATTCCAGAATTGATGAGCAATGATTCCAGAATTGATGAGCAATGATTCCAGAATTGATGAGAAATTATTCCAGGATTGATGAGAAATAACTCAAGAATTGATGAGAAACAACTCAAGAATTGATGAGAAATGATTCCAGAATTGATGAGAAATGATTCCAAAATTGATGAGAAATGATTCCAAAATTGATGAGAAATGATTCATTCCAGAATTGATGAGCAATGATTCCAGAATTGATGAGCAATGATTCCAGAATTGATGAGCAATGATTCCAGAATTGATGAGCAATGATTCCAGAATTGATGAGAAATAACTCAAGAATTGATGAGAAATAATTCCAGAATTGATGAGAAATGATTCCAGAATTGATGAGAAATGGTTCCAGAATTGATGAGAAATGATTCCAGAATTGATGAGCAATTATTTTCCAGAATTGATGAGCAATTATTTTCCAGAATTGATGAGAAATGATTCCAGAATTGATGAGCAATGATTCCAGAATTGATGAGAAATGATTCCAGAATTGATGAGCAATTATTTTCCAGAATTGATGAGAAATGATTCCAGAATTGATGAGCAATTATTCCAGAATTGATGAGCAATGATTCCAGAATTGATGAGAAATGATTCCAGAATTGATGAAAAATGATTCCAGAATTGATGAGAAATGATTCCAGAATTGATGAAAAATGATTCCAGAATCGATGAGAAATGATTCCAGAATTGATGAGAACTGATTCTAGAATTGATGAGCAATGATTCCAGAATTGATGAGCAATGATTCAGAATTGATGAGAAATGATTCCAGAATTGATGAGCAATGATTCCAGAATTGATGAGCAATGATTCCAGAATTGATGAGAAATGATTCCAGAATTGATGAGAAATAACTCAAGAATTGATGAGAAACAACTCAATTGATGAGAAATGATTCCAGAATTGATGAGAAATGATTCATTCCAGAATTGATGAGAAATGATTCATTCCAGAATTGATGAGAAATGATTCATTCCAGAATTGATGAGAAATGATTCATTCCAGAATTGATGAGAAATGATTCATTCCAGAATTGATGAGAAATGATTCATTCCAGAATGGATGAGAAATGATTCATTCCAGAATTGATGAGAAATGATTCATTCCAGAATTGATGAGAAATGATTCATTCCAGAATTGATGAGAAATGATTCCAGAATTGATGAGCAATGATTCCAGAATTGATGAGCAATGATTCCAGAATTGATGAGAAATTATTCCAGGATTGATGAGAAATAACTCAAGAATTGATGAGAAACAACTCAAGAATTGATGAGAAATGATTCCAGAATTGATGAGAAATGATTCCAGAATTGATGAGAAATGATTCCAAAATTGATGAGAAATGATTCATTCCAGAATTGATGAGCAATGATTCCAGAATTGATGAGCAATGATTCCAGAATTGATGAGCAATGATTCCAGAATTCATGAGAAATGATTCATTCCAGAATTGATGAGAAATGATTCTAGAATTGATGAGCAATGATTCCAGAATTGATGAGAAATGATTCATTCCAAAATTGATGAGAAATGATTCCAGAATTGATGAGCAATGATTCCAGAATTGATGAGCAATGATTCCAGAATTGATGAGAAATTATTCCAGGATTGATGAGAAATAACTCAAGAATTGATGAGAAACAACTCAAGAATTGATGAGAAATGATTCCAGAATTGATGAGAAATGATTCCAAAATTGATGAGAAATGATTCATTCCAGAATTGATGAGCAATGATTCCAGAATTGATGAGCAATGATTCCAGAATTGATGAGCAATGATTCCAGAATTGATGAGCAATGATTCCAGAATTGATGAGAAATAACTCAAGAATTGATGAGAAATAATTCCAGAATTGATGAGAAATGATTCCAGAATTGATGAGAAATGGTTCCAGAATTGATGAGAAATGATTCCAGAATTGATGAGAAATGATTCATTCCAGAATTGATGAGAAATGATTCATTCCAGAATTGATGAGAGATGATTCATTCCAGAATTGATGAGAAATGATTCATTCCAGAATTGATGAGAAATGATTCCAGAATTGATGAGAAATGATTCTAGAATTGATGAGCAATGATTCCAGAATTGATGAGAAATGATTCATTCCAGAATTGATGAGAAATGATTCATTCCAGAATTGATGAGAAATGATTCATTCCAGAATTGATGAGAAATGATTCCAGAATCGATGAGAAATGATTCCAGAATTGATGAGCAATGATTCCAGAATTGATGAAAAATAACTCAAGAATTGATGAGAAACAACTCAAGAATTGATGAGAAACAACTCAAGAATTGATGAGAAATGATTCCAGAATTGATGAGAAATGATTCCAGAATTGATGAGAAATGATTCCAGAATTGATGAGAAATGATTCCAAAATTGATGAGAAATGATTCATTCCAGAATTGATGAGCAATGATTCCAGAATTGATGAGCAATGATTCCAGAATTGATGAGCAATGATTCCAGAATTCATGAGAAATGATTCATTCCAGAATTGATGAGAAATGATTCTAGAATTGATGAGCAATGATTCCAGAATTGATGAGAAATGATTCATTCCAAAATTGATGAGAAATGATTCCAGAATTGATGAGCAATGATTCCAGAATTGATGAGCAATGATTCCAGAATTGATGAGAAATTATTCCAGGATTGATGAGAAATAACTCAAGAATTGATGAGAAACAACTCAAGAATTGATGAGAAATGATTCCAGAATTGATGAGAAATGATTCCAAAATTGATGAGAAATGATTCATTCCAGAATTGATGAGCAATGATTCCAGAATTGATGAGCAATGATTCCAGAATTGATGAGCAATGATTCCAGAATTGATGAGCAATGATTCCAGAATTGATGAGAAATAACTCAAGAATTGATGAGAAATAATTCCAGAATTGATGAGAAATGATTCCAGAATTGATGAGAAATGGTTCCAGAATTGATGAGAAATGATTCCAGAATTGATGAGAAATGATTCATTCCAGAATTGATGAGAAATGATTCATTCCAGAATTGATGAGAAATGATTCATTCCAGAATTGATGAGAAATGATTCATTCCAGAATTGATGAGAAATGATTCCAGAATTGATGAGAAATGATTCTAGAATTGATGAGCAATGATTCCAGAATTGATGAGAAATGATTCTAGAATTGATGAGCAATGATTCCAGAATTGATGAGAAATGATTCATTCCAGAATTGATGAGAAATGATTCATTCCAGAATTGATGAGAAATGATTCATTCCAGAATTGATGAGAAATGATTCCAGAATCGATGAGAAATGATTCCAGAATTGATGAGCAATGATTCCAGAATTGATGAAAAATAACTCAAGAATTGATGAGAAACAACTCAAGAATTGATGAGAAACAACTCAAGAATTGATGAGAAATGATTCCAGAATTGATGAGAAATGATTCCAGAATTGATGAAAAATGATTCCAAAATTGATGAGAAATGATTCCAGAATTGATGAGAAATGATTCATTCCAGAATTGATGAGAAATGATTCTAGAATTGATGAGCAATGATTCCAGAATTGATGAGAAATGATTCATTCCAAAATTGATGAGAAATGATTCCAGAATTGATGAGCAATGATTCCAGAATTGATGAGCAATGATTCCAGAATTGATGAGAAATTATTCCAGGATTGATGAGAAATAACTCAAGAATTGATGAGAAACAACTCAAGAATTGATGAGAAATGATTCCAGAATTGATGAGAAATGATTCCAGAATTGATGAGAAATGATTCCAAAATTGATGAGAAATGATTCATTCCAGAATTGATGAGCAATGATTCCAAAATTGATGAGAAATGATTCCAGAATTGATGAGAAACAACTCAAGAATTGATGAGAAATGATTCCAGAATTGATGAGAAATGATTCCAGAATTGATGAGCAATGATTCCAAAATTGATGAGAAATGATTCCAGAATTGATGAGAAATGATTCATTCCAGAATTGATGAGAAATGATTCATTCCAGAATTGATGAGAAATGATTCTAGAATTGATGAGCAATGATTCCAGAATTGATGAGAAATGATTCATTCCAAAATTGATGAGCAATGATTCCAGAATTCATGAGAAATGATTCATTCCAGAATTGATGAGAAATGATTCTAGAATTGATGAGAAATGATTCATTCCAAAATTGATGAGAAATGATTCCAGAATTGATGAGCAATGATTCCAGAATTGATGAGCAATGATTCCAGAATTGATGAGAAATTATTCCAGCATTGATGAGAAATAACTCAAGAATTGATGAGAAACAACTCAAGAATTGATGAGAAATGATTCCAGAATTGATGAGAAATGATTCCAAAATTGATGAGAAATGATTCATTCCAGAATTGATGAGCAATGATTCCAGAATTGATGAGCAATGATTTCAGAATTGATGAGCAATGATTCCAGAATTGATGAGCAATGATTCCAGAATTGATGAGAAATAACTCAAGAATTGATGAGAAATAATTCCAGAATTGATGAGAAATGATTCCAGAATTGATGAGAAATGGTTCCAGAATTGATGAGAAATGATTCCAGAATTGATGAGAAATGATTCATTCCAGAATTGATGAGAAATGATTCATTCCAGAATTGATGAGAAATGATTCATTCCAGAATTGATGAGAAATGATTCCAGAATTGATGAGAAATGATTCTAGAATTGATGAGCAATGATTCCAGAATTGATGAGAAATGATTCATTCCAGAATTGATGAGAAATGATTCATTCCAGAATTGATGAGAAATGATTCCAGAATCGATGAGAAATGATTCCAGAATTGATGAGCAATGATTCCAGAATTGATGAGAAATAACTCAAGAATTGATGAGAAACAACTCAAGAATTGATGAGAAACAACTCAAGAATTGATGAGAAATGATTCCAGAATTGATGAGAAATGATTCCAGAATTGATGAGAAATGATTCCAAAATTGATGAGAAATGATTCCAGAATTGATGAGAAATGATTCATTCCAGAATTGATGAGAAATGATTCTAGAATTGATGAGCAATGATTCCAGAATTGATGAGAAATGATTCATTCCAAAATTGATGAGAAATGATTCCAGAATTGATGAGCAATGATTCCAGAATTGATGAGCAATGATTCCAGAATTGATGAGAAATTATTCCAGGATTGATGAGAAATAACTCAAGAATTGATGAGAAACAACTCAAGAATTGATGAGAAATGATTCCAGAATTGATGAGAAATGATTCCAGAATTGATGAGAAATGATTCCAAAATTGATGAGAAATGATTCATTCCAGAATTGATGAGCAATGATTCCAGAATTGATGAGCAATGATTCCAGAATTGATGAGCAATGATTCCAGAATTGATGAGCAATGATTCCAGAATTCATGAGAAATGATTCATTCCAGAATTGATGAGAAATGATTCTAGAATTGATGAGCAATGATTCCAGAATTGATGAGAAATTATTCCAGGATTGATGAGAAATAACTCAAGAATTGATGAGAAACAACTCAAGAATTGATGAGAAATGATTCCAGAATTGATGAGCAATGATTCCAGAATTGATGAGCAATGATTCCAGAATTGATGAGAAATTATTCCAGGATTGATGAGAAATAACTCAAGAATTGATGAGAAACAACTCAAGAATTGATGAGAAATGATTCCAGAATTGATGAGAAATGATTCCAAAATTGATGAGAAATGATTCCAAAATTGATGAGAAATGATTCATTCCAGAATTGATGAGCAATGATTCCAGAATTGATGAGCAATGATTCCAGAATTGATGAGCAATGATTCCAGAATTGATGAGAAATGATTCCAGAATTGATGAGCAATTATTTTCCAGAATTGATGAGCAATTATTTTCCAGAATTGATGAGAAATGATTCCAGAATTGATGAGCAATGATTCCAGAATTGATGAGAAATGATTCCAGAATTGATGAGCAATTATTTTCCAGAATTGATGAGAAATGATTCCAGAATTGATGAGCAATTATTCCAGAATTGATGAGCAATGATTCCAGAATTGATGAGAAATGATTCCAGAATTGATGAGAAATGATTCCAGAATTGATGAAAAATGATTCCAGAATCGATGAGAAATGATTCCAGAATTGATGAGAACTGATTCTAGAATTGATGAGCAATGATTCCAGAATTGATGAGCAATGATTCAGAATTGATGAGAAATGATTCCAGAATTGATGAGCAATGATTCCAGAATTGATGAGCAATGATTCCAGAATTGATGAGAAATGATTCCAGAATTGATGAGAAATAACTCAAGAATTGATGAGAAACAACTCAATTGATGAGAAATGATTCCAGAATTGATGAGAAATGATTCATTCCAGAATTGATGAGAAATGATTCATTCCAGAATTGATGAGAAATGATTCATTCCAGAATTGATGAGAAATGATTCATTCCGGAATGGATGAGAAATGATTCATTCCAGAATTGATGAGAAATGATTCATTCCAGAATTGATGAGAAATGATTCATTCCAGAATTGATGAGAAATGATTCCAGAATTGATGAGCAATGATTCCAGAATTGATGAGCAATGATTCCAGAATTGATGAGAAATTATTCCAGGATTGATGAGAAATAACTCAAGAATTGATGAGAAACAACTCAAGAATTGATGAGAAATGATTCCAGAATTGATGAGAAATGATTCCAGAATTGATGAGAAATGATTCCAAAATTGATGAGAAATGATTCATTCCAGAATTGATGAGCAATGATTCCAGAATTGATGAGCAATGATTCCAGAATTGATGAGCAATGATTCCAGAATTGATGAGCAATGATTCCAGAATTCATGAGAAATGATTCATTCCAGAATTGATGAGAAATGATTCTAGAATTGATGAGCAATGATTCCAGAATTGATGAGAAATGATTCATTCCAAAATTGATGAGAAATGATTCCAGAATTGATGAGCAATGATTCCAGAATTGATGAGCAATGATTCCAGAATTGATGAGAAATTATTCCAGGATTGATGAGAAATAACTCAAGAATTGATGAGAAACAACTCAAGAATTGATGAGAAATGATTCCAGAATTGATGAGAAATGATTCCAAAATTGATGAGAAATGATTCATTCCAGAATTGATGAGCAATGATTCCAGAATTGATGAGCAATTATTCCAGAATTGATGAGCAATGATTCCAGAATTGATGAGCAATGATTCCAGAATTGATGAGAAATAACTCAAGAATTGATGAGAAATAATTCCAGAATTGATGAGAAATGATTCCAGAATTGATGAGAAATGGTTCCAGAATTGATGAGAAATGATTCCAGAATTGATGAGAAATGATTCATTCCAGAATTGATGAGAAATGATTCATTCCAGAATTGATGAGAAATGATTCATTCCAGAATTGATGAGAAATGATTCATTCCAGAATTGATGAGAAATGATTCCAGAATTGATGAGAAATGATTCTAGAATTGATGAGCAATGATTCCAGAATTGATGAGAAATGATTCATTCCAGAATTGATGAGAAATGATTCATTCCAGAATTGATGAGAAATGATTCATTCCAGAATTGATGAGAAATGATTCATTCCAGAATTGATGAGAAATGATTCCAGAATCGATGAGAAATGATTCCAGAATTGATGAGAAATAACTCAAGAATTGATGAGAAACAACTCAAGAATTGATGAGAAACAACTCAAGAATTGATGAGAAATGATTCCAGAATTGATGAGAAATGATTCCAGAATTGATGAGAAATGATTCCAAAATTGATGAGAAATGATTCCAGAATTGATGAGAAATGATTCATTCCAGAATTGATGAGAAATGATTCTAGAATTGATGAGCAATGATTCCAGAATTGATGAGAAATGATTCATTCCAAAATTGATGAGAAATGATTCCAGAATTGATGAGCAATGATTCCAGAATTGATGAGCAATGATTCCAGAATTGATGAGAAATTATTCCAGGATTGATGAGAAATAACTCAAGAATTGATGAGAAACAACTCAAGAATTGATGAGAAATGATTCCAGAATTGATGAGAAATGATTCCAGAATTGATGAGAAATGATTCCAAAATTGATGAGAAATGATTCATTCCAGAATTGATGAGCAATGATTCCAAAATTGATGAGAAATGATTCCAGAATTGATGAGAAATGATTCATTCCAGAATTGATGAGAAATGATTCTAGAATTGATGAGCAATGATTCCAGAATTGATGAGAAATGATTCATTCCAAAATTGATGAGAAATGATTCCAGAATTGATGAGCAATGATTCCAGAATTGATGAGCAATGATTCCAGAATTGATGAGAAATTATTCCAGGATTGATGAGAAATAACTCAAGAATTGATGAGAAACAACTCAAGAATTGATGAGAAATGATTCCAGAATTGATGAGAAATGATTCCAGAATTGATGAGAAATGATTCCAAAATTGATGAGAAATGATTCATTCCAGAATTGATGAGCAATGATTGCAGAATTGATGAGCAATGATTCCAGAATTGATGAGCAATGATTCCAGAATTCATGAGAAATGATTCATTCCAGAATTGATGAGAAATGATTCTAGAATTGATGAGCAATGATTCCAGAATTGATGAGAAATTATTCCAGGATTGATGAGAAATAACTCAAGAATTGATGAGAAACAACTCAAGAATTGATGAGAAATGATTCCAGAATTGATGAGCAATGATTCCAGAATTGATGAGCAATGATTCCAGAATTGATGAGAAATTATTCCAGGATTGATGAGAAATAACTCAAGAATTGATGAGAAACAACTCAAGAATTGATGAGAAATGATTCATTCCAGAATTGATGAGCAATGATTCCAGAATTGATGAGCAATGATTCCAGAATTGATGAGCAATGATTCCAGAATTGATGAGCAATGATTCCAGAATTCATGAGAAATGATTCATTCCAGAATTGATGAGAAATGATTCTAGAATTGATGAGCAATGATTCCAGAATTGATGAGAAATGATTCATTCCAAAATTGATGAGAAATGATTCCAGAATTGATGAGCAATGATTCCAGAATTGATGAGAAATTATTCCAGGATTGATGAGAAATAACTCAAGAATTGATGAGAAACAACTCAAGAATTGATGAGAAATGATTCCAGAATTGATGAGCAATGATTCCAGAATTGATGAGCAATGATTCCAGAATTGATGAGAAATTATTCCAGGATTGATGAGAAATAACTCAAGAATTGATGAGAAACAACTCAAGAATTGATGAGAAATGATTCCAGAATTGATGAGAAATGATTCCAAAATTGATGAGAAATGATTCCAAAATTGATGAGAAATGATTCATTCCAGAATTGATGAGCAATGATTCCAGAATTGATGAGCAATGATTCCAGAATTGATGAGAAATAACTCAAGAATTGATGAGAAATAACTCAAGAATTGATGAGAAATGATTCCAGAATTGATGAGAAATGGTTCCAGAATTGATGAGAAATGATTCCAGAATTGATGAGCAATTATTTTCCAGAATTGATGAGCAATTATTTTCCAGAATTGATGAGAAATGATTCCAGAATTGATTAGCAATGATTCCAGAATTGATGAGAAATGATTCCAGAATTGATGAGCAATTATTTTCCAGAATTGATGAGAAATGATTCCAGAATTGATGAGCAATTATTCCAGAATTGATGAGCAATGATTCCAGAATTGATGAGAAATGATTCCAGAATTGATGAAAAATGATTCCAGAATTGATGAGAAATGATTCCAGAATTGATGAAAAATGATTCCAGAATCGATGAGAAATGATTCCAGAATTGATGAGAACTGATTCTAGAATTGATGAGCAAGGATTCCAGAATTGATGAGCAATGATTCAGAATTGATGAGAAATGATTCCAGAATTGATGAGCAATGATTCCAGAATTGATGAGCAATGATTCCAGAATTGATGAGAAATGATTCCAGAATTGATGAGAAATAACTCAAGAATTGATGAGAAACAACTCAATTGATGAGAAATGATTCCAGAATTGATGAGAAATGATTCATTCCAGAATTGATGAGAAATGATTCATTCCAGAATTGATGAGAAATGATTCATTCCAGAATGGATGAGAAATGATTCATTCCAGAATTGATGAGAAATGATTCATTCCAGAATTGATGAGAAATGATTCATTCCAGAATTGATGAGAAATGATTCTAGAATTGATGAGCAATGATTCCAGAATTGATGAGAAATGATTCATTCCAGAATTGATGAGAAATGATTCATTCCAGAATTGATGAGAAATGATTCCAGAATCGATGAGAAATGATTCCAGAATTGATGAGCAATGATTCCAGAATTGATGAGCAATGATTCCAGAATTGATGAGCAATGATTCCAGAATTGATGAGAAATAACTCAAGAATTGATGAGAAACAACTCAGGAATTGATGAGAAACAACTCAAGAATTGATGAGAAATGATTCCAGAATTGATGAGAAATGATTCCAGAATTGATGAGAAATGATTCCAGAATTGATGAGAAATGATTCATTCCAAAATTGATGAGAAATGATTCCAGAATTGATGAGCAATGATTCCAGAATTGATGAGCAATGATTCCAGAATTGATGAGAAATTATTCCAGGATTGATGAGAAATAACTCAAGAATTGATGAGAAACAACTCAAGAATTGATGAGAAATGATTCCAGAATTGATGAGAAATGATTCCAGAATTGATGAGAAATGATTCCAAAATTGATGAGAAATGATTCATTCCAGAATTGATGAGCAATGATTGCAGAATTGATGAGCAATGATTCCAGAATTGATGAGCAATGATTCCAGAATTCATGAGAAATGATTCATTCCAGAATTGATGAGAAATGATTCTAGAATTGATGAGCAATGATTCCAGAATTGATGAGAAATTATTCCAGGATTGATGAGAAATAACTCAAGAATTGATGAGAAACAACTCAAGAATTGATGAGAAATGATTCCAGAATTGATGAGCAATGATTCCAGAATTGATGAGCAATGATTCCAGAATTGATGAGAAATTATTCCAGGATTGATGAGAAATAACTCAAGAATTGATGAGAAACAACTCAAGAATTGATGAGAAATGATTCATTCCAGAATTGATGAGCAATGATTCCAGAATTGATGAGCAATGATTCCAGAATTGATGAGCAATGATTCCAGAATTGATGAGCAATGATTCCAGAATTCATGAGAAATGATTCATTCCAGAATTGATGAGAAATGATTCTAGAATTGATGAGCAATGATTCCAGAATTGATGAGAAATTATTCCAGGATTGATGAGAAATAACTCAAGAATTGATGAGAAACAACTCAAGAATTGATGAGAAATGATTCCAGAATTGATGAGCAATGATTCCAGAATTGATGAGCAATGATTCCAGAATTGATGAGAAATTATTCCAGGATTGATGAGAAATAACTCAAGAATTGATGAGAAACAACTCAAGAATTGATGAGAAATGATTCCAGAATTGATGAGAAATGATTCCAAAATTGATGAGAAATGATTCCAAAATTGATGAGAAATGATTCATTCCAGAATTGATGAGCAATGATTCCAGAATTGATGAGCAATGATTCCAGAATTGATGAGAAATAACTCAAGAATTGATGAGAAATAACTCAAGAATTGATGAGAAATGATTCCAGAATTGATGAGAAATGGTTCCAGAATTGATGAGAAATGATTCCAGAATTGATGAGCAATTATTTTCCAGAATTGATGAGCAATTATTTTCCAGAATTGATGAGAAATGATTCCAGAATTGATTAGCAATGATTCCAGAATTGATGAGAAATGATTCCAGAATTGATGAGCAATTATTTTCCAGAATTGATGAGAAATGATTCCAGAATTGATGAGCAATTATTCCAGAATTGATGAGCAATGATTCCAGAATTGATGAGAAATGATTCCAGAATTGATGAAAAATGATTCCAGAATTGATGAGAAATGATTCCAGAATTGATGAAAAATGATTCCAGAATCGATGAGAAATGATTCCAGAATTGATGAGAACTGATTCTAGAATTGATGAGCAATGATTCCAGAATTGATGAGCAATGATTCAGAATTGATGAGAAATGATTCCAGAATTGATGAGCAATGATTCCAGAATTGATGAGCAATGATTCCAGAATTGATGAGAAATGATTCCAGAATTGATGAGAAATAACTCAAGAATTGATGAGAAACAACTCAATTGATGAGAAATGATTCCAGAATTGATGAGAAATGATTCATTCCAGAATTGATGAGAAATGATTCATTCCAGAATTGATGAGAAATGATTCATTCCAGAATGGATGAGAAATGATTCATTCCAGAATTGATGAGAAATGATTCATTCCAGAATTGATGAGAAATGATTCATTCCAGAATTGATGAGAAATGATTCTAGAATTGATGAGCAATGATTCCAGAATTGATGAGAAATGATTCATTCCAGAATTGATGAGAAATGATTCATTCCAGAATTGATGAGAAATGATTCCAGAATCGATGAGAAATGATTCCAGAATTGATGAGCAATGATTCCAGAATTGATGAGCAATGATTCCAGAATTGATGAGCAATGATTCCAGAATTGATGAGAAATGATTCCAGAATTGATGAGAAATGATTCCAAAATTGATGAGAAATGATTCCAGAATTGATGAGAAATGATTCATTCCAGAATTGATGAGAAATGATTCATTCCAGAATTGATGAGAAATGATTCTAGAATTGATGAGCAATGATTCCAGAATTGATGAGAAATGATTCCAAAATTGATGAGAAATGATTCCAGAATTGATGAGAAATGATTCATTCCAGAATTGATGAGAAATGATTCATTCCAGAATTGATGAGAAATGATTCTAGAATTGATGAGCAATGATTCCAGAATTGATGAGAAATGATTCATTCCAAAATTGATGAGAAATGATTCCAGAATTGATGAGCAATGATTCCAGAATTGATGAGCAATGATTCCAGAATTGATGAGAAATTATTCCAGGATTGATGAGAAATAACTCAAGAATTGATGAGAAACAACTCAAGAATTGATGAGAAATGATTCCAGAATTGATGAGAAATGATTCCAAAATTGATGAGAAATGATTCATTCCAGAATTGATGAGCAATGATTCCAGAATTGATGAGCAATGATTCCAGAATTGATGAGAAATGATTCATTCCAGAATTGATGAGAAATGATTCTAGAATTGATGAGCAATGATTCCAGAATTGATGAGAAATGATTCATTCCAAAATTGATGAGAAATGATTCCAGAATTGATGAGCAATGATTCCAGAATTGATGAGAAATGATTCCAAAATTGATGAGAAATGATTCATTCCAGAATTGATGAGCAATGATTCCAGAATTGATGAGCAATGATTCCAGAATTGATGAGCAATGATTCCAGAATTGATGAGCAATGATTCCAGAATTGATGAGCAATGATTCCAGAATTGATGAGCAATGATTCCAGAATTGATGAGCAATGATTCCAGAATTGATGAGCAATGATTCCAGAATTGATGAGAAATAACTCAAGAATTGATGAGAAATAATTCCAGAATTGATGAGAAATGATTCCAGAATTGATGAGAAATGGTTCCAGAATTGATGAGAAATGATTCCAGAATTGATGAGCAATTATTTTCCAGAATTGATGAGCAATTATTTTCCAGAATTGATGAGAAATGATTCCAGAATTGATGAGCAATGATTCCAGAATTGATGAGAAATGATTCCAGAATTGATGAGCAATTATTTTCCAGAATTGAGGAGAAATGATTCCAGAATTGATGAGCAATTATTCCAGAATTGATGAGCAATGATTCCAGAATTGATGAGAAATGATTCCAGAATTGATGAGCAATGATTCCAGAATTGATGAGAAATGATTCATTCCAGAATTGATGAGAAATGATTCATTCCAGAATTGATGAGAAATGATTCATTCCAGAATTGATGAGAAATGATTCATTCCGGAATCGATGAGAAATGATTCCAGAATTGATGAGCATTGATTCCAGAATTGATGAGCATTGATTCCAGAATTGATGAGAAATTATTCCAGAATTGATGAGAAATTTTTCCAGAATTGATGAGAAATAACTCAAGAATTGATGAGAAACAACTCAAGAATTGATGAGAAACAACTCAAGAATTGATGAGAAACAACTCAAGAATTGATGAGAAACAACTCAAGAATTGATGAGAAATGATTCCAAAATTGACGAGAAATGATTCCAAAATTGATGAGAAATGATTCCAGAATTGATGAGAAATTATTTTCCAGAATTGATGAGAAATGATTCCAGAATTGATGAAAAATGATTCAAGAATTGATGAGAAATTATTTTCCAGAATTGATGAGAAATGATTCCAGAATTGATGAGAAATTATTCCAGAATTGATGAGAAATTATTCCAGAATTGATGAGAAATAACTCAAGAATTGATGAGAAATAACTCAAGAATTGATGAGCAATGATTCCAGAATTGATGAGAAATTATTCCAGAATTGATGAGAAATTATTCCAGAATTGATGAGAAATAACTCAAGAATTGATGAGAAATGATTCATTCCAGAATTGATGAGCAACGATTCCAGAATTGATGAGAAATAACTGAAGAACCGATGAGAAATAACTCAAGAATTGATGAGAAATGATTCCAGAATTGATGAGAAATGATTCATTCCAGAATTGATGAGAAATGATTCATTCCAGAACTGATGAGAAATGATTCCAGAATTGGTGAGAAATTATTCATTCCAAAATTGATGAGAAATGATTCATTCCAAAATTGATGAGAAATGATTCCAGAATTGATGAGCAATGATTCCAGAATTGATGAGCAATGATTCCAGAATTGATGAGCAATGATTCCAGAATTGATGAGAAATTATTCCAGGATTGATGAGAAATAACTCAAGAATTGATGAGAAACAACTCAAGAATTGATGAGAAACAACTCAAGAATTGATGAGAAATGATTCCAGAATTGATGAGAAATGATTCCAAAATTGATGAGAAATGATTCATTCCAGAATTGATGAGCAATGATTCCAGAATTGATGAGCAATGATTCCAGAATTGATGAGCAATGATTCCAGAATTGATGAGCAATGATTCCAGAATTGATGAGAAATAACTCAAGAATTGATGAGAAATAATTCCAGAATTGATGAGAAATGGTTCCAGAATTGATGAGAAATGATTCCAGAATTGATGAGCAATTATTTTCCAGAATTGATGAGCAATTATTTTCCAGAATTGATGAGAAATGATTCCAGAATTGATGAGCAACGATTCCAGAATTGATGAGAAATGATTCCAGAATTGATGAGCAATTATTTTCCAGAATTGATGAGAAATGATTCCAGAATTGATGAGCAATTATTCCAGAATTGATGAGCAATGATTCCAGAATTGATGAGAAATGATTCCAGAATTGATGAGAAATGATTCTAGAATTGATGAGCAATGATTCCAGAATTGATGAGAAATGATTCATTCCAGAATTGATGAGAAATGATTCATTCCAGAATTGATGAGAAATGATTCATTCCAGAATTGATGAGAAATGATTCATTCCGGAATCGATGAGAAATGATTCCAGAATTGATGAGCATTGATTCCAGAATTGATGAGAAATTATTCCAGAATTGATGAGAAATTTTTCCAGAATTGATGAGAAATAACTCAAGAATTGATGAGAAACAACTCAAGAATTGATGAGAAATTATTCCAGAATTGATGAGAAATGATTCCAAAATTGATGAGAAATGATTCCAGAATTGATGAGAAATTATTTTCCAGAATTGATGAGAAATGATTCCAGAATTGATGAAAAATGATTCCAGAATTGATGAGAAATAACTCAAGAATTGATGAGAAATGATTCATTCCAGAATTGATGAGAAATGATTCCAGAATTGATGAGCAATGATTCCAGAATTGATGAGAAATAACTGAAGTACCGATGAGAAATAACTCAAGAATTGATGAGAAATGATTCCAGAGTTGATGAGAAATGATTCCAGAATTGATGAGAAATGATTCATTTCAGAATTGATGAGAAATGATTCATTTCAGAATTGATGAGAAATGATTCATTTCAGAATTCATGAGAAATGATTCCAGAATTGATGAGGAATAACTCAAGAATTAAGGAGAAATAACTCAAGAATTGATGAGAAATGATTCCAGAATTGATGAGAAATTATTCCAGAATTGATGAGAAATTATTCCAGAATTGATGAGAAATAACTCAAGAATTGATGAGAAATAACTCAAGAATTGATGAGAAATGATTCCAGAATTGATGAGAAATTATTCCAGAATTGATGAGAAATTATTCCAGAATTGATGAGCAACGATTCCAGAATTGATGAGAAATAACTGAAGAACCGATGAGAAATAACTCAAGAATTGATGAGAAATGATTCCAGAATTGATGAGAAATGATTCATTCCAGAATTGATGAGAAATGATTCATTCCAGAATTGATGAGAAATGATTCTAGAATTGATGAGCAATGATTCCAGAATTGATGAGAAATGATTCATTCCAAAATTGATGAGAAATGATTCCAGAATTGATGAGCAATGATTCCAGAATTGATGAGCAATGATTCCAGAATTGATGAGAAATTATTCCAGGATTGATGAGAAATAACTCAAGAATTGATGAGAAACAACTCAAGAATTGATGAGAAATGATTCCAGAATTGATGAGAAATGATTCCAAAATTGATGAGAAATGATTCATTCCAGAATTGATGAGCAATGATTCCAGAATTGATGAGAAATGATTCATTCCAAAATTGATGAGAAATGATTCCAGAATTGATGAGCAATGATTCCAGAATTGATGAGCAATGATTCCAGAATTGATGAGCAATGATTCCAGAATTGATGAGAAATTATTCCAGGATTGATGAGAAATAACTCAAGAATTGATGAGAAACAACTCAAGAATTGATGAGAAACAACTCAAGAATTGATGAGAAATGATTCCAGAATTGATGAGAAATGATTCCAAAATTGATGAGAAATGATTCATTCCAGAATTGATGAGCAATGATTCCAGAATTGATGAGCAATGATTCCAGAATTGATGAGCAATGATTCCAGAATTGATGAGCAATGATTCCAGAATTGATGAGCAATGATTCCAGAATTGATGAGCAATGATTCCAGAATTGATGAGAAATAACTCAAGAATTGATGAGAAATAATTCCAGAATTGATGAGAAATGGTTCCAGAATTGATGAGAAATGATTCCAGAATTGATGAGCAATTATTTTCCAGAATTGATGAGCAATTATTTTCCAGAATTGATGAGAAATGATTCCAGAATTGATGAGCAACGATTCCAGAATTGATGAGAAATGATTCCAGAATTGATGAGAAATGATTCCAGAATTGATGAGCAATTATTCCAGAATTGATGAGCAATGATTCCAGAATTGATGAGAAATGATTCCAGAATTGATGAGAAATGATTCTAGAATTGATGAGCAATGATTCCAGAATTGATGAGAAATGATTCATTCCAGAATTGATGAGAAATGATTCATTCCAGAATTGATGAGAAATGATTCATTCCAGAATTGATGAGAAATGATTCATTCCGGAATCGATGAGAAATGATTCCAGAATTGATGAGCATTGATTCCAGAATTGATGAGAAATTATTCCAGAATTGATGAGAAATTTTTCCAGAATTGATGAGAAATAACTCAAGAATTGATGAGAAACAACTCAAGAATTGATGAGAAATTATTCCAGAATTGATGAGAAATGATTCAAAAATTGATGAGAAATGATTCCAGAATTGATGAGAAATTATTTTTCAGAATTGATGAGAAATGATTCCAGAATTGATGAAAAATGATTCCAGAATTGATGAGAAATAACTCAAGAATTGATGAGAAATGATTCATTCCAGAATTGATGAGAAATGATTCCAGAATTGATGAGCAATGATTCCAGAATTGATGAGGAATAACTGAAGAACCGATGAGAAATAACTCAAGAATTGATGAGAAATGATTCCAGAGTTGATGAGAAATGATTCCAGAATTGATGAGAAATGATTCATTTCAGAATTCATGAGAAATGATTCCAGAATTGATGAGGAATAACTCAAGAATTAAGGAGAAATAACTCAAGAATTGATGAGAAATTATTCCAGAATTGATGAGAAATTATTCCAGAATTGATGAGCAACGATTCCAGAATTGATGAGAAATAACTGAAGAACCGATGAGAAATAACTCAAGAATTGATGAGAAATGATTCCAGAATTGATGAGAAATGATTCATTCCAGAATTGATGAGAAATGATTCATTCCAGAATTGATGAGAAATGATTCTAGAATTGATGAGCAATGATTCCAGAATTGATGAGAAATGATTCATTCCAAAATTGATGAGAAATGATTCCAGAATTGATGAGCAATGATTCCAGAATTGATGAGCAATGATTCCAGAATTGATGAGAAATTATTCCAGGATTGATGAGAAATAACTCAAGAATTGATGAGAAACAACTCAAGAATTGATGAGAAATGATTCCAGAATTGATGAGAAATGATTCCAAAATTGATGAGAAATGATTCATTCCAGAATTGATGAGCAATGATTCCAGAATTGATGAGCAATGATTCCAGAATTGATGAGCAATGATTCCAGAATTGATGAGAAATAACTCAAGAATTGATGAGAAATAATTCCAGAATTGATGAGAAATGATTCCAGAATTGATGAGAAATGGTTCCAGAATAATGAGAAATGATTCCAGAATTGATGAGCAATTATTTTCCAGAATTGATGAGAAATGATTCCAGAATTGATGAGAAATGATTCCAGAATTGATGAGCAATTATTTTCCAGAATTGATGAGAAATGATTCCAGAATTGATGAGCAATTATTCCAGAATTGATGAGCAATGATTCCAGAATTGATGAGAAATGATTCCAGAATTGATGAGAAATGATTCTAGAATTGATGAGCAATGATTCCAGAATTGATGAGAAATGATTCATTCCAGAATTGATGAGAAATGATTCATTCCAGAATTGATGAGAAATGATTCATTCCAGAATTGATGAGAAATGATTCATTCCGGAATCGATGAGAAATGATTCCAGAATTGATGAGCATTGATTCCAGAATTGATGAGAAATTATTCCAGAATTGATGAGAAATTTTTCCAGAATTGATGAGAAATAACTCAAGAATTGATGAGAAACAACTCAAGAATTGATGAGAAATTATTCCAGAATTGATGAGAAATGATTCCAAAATTGATGAGAAATGATTCCAGAATTGATGAGAAATTATTTTCCAGAATTGATGAGAAATGATTCCAGAATTGATGAAAAATGATTCCAGAATTGATGAGAAATAACTCAAGAATTGATGAGAAATGATTCATTCCAGAATTGATGAGAAATGATTCCAGAATTGATGAGCAATGATTCCAGAATTGATGAGAAATAACTGAAGTACCGATGAGAAATAACTCAAGAATTGATGAGAAATGATTCCAGAGTTGATGAGAAATGATTCCAGAATTGATGAGAAATGATTCATTTCAGAATTGATGAGAAATGATTCATTTCAGAATTGATGAGAAATGATTCATTTCAGAATTCATGAGAAATGATTCCAGAATTGATGAGGAATAACTCAAGAATTAAGGAGAAATAACTCAAGAATTGATGAGAAATGATTCCAGAATTGATGAGAAATTATTCCAGAATTGATGAGAAATTATTCCAGAATTGATGAGAAATAACTCAAGAATTGATGAGAAATAACTCAAGAATTGATGAGAAATGATTCCAGAATTGATGAGAAATTATTCCAGAATTGATGAGAAATTATTCCAGAATTGATGAGCAACGATTCCAGAATTGATGAGAAATAACTGAAGAACCGATGAGAAATAACTCAAGAATTGATGAGAAATGATTCCAGAATTGATGAGAAATGATTCATTCCAGAATTGATGAGAAATGATTCATTCCAGAATTGATGAGAAATGATTCTAGAATTGATGAGCAATGATTCCAGAATTGATGAGAAATGATTCATTCCAAAATTGATGAGAAATGATTCCAGAATTGATGAGCAATGATTCCAGAATTGATGAGCAATGATTCCAGAATTGATGAGAAATTATTCCAGGATTGATGAGAAATAACTCAAGAATTGATGAGAAACAACTCAAGAATTGATGAGAAATGATTCCAGAATTGATGAGAAATGATTCCAAAATTGATGAGAAATGATTCATTCCAGAATTGATGAGCAATGATTCCAGAATTGATGAGAAATGATTCATTCCAAAATTGATGAGAAATGATTCCAGAATTGATGAGCAATGATTCCAGAATTGATGAGCAATGATTCCAGAATTGATGAGCAATGATTCCAGAATTGATGAGAAATTATTCCAGGATTGATGAGAAATAACTCAAGAATTGATGAGAAACAACTCAAGAATTGATGAGAAACAACTCAAGAATTGATGAGAAATGATTCCAGAATTGATGAGAAATGATTCCAAAATTGATGAGAAATGATTCATTCCAGAATTGATGAGCAATGATTCCAGAATTGATGAGCAATGATTCCAGAATTGATGAGCAATGATTCCAGAATTGATGAGCAATGATTCCAGAATTGATGAGCAATGATTCCAGAATTGATGAGCAATGATTCCAGAATTGATGAGAAATAACTCAAGAATTGATGAGAAATAATTCCAGAATTGATGAGAAATGGTTCCAGAATTGATGAGAAATGATTCCAGAATTGATGAGCAATTATTTTCCAGAATTGATGAGCAATTATTTTCCAGAATTGATGAGAAATGATTCTAGAATTGATGAGCAATGATTCCAGAATTGATGAGAAATGATTCATTCCAAAATTGATGAGAAATGATTCCAGAATTGATGAGCAATGATTCCAGAATTGATGAGCAATGATTCCAGAATTGATGAGAAATTATTCCAGGATTGATGAGAAATAACTCAAGAATTGATGAGAAACAACTCAAGAATTGATGAGAAATGATTCCAGAATTGATGAGAAATTATTCCAAAATTGATGAGAAATGATTCATTCCAGAATTGATGAGCAATGATTCCAGAATTGATGAGCAATGATTCCAGAATTGATGAGAAATGATTCATTCCAGAATTGATGAGAAATGATTCTAGAATTGATGAGCAATGATTCCAGAATTGATGAGAAATGATTCATTCCAAAATTGATGAGAAATGATTCCAGAATTGATGAGCAATGATTCCAGAATTGATGAGAAATGATTCCAAAATTGATGAGAAATGATTCATTCCAGAATTGATGAGCAATGATTCCAGAATTGATGAGCAATGATTCCAGAATTGATGAGCAATGATTCCAGAATTGATGAGCAATGATTCCAGAATTGATGAGCAATGATTCCAGAATTGATGAGCAATGATTCCAGAATTGATGAGCAATGATTCCAGAATTGATGAGCAATGATTCCAGAATTGATGAGCAATGATTCCAGAATTGATGAGCAATGATTCCAGAATTGATGAGCAATGATTCCAGAATTGATGAGAAATAACTCAAGAATTGATGAGAAATAATTCCAGAATTGATGAGAAATGATTCCAGAATTGATGAGAAATGGTTCCAGAATTGATGAGAAATGATTCCAGAATTGATGAGCAATTATTTTCCAGAATTGATGAGCAATTATTTTCCAGAATTGATGAGAAATGATTCCAGAATTGATGAGCAATGATTCCAGAATTGATGAGAAATGATTCCAGAATTGATGAGCAATTATTTTCCAGAATTGAGGAGAAATGATTCCAGAATTGATGAGCAATTATTCCAGAATTGATGAGCAATGATTCCAGAATTGATGAGAAATGATTCCAGAATTGATGAGCAATGATTCCAGAATTGATGAGAAATGATTCATTCCAGAATTGATGAGAAATGATTCATTCCAGAATTGATGAGAAATGATTCATTCCAGAATTGATGAGAAATGATTCATTCCGGAATCGATGAGAAATGATTCCAGAATTGATGAGCATTGATTCCAGAATTGATGAGCATTGATTCCAGAATTGATGAGAAATTATTCCAGAATTGATGAGAAATTTTTCCAGAATTGATGAGAAATAACTCAAGAATTGATGAGAAACAACTCAAGAATTGATGAGAAACAACTCAAGAATTGATGAGAAACAACTCAAGAATTGATGAGAAACAACTCAAGAATTGATGAGAAATGATTCCAAAATTGACGAGAAATGATTCCAAAATTGATGAGAAATGATTCCAGAATTGATGAGAAATTATTTTCCAGAATTGATGAGAAATGATTCCAGAATTGATGAAAAATGATTCAAGAATTGATGAGAAATTATTTTCCAGAATTGATGAGAAATGATTCCAGAATTGATGAGAAATTATTCCAGAATTGATGAGAAATTATTCCAGAATTGATGAGAAATAACTCAAGAATTGATGAGAAATAACTCAAGAATTGATGAGCAATGATTCCAGAATTGATGAGAAATTATTCCAGAATTGATGAGAAATTATTCCAGAATTGATGAGAAATAACTCAAGAATTGATGAGAAATGATTCATTCCAGAATTGATGAGCAACGATTCCAGAATTGATGAGAAATAACTGAAGAACCGATGAGAAATAACTCAAGAATTGATGAGAAATGATTCCAGAATTGATGAGAAATGATTCATTCCAGAATTGATGAGAAATGATTCATTCCAGAACTGATGAGAAATGATTCCAGAATTGGTGAGAAATTATTCATTCCAAAATTGATGAGAAATGATTCATTCCAAAATTGATGAGAAATGATTCCAGAATTGATGAGCAATGATTCCAGAATTGATGAGCAATGATTCCAGAATTGATGAGCAATGATTCCAGAATTGATGAGAAATTATTCCAGGATTGATGAGAAATAACTCAAGAATTGATGAGAAACAACTCAAGAATTGATGAGAAACAACTCAAGAATTGATGAGAAATGATTCCAGAATTGATGAGAAATGATTCCAAAATTGATGAGAAATGATTCATTCCAGAATTGATGAGCAATGATTCCAGAATTGATGAGCAATGATTCCAGAATTGATGAGCAATGATTCCAGAATTGATGAGCAATGATTCCAGAATTGATGAGAAATAACTCAAGAATTGATGAGAAATAATTCCAGAATTGATGAGAAATGGTTCCAGAATTGATGAGAAATGATTCCAGAATTGATGAGCAATTATTTTCCAGAATTGATGAGCAATTATTTTCCAGAATTGATGAGAAATGATTCCAGAATTGATGAGCAACGATTCCAGAATTGATGAGAAATGATTCCAGAATTGATGAGCAATTATTTTCCAGAATTGATGAGAAATGATTCCAGAATTGATGAGCAATTATTCCAGAATTGATGAGCAATGATTCCAGAATTGATGAGAAATGATTCCAGAATTGATGAGAAATGATTCTAGAATTGATGAGCAATGATTCCAGAATTGATGAGAAATGATTCATTCCAGAATTGATGAGAAATGATTCATTCCAGAATTGATGAGAAATGATTCATTCCAGAATTGATGAGAAATGATTCATTCCGGAATCGATGAGAAATGATTCCAGAATTGATGAGCATTGATTCCAGAATTGATGAGAAATTATTCCAGAATTGATGAGAAATTTTTCCAGAATTGATGAGAAATAACTCAAGAATTGATGAGAAACAACTCAAGAATTGATGAGAAATTATTCCAGAATTGATGAGAAATGATTCCAAAATTGATGAGAAATGATTCCAGAATTGATGAGAAATTATTTTCCAGAATTGATGAGAAATGATTCCAGAATTGATGAAAAATGATTCCAGAATTGATGAGAAATAACTCAAGAATTGATGAGAAATGATTCCAGAATTGATGAGCAATGATTCCAGAATTGATGAGAAATAACTGAAGTACCGATGAGAAATAACTCAAGAATTGATGAGAAATGATTCCAGAGTTGATGAGAAATGATTCCAGAATTGATGAGAAATGATTCATTTCAGAATTGATGAGAAATGATTCATTTCAGAATTGATGAGAAATGATTCATTTCAGAATTCATGAGAAATGATTCCAGAATTGATGAGGAATAACTCAAGAATTAAGGAGAAATAACTCAAGAATTGATGAGAAATGATTCCAGAATTGATGAGAAATTATTCCAGAATTGATGAGAAATTATTCCAGAATTGATGAGAAATAACTCAAGAATTGATGAGAAATAACTCAAGAATTGATGAGAAATGATTCCAGAATTGATGAGAAATTATTCCAGAATTGATGAGAAATTATTCCAGAATTGATGAGCAACGATTCCAGAATTGATGAGAAATAACTGAAGAACCGATGAGAAATAACTCAAGAATTGATGAGAAATGATTCCAGAATTGATGAGAAATGATTCATTCCAGAATTGATGAGAAATGATTCATTCCAGAATTGATGAGAAATGATTCTAGAATTGATGAGCAATGATTCCAGAATTGATGAGAAATGATTCATTCCAAAATTGATGAGAAATGATTCCAGAATTGATGAGCAATGATTCCAGAATTGATGAGCAATGATTCCAGAATTGATGAGAAATTATTCCAGGATTGATGAGAAATAACTCAAGAATTGATGAGAAACAACTCAAGAATTGATGAGAAATGATTCCAGAATTGATGAGAAATGATTCCAAAATTGATGAGAAATGATTCATTCCAGAATTGATGAGCAATGATTCCAGAATTGATGAGAAATGATTCATTCCAAAATTGATGAGAAATGATTCCAGAATTGATGAGCAATGATTCCAGAATTGATGAGCAATGATTCCAGAATTGATGAGCAATGATTCCAGAATTGATGAGAAATTATTCCAGGATTGATGAGAAATAACTCAAGAATTGATGAGAAACAACTCAAGAATTGATGAGAAACAACTCAAGAATTGATGAGAAATGATTCCAGAATTGATGAGAAATGATTCCAAAATTGATGAGAAATGATTCATTCCAGAATTGATGAGCAATGATTCCAGAATTGATGAGCAATGATTCCAGAATTGATGAGCAATGATTCCAGAATTGATGAGCAATGATTCCAGAATTGATGAGCAATGATTCCAGAATTGATGAGCAATGATTCCAGAATTGATGAGAAATAACTCAAGAATTGATGAGAAATAATTCCAGAATTGATGAGAAATGGTTCCAGAATTGATGAGAAATGATTCCAGAATTGATGAGCAATTATTTTCCAGAATTGATGAGCAATTATTTTCCAGAATTGATGAGATATGATTCCAGAATTGATGAGCAACGATTCCAGAATTGATGAGAAATGATTCCAGAATTGATGAGAAATGATTCCAGAATTGATGAGCAATTATTCCAGAATTGATGAGCAATGATTCCAGAATTGATGAGAAATGATTCCAGAATTGATGAGAAATGATTCTAGAATTGATGAGCAATGATTCCAGAATTGATGAGAAATGATTCATTCCAGAATTGATGAGAAATGATTCATTCCAGAATTGATGAGAAATGATTCATTCCAGAATTGATGAGAAATGATTCATTCCGGAATCGATGAGAAATGATTCCAGAATTGATGAGCATTGATTCCAGAATTGATGAGAAATTATTCCAGAATTGATGAGAAATTTTTCCAGAATTGATGAGAAATAACTCAAGAATTGATGAGAAACAACTCAAGAATTGATGAGAAATTATTCCAGAATTGATGAGAAATGATTCAAAAATTGATGAGAAATGATTCCAGAATTGATGAGAAATTATTTTTCAGAATTGATGAGAAATGATTCCAGAATTGATGAAAAATGATTCCAGAATTGATGAGAAATAACTCAAGAATTGATGAGAAATGATTCATTCCAGAATTGATGAGAAATGATTCCAGAATTGATGAGCAATGATTCCAGAATTGATGAGGAATAACTGAAGAACCGATGAGAAATAACTCAAGAATTGATGAGAAATGATTCCAGAGTTGATGAGAAATGATTCCAGAATTGATGAGAAATGATTCATTTCAGAATTCATGAGAAATGATTCCAGAATTGATGAGGAATAACTCAAGAATTAAGGAGAAATAACTCAAGAATTGATGAGAAATTATTCCAGAATTGATGAGAAATTATTCCAGAATTGATGAGCAACGATTCCAGAATTGATGAGAAATAACTGAAGAACCGATGAGAAATAACTCAAGAATTGATGAGAAATGATTCCAGAATTGATGAGAAATGATTCATTCCAGAATTGATGAGAAATGATTCATTCCAGAATTGATGAGAAATGATTCTAGAATTGATGAGCAATGATTCCAGAATTGATGAGAAATGATTCATTCCAAAATTGATGAGAAATGATTCCAGAATTGATGAGCAATGATTCCAGAATTGATGAGCAATGATTCCAGAATTGATGAGAAATTATTCCAGGATTGATGAGAAATAACTCAAGAATTGATGAGAAACAACTCAAGAATTGATGAGAAATGATTCCAGAATTGATGAGAAATGATTCCAAAATTGATGAGAAATGATTCATTCCAGAATTGATGAGCAATGATTCCAGAATTGATGAGCAATGATTCCAGAATTGATGAGCAATGATTCCAGAATTGATGAGAAATAACTCAAGAATTGATGAGAAATAATTCCAGAATTGATGAGAAATGATTCCAGAATTGATGAGAAATGGTTCCAGAATAATGAGAAATGATTCCAGAATTGATGAGCAATTATTTTCCAGAATTGATGAGAAATGATTCCAGAATTGATGAGAAATGATTCCAGAATTGATGAGCAATTATTTTCCAGAATTGATGAGAAATGATTCCAGAATTGATGAGCAATTATTCCAGAATTGATGAGCAATGATTCCAGAATTGATGAGAAATGATTCCAGAATTGATGAGAAATGATTCTAGAATTGATGAGCAATGATTCCAGAATTGATGAGAAATGATTCATTCCAGAATTGATGAGAAATGATTCATTCCAGAATTGATGAGAAATGATTCATTCCAGAATTGATGAGAAATGATTCATTCCGGAATCGATGAGAA
Organism: Pholcus phalangioides; assembly: GCF_987345545.1. Taxonomy (NCBI): domain Eukaryota; kingdom Metazoa; phylum Arthropoda; class Arachnida; order Araneae; family Pholcidae; genus Pholcus; species Pholcus phalangioides. The sequence continues at coordinate 9,643,349 of NW_028301598.1, forward strand.
ATGATTCCAGAATTGATGAGCATTGATTCCAGAATTGATGAGAAATTATTCCAGAATTGATGAGAAATTTTTCCAGAATTGATGAGAAATAACTCAAGAATTGATGAGAAACAACTCAAGAATTGATGAGAAATTATTCCAGAATTGATGAGAAATGATTCCAAAATTGATGAGAAATGATTCCAGAATTGATGAGAAATTATTTTCCAGAATTGATGAGAAATGATTCCAGAATTGATGAAAAATGATTCCAGAATTGATGAGAAATAACTCAAGAATTGATGAGAAATGATTCATTCCAGAATTGATGAGAAATGATTCCAGAATTGATGAGCAATGATTCCAGAATTGATGAGAAATAACTGAAGTACCGATGAGAAATAACTCAAGAATTGATGAGAAATGATTCCAGAGTTGATGAGAAATGATTCCAGAATTGATGAGAAATGATTCATTTCAGAATTGATGAGAAATGATTCATTTCAGAATTGATGAGAAATGATTCATTTCAGAATTCATGAGAAATGATTCCAGAATTGATGAGGAATAACTCAAGAATTAAGGAGAAATAACTCAAGAATTGATGAGAAATGATTCCAGAATTGATGAGAAATTATTCCAGAATTGATGAGAAATTATTCCAGAATTGATGAGAAATAACTCAAGAATTGATGAGAAATAACTCAAGAATTGATGAGAAATGATTCCAGAATTGATGAGAAATTATTCCAGAATTGATGAGAAATTATTCCAGAATTGATGAGCAACGATTCCAGAATTGATGAGAAATAACTGAAGAACCGATGAGAAATAACTCAAGAATTGATGAGAAATGATTCCAGAATTGATGAGAAATGATTCATTCCAGAATTGATGAGAAATGATTCATTCCAGAATTGATGAGAAATGATTCTAGAATTGATGAGCAATGATTCCAGAATTGATGAGAAATGATTCATTCCAAAATTGATGAGAAATGATTCCAGAATTGATGAGCAATGATTCCAGAATTGATGAGCAATGATTCCAGAATTGATGAGAAATTATTCCAGGATTGATGAGAAATAACTCAAGAATTGATGAGAAACAACTCAAGAATTGATGAGAAATGATTCCAGAATTGATGAGAAATGATTCCAAAATTGATGAGAAATGATTCATTCCAGAATTGATGAGCAATGATTCCAGAATTGATGAGAAATGATTCATTCCAAAATTGATGAGAAATGATTCCAGAATTGATGAGCAATGATTCCAGAATTGATGAGCAATGATTCCAGAATTGATGAGCAATGATTCCAGAATTGATGAGAAATTATTCCAGGATTGATGAGAAATAACTCAAGAATTGATGAGAAACAACTCAAGAATTGATGAGAAACAACTCAAGAATTGATGAGAAATGATTCCAGAATTGATGAGAAATGATTCCAAAATTGATGAGAAATGATTCATTCCAGAATTGATGAGCAATGATTCCAGAATTGATGAGCAATGATTCCAGAATTGATGAGCAATGATTCCAGAATTGATGAGCAATGATTCCAGAATTGATGAGCAATGATTCCAGAATTGATGAGCAATGATTCCAGAATTGATGAGAAATAACTCAAGAATTGATGAGAAATAATTCCAGAATTGATGAGAAATGGTTCCAGAATTGATGAGAAATGATTCCAGAATTGATGAGCAATTATTTTCCAGAATTGATGAGCAATTATTTTCCAGAATTGATGAGAAATGATTCCAGAATTGATGAGCAACGATTCCAGAATTGATGAGAAATGATTCCAGAATTGATGAGAAATGATTCCAGAATTGATGAGCAATTATTCCAGAATTGATGAGCAATGATTCCAGAATTGATGAGAAATGATTCCAGAATTGATGAGAAATGATTCTAGAATTGATGAGCAATGATTCCAGAATTGATGAGAAATGATTCATTCCAGAATTGATGAGAAATGATTCATTCCAGAATTGATGAGAAATGATTCATTCCAGAATTGATGAGAAATGATTCATTCCGGAATCGATGAGAAATGATTCCAGAATTGATGAGCATTGATTCCAGAATTGATGAGAAATTATTCCAGAATTGATGAGAAATTTTTCCAGAATTGATGAGAAATAACTCAAGAATTGATGAGAAACAACTCAAGAATTGATGAGAAATTATTCCAGAATTGATGAGAAATGATTCAAAAATTGATGAGAAATGATTCCAGAATTGATGAGAAATTATTTTTCAGAATTGATGAGAAATGATTCCAGAATTGATGAAAAATGATTCCAGAATTGATGAGAAATAACTCAAGAATTGATGAGAAATGATTCATTCCAGAATTGATGAGAAATGATTCCAGAATTGATGAGCAATGATTCCAGAATTGATGAGGAATAACTGAAGAACCGATGAGAAATAACTCAAGAATTGATGAGAAATGATTCCAGAGTTGATGAGAAATGATTCCAGAATTGATGAGAAATGATTCATTTCAGAATTCATGAGAAATGATTCCAGAATTGATGAGGAATAACTCAAGAATTAAGGAGAAATAACTCAAGAATTGATGAGAAATGATTCCAGAATTGATGAGAAATTATTCCAGAATTGATGAGAAATTATTCCAGAATTGATGAGAAATAACTCAAGAATTGATGAGAAATGATTCCAGAATTGATGAGAAATTATTCCAGAATTGATGAGAAATTATTCCAGAATTGATGAGCAACGATTCCAGAATTGATGAGAAATAACTGAAGAACCGATGAGAAATAACTCAAGAATTGATGAGAAATGATTCCAGAATTGATGAGAAATGATTCATTCCAGAATTGATGAGAAATGATTCATTCCAGAATTGATGAGAAATGATTCTAGAATTGATGAGCAATGATTCCAGAATTGATGAGAAATGATTCATTCCAAAATTGATGAGAAATGATTCCAGAATTGATGAGCAATGATTCCAGAATTGATGAGCAATGATTCCAGAATTGATGAGAAATTATTCCAGGATTGATGAGAAATAACTCAAGAATTGATGAGAAACAACTCAAGAATTGATGAGAAATGATTCCAGAATTGATGAGAAATGATTCCAAAATTGATGAGAAATGATTCATTCCAGAATTGATGAGCAATGATTCCAGAATTGATGAGCAATGATTCCAGAATTGATGAGCAATGATTCCAGAATTGATGAGAAATAACTCAAGAATTGATGAGAAATAATTCCAGAATTGATGAGAAATGATTCCAGAATTGATGAGAAATGGTTCCAGAATAATGAGAAATGATTCCAGAATTGATGAGCAATTATTTTCCAGAATTGATGAGAAATGATTCCAGAATTGATGAGAAATGATTCCAGAATTGATGAGCAATTATTTTCCAGAATTGATGGGAAATGATTCCAGAATTGATGAGCAATTATTCCAGAATTGATGAGCAATGATTCCAGAATTGATGAGAAATGATTCCAGAATTGATGAGAAATGATTCATTCCAGAAGTGATGAGAAATGATTCATTCCAGAATTGATGAGAAATGATTCATTCCGGAATCGATGAGAAATGATTCCAGAATTGATGAGCATTGATTCCAGAATTGATGAGAAATTATTCCAGAATTGATGAGAAATTTTTCCAGAATTGATGAGAAATAACTCAAGAATTGATGAGAAACAACTCAAGAATTGATGAGAAACAACTCAAGAATTGATGAGAAATTATTCCAGAATTGATGAGAAATGATTCCAAAATTGATGAGAAATGATTCCAGAATTGATGAGAAATTATTTTCCAGAATTGATGAGAAATGATTCCAGAATTGATGAAAAATGATTCCAGAATTGATGAGAAATAACTCAAGAATTGATGAGAAATGATTCATTCCAGAATTGATGAGAAATGATTCATTCCAGAATTGATGAGAAATTATTCCAGAATTGATTAGAAATTATTCCAGAATTGATGAGAAATTATTCCAGAATTGATGAGAAATAACTCAAGAATTGATGAGCAATGATTCCAGAATTGATGAGAAATTATTCCAGAATTGATGAGAAATTATTCCAGAATTGATGAGAAATTATTCCAGAATTGATGAGAAATAACTCAAGAATTGATGAGAAATGATTCATTCCAGAATTGATGAGAAATTATTCCAGAATTGATGAGAAATAACTCAAGAATTGATGAGAAATGATTCATTCCAGAATTGATGAGAAATGATTCCAGAATTGATGAGCAATGATTCCAGAATTGATGAGAAATAACTGAAGAACCGATGAGAAATAACTCAAGAATTGATGAGAAATAACTGAAGAACCGATGAGAAATAACTCAAGAATTGATGAGTAATGATTCCAGAGTTGATGAGAAATGATTCCAGAATTGATGAGAAATGATTCCAAAATTGATGAGAAATGATTCCAAAATTGATGAGAAATGATTCATTTCAGAATTGATGAGAAATGATTCATTTCAGAATTGATGAGAAATGATTCATTTCAGAATTGATGAGAAATGATTCATTTCAGAATTGATGAGAAATGATTCATTTCAGAATTGATGAGAAATGATTCATTTCAGAATTGATGAGAAATGATTCATTTCAGAATTCATGAGAAATGATTCCAGAATTGATGAGGAATAACTCAAGAATTAAGGAGAAATAACTCAAGAATTGATGAGAAATAACTCAAAAATTGATGAGAAACGATTCCAAAGTTAATTAAAGATAACCGAAAATTAAAGGGTGAGAAATACATTCAGAATTAATGAAAATTCAGAATTTATGACAGAAATAATTTGAGGATTACTTATAAGGCTTTCAATACCCCCCCCCCCCTCCCAGACGTTTGATTCAGGTCCCTGTGCTCAGGCCCTGTTCGACGCCCTGTTAGATAGGCTTGATACTTGGGCATACAACTATAAATATTTTTTATGGGCATTATATTGTATTTTATCACGTGTATATAGTTTTTAGTTTTCGTGATCGCATTTTTAATTGGGTCACTATTTTAGAAATACATGGCATCCATATTTGTTACGGGCATCTGTTTCTCAGCCACCTCGTTGGGCATTTTGCCTGTTGTGGCGTTTGTGTTTGTACCTGTGAAGAAACCATGGAATGGGTTAGACTAGGTTCGAAAACTTAAGATTTTGTTCGTCAGAAATGTTTAACAAGAAGTTTTAAATTAAATATAGCCGATGGGTCGTAAAGTTGATCACGGTCAAGAACCCCCCCCGATCTACAACATTTGGTAGGAGATTGTTCTGATCGATTATAGTTCTTGGGCAGAAACGGAATTTATAACACCCCAGTCTGATGAAGCAATAGATGGTTTGCAATTTCTGGGGATGGTTAAGTCTAACAGAAAAATGTGAAGTAAACCTACAATTAACATATTGTTTCGTTGAACGTTTAATTAGAATGTTGGAAGTGTCGATGTTAAGAAGGCCAATGGAGGATTTTGAAAAGAAAAGATAATCGGGAGATTAAAATTTGTATATGAGAGGTAAAAGCGCGGCTGGATATATTGAGCTGGCGCTTGAGCTTAGTAATGGCGACAGAGGGAGACCAGCAGTCAAAAAGGAAGCGTGTGGACTTATTTCGCATAGATTCTAACTTGTTTATGATAGTTTGCGTAGCGTATATGGGTGCGAAGTTTCAGAGTCATAGGAGAGAACAGGGAGGATGTATAGGGTGTTGCCTTGAAGTGGCAACAAACACAGGGGAAGTGATATTAGGCATCAAGAGAAACAAAAATTGTCATGGAACATGGTATCGCAAATCGGTGAAAATCGCAAAAATACTTATGAAGGGTGGGACGAAAAAGCCAATAATAAGTAGAGAAACATATATTTGACATCATGATTACTATATAAACTGTACATGAATGAACGCCAGGGTCTCTGCCACCGGACTTATCCCGTTGCCGAGATCTCTTCCAGCCCAGCTTCGTGGCAGAGTCCGGAACAAAGTGAGTGCACCTAACAGTATGAGTGTGTAGCTAGTGTTGTGTATGATATTTCAGTGCTGCCATCTATACTTCAAATTGTGAGTGAAGTGTAATGATTGAATATTTCTAACGTTGTAGGCCTGTTGCTCTCTGTGGTGAGACTTTTTAACGGGGAGATCGGCTCGCATTCGCGCCTTGAAGTTTGGAACCACAGAAAACCAACTTCAGCCGACCACTATATAAACTGTACAGCACAGTTCAATACCAGAAAGTAGACGAAGAGAAATGATTACATGCGATTTTGTACTCATTATTGTACACCGAGAAGAAAAATTAGTTTTTGGAGACATTTCTTTGGAAAATGTAATCAACGTGAAGATTCCAGGAGATATCCGCAGAGATGATCGCGCTCAGGTATTTGGTAATGGGAAACCTCAGAGACTAAGGTAGGGTATTGTTGATTGAGTAAGGGAAATCGAGGGGAAGTCTTGTACGTGTAACATTCATAAAAACTGTTTTTGAGGCGTTGAGGGGCAATTCCCAGGATGAGCAAGCACCCTTCGGATATAATGTTAAGGTTGTGTTCAAGAGATTCTTGGTCGGATCTATTGAAAACTGTTTGGTGAACGACACAATCGTCTGCGAAGTGTCTGATACGGCAGTTAATGGAGTTAGGGAGATCGTTAATATAAATCAAAAATAGTAATGACGAGAGGACCGAACCTTGGGGCGTGTCAGACTCAACATGAAGAAATGAAGAGTTTAGACCCTTGAATGAGACAAACTGGCTGCGGTTAATGAGGGAGGCTTATACCCGTATAAAAGGTTTTAACATATAAGTAAATGGAGACCATACTTACACATAAGTATTTAGGAGACCATACTTACACATAAGTATTTAGGAGACCATACTTACACATAAGTATTTAGGAGACCATACTTACACATAAGTATTAAGAGACCATACTTACACGTAAGTATTTAGGAGACCATACTTACACATAAGTATTTAGGAGACCATACTTACACATAAGTATTTAGGAGACCATACTTACACATAAGTATTTAGGAGACCATACTTACACATAAGTATTTAGGAGACAATACTTTTACAGAGGGACATTGACTTGGTCGAGGGGGTGCAGAAAAGAGCCACGCGTGCTCTTGATGAAAGACTTCATTTTTTGAAAACGTTTGCATCGGAAGAGGGCGGTATCTATGCGTCGACACACTCCTGTTCCACCCTTAAGGGTATTCAGGTAATTTTAGCAAATCAGACGCTGCAGTCAGGCCCAGTAAGATACTAGGAAGGGCTAAACTGAAATAAATCCCGAGTCGAGTGCCATTGAGGTCTGATTCGAGAGGTGGTGCCAACCCTCTTAATGTCCGTCGTAGGGTTTTGCTAAAAATATCAATCGATAGCCTCTGCCATCAGGGCTTAACATTGCAAAACGGCAATGCCAAGCTCAAGTCTCACCCTACAACCCTGGGGCAAAACGAACTAATCCAAACTATCGGGGGATATGATATCGAAGTGTTCAAAATTTTCAACGGGATGGATAGGATGGACCATGAATTATTAGTACACCGTCAATCAACTGCTTTTTATTTATTTATTTTTATTCAAGCATAAAAAGCATAAAAGTTTTATAAGGGGGCACCAGTATCGGTTGGTAAGGGGCAATTCTAGATTATGGTGTCGCAGGGAACTTTTCTCTACTAGGATTGTTAATAAATGGAATAGCTTACCCCCGGAGGTAGTAAATTGTAAGACAATTAAATTGTATGGCTAACCATAAAATTTAATATGTCCACCTTGGGATGCACAGCATATGTACATACGGTAATTCGTCCCAAACTTTTGCGAGTATTCTGTGAGTACCACTGCAATTGGATTTCTGTGGACTACGTGCGGAACTCTGGCAGATGTGCTTCACATTCTTGTCTGACATGCGGGGACGGCCAGAGGATTTCCCTTTACACAGACAACCCGTGTAATGCTCTGAGCGGTAAACAATTCAACACCAGGGTATTATCGACGAAAAGCACGATGAACAGTTGTTATGGACTCACACTTCGCGAAGCTTAAAACACAAAACGATTTCTGTTGTGTAGTCGCCATCTCGACAAACACTGAAGTGGCTGCCGAAGGAAGAGCGTTAGCGCTACCTTTCGGCAACTGCATGAAACTCGAGATTTCCCTGTTTCTACCTATACATTATTCGATCAAAACGGATTAAAAGCTGAATAGTTATGATTTATTTTTTTTAAATCGGATGATTCTTTTTGAAACACCCTGTAGTTTAGATATGTATTCGGCATCCATACATCTAATGGGATTTTTTTTTCGGCAACCTCGATGGTGTGGCTTTTGTATTTGTCTAAAATCATCGAATTTTACAATGGTGGGGTGGCAAAACCACGTTTGCCCCTTCACCTCACAAAAGTCCTATTACGTGGCTCTGTAGTGTCCGATTCCTTGGCCTCGTGTTTAGATGTCCAACAGAAAAACCAAACACCTGCTTTGCTTTATAAAACGCTGTGGGATACTTAAGTTTACGTACCAAGATAATGTTCATCCTTAACAAAAAAAATACCGAAAAAGCGCTTTTTTACGAAGTACCCAGTTGATTAGTTGGTTTTGTGAGTTTAGGTATCACGCTTTATAATGGCATTCATGTTTAACAGAAAAAAAAACCAAACATCTCTTTTATAACACGCTGTTGGATTCCTTGAGCTCGAGTTTGAGTACCAGGATAGTGTTTATAAAATGGTGTTGGATACTTTAGTCTCGAATTTAGGCACCAGAAAAGTGTTCATCCTTCGCAGAAAAAACACTGCACACCTGTTTTATAAACTGCTGCTGCGCATTATTTGAAGTAAGGTACCAGAATCACCAGAGGATCATAAATCCTTAAATGCGTAGCTTTGCACATACGCAAAGGGTCTGTTTTAGACGTTCGTTACTGCAGCCAGTTCGAAGATAAAAATTTAGAACCGTCTTTAATGGAGACACCATATATTTCCCATCTTATATTTTGAATTGGCTGTGGTAGATGTCCCTGTTAATGAAAATAACTCTTTGTTTGTTGCGGAGCACGTGTGGCTGTGATTTCACTGATTTGTTAAAATATTTCAAATACAAATACAAATACAACGCCACAACAGGCAAATTGCCCAACGAGGTGGCTGACTTAAGAACATCATGGATCCCCGAGCCCCTACCTACTACTGCTACACCACCCATGCACCCCCCCGCGCGGAACCCCCCTCCCCGACGAATCGGTACATGCGGTAATGTGCGTGTACGTGTAGTGCAACCTGACGTAAAGTTTGTTTCTGTGTAATGCTTGTTATGTGTAGTGCTGCCATCTGCCCCCAGTTTTACTAACTATGAGTGAAGTGTTATGGTTGAATGATTTACCGTTGTAGGACTGTTGCTCTCTGTGGCGAGACTTTTTAACGGGGAGATCGGCTCGCATTTGCGCCTTGAAGTTGGGAACCACAGAAAACCAACTTCAGCCGACCACCACTGTGGGGTTCGAACCCGGATCCTCGCATCACGAGTCCGGCACTATAACCACTCGACCACCACAGCGGCGCTTACATTTCTTTTCTTTTTTTCTACCTTGAAGTTTGCAACCCGAATTTTTTTCTTACGATAGTTTGAATCACAAAGAAGGTAGTTATAGGCTATATATATTTTGCATTTAATACTACTTCAATACGCTTACAACATTATGGTTGATTTTCGAGGCTCTATGCAGCCTCTTTAAGCAGTGTAATTCGAGATAGATTGTTATCAACTATGAAAAAAACTATCAACTCCAAAGAAAAAAAATTGAACATTTAATGGTTAAAGATACCAGTTCATCCTCTGCATAAAATGCAAAACACCTGTTTCATGAAATGCTGTTGGTTTGTTCATCCCCGAGTTTAGGTACCAGAATAGTGTTCATCCGTAAAAGAAAAGGCCAAACGTCTGTTTTATAAAATGGTGTTGGGTTCTTTGGACTCGAGTTTATGTACTCAATAATGTTTTTTTTTTCTTTGTAATTCCAATCCAAAAACCTAGTGTAGTTTTAAGCGCTTTTTGGGCCCAGAATCTTCTTATCTAGTCTGCATTCTAATAAATACAGCGGAACTTTGGTTAGCGAGCTTAATTCGTTCCGCCAACGTACTCGTTATCCGAATCACTCGTATATCGAATCACTTCCGCATAGGAAATAATGGAAACGTGGATAATTACTGTGTTTAGGACGATTTACGAACTCTCTGTTGTTTGCAAACGTATTCTTTTTGTGTGACTTTGAAAAAGAACCCTTATCCAATGACACTTGCTTTTGCCTCCTTTTTAGGATTTCTCGGAAATGGGAAATCACATTGTCATCGGACGGATTCATCACTCGCTTTGATACAGTTTTATTTGATTGGTTCTATGCTACAAAATTTTACACAGATTTGTACATTCTACACACCTCTCTAATCTCATTTGCAGTGAGAGACTTCTCTTTACTTCTTTCTCTTCCTCAGACGAGATACCGTCCATAAACTCTTGCTGTTGCGTGCAAAGAAGACCATCCATGGTCAAGTCCTGGACATGTTCCAGCACTAGTTCTTGAGTATCGCCCTCATGCACTTCCAGTCCCATGGTCTTTCCAAAGTACATAGTCTCTTCCACAAATGTTGGCTCCTGTTCATGAGCTAGCCCCTCAAAGTCACGTTCAATAATGCAATCAGTTCAGCCTACTATTTTTTTACAAGCAGAATTTGAAAAAAAAAAAAACTTCAAGCGCACATATGCGTTGCGTATACATTACTATATCTTGTTACAAATACAAAATACAAATACAAATACAACGCCACAACAGGCAAATTGCCCGACGAGGTGGCTGACTTAAGAACATCATGGATCCCCGAGCCATTTTTTGGAGGCCCTACCTACTACTGCTACACCACACATGCACCCCCCCCACGGAACCCCCAACGAATCGGTACATGCGGGAATGTGCGTGTACGTGTAGTGCAACCTGACGTAAAGTTTGTTTCTGTGTAATGCTTGCTATGTGTAGTGCTGTCATCTGCCCCTAGTTTTTCTAACTATGAGTGAAGTGTTATGGTTGAATGATTTACCGTTGTTGGGCTGTTGCTCTCTGTGGCGAGACTTTTTAACGGGGAGATCGGCTCGCATTAGCGCCTTGAAGTTGGGAACCACAGAAAACCAACTTCAGCCGACCACCACTGTGGGGTTCGAACCCGGATCCTCGCATCACGAGTCCGGCACTATAACCACTCGACCACCACAGCGGCACGTTACGTATCGCAAACAGTCACGCTCGCCCGTGTGTTCATCTTTCGAGTGAGTCACGCTGATCGGAAGAGACTATAAGGGAGAATATTGTCCGCAATCCACATTACGTGTGTGGACGAAAGCGAAAAACCATCAGCTCAATTGTAATAAAGTGAAAATAAATAAAGCTCAAAATTTTTGCTCGTAATCTGAATCATCACTCGTTAACCGAGTCAAAACTTTTGCTCGTTATGCAAATTTCCCGTTAACTGAAGTTCCACCGTAGACCCAAGCTAGAAGACCAGCACTCTGAGCACGATTTCCTCATCGGTAAATGTTGAAATTTTCTCAACTTCTTCTTGTCGTAACCTATAATTCGAGATCCTTAAATTCAACATCATATATTTGCCGACTAATCGAATTATTTGACCCCCTGAACATTGGGACTTCCTAATGTCTCATTTACTTACAGCCATTTTACATCTTCAAATTTTCATTTCCCATCATTGGTTCAAGTCATGCCTAACCGGGATCTATATCTCAAATCACATGACGGTTTTTTTTTCTCTAAAGCAGGTATAACAGTTACAGATGAAGTTATCTCCGAAACACATTGAAGAATCATTTCGGTACTTATTCATGCAATAGACATCGATAACGAATCTACAAATTTTCCACGGACCACGTATCACAGACCAAAAAAAATTTTTTTTTACAGGGGAAAGTGGGGGGGGGGGAGGGAGGAAAGAGGAAAAACTGATAATACATAAAAGATAACGGTTAAAAAAAAATTTTTTTTTGACTCATTTCAGGCTGATGTTTACACATGGAAACATATTTTTTCGGAGAAATTTAGATGAAATCTATGAATAATAATATTTCGCGTTAAAATTTCATCAAAATAAATGACCGATAAGAGACGACAAACAACAACAAAAAATCCATTTCGCAAATGCAAAATCAATTATCATTTCCGAGATTTACGAAAAAAAAAAAAGTCAACAAAAAAAAACATGCCGAAAGTGAAGCTTTCGAAGCACTGCCCCCTGGCGTCGAATCATGGAAACGACTCGAAAAGCCTCTCGGTTTCGTTTCATTCGTTCAAAAGCGCTTTTCTTGTCCTTCCGCGAGGACGTTCTTCTTTCGGGCTCTTCTTTTGGATTGGTTTTTAGCTCTTCTTAATTTTTTTTTCTTTTCTGGTTGTTTGGTCCGGCTCATTCTTACTATTATTATTTTTTTTTGTGGTGGCCGTCATCATCATCATCATCATCGTGGTTTGAACTTGATCTTCGGAGACAGACCTTGTTTCTCAACGTGAGTTCCGTCGTCCTACCGTCGTTGCGCCCCGGTACTTCTTCTTCATAATATTAATATTCATACCGGAGGCAACGATGTGGTCTGGATTAAGATGACCTTCACTAATAACAGGTAATATTATCATGATGTTAATTTAAATTTTTTTTATTGTATAGCAGGTTATGTCAATTATATCTGTTTTCTCTTCAGACGAAAATTTCAATTTTATTGGGTTTTTTTTCTTTGTACTCTAAAAATTCCAATAACAATATTTTTTGAAATGCACGTGATTTTCATTAAACAATATATTTTAACTATTTCATGTCACCTTTGGGGGATCATTTAAAAAAATCGTTTTTGTCATGCCGTGGTTTTGTTATAACCGTAACCTACAATGATTCTTACAGGGATTCTAACCCGTAGCTGCTAGGAGGTCAACGCGTTAATCTTAGATTTGTTTTATGTCACCTTAGGTGTATATGGATTTTTTTCTCTGTCACTGTTAGTAGAGCAGGATTTATTTTTTTCTTGCAATTTATTCACACTTATCAGTGATATAGGATTTCTCTTTCCTTAGCAGTGATGGGATTTTTCTCATTAACACTTATCAGTCATGATTTTTTTACTTGTCATCACATATCACAGTGATGGGGTTTTTTTCTTATCAATATCAGTGGTTTTCTGTCACTTGTCAGTGATAGGAGTTTTCTTGTTACAATTTATCAGCGATGGGATTTTTCTTGCCAACAGTTATTAGTGATGCGGTTTTTTTTTTGTCACAACTTATCAGTGATAGAATAGGATATGATAAGATTTTTCTTGTCAATATTTATCAGTGATAGGATTTTTCTTGCCGAACTTTAGTGATAGGATTCTTCTTGTACAACTTTAGTGATAGGATTTTTCTTGCACAACTTTAGTGATAAGATTTTTCTTGCACAACTTTAGTGATAGGATTTTTCTTGCACAACTTTAGTGATAGGATTCTTCTTGTCATAACTCAGTGATAGGATTTTTCTTGCACAACTTATTAGTGATAGGATTTTTCTTTCTAATTGTTAGCAGTAATAGGAATTTTGTTGTTAACACTTATCAGTGATAGGAATTTTTCTTTTCAACACTTATCAGTGAAAGGATTTTTCTTGCACAATTTATCAGTGATAGGAGTTTTCTTCTTAACACTTATCAGTGATGGATAACACTTAGCAAAGATAGGATTTTTCTTGTCAAAATTTTAATGTAGGATTGTTTTTTGTGAACTTATCTGTATTATTTATTTTATTTCACAATAGATGTGATGGGATTTTTTTGTCACTGAGTGTAGTAGGAGTTTCTTATTGTCACTATTTTAGTATTACTTATTTTTTGTCACTCTTAGTGTAGTATATAGAGTGAATCTAAATTCATTCGACCAACTTTAAAAAGTGATATAAAACACCTACAAAGGCATTTTTAGTCATAGAATGTGTGTGCTATGGATGACTTATCAATCAATCGAGGGTGAATATGCACCTTCGCATCGGGTGAAAGTTTGGTTTTTGTTGGTGTGAGGACCATCAAGGTCATGTTGCGCCAAGCCATGCCAAGCGAGCGGTATAACAACTTGTGATAAATTTTGAATTACCCAGGTTACACCACGAAGAGACCTACCACAAGGTCCAACCACATTTATGAGTGGTCTTACCCATTGGCGTACGCAAGGGAAGGGGTGGGTTGAAATTCTAACCCCCAAGCCGAGATTATAGTGTTATTTTGCAGGAAAAAACATAACCCTCCGCTTGAGAAGAAAAAAAATTGAAACCCCGCCCCTGAGAAAATGTTCACTTTTGTGAACTAATGCGCCTATGTTCACTTTATAAAGCAAGCGAGCTTGATTGTATAAGACATTCTAAAAGAAAAATCAACAGGCCACCCCCCCCACGTAAAATTTCTTTTGTACAGGGTGCAATTTACATACAGATCATTGGCGTACTCAAAGAGGAAGGGGGTCGACTCGGGATTTATTTCCGTTTCGCCCAATCAGATCTGTACTGATGGCGGTGTCCGGTTGACGAATTTATCGAGAGGTGGGTCAGGAATGTATCTATGAGTCATTTTAACTTTTAGTGCTAAGCCCTGGTGGCAGAAGGCTATCGATTAATATCTTTAGCATAAACCCCACGATTGACATAAAGAAGGTTGGCACCACCCCTCGAATCAGACCTCATTAGCACTCGACTCGGGAATTATTTCCGTTTCGCCCTGCCAAGTATTTTACTAGGTAGAAGAACTGCAGCGTCTGGTTTACGAAGTTAACCTGTATACCCTTCGGGGTGGGTCAGGGATGTATCAATGAGCTCATCTAAACTTTGATACTTCTGGTATTCTAGTAAAACCATCTTACCTCTCCAGAAGACTGGACCATCCTCTTGAAATAAAACATATTTTTGCTTCTAGTCACCCTTAGCCTAGCGAGATTTTTTTTTTTTGCCATCCTGAATGTATAGACATTTGTTGGTCATCCTTACTGTAGTGAGACTTTTTTTTTACTACACCAGGTGTAACGGAATTTGCTGAGCACCTTAGTGTAGCGGGACTTTTTATTTGCTACACCGGGTGTAACGGAATTTGCTGAGCACCTTAGCGTAGCGAGACTTTCTTTTTTTCTACACCAGGTGTAACGGAATTTGCTGATCACCTTAGTGTAGCGAGACTTTTTTTTTTGCTACACCAGGTGTAACGGAATTTGCTGAGCACCTTAGTGTAGCGAGACTTTTTTTTTTTTGCTACACCGGGTGTAACGGAATTTGCTGAGCACCTTAGTGTAGCGAGACTTTTTTTTTGCTACACCGGGTGTAACGGAATTTGCTGAGCACCTTAGTGTAGCGAGATTTTTTTTTTTGCCACCCTTTTTCATCACCCTAAATGTTTTAGGATTTGTATAGACACCAGTTGAATAGGAATTTTTTCCTGCCAGTAATGAAGTAGAATTTTGCCTATTATTCTTAGCATGGCAGAAGTTTGTTTCTTGTCCCGCTAAGTGAAATAAGATCTTCTAAACTTGTCACTCACGGTGATTGCAGTGATTCTTTTTTTTTTTTTTTTGTCACTGTAAGTACATTAGGTTCATATTATCTTTAGTGAAATAGAATTTCTTTCTCACCAGTAAAGAAAATGTAGGAACATTCACCCTCCTGGACACTCAGCAAATCATGATTCGTCATCGTCTCTAGAATGAAACCTCACCGAAAAGTCAATCATTCAAATATTGAATCCTACAAATAGGAAATTTATTTTTATTTAAAAAAAAAAGAATACATAGAAGGAAATTAACAAATTAAAAAAAAAATGGCGGCACATTCTACGCATTACACAGAATTTGCCTCCAAAACGAGGGGCGGATTAATCCAATTGTAACGCTAGTAGATCGTAAAAAAAGACGCTGCGAGAGATCGTAATCGTAACGTAAGAACGACGTCTTCAATGAAGTATTAAGTCGAGAGAGAGAGAGAAAAAAACGAGCGGAAAATTTTTATGGGCAGAGAAAGAGATGAAGAAAACAACTCATGAGGTCAAGAATCAATGTTCTCGTTAAAAAGTATTCACCTCACTTCATTACGAGGAGGGAGGGCACGCGCCCCCCCCCCATCATAAAAAGTCAAGTTATTATCATTATCATTACCCTTTTCTTGGGCTTATTATGGGCTATGAAAAAGGTGGTGCTTCCTTCCTTGCTTCCGGGAACACATTCCAAAATAATTCTAATGAAAATTGAAGAAAGATGATGAGAGAAATTGAAACTCATTTTGGAAATTTGTCAGCAAATTTCTTATTGTTTTTTATGATTTACGGAAAATTCACCACCAATAATTCACCGATAGTTCGTCATGTGAGTTGGTAAATGAGCTAGAGCTAAAAAGCAAGTGAGTGAGTGACCGAATGAGTGACTCACTCACCTACTCACTCTGTCGCTCATTTTCTCACCTGCTCACTCACACATTCATTTTCTCACCTGCTCACTCACTCACTCATTTCCTCACCTGCTCACTCACTCATTTCCTCACCTGCTCACTCACTCATTTCCTCACCTGCTCACTCACTCTCTCATTTTTTCATGTGTCCACTTACTCGTTCATTTTTTTATCTGCTCACTAACTCGCTCATTTTCTCACTTACTCATTTGCTTGCTCACGAACTCCCTGATTCATTTGATCAATCACTTACATGCTCGTTTACTCACTAACTTGTTTACTGACTCACTCACCTACTCACCCACTCATTCAGTACTTGTCAATGAATTGTTTGGCGGTGAATTGTTTTGTCGGGGGTGAGGAATTGCGGGAAGGTAAATTTTTCTGGTGGTGAATTGTTTTGTCTGGGAATTGAGAGGGATGGTGAATTTTCTTGGCGGTGAATTGTCTTGTCGATAAATTGTTTGGTGCTGAATTGCTTATTAGTTCACGCATGCTGTAAGAGGGTCTTGTACCGCAAGTAGAACCGACTTACCGTCTGCGTAAATCTTTAGTTTTTTCATCATATCTTTTAGCTGCTTTTATAGCTTCAAAAAAGTCTAACGCTATGTTTCTTGGACCGGTGGTTGAAGAACACTGCGTTAGAGGACGCTAAAGTTTGGCAATAGAAAGCACTCGTGTTGAATCTTACTGTGATTTGAGATTTACCTCTCGGATCAACCGTGGATCCAGAAGGGGCACGATGGGGTCGATCACTCCTTCCAAGAACAGAAAATTTGTCTGTTCTGGAAAATACTGGATGATGCATTGCAACACAATACGTCATTTTTCCGACACATCGCCCTGCATTCGCCTGCAGCCGCTCCATCCTCAGCTGAAGATGTCCACCTCCACTCCATTCGCAGTTGAAGATATCCGCTTCATCTTTCATTCGTAGCTGAAGATATCTGTCTCGGCTTATTCGCAGTTGAAAATGTCTACCTTTGCTTTATTCGAATCTGAAGATGTCTGTGTCCGCTTTACTCGCAGCTGAAGCTATCTGCATTGGCTTCCTTCGCAGCTGAAGATGTCTGTCTTTGTCCATCCGTAGCTGAAGGTGTCTGCCTTCACTCAGGTACGAATCCAGAGGAGCGGGTAGGAACAAACGCCCCCCCCCCTATCCCGAAGAGCCTAATAATGTAGGAAAATTTGTCTATCCCGCAAAAAATACGGGACGATCAAACGGACTTACACAATTCGCCCCTCCCATCACATCGACCTGGAACCGCGCTGGTCTCGGATCCATCACGCTATGAGCATCAGTTATCCTTAACCATATAAGTAGAGACGGAAACAGTAAGAACAAAGGTAAAAAATGAATCAGAAATATATCGATTTCACTCTCCAATGGAGTTCAACGCACTGGAGGAGAGATCGATGGCTCTTATCGAACCTTTAATGAAATATTGGTGGAGATCGTAATGCGTAATGAATGAATGAAAAGAGGGGTAAGATTTCGATTTTCTTGCCCGATACCGAAGAGCCCCGGATCGATCCCATTTACCCTTTTATCACTAGGTTAAGAATAAGAAAAGAAAAAGAAATATAAAGAGAAGCAGAGAGAATATATAACTCATCTCTGGTTGTTCTCTTGATACCACCGAGTGTAAAATTACTGGTTTGGTAAATCCGAAACCTGCTATTATATTTCAATATCTTCTCATGGGAACCTCAAATTAATCCCTTTTCTCCATTGGGTGCAGAAGAAGGTTCTTCTCGAAGACCTGGTGCCGAAATTAGGGTTAGGCTTGGTTTTTTTTTTTTTTTTTGTTTCCATCCAAGTTATGGGAAGATTAATGGACGTAAATCTCTTCGTGTTTGTCATAACATGGCGATTATTTGCTCTACAAGTTGTTGTAGATAATGTGTTTCTCGTTTGTATCCTTACAAAAAAAAGATCTACTTTTTTGTTAGTTATTTGGTAGAACATTCTCGCTACTGTCTTGCGCCCTAATCGACTTCACTGAGATCGTTTATCCTCGACTGTTGGGAGAGAGGGTCGTTGTTCGATAATCATGTCGATGATTATCTTGGACCTCAACATGAGAATTTTTTTTTTCAAGCTTTTTTATCGGAGGCATTCTTATGAAAATGACAGGGAGTGATTTCACGTCACCCAGATTACCATATCCTCGTTTATGATTCAGATTCAAGAATTTGTACCCTATCAGAATGACGCAGAAGAATTAGGATCTACGATTTCAACTGAATTTCGAAAATGAAGAATGCCTTCACGTCTAACCAGGATTTGCAGCGGGTACTCCAGTGATTAGAACTTCACACCACGGGTGCGCAAACTCCTTCTCGCGAAAGAGGTTCACACAAAACGATAAATGCCTGGATTGGAAACATTTTTTTCACAAAAATACGGGATATCGCCAAAAAAGTTATCAAAGCAAGCAAAGAGTTTCCAGTTATAGCCGGAAATATTGTCAAAGGCAAGACACTAGTTGGTCAAAAAAAAAAATTAATTAATTAATGAAATTTAAATTTGCTAGTAAAAGACGAAAAAAAAGTCACAGTCCAGTAAAGTTGTCAATTCCAACCAAAAAAAAAAAATTGTCAGAAACCACTAAAATTGCCATCTATCGCTAAAATCGATGAAAAATTGCCGATCGTGTAAAATGATAGGTACTGGTATCAAAATGTAATTCGCCAAAATAACGTATGTTTGACAAATATGTGAGATGAATACGTTTACACATGACTATAATTAATTATGATATAATTATAGTCATAATTGTCATAATATAATTCATGTCCCATGAAAATAGTCTTAATTCTTGATTTCAAAAATTCCACTAAGCCTCTTTGAAAATAATAGAAAAAACGGCACATTTCATGGAACATGGCACATGGCACAGGAATATCCCGTAAAACACAGGTCATATGTCTTCTACCCTTTATATGGAAGTGTCTGGCGCGGGAAAGACAAAAATACCGCATATGTGGCCCGCGGACTGAAAAGGTTGCGCACCCGTGCTTTACACCATGGGTAACTGAGAAACATAAAAACCCAAAGAAACTGAAACCCGCAATTCGGAAGAGACTTGAAACATTTCAGAAATCCAGCCTTTCCCCCACTTCTTTGGAAGTTGAAATTTTATCCCACGGGATTTCACAACTAGCATTGAAGACTGTTATCAATATTTCTGAAGCGATTCATATATAAGCAAAAGACAGCCGTATCCTGTTCTACATCCAAACAGACACCTCCAGAATCTGATATTTTGCGCACCATCAAAAAATAAGAAATGTCGAAAGCCATACATACATATACACTTACCACACCCCGTTATAGCGTCTCCCCCCCCCCCCCGGATATCGTGCCAAACCCAGTTAACGCCACAAACTTTATGTGAACAAATCTATGAATAGTGAATAATCGGGTTAACTTGTGATTCGATATAACGCAAAACACGTTATAGCACCAGAATTCTGCAAAACAAATGGTTGCGTTAAACTGAGGTTCGGCTGTAGCAGTTTCTGGTCTTCGAGCGCTAGAAATACCACATATCCCGCATATTGAAAAAGTTATGCACCCATGAATTAACGTTTCGTAGTAAAGACTTTCTTCTCCAGAAATTTATTGTATGGGTCCGCGAGCGGCAGAGGTACCGCGTATCTACCCCCTTACTGAAAACGTTGTGCCACCCTCATTTAACCACTAGCAGTGAAGACTTCCTGCTCCAAAAATTTATTGTTGGGGGTCCGCGAGAGGCAGAAGTACCGCGTATCTGCCCACTTACTAAAAAGGTCCTGAATTTACCACTCGTAGTAAAGACTTGCTGCTCTAGAAACTTATTGTGTGGTTCCGCGAGCTGCAGAAAAATTACATATCTATCCCACGGTATGGAAAGTTTGAACACCCCTGATTTAACGTTTCGGAGTAAAGACTTCTTGTTCCAAGAACTTTATTGGATGGCGGGTACTTGCGCCATCTCTCTACAACGAATTGAAACAACACAGGAAAAAAAAAAATAGTAACCAGGTTAACCATAAACCCAAAGTTTGATCATTATAGAGCCCCTTGAAGTCGCATAACCATCCATCGATCATTAAGAAAGGTTGGACGGAACTCTAAATAAAGTACAGTCATTTGCATCTTCAGCTAAGAGTTGAATCTTATACTCTTGAATATTGTAGAAGACGAATTGTATCAACGCATCATCGATCAACTTGGAAAGTCATTTTTCCTGTAAAAAAAACAAAACAATACTTTGAGATAATACAAACACAAAAAAACAACAACAACAAAAAATGCCGTCACGGCCTGTCACTAAAAATCGCGTAACACGTTTCACTATCAATTAGATTCGATTGATGAAGTTCCCTCTCGATAAACTTTCACATCCGTTAAGCTTACAGTTGCGTAAACTGTTTAAAAAAAAGGCGGGGGGGGGGGGGGAAACGCTTACGCCAGATATTTTTTTGATGACATCGCAAATTCCATATGATGGCGTATCCGAGCGTGAAACATTCATCTTTGATTTTTCTTCGGTAGGCTCATGGAGGCGAGCGAAATCGTCATGGTGAACACAGATTGCAATGATTTAGGACGAAAAAACATGTATGTATGTTTTATTTGCATGAATTCACGGCGATTCTATTTTTTTGGGGTTTCGAAACCGAGACCGTAACGATGAATTCCACGAATTTGTGTAATTCATAAACATACACGCTATTCCGATAGCTCTAGTCTCGGAAAAACTATCGCGTAAGTTCAATGATATCCGTTGAACGGAATCGGTTCTCTCTTAACGATAAGAACCGGGAACTGTGTGTGTGTGTGTGTGTGTGTGTGTGTGTGTGTGTGCGTACGCGTGTGTGGTTCGGCAGTCCCAATTAGAACCCCAATCACGAATCTTAAGCTGGTTAAAAGTGAAGTCAACTGGGACTGAACAACGTACTGCATTGAGGAATCGTGTAACATACTCCCACGAGAATTTTTTCTCATGCATGGATTAGGACAGTCCTTCTGGCTCCTTCAGGGGGAGGATTATTTCCAGATCATCCCTTTTAATTGTGTATCTGGATCACACAAGCTTTCTCTGAACAATACGGAAGTGCCATTATTATGCCACTGGCATCATGAAGGAAGCATGTGAAGATTCCTAAGCTTCTAGTGCTAGTTAGATCTAGGTGTATGTAGGTTCCTAACGATCAGCCGTTGATCTTAGAATATTCTGGCAGGGGAGCTACAAACGTTTCATTTACATCGGGGATGGATATCCTTGGTGACGAAGGGAGGAACGTAGTTGATGAGATCTTTTTGGTTGTTAAGAGGATGCGCCTAGATCTCAGTCTAAGTCGATACGATTTTCTCGGTTATTCAGGGATGCTTAGGCCTCATTACAAGTCGATGACACGTCTTTTCGTTTGCTAAATGAATTACTAGGTCTAAGTACTCTGATTTCTAAGTCGATGAGATGTTCTCGGATATTCAGGGATGCTCAGTCCTCATTGCAAGTCGATCAGATCTTTTCAGTTGATAAAGGGAAGACCAGATCTCAGTCCAAGTTGGTGAGATCTGCGCGGTTGCTCAGAAAAAGCCTATGTCTCAGTTAAAATTTATGCGATATTTTTGGTTGTTCAAGGGATATCCGAAGATGATGTCACTCTCCGCTATTCCGCTATCCGTACAAAGATTTTTGTGAGCTTTGGCCTAAATTAGGTCCGACCGTCCATGTACGGTCCCGTTTAGTGCACACGAGCTCCAAGGAAAGATTGAGATATTCGCTGCCTCTGTAGTCTAGGGCGTTCACCCGGAAAGTGAAAGGACGCGGGTTCCCCGCAGGGACAGTTGAATTTTCTCTATTTCCAAAATATATTTTCGCCTCAGCCAGCAGTTAAAAATCTTTGTATGTTCAAATATTGCCTAGGTCTTAGTCCATGTCGATAATATCTTCTCGGTTATTCAGGAACGCTCAGGCCTCAGTGCAACTCGATGAGATCTTCTTGGTCATTCAAGGAGGATCATTGAGGGATCTTGCTGCTGGTTGGCTTGTGGCTTGGTGTGGGTGGTTTGCTGGTCTTGGATGTCATTTGATTTTTCCACCGTGGCCCACGTCTCCTGAGACGGACCAACTTACATCCCCTAGTGGGACAGAGCGGGGGTCACGGTTGGTCTGGTGGTGGTGGTGGTGGTCATTCAAGGATGTCTAGGCCTGAGTTCAAGTAGATGAGATCTCGGTCATTGAAGTACGAATGGGTATCAGTCCAAGTCGATGGGATTTTTACTATTATCTCTCTAGAGATGGTCACACATCGGTCAGTGTCTAGAGTCTCATGAGAGATCAATGTTTTCGTCTCTTCAGATATAAATGAGTGCTCTTCTTGGCTTTACAGAGATGTGTGCACCTCAGTTAAGGGGGCACAGGATTGTTGAAGTGATGTGATATTCTCGATTGTCCAGACATTACTGAGAAATATTCTCAAATTATGCTATTTAAGGATGACTGAGTCCTGGTACGAATCGAAGAGATATTCTCGACGGTATATAGACTGCCGTTGTTTGAAGGTCAATAGTATCAGACACCCGCGGTTTTAAACTCATGTCCACTGGAAGTGCCGTAACTAATCCGGAAGAGTTGCGCGTGAACACGTAAAAGCTAGGACTTCTTGTTTTTAGACCAATCGCAATTTGATTCCTTAAGGGCCTCCTCACACTAGGATACTCAAATTGAACTCGAGTTGCCTCACCTTGAGAGTTGAGTTTCCCGTTCTCCCTCACACGGTGCTACTAAAAAAATGTTCAAAGCCCGGGAAAATGTGTTAAAACGACGCAGTGCTTTTAGTTTACCTGTTTATCTCCCTATGCATCATGAACCGGGGTAAGAAAAAAATTCAAGGATAAAGAAATAATGTGTTACGCCTGCCCCAAAGGAAAAAGGATAAAGAATGTTTTAGGTCTGCCCCTGAGGAAAAAGGATAGAGGATGTTTTAGGATTTTTCTTGAGGAAAAAGGGTAGAGGATGTTTTACGCCTGCTCCTGAGGAAAAAGGATAAAGAATGCTTTAGGTCTGCCCGAGTAAAAATGATAGAGGAAGTTTTAGTTTGCTCCTGTGTGAGGTCAATGAGATATTTTAGTTTGCTCCTGTGTGAGGTCAATGAGATATTTTAGTTTGCTCCTGTGTGAGGTCAATGAGATATTTTAGTTTGCTCCTGCGTGAGGTCAATGAGATGTTTTGGTTTGCCCCCCTAAAGACAAAAAAGAAAACATATCTGCTGTAAAGAAAACATGTCAAACTCTGCTCCGTTAGGACAAAGGATAAAAAAATGTTTAGGTATGCCCCTGAGAACGGAAGTTATTTTAAGCATACTCCTGAGGACAAAGGGCAAAGATTTTATGTCTGCTTCCAAGGACAAGGGAGAAAATATGTTTTAGGTCTGCCCCTGAGGACAAAGAAAAAAATATGTCTGATGTTTGCTCCTACGAAACAAAGAAAGGTATCTCCCGTTTATCCCTTAAGAACGAAGGTGTCTTTAGTCCCTGAGGACAAGGAAAATGTTTTCTTAAATCTGCTTCTGAGTACAACTGCCTTCCCAAGTTTGCTCCTGTGTACAAAAGACTTCTAAAGTTTGTCCCCAAAAATAAAGGTATCTTTGTTAAGATTGGGAATAGAGACAACATCTCCTACTCTTCCCAAGTTGTTCTCAGCATCATTAATTCCAACTACAACCAATCCCAAATCGACGCCAGACATCTGATGAACGCTATATCGATCGAGACCACATCAGTTCCGAGTCACCTACTGATGCCGCCGGTATTTCAGCATGACTCATGGAACTTCCTGTTTTGTCGACGGCTGTTATGGTGAGAATCAATTTTCAAGATGATGGAAGATAGCACGTCTGTGGCACATCACTCTGTCAAAAACTGAAGATAACGCCGTTTCTCCAAGATGGGAACGCAGAGTGAGAGTACATACAGCACGGTCGCGGTGTTTGTCATGCGAGTCATTCCTTGTCCTTTTGATTGAATAAAAAACCACTTTCCCATTCGTTTCCCAGGGCTTTTTTTTTCCCGCTATTATTATTCCGTCATAGTTATGATGTACTGCGAAATCGAGGTAAAATCCAACCAATAGTATATGTGAGGGGTAAGCAAGTGTGTTGTCGTCTTCCCGCAACCAGTCACCATTATATGAATGCGTGTGGTGCGGTCGCGGCGGGAGGAAGCAACAGAATCACCTTGAATTTGGTCATGGAACTGTGACATTGACGCGTTATGGATGGTGGCGACTCTCGCTTAACATACACGCACTTGTTGTTGTTCTTGTTTACTGTCGACCCCTTCATCTTAAGATGTCCTTCTTTTTTCCCCCAGTTCGTCATTTCTGCTCCATATTAGGTCATTGCACTATTGGCTGCTGCTGTTTCCAACCTACTCTTCCTGTGGCGCGAAAAAAAAAAAACAACGTCCACCACATACATATCCCTCCTCCTGGCTGCCATCACCGAGCAGCAGAAAAATGGCTATTTAATTGACCATCTGTATCTCCTGCCAAGCATGAAGTGGACTTTCACTATCAACGCCGGGGTTTCTGCCATTTGTCATTATTTGCGGAGGAAAGTGCCCAAATTACCCTGGGTCGGGTTCCCCCCCCCCCGCTTTTGCTTCAGTGGGTAAAGGCAAACGTTGCGTCGGATGGATCATTGTTGGCTCTCCCCGTATGCTTGGTAGCCCATCGCGTTGTGTAACTTCCTACTGAGATTGAGGTCTCCTTCTATAGTGAAGAGCAACCCCAAATCCCCGTATTAACCCAGGTTTAAACATATTCTAAACTAATTAGAAGTTTATTGAGAGACTTGAAAATAATTACGTATACTCCCATTTAAATTTACATTGAATTTATTTACATTATTATGATGATTCATTACAGATTACACAGGTACATGCACATTAACAATTAACTTTTTCAGTGATGTGGAGGAACATATTCTAAAAACATGACAATACATATTGAGCACCACTTACCCCATCAAAGATCCTAGACCACAATTTCTTCGACGTCATCCTTCTGTCCTAAGATTCCTATCCCTCTGATCTAACTACCAAAAACTCTCTCTTAGTCTGCGGAATTCTCCTCTCTCTCCGTTAAAATCTCTTTATATTTTGATTGATAATTTCAACTCCACCTTTTTGCGCTATTTCAAGACTTTCCATTCGCTCATCTTGAAATTCTCTTTTCCCGTCTGAACCACTTTTTAGTATTAAACATAATTTCATTGGCCCATCTCCTTCTCTGGGAAAATCTCACATTCCCATAACCTTTGACCCTACCATTTACTTTAGATCCGCTCCACGTCCATAGAAACCGTCTAGACGCACATTCCTTCGTAAATCAATGCATTTGACCAGCGACAAAGATTAGCCTTATCTTATTTTTCATAAGATTTCCAGTGCCACGGTCTTCAGCTTGACACGAATATTATTTTACCCACCTAACGTTCTCAACTAGGGTACCGTTTTATTACATTTCCTTCATTATCTCCGACTACATACAACTGCATTCCAAAATATAGCTTTTCCCATAAATTCAACAGTCTGTCTCCTGGGATTAAACTTTCCCATCACATGCGATTCACTATTACCCAAAATTTTGCCTCCTGACCTACATTCTTATACTATAGTAGGTTTCTTTTACCTTCACTGTAACTTCTTACTTTTCTTTCTTTTTCTGCTCGTTTTTCCATGAATCACTACTACTATTATATAATATCTATAAACTATTTCGATTTTCCCTAACTACCATCAATTAACTCATCTCGTTAAGATTAACTATCTTTAATTAACTCATCAAGTTAACATTCCTCCCCTTGCCGGAAAAAATTTGCTCACAGCAAATTTTCAATCCTCTCAGCCTGGGACTAGTTAACTACTGAATCATTCCTCCTCTTCCATTTACCCTTTCATCATATTGTTGATTTGAATTGAAACAACAATACTGTATACTATACTAGGCTGGGTTGGGGCAAGTCATACTCAAAAACATATAACTGTTTCATGATAAACACAATCATACTTATATCATTCATTTTACAACACCATATAATGCAATTCTTTCTATAACATTTCAAATATTTCAGCTAGAATGATTATTACTTTCTACCTTCACCACATATCGACTATGTTCATGCAAGTACTAAAATTATTTGACTTCAAGGTCCACAAATACTTAAGGGTTACATAAGTAATAACATATATTCTTTCAAAACATTAAAATATTAAATTTACTAGCACATGAATAAATATCCCTCAACTAAAGCTTGCAATTAAACATAAATGATAAACAGAAAATCCATTTGAAAAATAGAATATGTGATAGGACAACAGATCTCGCTAGCATCATCTTCCAATGGGAGAATCATAAGGTGAGTCTGCTTGTACCTAAATAAATCATATATACAATGACCTTCTCCATTTCTTCTTATCGTCTACCTAGAGAAACAAGGGTAGAACAACTGAAAATAAAAATAAATATCGTTAGAAATGTCATTAAGATAATTCTTGAAAAGTGTGACAGGAATGTACTGGGAAGTCCATTCCAACCGGAAAACCAACGATCAGGAGATACTTGTCCTGCGTAAAACTGCAATGTAGTTAAATTCGGATGCAACAGTTCAATGTCTGCAGCTTCTAAGCAAAACGACAGCGGCTGGCAGGTATGTACGGTACGGCCATAGAGACATAGCTTGTCGGAAATGCACCTGGTTTCCGCCTTGAATTCAATCATCTGTTTAGTGGGTGTAGATTGTAGTCTCAGAGTACTAGTAGCGACCTCGATTCGTTCAAACTTGACAGTCACCATGCCCTCAGCACACGTCGAATATGCCATGAACGTCATTCTGGCGAGTGGCGCACAGGCATAACAGCCAGTTGTCGTGATTTCCTCACTTTGAAATTTAGGACACACTGTTCTTCTTTCAACTACAATGTTATAGTTGTCAAAGATGAGTTGCACATTCACAGGTTTGGTGAAAAGCAGCTCCGATTTCAACTGCTCATTTTCATCAATGAAATAATAATGATAGCCTATGGTGCGAGGAAGCGCAGCGACTTTGCTATCAATCATACGGTTGAGCGCGGAATTCTTCATGTCACACCGAAGCAACTCCTCATATGCACTACACACGATGCTACTTTCCGCGAAAATGAAAGTTTTTGTTAGTGATGCATTTGCTTGAACCTGCCCGATTGCGTTATCTTGAGGCACCCCTGCTGGCGAAACATATTCCATATATGCTTCACGTTGTTTCCCGACACGCCTAATGAGCGACTTCTGTATAAGTTGAGTCGGTTGATCATAAGCTCCTAGAACTTTTATTTTTATGCCGTTCGTTGTAGACATCGCGTAATTCATCACAGTGGCTTGTGATGTTCCGTTCATACTTTCCTCCATTTCGAGATCGTATGAGCAAGTATACCCTGTAATCGCCCTGATTTCGTAGGTACGGAGATAGTCTGGAACTAGAAAAGCTCTGTAAAATAAACAAGGCTGCGAGTCTATTATATGACACGACGATGAACCTCCATCAATCGCAATACATCTGTTAATTCCCGGAAACTGTTTAGATTCCGTTGTTTCGGCTGAGAACCTTTTACCAGAAACACAGTGTTCTCCCCAACCGCACATAACATTTTGAGGACACGCTACCTGTGCTACCGCCTTCAATTCCGTGGGAAATGTAAAGTACATCCTCTGAGTATTCCATGAGCATCTAACTTTATTCAGTTTGATACTCAATGAAAATAAATTATTTTTATTTTCATCCTGAAACCATAAACAGTGAGTGTAATGTAAATTTTCTAGTGTCACCGTCGCTTGAGTGGTCATTTTACATGATTGCGCATCGTGAACATCTTCACACTCTGCCGTAGTCGATTGCACGATTAAATGATTATTGCATAGGGTTGATGAGGGTTGCACCATAGCAAATAATGCTATTAGTACCAGCATGTTCACTGCATGCTCTGGCATCCCTACACGGTTAAGATACTCTTGCGTTTGTTGTACTGAGTTTCGCAAACGATTTCCCACATGGGCACCTCCTATCATCGTAATTCGAGCCGTTCCTTTAATCAATCGAAATATCTGGTAAACAACCACCACTGTTGTTTTTACCACTTGGAAAATCGCCACCAATGCGGATTTTAAGTAAATTATTGTTATTGAAGCTAACAATATACACAGGGTGTAGACGAAATATGCTGCCGTTGCTGGAAGACATTTCAAATGTTGAAATGCTGCTATACAAAAGAAACACGGTAACTTTCTGCATATCGTACGACCATTGACGTGCAGCTCCTCTCGTATCGTGTGACCGCCTTTTTCGGCTACGAAAATAAATCGCAATGTCCCTGGAAAACGAAGAAAGTTTTCTGGAACTACGGCTTGAGTAGATATGAAATTAAAGTGAATTATTGTTTCCAGGCCCTCTTTACGCACGATCAAAAGTCCTGGAGATGACACTGCCACTATAGGATCATGAAATTCCAAAGTTTCACCATTCAAGGTGAATATGGCCTCCTCTTCATCAAGTAGCGACCTTCTATGACGTTGATGTGTTTGTGAGTATTCTAATGGGTGCTCACAAAACGTCAAAGATATAACTCGGGGTTCATCAATTCTTTTAACACCGTCATAATGAAATATATTGGATCGACCAACCTTAATGTGGCAAAAGCATGCTGATTCCCTACTGCAATTTACCTCTTGGCAATACTCGGCAGTTCCATTACAAGGCAACTGAGTAGTGCACGCACAAGGAAATCCATCCTTATCACATTCGAAGATTCGTGACGTTCCAGTTAATGATGCATTTTGTGATATTGTGAACAGGCGAGGTGTAATGAATTTCTCCTCCGTTAGTGGTGACCAAATGTAACTAATCCACTTTTTCTGGTCACACTGGCTACATAGCTTTGAGATAGCACAACTATTTCGTGGGAAATACTCGAGGTATTCTTTGGGGACCGCATGGGAACACTTCTTAGTTCCTTCATTAAACAAACAATATTCTGCGTTGTGTTTGAGCGCCATCACTGGTAATAGCGCCAGCACCAAAATCTGAAATTAATTGAATGCGTTTTTTTTTTTTTAATGGAGAAGTCATACTCAACAAATCCTGCCATGCTTTCTTAGTCCCTCCACATCACTGCATTAAGTCAATTTAATATTACTATTCATTAAATTAACATGATTTACTTTAAATTTTCTTTGGATTTTTTTTTTTTTCTCAATTCCTCACCTCAATGACATTTAAGAGTTTACTCGCCAATTTATCAGCTAATCGGTCCAGCACCGTTTTTTCCGACTCTTGTGATGCACTAGGTTGTGCCATCCAAGCAAATAATTTATCAGCAATATTCATATTATTGCTACTCGCATCATTACTAGTTCCACCTTCCAACTCTCCATCTCCAGCAGGATTGGTACTTTCTGCCATCCTGTCAATAGAATTCAATTTTTTGCACTCTACCATACACATTGCGCGCACGTAAATTGTAACGTGTTGCCTCTGAATTTGACTGAGTATCAGCCACATTCGCGGCAGTTAAGCTGCTTTCGTTTTCGGTTTCATTTACACTACACGCGTCATCAATAAAAGATAACTGTTGGGGGTCTACGTGAAAACTTTCTGGAGAGACATGGTTTCCCAGCTGGTTTCGGGTTCCCCCCTCTGCATTCGGAGGCAACTGAGTCTGTCTTCTGGGGATTATGTACGAATGCCATAACTCAGGCAGTTGTAACTCCCCCCCATTGGCTTCATTTTCTTTTTCCTCTTCGTCGTCTGAATTTCCCCCTGCACTTACGATTTCTACTTCTGACCTGTCCTCCACTTGCGACTCATTTTCCCTCATTTCAGGAAATGGGTCATATGGCCTATGTAATGATACTTTCGTGAGTCTATCCGAATGGACCAGTTGAATATCTTTTGGTTTATGTACGTTTTTTATTCTAAATAACACTGGAGATTTTTGTTCAATGATTCTATATGGTCCCGTGGATAGCCTACATAATTTATGAGACACCCCTCTTTTGGGTTTCCCCGGGGTAAATAAATATACGGAGTCACCTAATTTTAACTTCTTGTCAACAGCCGTTCTGTCGCGATACTGCTCTTGACGTTCTGCTGCTTGCAGCATGCTAGAACGTACAAAATCATGTGCTTTCTGTAACTTTGGCAGCAGCTGCAATACATATTGTTCATGCGCATAATAATTAAAAACAGGTGGTTCTTTTAACAATTCCCCTGCCGTTACCATATCTCTTCCAAAGAGGACAAAATGTGGTGTTTCCTTTAACACCGCATGAACAGCACTTCTATAAGACATTAAAACATGGGGTAACATATCATCCCATTCTTCGGTTTCCGTTATCATGCACGCTAAGGTATGCGTAATTGTCGCATGACTCCTTTCATTACTGCTATTTGTCTGGGGGTGCAATGCTGAGGTAGCTAAAGGTTTGATCTTCAACTTCTCAAGCATGGCACGAAAAACTGACTTATGCAAGTTTGCACCTCTGTCTGTAAGACAAAATTGAGGCCGTCCATATCGTGCAATAATTTCGGAATAAAATGTCTTCGCTAACGTTTCAGATTTCGTATCTGGCAATGCTATGGCTTCAATAAACTTAGAAAAATTGTCCATCATGACCAAAACATATTTATTACCCGACATAGTTACGTTGAATGGTCCCATAATATCTACCGAAACTAGCTCAAACGGTTCGGTTGGAATAAAGTTCCGTTGCAATGGTGCTTTCTTATTTGGATTATGGCTTCGTCTTTCTAAACAAATGCGACAAGTGTTAACGTGAATTTGACAATCTCTATAGTATCCCGGCCAAAAATAATGACTACGCAGTCTTTCAAATGTTTTGTCGAAACCCATGTGACTACTCAAATTATCATGAATTTCTTCCAATATTTCTTTTCGCATTAAAGTCGGTATTACAATTTGTTCA
The DNA here is from genome assembly GCF_987345545.1 of Pholcus phalangioides. Classification (NCBI taxonomy): domain Eukaryota; kingdom Metazoa; phylum Arthropoda; class Arachnida; order Araneae; family Pholcidae; genus Pholcus; species Pholcus phalangioides. Next base: position 9,674,871 of record NW_028301598.1, read on the forward strand.
ATATACTCTTCTCTGACAGGCCTAATGTCTTTTGAAGCATAATGGCATAGCAAACCATTCTTCATAAAATATGCCTCAACCATCTTTTTGACTGGCTCTGCATTAGCCGAAGTTAACATGTCTATAATTGGTTTTAAATGTGGGTCCAGTTTTTGCGCTTCGCGTATTCGATTTTCTAACGAAGTCGAGTGAGTTTCGACAGTATTTATCTGTCGACTTAGACAATCGGCGACGACATTGTCACGACCCGGTTTATGAACAATTTCAAAATCGTATTCTGACAAATTCAAACACCATCTCGTCAATCGCGGATTATGTGTTTTAAGGTTAAGCAAGTATTTCAATGGTTTGTGGTCACTTTCCACAGTAAACCGTCTACCTAATAAATAAGGTCTGAAATAATTGATACCCTCCATAATGGCAAGTAATTCTTGTTCAATTGCTGGATATTTCTGCTCAGCCGGTTTAAATTTTCGGGACATGTATGCAATAGGATGATTTCCCTGTTCATACCGTTGATATAGACAGCATCCGATTCCTATCTTACTGGCATCCGCCGACATTATAAAGTCCATATTAAAGTTAGGATATGCTAATAACGGTGGATTTCGTAATGCTTTCTTTAAATACTGAAAAGCTTCTTCTTGACTCCGACCCCATGTAAATGTGATATTTTTCTTAGTCATATCCGTAATAGGTTTTGCATAATCCGAATAAAATGGTATAAATTTCTTAAAGAAATTACACATTCCGAGGAAACGTCTACAGTCCTTGACTGTGCGGGGTTGTGGAAATTCATCGATTGCTTTTACATTATCGGTATGTGGACGTACACCGTTTTCGGAAATGACATGTCCTAGATATTTAATTTCTTTCTTCAAGAAATCACACTTTTTCGGTGCTAATTTTAAGTTATACTTTTCAAGCAATTGAAAAACTCGCTCTAATTTCTGGATATGGGTTTCTATATCAGGACTAGCTATCAAAAGATCATCAATGAAACAATGAATATGTTCATCATGTAATTCCGACAATAAACTGTCAGCTAGACGCTGAAATGCTGCCGGTGCTGTTTTTAACCCCATTGGTACAACATTGTATTGATAACACCCTTCTTCATTGCTGAAAGACAGATGTTTTCTATCATTCTCATCAATTTCGACCTGATAATATGCACTACAAAGATCAAGACTACTAAAGTATTTAGCGCCATTTAACTGTGCCAAAATATCCTGAATTAACGGAAGAGCATATTCATCCGATTGAATCGCTTCATTTGTCTTACGAAGGTCAACACACAATCGATACCCGCCATTTTTCTTTCGTACCATAAGAGTGGGAGCTGGATGACTACTGACACATGGTGAAATAATTTCACTCTCTAACATATCGTTAATTTGCTCCCTTAATTCCGCTCTTAAATGATACGGAGTTCTATATCGTGGGGATTTCTGTATCGGCGTACCATTCCACGGTATTTTGTGCTTTGCCAAAGTAGTTCGCCCGATTTCCGTAACATCTCTGGCAAATACATGTGTATATTTCAAGAGCAATGGTAATAATTTTCTTTTTATTGCCGGTGATAAATTATTTAGGTCAAAATCCTGTTCCGACAGTCTAGGCAATGTCTTTTTCCTTAATGGAATTGGAGCCTCTCTAACATCATCTTGTTCCGAAATCGTCCCAGTTCCCAATTTTGTACCCTTATTCACATGCCTGGGCTGTTCAGACATATTGGAAATTAATATCTGAATTTTCCCAGTCTCGTCAATTTTTCCCACTGAGTTTGCTACCCACAAATCACTCAGCTTATTGTTTCTTGGCGTAACCTCTATTTCACTTCCATATTCAAATCCTGGCACATTAACTGTAATCACTTTCTGAGTACGCGCAGGCACCCAAATTTTATTAGGCATTACTAAATTTACACATACATTTTCTGCCTGCGACACTGTAGCACACCCTGAATTCAATAGTTTTATTTCTGTAAACTTATTCTTTAACATGCCCCTTTTGACATCAAAAACAAAATCTCCCTTTTGGAGAAAATCATAACCTAAAATCATCTTATAATCCCTACTCAGCTCATACTCGGAGACATATACTTTATGATTCACTTTGAATTCTCCCAAATTTATAGGTATGCTATAACACGCTTCGTGTGGTAACGTCTGGCCAGTTACACCACGAATTTCAATATTTTGATTTCTTAATTGACGACACTTCACAGTACACATTATATTATTCATAATACTAGAATCAATTACACTAATACAAGCACCAGAATCAATAAGAGCACAAAATTCTATATCTCCGACTTTCACTGTCACAATCGGTAGAGGAAAACCCCTAACCTGATTTTGTTGAATCCTATATACAATGTTTTCTTTTCTATTTACATGTCTTCCCCTACCCCATGACCGTCACTTCCGAGGTCGGAAAACCTGCTGTTTACAAAACCCTGTCTCTCCCCTAGTGCCCCAGTTATTGGAAGAAACCTGTCCCCTACGAAAATCCTGCTGCTGACGGGGATTCCCTCTGCGAAAACAATTTCGCAATAGGTGGGTGGTTGACCCACATCCAAAACACGCGAGATTCCCTCTCGGCTGGAAACCTCGACCCGAAAATCGCGGAGGCACCTCAAACCTCTGCATATTACGTTGAGCTGGAAGTGGGGTAGTTGACATTTGTGGTGGGACCCCTCTTCCCCTACGAGCAAGGACATTTCCTTCTTTTACTTCTCGTAATTCTTGAGCCAATTTTTCCATTGATGTACGCTGGAGCATACTTTCTTTCGCTACTTCCGCTAACATAGACTGCAATGTGTTCAATTCAAAAGAATTGCCCGTTGCTTGCCTCTCTATGGCTTTTACTGTACCATAGTTACGACTAATTCCCTCATTTCCCTCTACAAGGGCAGCAAATTTGATTGCGGTGGCCAAATCTTGGGGGTCATGGTTTAATACATGTTTTTGTATTTTAGGGTTCAGCCCCGCTAAAAATTGTGACAATTTAGTACGATCTGCCAATCGTTCAACATCTGGACTATTGAAATTTGCTCCTTGCAGGAAACCGAAAGCAGCATTTTTTACACGCGAGGCAAAATCCTTGACCGATTCATTCGGTTTTTGTCTACATCCCGTAAAGTTCTGGAGATGGTAAGTTAAAGGAAATTCATTCTTGAAATGTCTCAAAAATTCTGTCTTGAATCGCTCATAATTTCTTTCCTCTCTTAGTTCCGGACTGTTTGCCAGAAATTCAGCGGCTCTTCCCTTCAATTTTGCTTTAAGCACAATCAATTTTTCTGTATCTGCCCATTCCGCAATTCTACCAATTTCCTCTATAGATTGGAGGAAATATTCCGCCGGATAAGACGGCTCTGAACCGGAGAAACTATTAAGGAGGCCTAAATAACCCGCAATTGTATTTATTTTGACAGCTGCTCTGTCACCGGATGATTCTACTTCATTACTGTGGCTCATTTTGTTTAGTGTTTAATTGAGTGCAAGTACCAGATTCAATTAATTAACTTATTTGAAAACAAAATTATAAACATTTAAAAATTATTTTCAGTCTCCAAAATCATTTATATGTAACGTTACTGTCACGGCACCATGGTTGGCTCTCCCCGTATGCTTGGTAGCCCATCGCGTTGTGTAACTTCCTACTGAGATTGAGGTCTCCTTCTATAGTGAAGAGCAACCCCAAATCCCCGTATTAACCCAGGTTTAAACATATTCTAAACTAATTAGAAGTTTATTGAGAGACTTGAAAATAATTACGTATACTCCCATTTAAATTTACATTGAATTTATTTACATTATTATGATGATTCATTACAGATTACACAGGTACATGCACATTAACAATTAACTTTTTCAGTGATGTGGAGGAACATATTCTAAAAACATGACAATACATATTGAGCACCACTTACCCCATCAAAGATCCTAGACCACAATTTCTTCGACGTCATCCTTCTGTCCTAAGATTCCTATCCCTCTGATCTAACTACCAAAAACTCTCTCTTAGTCTGCGGAATTCTCCTCTCTCTCCGTTAAAATCTCTTTATATTTTGATTGATAATTTCAACTCCACCTTTTTGCGCTATTTCAAGACTTTCCATTCGCTCATCTTGAAATTCTCTTTTCCCGTCTGAACCACTTTTTAGTATTAAACATAATTTCATTGGCCCATCTCCTTCTCTGGGAAAATCTCACATTCCCATAACCTTTGACCCTACCATTTACTTTAGATCCGCTCCACGTCCATAGAAACCGTCTAGACGCACATTCCTTCGTAAATCAATGCATTTGACCAGCGACAAAGATTAGCCTTATCTTATTTTTCATAAGATTTCCAGTGCCACGGTCTTCAGCTTGACACGAATATTATTTTACCCACCTAACGTTCTCAACTAGGGTACCGTTTTATTACATTTCCTTCATTATCTCCGACTACATACAACTGCATTCCAAAATATAGCTTTTCCCATAAATTCAACAGTCTGTCTCCTGGGATTAAACTTTCCCATCACATGCGATTCACTATTACCCAAAATTTTGCCTCCTGACCTACATTCTTATACTATAGTAGGTTTCTTTTACCTTCACTGTAACTTCTTACTTTTCTTTCTTTTTCTGCTCGTTTTTCCATGAATCACTACTACTATTATATAATATCTATAAACTATTTCGATTTTCCCTAACTACCATCAATTAACTCATCTCGTTAAGATTAACTATCTTTAATTAACTCATCAAGTTAACATCATCATCATCTGGGCACACAAACAACGGTTTGGATGGAGATATTACTTTGGTCATGGAAGCATGTAAATTACACCGAGTAATAATAACAATACGCACATGTATATAAGAACCTCGGAACACCCCCAAAAAAATTATTAATGGTGCAAAAATTGCTTTTTTCACCCGTTCTTTCTGAGTCTATTTTCGGTTGCCCATTACTAAATGGATATTGATGGACATACAAAAAAGAACATGAATAGAAATTTTCAGAACCGAAACTACTGTTTGGACTAGATGGCGTCTACGGTCAAAATAATGGGTTCATTGGGTTTCACAGTTCACATCTTTAATGTCTGTATTTGCTTGAAATTTCCCATATGGATGGCTCAGATGCTGGACCATGCACTAGTCCAAAAATGCATGCGAATTATGGTCTTTAAGCCTATGAAGCGGCAATTAGAAATCACTAAACCCCCATCAAAATGCCATATCTTTTTTTTAATGAAGCGGGCTTTCCTCTGATTTTCAGCAGGTGCAAACTAGAGGGTATAGGGAAAAGTTTTTCATTGAGAAATAAACTTTACAAAATATCTGGGATTATCAATGCTAAAATAATAGACTTATCGAGGCGAGATATCTCGTCATTGCCGCTTAAAGGGTTAATGCCTGTGCATGACCGAAACCATCCCGGGAAATCGGAGATGTTAGTGTATGTGTGAGTTAAAACCAGGGATCCATCTGGTGTTGGATCTGGAGGATCAGATTCATATGTGGATCCTGTTCTTTATTGTGCAAAACGGCTTAAAGAGCTCCAGGTTATTTATAAGTGCAGGTCCGTTTCCGGGTTAGAGACTTCTGGCTTGTAATGTGTGTATGACCGCAATAATCACAGTAGATCAGAGATATTGGGTTACGTGATAGTCAGAACCGCCCTTAAAGGTGTGGGACAGGTGCGGTCGCACCGGGCCCCGCACTCACGCGAAATATTGAACGCTTTCACCAATTCTGAAATATTTTTCTTTTGCATTGATTCTGAAATTCCCCCACCCCCCCCCCCCTCCCCCCACCACTTCTGGAATTATCGCTTCCATTAATTCAGTGACGCGCACGAAAACGATCCAACCGACCACTTGAAGCTTTGAAAGTTGATGAGTCCGAGTTCTTCTGCAGCTTCTCGATCTTTTTCTTGTAAAATCGGGTCGGAGTAAGATAAATTCTTGCTTCTTGCTGAATCAAACCAATCGTACACAACTGCATCTACGGCAAATTTATTTCTTGTCTTCGGAAATTTATTTATTCTAGCTTGATTTCCATTTTTCAGCCGCTCTTCTTGCCAGTAATCCTTTTGCTTACAAATCCAACACATCTGTGTCCTCCCGACATTGAATTCATCTACAAGAGCGCGAACGTTTTTCACTGTATTCTAATGACATCAATTTTTATTACTTCGGAATCTCTCCTCTTAGTGATGGCGAGCAACGATTATACTAGAGCTGGCCATTTTAAACACCGTGAAATCGTGTAAAATGTACGAGCACAAACAGAAAACTGACATCAGAGTTGCCAAATTGATGACTTTGAAGCCCAAAATTTCATTGAAAAGTAGCCAAAAGGTAGATCAAATATTGCGCTGTCATCTAGCGAGCATAATTTGAACGAAATTGCTACTATTGGTGTCCGTACAATTTTAGATGTGAAAATGGTGTCCGTGACCGTATCTGAAGGCGACCGATTGGTTCGAAATACATTATTTAAATAGGCTTTTATTTAGGATATTTTTGTTTGGCCGTAAAACAGAGGTGACCATAAAGAGGGGTTTTTACTGTATTAGTGAATGGAGCAGATATATTCTGAATTCGAGTTCTGGTGCGTCCGAAATCATTCTAGCAGCTCAGAGATTTTGGTCAAGGTTTTACGTATACGTAAAACATTGCATCGATTCGGATTCTAAATCTTGGTCATATATTCAATCCGGATCACCGAACTTCTGACGTACAAAGTTTGATATTGAAATATACTGAGAATCAACTGGAATTATATTTCTTGACGTAAGCAAGAATTCACAAATTTATGACCCCCCCCCCCACCCTTAATAGCCCTCGAATGCGTAGCTCAAAAATTGTTGCCTCAATATCGATTCGTAAACACACAACAAATGACCTCGGATTATCGAAAGAACAGAAAGACCTAAAAATGGCAAGACCTTTCTCGATTCCACGACCTTACAGAAAGGCTTCAAAGAAAGTTAAATAAAGGCTTACTCGGCCTGTAGGTAATTTCCCAGGCAGCAGAAGCACCTGCGTACGCAGCTGCAAGATTTAGACAAGAGAAGACCTACACACATGAATATTATTATTGTTATTATAACTATAAATATACGTTTTTTTTTTGTTATTTGATGTCTCATAGAAAGAGGAAAAAATTCTATTCTATTTGCAAAAAAGAAGAGAAATTGCGTGCAATTTTCTTCTTCTTGTCTTATTTTTTATTGGTGCGTACGCAATTGGCATAAAGTGAGGGGCGGTTACGGCCTGCGCCTTCCTCAAGGCCGTCTTCATAGTACAATATATATTATAAGAAATGATTTTTTTTCTGCAACGACAGTTATCATATAAGAAATATACTCACATACACACACACAAGTGAAATGACATGGCCGTGTTTGTAGTATGTTATGCTGCAGCCGGCCCTAAGGCTACGAAGGTAGGCTTTTTCTGCTTTTTGTTTTTTGTCGATGATAGGCCGGCCGACTTGTAGTTGAGGTCAAGGTAGGAGGCGGAAGAATACCGAGAAATACAGGAAAAGAAGATTAAGATGGAAAGAAATATAAATATATATATATGTTTCTTCGATTTAAGGTGATAATCTTATCTACTTTTTTTTTTGGTGATTCTTGTCAATTTGTGGTTGCGATGAAGGTCGGAAATTGAGTAACGCGTTTCTAAATGATTCGTCAATACGTATTGGCAATCAACTAAGAATATAAATTAACGTCGTGGCAAGTTGCCATTTTATCCATTTCATAGCACAGAAATTTATGTTTATCCGAAGAATTTGGTGAGGAGGTGTTTTCGGTGTTAGGGAATGTTAAATCTTTTCAATTTTTGAGGAAAAATATCTGCATATTTTCAATATTTTTTACTAGAATGCATTTGTAGTTTTTAATTTTTCGCGTCTGAGGTACTTGAACGTTTTAAAGAATAAATTTACTTGTTGTGTGAAATTTGTTCAATATTTCGAATGAAGTTGGAATGACAAATTCTCCAGCATAATATTTTCGAAAATTCTACAGAAATTTTTATTCCAAGAAAAAGAAAATCCATTCATGATCTGAAGAATCTGCAGAGGAGTAATTTTACAATTTATATGAAGTTCGAAAATTCTAAAATTTATAGAAATCTGAAAGTTTTACAACTTATATGAAATTTGAAAATTATGCAGTTAACCTAAGATTCAAACAATTTTTAGGAGTTAATGCTAAATCGATAAATTCTACGAAATTAATGCTAAATCGATAAATTCTACGAAATTAATGCTGAATTCGAAAATTTCAAGAAATTAGTCTTACATCGGCAAAATTCTAGAATAAATTTTGTAAGAGTAAATATTCCATCAATTACGGAATCAATCCCTAATTTGAAAATTCTACAGAGTTCATCCGTAATTTGAAAACCCTACGGAATCAATCCGTAATTTGAAAACCCTACGGGATCAATTCGTAATTTGAAAACCCTACGGAATCAATCCCTAATTTGAAAACTCTACGGAATCAATCCCTAATTTGAAAATTCTACAGAGTTCATCCGTAATTTGAAAACCCTACGGAGTTCATCCGTAATTTGAAAACCCTACGGAATCAATCCGTAATTTGAAAACCCTACGGAGTTCATCCGTAATTTGAAAACCCTACGGAATCAATCCGTAATTTGAAAATTCTACAGAATCAATCCATAATTTGAAAATTCTACAGAGCAATCCGTAATTTGAATATTCTACAGAATCAATCCCTAATTTGATTGAATGAAGTGTCTTTTACCAATTAAATTCATTTCTGCAATCACACCAAACTCCATTTTGGTTGGCATTTTTACCCACACGCAAATAAATTCATGTTTTCTCACTTTTCCACCGAAAAAAATTCATATTTTGACATTTTCACCGCGCAATTTCATACTTCGACAGTTTTATCGAATAAATTAATATTTTTGTCGTTTTCCACAGATTGAATCCCACTTTTGATATTTTCACGGAATAAATCTATATTTTCTGCATTTTTACCAAATGGTTCTGTGTTTCTATTATTTTGCTATCAATTCAACACATAATTTGACCATTGCAAAAACAAATAAGTATTAGCAACATCCACAGAGCAAATTTATGTATTATATTTTTATTAATTTTAATTATTAATTTTTAATATATGTATTCGTTATTGCATTCCTTATGCAAAAATAGTCCATATTTTTTGGAATCTTATGAAGAATAAATACTAATATTTCCCCGAATGAATTTCCGAATAATTCTATCAATTAATGAATAAATTTTCTTGTGGAAAAATTATCAGCATTTTTATAGAAATCGCAAGCATTTTTTTTTCTCACACTTTATTTACACAACGGACCATACACATATTTTTAGAGAAACATTTGGAAATAAAATCCTCTCATTCTTAAAAGAAAAAAAAAATTCACATTTTTAACAATTTCTACAAAACGAACCCGGATTTTTGATGGTTCTATAATAAGAACTATATATAATTTTACAATCTAAAATACAAAAAAAAAATTCTATAATTTCCTGTCCTTTCACAAAATTGCAAGCAAAAGAAAAACAACAACAAATTGGAGTGAAATTATACATTGAAGTTCGAACGAATGACCGATGACCCCCCTTTTTATAATGAACGAATTTCTCGGAAATGCGGCAAAATAAAATAAGTAAAATAATTTAATAGGAATTCTCTCAGTAATTTGAACTCGCGAGTACTCTGAACCCTCTCTTTTATATATAATAAAATAAGAGAAAAATAGATTCCCCCTATATATATAACGTTAATCTCGCATTTATTCATTTTCTACAGGCCGAAAAATTTAATGTTTTGTGAGGGCATTTGCCCCTTTCTCTCTCCCTTTCTCTCACATAACCACAAAAAAAGACCTATCATTAAATAGTCTTCCATTACGAAATTTAAATTGAATTTACACTTTTCTCACATTATTTATTCATTTTCTTTTCCGAATTATGAAAGTTCAAAATCCCAGAGACGATTTATATCAATGGAAAACAACATTTCGTGAGAAAAATCAGTTTTTATTTTTCTTATTTCGAGTTCGAACAACCCTTTAACATTTTAAAATATATGTGTATAAATAATAATGTGTGTGTATATATATATAATTTAAGAGTTATGATATGTGCGTGATATTCGTAATATATTTTGTTGAAATGCAGTGATTCAAAGTTTAATTGGCGCTTGAAAAACTCGGCTTATTTAAGTCTGAAATAAGCGCGGATGTGAAGTGGGGTCGATCGCCCTTCCCAAGAGGTGAATAACAAACACTAGAGAAATTTGTCTGTCCTGTAAGATACGGGATGATACAATGTACCTACGAAATTTACAATTTACCTAACAATAAGTCGCTTCTCCGCACATCGCTCTGAATCCGCCTGCTTCTGCTTCATGCGCAGCTGAAGATGCCTGCTTTTCGCTCCGCGCACAGCTAAAGATGTCTGCTTCCGCTCAATTTGAATCTAAGGATGCTTGCCTCCGTTCCATTTGAATCTAAGGACGCTTGCTTCAGTTCCATTCGCAGCTGAAAATGTCTGCCTCCGCTCCATCCGAATCTGAAGATGTCTGGCTCTGCTCCATTCGCAGCTGAAGATGCCTGTCTCCATTTCATTCACAGCTGAAGATACATGCCCCACTCCATTCACAGCTGAAGATGCCTGTCTCCATGTTATTCACAGCTGAGGAAACCTGCCCCACTCCATTCACAGCTGAAGATACCTGTCCCACTCCATTCGCAGCTGAAGATGCCTTCCTCTACTCTATTTACAACTGAAGATGTCTGCCTCTGATCCATTCGCAGGTGAAGATATTTGCCTTCGCTCAGGCACGGTCTAAAGGGGGGGGGGCGTGATAGGAACAATCGCTTCTCCCAAGAGCTAAATAATATGGGAATATATGCATATCCCTTAAAATACTGGGACGTTCCATCGAACTTACACACGATTCGCCCGATACATTGCCCTGGACCCGCATCTTATTGGAAGGTGTGGGGGATGGTTAAATTTAATTTTTGAAACCTTAAATATTGAGTTCGGTAATGTTTGGAAAAAATGTCCGAAATTTACCTCATATTTGAAAACCTCACATTTTTATATTGCACTTTTGGCGAAAGTTGAAATTGACCCACGTAGAGAGTCTCGGCTATATGACGTTGGCGATGTGTAACAGAAACTGTTAAAAAAGTTTACTTGATCGTTGAATTCTAGGATCTTGGACGATATTTGCCAAAAGTGGTTAAAATTCACCTGATTGGAGAATTTTAGATTTTTAACTTGCATTTTTGGCTAAAATTGAAAGTTACCTTGGATTATCTTGGGAATATTTAACAGAAATGGTCGAAAATTTACCTTATTATAGGATCTCTGAACCTACTCTTGTGACCTTGGCGATATTGGGCAGAAAAACTTCAATTTTACGTGAGGAAAAAGTGGTATTTATATAACAATTCAAATCGAATTTATTATCAATAGAGAAAAATTATTAATTTTTTTTTTAATGTAGGTCTAGTGTTTTTTTAAATGCCTACTCTATAATATAAAATCACAAACTCGAAAAGGGCCTGTTTCTAAGCAACCGAAATTAGTGACGATTTTATGTTACGGAAATGGGTGACGGAAATCTGTTACGTTTTTGTGTTACGGAAGTCGGTTACGATTTTGGGTCGAGTTTTCATTTAACTCCTGAGGACATCCGGAACCGCTTGACCTGTAGGGATCAAGTTTTGTGCATGTACCCAGGGGTATGTATACGTCACCAGTGCTCCCAACACACAGGGTCCGGGTACCCAGGGCAGGGAATTGGACAGATCTCTTTATGGGGAAATTGACAGGTTTCATTTTGAGTCGAGGATGAATACTTGCTTCTCATTGCGCATTGTGCTGCATTCATTGCTTATTGTGGCACTGCGAAAATAATGGTGCATTACTGATTGCGGTGCATTGCATATTGTAGTGCATCGCGTGCTGTATTGCTCATTGTAATGCCACGTTTAATGCGTATTGTGGTGCATTGCGTACTATAGTGCTTTTGCTTATTGCGATGCATCGCATAGTATGCTGCATTGCGTATTTGTAGTGTACAATATTACTGATTACACACATTACTACATTACTGATTGTGATGCTTTACGTGTTGTAGTGCACTGAGTGTTGTATTGCTTATTGTAATGCAGTGCACACCGTATATAGTGAATCACTACTTAATTTGCTGTATTGTTGATATTTGATATGGTGGTGCATTGCATATAGTGGTGCATTACTTATTGTGTTGTATTGCCTATCGTGGTGTATCACATATGTATTGCGGTGCATCGAGTATTCTGTTGTATTTATGATGGCAGTGCATTGCTTATCGAAATCAGAATGGGAAACTGGCAATGAATAACTATTTCGCAGGCATTTGCGGTGCCTGAGGAATATTTTGCTTTATAATTAAAGAAGATGTGAGGAGTAGTTAGCAGCTGCATTGGAGGAGTTGGGGGGGGGGGTTGGATGCCGTAGGCGTCAGGGGGGCTTTGCCCCCTAGTATATATATATATATATACTGTATACAGATATAGTTATGTCATTTAATACATATCATATTTGAACGTTTCATTTAATGCATTTTTACATCAACAAATGAATTCATTAGTCAATTTATTATAGGTTCTGGGGATTTTCGAAATGGCGGGATAGAAAACAATTCCCAATATCTTGAATCTGAATTCAATTCACTGCGTCGATTTGCAGAAGCTTTAGAACTTATAATTTCGAATACCACATTCTCCCGACTTACGAATAGTTTCGCGAGCAGATAAACAGAGCTTTAATTTGTTACGCAGTTGACGTTGCTTATTAAAATCGCGAATAATGTTATCATTCGTGTATTGTTATCACTTTTGCTAAGCACGGAACGGACCAATACCGTAACATGGAAAATTTCGTTTACAGTTATCAGGACTTCGATTTATGGTATCAGTCTTTTTCTGTCGAAAGTAGTTTATTTTTCTTTTTGCGTATTTTGAAGCTAAGGTTGATCCAGACTCATTTTTTACCTTTGTATGTTATTATCGTTATCGTTATCAATCTACAAGACTATATAGGAGGTCTGAAGGTTCCCTTATGGACAAAAATTTCCGTACTCAGTTCATACTGTACTAATCGGACCGTAATAACCGCTCGTGTCCGGAAAAATTTACTGACAATTCACCAACATGAGTGAGTGAAAGAGTGAGCAAGTGAACGACTGAAACTAGCCTCTCATCACTAAAGCTAGCTCGCTCTCGCTCACTCACTCACAAGTTCACTCTGTCAATCACTAGGTAGCTCACTTTTTCAATCAATAGGTAGCTCACTTTTTCTATCACTCAATAGATCGCTCACTTTGTCATTCACTCACCAAGTCACTCATTCTATCAGCATAACTCACTAGGTTATACTGTCACTCTGTTATACTCAATTATCCGGTCACTCGCTCACTCACTGACTAGGTCACTCCGCTCATTCTGTTGCTCCCTGACCAGGTCGCTCATTCTATCATTAACTCATTAGCTCGCTCACTCTCACTCGCTTGCTAACTCTGTTACTCCCTGACTACTACTTTACCAAACACCAGCTCTGGCCACATCGTTATATTGCAATTTACTGCCATTAATGAGATGGGTTGGAAATGAAGGCACTGTCTATTGGTGGTCGCCTCGAGTTCGTTAGGGAAAATATATTATCTATATCCTCGCTCGGGTTTGAATCCGGGACCGTGACAGCCACTTTCACGTTGGTTGATGGGCATTTTACCACCACGCCACTCGGGTGCAACAAAGTCGCTAACTTTGTCACTCGCTCACTAACTAGGTCGCTCTGCTCACTCTATTACTCCATGACTAGGTCACTCAGTCTGTCACACGCACTCAAACACCAGGTCGTTTACCTACAGACGTGGTGGCTCCCCGACATCCCGACAGGGTCAAATTGAAAAATTTAATTTGACGCACTCAATCACCAGGCCACGTACTTACTCATTAGGCCACTTATTCTGTCACTCGCTTACGTACTAGATCCCTCGGTCTACCACTGGGTCGCTCATCATGACACTCACTCACTAGTTTGCTCACTCACCAACACTGACCACTTTGTCACTCACTTACTTACTACTGTACCATTTGTGGATTCACTCACACTCGGTCATTCCTCGTTCACTGACTCGTGTCGAACTGTTTTCGGTGAATCTTCCCAGCGGTGAATTTTCCGTCGATGAATTTGATTGTTGGACATTGAATTTTCTTAGTGGTGAGTTGAATGGCGGTGTATTGTTGTCGGTGAATTTTCCGTAAACCATAACCGCGATGATCTTTCAACTGACCACAGTCACAGTTCTTCGGCCAGAAGGCATTTGACAAGGGAATCTATACAAGAAAGTACCAGACATTATAAAATGCATACCGTAATTAGTAGTACACATTAGACAGTTTATTTTACTCTTCACAATTTCCGAATAAAAAAAAAAGGATTTGAGCTCAATGGGAAAAAGAATCCTGTTTTGCAACAATTGAGAGGGGAAAAAGCACGTTTTAACATTTTGAAACCTGTTAAGAGGGAAACGAGTTGTCCCGTTCAACCAAACGGGGCATATGGTCATCCTACTTAACACCGGGGTATTGCTTGGATGTAGATATCAATCGCTTATTGCTATCATCAACCCGATGTAATCACATTAAGCGGCGTATACCGTATAACATGCACGCAGTTCCAATTCGATTGTGTAATAGTAAGTTCATTTATGTGGCAATGGTCCCAAGTCTTGTGTGTGCGCGGTCCAGAAAGGCTGCTAGATGTCACTGATTGGTCACCCATTCATTTCTTGGCTCTTTATCCATTCATCCTCAGATACTGGGACATTCCTTCGACAACTTCTTCATCGTGAGATAAGAAAGAAAAGAGAAACCAAGAGATAGCTCTATACTTAAGAAGAAAGAAAGAAAATGTGTGTATGATCTAGTTGTGAGCGCATGATTAACGGCGACTATTTCGAACCCTAGACCTATACAAAGAAGCCATTGCCTTCGGGCCAAAACGTGCTCAGACAAGTAAACCAGGCTAAATAACCAGACGAGCAACTTCAATATAAGCATGCTCTTGACCCTTCTTCGGATATTCTTCGAGCATTGGTTTTGAATTATGCGTTTTATATACGAACGGTACTGATGGCTTCGATCTATCTAATTTGACTCTTGACCAGCTCATCTTCAACCTCTTGTTCGCGAGCACCACGGTGCTTTCCCCTGAAGTACAAAAGTGATCAATTCTCGTGTCCGATTTCGTGCTCGCGAGCACTAGATCAAAGCCTCAATTAAACACTATTAAAAAATTGCATTCGAGGATTTACAGTTATGCAGATTCCAGGCACAAGTATGCCAAGGTTGCCGTAAGGGTGCTCTTCGTTTGACGATGGGAAAATCAGCAGTGCTCGTGACTCGAGGAGAAGTTGAAGGCCTCTGCTTTACACTATTGGTTTTCACCCTCTTGAAGTCCTCGGCCCGGTTAATTTTTTTTTTGTAATTGGAAAGGGCTGGTCATACACACGACGTAGTGGGAAGTAAATTAGGCGAAGTAAAACGGCAAATCACTCGCGACCTGGTTTGGTAATGTCAGGGCCCTACGGTTGAGAAACACTGCCATAGACCCGTGATGCGCAAACTTTTTGCAGCGCAAACCCCCCCCCCCTTTTTTTTGACAAAAAAAGTTATCGGCGACTAATACATAGGCTGACCATATGTCCCACGATCCCCCCCCCCTACATTGGCTGACCACGTGTCCCGGTTTTCGGGGATATTTCTATTTTCAGCAAGTAAACGGAAGCTTTTTTTCCGAACACTTGTTTCGATTCTGATTAGGCGATATTGACTTCCAAGAGATATTCAGTTTTTTTTTATTATTCATATATTTACTTTGTTTTTTGATGTACTTAGCGTCCCTTATGCTAGATGGAATTGCATGTCTTTGATTTTCGTATACAGGGTGATTAAGAAATAATCACCCGATTTCATAAAGGCCGTTCAAGTATTACGTAAGCAAATTTTTAGTCATTTTTGACCCCCTCCCCCCCTTGTCAGCAAAAGTCAACAAAACGCTGACCCCCCCCCCCCCCCCTTGCCAGCAAAATTTCGTCATCAGCTCTAGCCCCCTCATATTTTCATGAAGGGTGGTCGATGACGTAAGCATTATCCAAACCCCCTCCCCCTTGTCATCAAAAGTCAGCAAATCGTAAACCCCCTCTCCCCCCCCCCATCGATGATGACGTAATACTTTGATGACCCCTAATGATTCTACACTTGAAATCGACCATTAACAAAAACTGTTCATAAAACGAAGACACATTTCCCCCCCTTATATTCGCATATTACTCATCATTCTATTCTGTGCTTTTAATTTTTAAGAAACATACAATTTTGAAATCGGGTGATTCTCTGTAAGTCACCCTGTAAAAAAGTACTAACTTGATATCATCCGCCGCATGCCAGAAACACGAATGTACATACTTTCCTTTTTCTTCTATCAGCTGTTTGGATACCCTACCTGAGTTGTGCCTGAAACGCGAATGTGTATCCCTATTGAAACACACGTTAGGAAAATAACTTTCATAGAGTAACAGGGGTAGAGTAAACATTCAAAAGTCAGAGTGAGGTAGATGACTTTTTTCTCAGCTCGAGATATCAAGGAAACAGTTATTTTCCGGATATTATGCTGAGATGAACTCGGAAAGAAAAGTTACAACGTCTCCGCCGGGACGTTGTGATAGTACACACCAATGAAAACAATAGTCATCAAAGAACGCATGGTCTAACAAGAAACGCAAACGCGCGTTTCGAAACGGCCGCTACGCAAACGTTAAAATGGCATTCCTGTTGAAATTTATAGGGAGAAAAAAAACACCGTGGCATGCAAATGTAAGGTGAGGAAGAACAAGAAGAAACCGTATGCAAATCTGCGTCACAGTGAGTTATTGGCATTATCACATGTGGAGTTATTCCAGTATGGGATAATAGTACAGTTTAGTAATACTGAAAAGCAGACATGCATTCCATTTACGGAGCTGCAAACGGAAGTATCACAGAGGCAGCACGAATGTACGGAGAGCGTTCCCCCCACAGGGCGTTGCACGGTCCGAAAACACTTACGCGCTCTCATCGGCAGCTGTGTGAAACGGGGCTGACTAACTTCACAAGGCTAGCACCCGTGCCTTTAATTCACTGCGACGCAGATTTGCATACGGTTTCTTTTTCTCCCCCAGCTTTCATTTGCATAGTGTTATTCACCGCCCCCTCCCCCCAATAAATTTCAACACGAATGCCGTTTTAACGTTTGCGGAGCGGCCGTTTCGAAACGCGCGTTTGCGTTTCTTGTGACCATGCATTGTCCGATGACAATTGTTCGTTTTTGTGTGTACTATCACCTGTTGAAGTTTTTCCCATCTTTTCTGAATCGCCCCGTATATATATAAATATATATACACACATCCTTTTTCAGCCACCTCATTGGGCATTTTATCTGTTGTGTCCTTTGTATTTGTGCATCTCTCTTCATTTACGCGTCAGGGTTGAGTTTGGTTTTCGACGTCAAAGGCTTTTCGAATATCGAGAGAAAATTCGTTTCACTAGAAACTTTGAAACTTCAAGTTTCTAACGAAATATTGGACATTGAATCCAAATATATTCTGGACGACACGCATTCAGATCATGGCAACAATTTCATTCAAACCACGAATTCAGCTTTCCGAAGACGCGTCAAAGGTAAACAATTAGCTGCGGCTCCATTAGGTAAAAAGTGATAAAAATATTTCGAGAAAGTGGATTTTTCCGATAAAATTCGAGTTTTTGAGGCGCTCCCGTCAAGGCGTTTGATAAGGTAACGATAATGCAACATGTGCGAAGGCCAAACTTGACCTATTTTCGTGACGCTCGAAAGACGGGGTCGATTTATAAGACGTGTTCACGTCAAAAATATGTTTCCAACTGTCCGTTTTAAAGGGTCTCGTACCCTTTGACATAGTGAAAAACTATGCTCTAATAGAAATATCATTTAAAAATACTATTTAACCATTGATTTATTTCAAATTTTTACACGTGTTCTTAATTCGTATGTGCTATAAGGTTTTACATATCTTGGATACTTAGCTTTTTGTAAATTTTCAAAAAATGCCTTGATGCCTTATTTTATCATGGTGCGCATATTAAAATACTACGGCATCAATGTATTTGAATAAAAATTGATTCAAACGATAAAGGAAACTGTTCAGTTCATGAAATGAAGTAAAAGTCAATCTTATTAAAATAAAATTTTTAAATTTCAAAAATGTTGAAAATGAAAATGTAGTTTTAAATAAAATTGAGATAAGAGTCAATAAAATCTCAAATTCATGAACTGAACAGTTTACTTGATTGTTTGAATCAATTTTTATTCAATTACATTAATGTCATTGTAATTTATCATGCGCAAGCTGTTTTCAATGCATTTTTTGCTAATTTACAAAAATTAAGTATCCAAGATATGTAAAACTTTATACCAGTATGAGATAGCACATACAATCAAGAGCATGTGTAAAAAATTTGAAATTAATCAATGATTAAATAGTACTTCTAATGATATTTCTATTAGAGCATGGTTTTTCATCATGTTAAAAGGTACGAAACCTCTTAAAATTCAAGTAAAACGAAAGAAACAATTCCAACGGACACAAGAAGACAGACGCAACGTCCTCTTCATCCAAAATGGCTGCTTTCTATACTCTCCCAAATACATACTACAGAAAGATTCCAACAGTCCCCGTAATGTTAGCATAACCTTGAACACTCGAAAGTGTTAAGCCTTTTTTTGTCTCCGATTCAATATAGAATTTCATCCAATGTTTGCTCAACCGCCACAACCACAAAAGATCCACCGCCACAACCAACCAAACCACCCCTTAACCAAACAAAACTCTCGCATCCAATTCCAATCTCCCACTGACACCCAAACAAGTTCCACCATCAGGAATCCGGTGCCATTTCATAACCATAATACCCCTCCCCCCCCAAAAAAAAAAACAACAGAAAATTACAAGGAATTAGGCTTAACTTTCCCTCTCTCTGAAGAATCGAAAGTTCTGGAAACTATTCAAAGTGTAAATATTATATCATAAGAAATTCTCTCTCGTGAATAAACACGTCCCGGAACTAAAAGCTCTATTATGTAAATTAGATTTGAAGTATGTCACACAATTTAGGAAACATATACAGCGAAATTTCGGTTAACGAGGAATTTGGTTTACGAATGATTTGGTTAACGAACAACAGGTTGGAACGAATTTAGATTCGATATATGAGTAAAATTTTTGAACAAATTATTTTGATTCGATAGACGACAAAAATTTTTGAGCAAATTTTGATTCGATATACGAAAGATGATTCACATTATGAGCAAAATATTTGAAAAAAAATTGATTCGATACACGAGCGATGATTTGCATTACGAGCAAAATGTTTGTGCGGTACGGCAGCAGATAACGGCGAATTATTATTAATTAAATGTCATTTTTAATAGTTATTTACATGCGCATAAAGAATTGTGGAACGAATTATCCGAGTTTCCATTTTTTCCTACGGGGAAGTTTGATTCGATGTGCGAGTTGTTCGGATTACGAGCACGTTCACGGAACGAGTTGCGCTCGTAAACCAAAGTTCCACCGTATCTTTGACCGACAGTGTATGTAAATATGATGTCAAAACTGTTGCAAAGTATTATTTCGTCTCCGCCTACTTTTCTTCTTTTGGATTGCTGGCAATTTTTTCGTACTGAGAGGTCAAAGTTCTTGTTGACGTCCCGCAAGGTTCTTCCCTCGCACCGTTCCTTTCTCTTAATACACATAGAACTTTCTAGAACTCTGTAATATTGGAGTTAATCCCCGTCTGAAGTCACCCAGTGTGGGGTGTGCGTTGTTATAACATGGGTATTAAATGAGGGGGGGGGGAGAGATTGGGAATAACATAAAAATTCTTTCTCGACTTTTAAAATATTCACATTGTTGCCTTTTTAGAACTATATAGGGAATCGACCGCTCTCCAGTCAAATGTCAGAGTTGTAAAAAAGGGGTTTTTATGGTCGCTGTTGTAAAAATTTTATTGTTGTAGGGGTGGGGGGGGGGAGTGAGTTATTGGTTTTCGGGTTGGAGGAGGTCATGGTCTGTGATTGGATTTGAACGTCTATCACGAGAAGACACTTGGCCGCTCCTATTTTCAAGGGGAAGGAAGAGGGATGAGCTGATGAATATGTGTTGGGAGGACGTTAACCTGGATAAGAGCTTGAACCCTATAGTGTTGTAATCGTAGGACAAGGATGCTCAAATTTTTTGAGAGTGCGGGTTACTTCATTGATTTGAAAACGTGTCTCGGGCTACTTAAATGATGGGGAACAGTGCCATCGCAAATCACGTAAGTGAAATGGAAACGTGCCACAGGACACTTGAATAATCTGGAATTATGCCGCGAGTCACTTAAGTGATTTGTGAATGTTCCGCAGGCCACGTAAGAGCTCTGCAACAGTGCTACGAGCCCCTTATGCGTTCTTGAACTGCGCTTCAGGTCACTCAAGTGATTTCTAAATGTGCCGCGGGTCAGTCAAGTTACCTGTAAATATGCCACGAATCACTTTAGTTATACGAACGTGTCGCGGGCCACCTAATTGATATGAAACTGCACCACGGGTCACTTCAGTGATCCGGAAATGTATTGCGGTAAGTGATGTGGAACTGCACCACAGGTAGGTTTGAGGTCGTTGGTCACATCAGGTGACTCCGAGGGCCACATTTGGCCCGCGGGTCATAGGTTGAACATTTATCATGTTGCGTACACTCACTTCCAAAAGTTAACCACGCGACGGCTTATATAACATTACGACACCACTTTAATCTTGCCCCTCTGTATTGCACAGTGGTTCCGTTCACAATTCCGACAGGGTTGAAATCCTGACAGGTTAGAATCTCGACAAGTCGAAATCCCGACAGAGTCAAATCGAAAAATTTAATTTCTCCGTATTGCCAGTACTGTGCACCGAAAGCTCCACATGAAGGGACTATGCACCCGAGTACCACGCACTTGTGTTCCCGTGCAATCCAGAACGACATGGTTACAGTGGTGTGGTTATGCTATATAAGCCGTTTTGCGTGCTTAACTTTTGGAAGTGAGTGTGTATTGATAACGGAAAACCTTTGACTGGTCGATGGAACTCCCTTTGGGCGGGGGGGGGGGGCTGCATTTGGTCCCCGCGGGAAAGAGGTTGTGCACATCCCCGTTCTTAGAACGAAAATTTATTTTCAAAAAAGAGGTAGAAATGTTCATTTCTATAGTCAAGTTATGTTTTTGACACTAATTAAATTCAGCAAAGGATTCGGACAACCACCAAGAAAGAGGCCTTCCAACAACAATCGAAACCAAACGGACGTGTCATGTCGTACAACCAGCGACGACAAGACAGGACATCGCATTAGAATGCGCGAGGGCATGTGTCGCCCCAGCGGGTCGCTCGCTCGCTTAAATTTATGCACCCATTTCGCTGGTTGTTTCGGTGACAAAGTGCTGACATTCAACGGAGCGGCAATCGCGTTGACGATCTTAATGTCAGTCAGTCAGTTTCTTGGTCAAAACCGCACGACTCCATGGAATGTGGTGCCCCGCTCGCACCGCACCGCACACGCTCCACTGGCGTTTTATGGCACGCACGTCATCCAAAAACACAATGACCGCAACGTGGGCCTTTGAAAAACACCGCTGACAAATCCGTCATAATATTTATTTTGTTCATTTTGCAGCATGTGCCAGGGACGTTATTTGTCTCTTCCATCATCGAGACTTGGGCGATCTCCTAAAACTTAAATATCTTGATGTCTTATCTCAAGTAAAAAAACACCTGGCCTTTTAAAGCCCAGGTTCCCTGTTTGATGGTCGCATCATGCACAGATGAAATTGTGGTGGCATATATGTTATACGCGGTAAATGTGATAAATCTGGTTATTATGCATAATCGCTGAGCATTTTGGTAAGTTTGATAAATTTCCCTAAATTTATCTCTTTTACCAGGATTATGCATAATACCCAAGCTTGGTTGCTAAATTTCATTAATTTCACTAAAACGGTGCGTTCCTCAACCTCTCTTCCCAAGGACCAGTAATATGTGTGAAGCAACTCCACGAACTACTAATTCACATCACGAGTAGTGTGACCACATGCCCCGTATTTTGAGGGATATTTTCTATTTTCACGTATTTTCGGTCAGCTTCTTTCACACGAAATTGTCCCGTGTTTTTAACGAAGCTTATTTGAAAATTGATGATCTTCACTGAAATTATTAATGGAGATAATTTTCACAACTTATAAATTATACTGTGATAATTCCGTGGAATACATTTCAATTCATTGCGATTTTCAATAGTCCTTCATTTTACACCCATTGCTAATTTTCTGGTAATTTCTGCAACGATCGGTGATTTTGCAGACTTGTGACTAGAACCCGGAAGTTTAGGTACTAAAAATGGTCAAAATAGGCAGGTTAAAAAGCACTAAAAATGCCTAAAATAGGGATTAAGAAAGGCATTTATTGAAAGAAAAGTAAAATAACTAAAAGCTAAGATATATATATATATATATATATATATATATATATATATATATATATACAGTCAAACCTCGTTAATGAGTCACTCTTTGGAGAGCATAAATATGACTTAGTAAGCGGAGTGACTCGTTAAACGGAGTAAGCCGTAGCTGTGTCAATTCCTGCCCGAGGACAATTGGGACTTCCAAAAAGTGATCCGTTAAGCGGAGTGACGTGTTAACAGGGTGACGCACTAACGAGGTTTGACTGTATATATATATATATATATTGAGCTGAAAAGTTGGTTGCATTCCGTCTACTGTTTCAATTAAAGTACAGTGTAACTGCATTAGTATCCAAGTTAAATTGATTTCCTGCCAAAAATGAAAATGAAATATTACTGGTCCCTCAGAATAAAGTCAATTTCGGGGTCATTATTTCCAGCAGCCCGTAGAGAAAATTGTCTTGGGACTCCTTCGAGTTACGAATAATTCTCGTTTATTCGTTGCATTATTTGGAATATTAATCGTAATTTCTGCAGTTGAAACATGGCTATTATTATGTTCTACTGTTGCAACAACACCTAATTTTTTATTTTTTTACTAGTAGCTTACCCGTCGCGCGTTGCTGCGATCTCAGAAGAAAGGAAATTCAAGGAAATGTGAAGGAAAAAGGAAACAAAAAAAACTGCCAGAAACCTTCGCGCGAGTGTACTCAACAACTTCCCAAAGTTTCATGGCGATCGGATGAATGATGTAATAATGCATAAAGGACAAACATACTTTCGTTTTTACATATACTATATATAGATTTCCGTTGGTCCCGGTTTCTCATTATCATATAAAGCGAAAGCAATATCCCTATGTTGATATTTATTTACATGCCATGTACTACATAACAGGAAAAAAACTAATTTAATTTTCAGTGATTCAGCAGTTTCAGCAATAATTTGCAATTCTTCATTTTTTTAGATACAATTATGTCCCGTATTTAGAATCGTATTTTTTTTTTTTTCGTATTTTTCATTGTTGACATGTGGTTACCCAAAGAAGGTCTAATTTTCTATTTTAAACCATGAGTAGTTACAATTCAATTACAAAAATTCAATAATTTTTCTGTCAGTTGGAATAAAATTACCAAGTCTACCCGCGGATTACCACCTGTGCCATCGTCGTGGACTACTTCTGGGCCGCGGACCATAGGTTGAAAAATTGCTATAGAGTATGTCTGGGATGCTCTTGGGAGGCAATTGTAGTGTAGTTCTTCAACACCCCCTCCCACCCTTCCTCCTAGAATGATCCAAGAACTGAAAACAACGTTGCTGGAGGAATAGACCAACTGTAACAGGGACTCCTAAACAGTCTGATTTCCAGTATGAAATCACGTTGTGTGACCCGTATAACACAGTAAGAAGGCACTATACCAGAGCTATATTAGCAAGGGATCTCTCGCTACAGAGAGCACCAGGTCTACAACGGCACAGATATTCAAAAATTACACTTCATTCGTAATTTGAACTATAGATGGTGCAATTAAAAACTGACACACAACACTATATACTCACTCAGACTGTTAGGTGCACGCAAAACTCCACCGGTAGTAAATCGCCCATGGCGATAGACCGGAGTTGTACTCGGTTTGAAAAAAAAGAAGAAAATAAGAGCTGTTTCTCATCTCTTTGATCTTGTGCTTGTCGCCTTGGCTCAGTGGGCGTGGTCTCGTAGCTGCTATGTGAAGTAACAGCCCTGATACTTTTTCGCTTTTTTTTTTCTCGCAGACCATGTCAGCTTTTAAAACGTAGGGTATCGAAGAAGATTTTATATTTTAGTGGCGTATTTCACAGCTTTAAGTCAGAGATTTCTCGATATGGTGGTGTTTTAGCGTCACTGCTATATGCGCGTGTGGTATTTTTATTATCTTTTTATAACTAACTAGCTATAATATCCGGCGTTGCCCGGGTTTTCTTCAATGAGGCTTCTTTGGATCACGTGATATCTCCCTCTTTATTTGAGGGACATACAAACTCTGTCTAAGTTCACCAATATGGCGACTTCCTGCGCGACTCAGGAAAGAAACAAATCTAGATTTAAAAAGAAACGTAAAAATAAATACATATTTTTTCCTTTTTTAAAGGCTGCTAGGCATTTCAATTCCCCCCTTTGCACTTCAAGTTATCCATCTCTGCCTGTTTCTGCTTCAAAAAATATGTAATAATGCATAAAGGACAGACAGACAGACATACTACATTCGTTTTTATATATATACATAATAATAACACGTATGTGGGACACTTTCAAGCTCAAGGCCCCACGTGGCCGCACCTATCAAACACCCCTTTTGGGCGGTTCTGGTGAATTTAATCGAATACCGAATATGTACGTAAAATAACTAGACATCGTTGTTTGGAGTGCATTTATGGCGTGAATGAGATGTAAACGAAAACAAAATTAAAACGGCATGGTATGGGCCCCACAGGTTCTGCGTTCGTCTGAAACAAAAACATTCATGCCTAACACCATCCGGCCAAAGCTAAGTTTATTCATGGCAACACAAATTTTTCTATATCCCAGGCACTCATACCTTTTCACGTTTACGTTTAGCTCGAAGGGGGTTGAGGCTTTCTCATAACAGGTAATACTGTTCTAAGCGTTGGAGATTCTGAAAAGAGCAAGTCTTTTGAAGTTCGCACAATGCTCAAAATATCCAAGTTCTCAGAATATGACTTCTAAAATTTATGAAGTAATTTGAAAAAAAAAATGTTGAAGTAGTTGTTTATGGCGGGAAAAACTCGAAAAGGCGTTTTTACAAAAAGTTTGAAAATTTGCAAAAAAAGGCATTTATGGTATTATATCCTGAAATTCTGGACTCTACTTATAACAAAGCATTGGCGACAAAATCGGCGATTTTTCGTATTTCAGATCTGCGTTTTGAATTATTTTTCCCCCCGTAAAATAATTTTTTTACTGTGATTTGCATCAGCCTTTTTGCTTTTCCGGGCTTTAGAAATTGTAGCAGTAATTGGCGAAATCTGTCGAAAATTGCGTGCTTCGGCTCTAATTAGAGATATCCTGTATTTACGATCGCAATTTTACGTAATTTTCTTTGAGGAGATATGGTTACCCATGATGTGAAGTACTAATTTTTTGTATTTGAATCCATAAGGATTTTACCAACATCAATTACAATGGAATATTTCATTGAATCATAATTAAATCATCAAGTCTGTCTGCGGACCACTTGTTCCATCGTCGTGGAAACCACAGGTTGAGAAACGCTGCCCTAAAATAATCACTTTTAACGGCGTTGATGCATAGCGCCCAAGTGCCGTTGGCAAATTTCATAAGTACTGAAAAATTATCATTTTTACCAGTGATTCTGTATAATATTTCAAACGTCACGCCGTTGGTGAACATGATAAATCGTAAAGCATATCACTTTGAACACACCTCTGTATCTTGGATACCTCCTTACAAATACAAATACAAATACAAATACAACGCCACAACAGGCAAATTGCCCAACGAGGTGGCTGACTAAGAACATCATGGATCCCCGAGCCCCTACCTACTACTGCTACACCACACATGTACCCCCCCCCCCCGCGCGGACCCCCCCAACGAATCGGTACATGCGGGAATGTGCGTGTACGTGTAGTGCAACCTGACGTAACGTTTGTTTATGTGTAATGCTTGTTATGTGTAGTGCTGTCATCTGCCCCCAGTTTTACTAACTATGAGTGAAGTGTTATGGTTGAATGATTTACCGTTGTAGGACTGTTGCTCTCTGTGGCGAGACTTTTTAACGGGGAGATCGGCTCGCATTTGCGCCTTGAAGTTGGGAACCACAGAAAACCAACTTCAGCCGACCACCACTGTGGGGTTCGAACCCGGATCCTCGCATCACAAGTCCGGTACTATAACCACTCGACCACCACAGCGGCATTGGACGGTTTTGAATTGAACCAAACATAACCCTATAACACAGTACGTCCTCTATATCTTGGACTCCCAAACTTGGACAGATTCTAATAGAACCGTAGGTGTCCAACTTGGACATCTATATATGATAATTTATGCATGTATTGTATCATTATATCGGAGGTACGATCGTGAAATTTGCATAAACACATACACAGACCATAAATTTCAAGTATTTATCGACTTTATCAACAACGCTTACCTGTTATTCATAATTACAGGTAAAAGTGATAAATTTATCAAACTGTATATGTATCAACAGATTTATCACATTTACCGTAACATATAGCCTACTGTAGGGGCCGTTCAAGTATTACGTCATCATCGATGGGGAGGGGGGGTGGTTTGGATAATGCTTACGTCATCAACCACCCTTTATCAAAATATGAGTTAGGATTCACAGGGGCAGAGCTGATGACGAAATTTTTTGCTGACAGGGGGGGGGGGTCAAAAATCTCTAAAAATTAGCTTACGTTATACTTGAACGGCCCCTGTATATGAATATTCACCTTTGTTTTTGCTTTTCTTCTTTATAGGTGAAGCTGCTGCTGGATTGGAAACAGAAGAACTACGAGTGACTGGTACCGGTGCCAGTCCCGAGGACTGGTAGGCACTACTTCTTCTTCCTTCCCCCCCGCCGTTGCGAACCACCGATGGCGGACGGCGTTTTCACAGATCGAGTCCAAGAGGACAATGTCGTCAGTCTAGTGCCTATAGACCGATGGAACCTGACGCGATTCGCCACGACGGAGGCCTTCGCAAACTGTACGTCGAGGGTGGACTCGCTGCAACCCAGAGGGGACCCGTGGGTCATACCACTGGTCGTACTGTCGTCGTTGAATGTCGCCGCCGTGTTGGTGTTCGAGGTATACGTGCTCTACAAGTCGTGCGGGAGCCGGCGTCACCTCTTCTTGGGCCAGATGTTACTGTTCGGGCTGCTGTTGAGCTCTCTCCTGGGCTTCGTGTTCGTGCCAACCCCTCACTGGTTTACATGCGCCGTCGCGAGGGCCGGGGTGGGACTCGCGTACGTAGTGGTGTTCGCGACGCTGCTGGTGAAGTGCGTCTTCCTGCTGAGCCTCCACGTGGGCGTATACCTGAGCGCCGCGTACCAGGGACTGCTGTTGTTTTTCGCCATAGCCGTGCAGGTAGTGGTGGCCATCCAGTGGCTGGTGTACAAGCCGCCGCAGGTGGTCGTGATCGTGTATGGCGGGACTGACTCATCGTGCTACACGTCCTGCGCTACCCAGCCGTCCGACATGATCGTGTCGCTGGTGTACAGCATGTTCTTGATGGTCGGAGTGGCCATCTTGGCCATCAGGGCACGGACAGTACCGGAGAACCACGGAGAAGCGATGTACATCGGCGCCACCGTCGGACTGACGATACCAATTTGGATAGTGTGGATCCTGGTCTCGACGCTGGCGGACTCCAGACACCACGACGCGTGCGTCGCTTTCGGCGTTGTCGTGACGGCGAGCGTCGTTTTCTTGGTGATGTTCCTCCCCAAGGGTCGTCAGCTCGCATCTATGAGCCGGAACGGCATGTACGCCGATGACTGTTTCTCGTCGATCAACCAGTCCATCTACACGCCATCTTTTCTTCACCTGAAGCCAGCAGTTCCTTACGCCGCCAAGCAAGGAACCCTCGTCAAACCTCTGACATCAGCATATCCACAACACCAAGGTAAAAGTTACAATCTTTTTACACATAAATTAATCTATAACACTAACACATTAAGCTGATATCTATACACGAATCAACGCACTACGCCATCTAGACTATATATCAGCAACAGAAACGAAGTTACTCGAATTTAATTTTTGCTGCGTTGGCGCATACTTAATTGCACAAGCTGGGTAAAAATGGATGCAGAACCGACCGGTTGCCATTTCAAATATGCTGACTGTAATGACATAGGTCTTGTCCACTTTCCACGATGCATTTCTATGGTCCTTCTTTCATAGTGGAATCACCAAGTCCACTTTCCACAATGTCTTGTGGGCCATGTCTTTGCTGGATCATAGTGAAATCCCCAGTACAAGTTAACAACGCACCGCGATGCCTTTCCAGAATCGTAGCGGAATCCGCAAGGCTACGCACGTGGCCATGTCTTTTCCGGACCATAGCGAAGGACCCCCAAGTCCACGTGCTACGATTCCTTTGTAGGATCATAGCGGGGGAACCCCCCAATTCGACGTAACATGATGTCTTTGGTGTATCAAATGGAATTTCTACGTCCACTTATCACGACTCTTTCCTGCCTGTCATGTCTTAACTGGGTTATAGTGGAGCACCCACGTTTATGCACTACTAAAAGAACTGCACTTCGGGGGCGGCTCAAGCTTACCTACCGCATGCTCCCAAAGCCAGACAAGTAAGAAACCGAATTTTTCCTTCGCCGTCATTTGACTGTTCTAGAAAAGTTATTGGGGTGGGGGCGCCAAAATGCACACTTGTCCCTTGTGAATAAGTAAATTCTTGTTTCTGGTATTACGATCCCACGTCTTGTCAAACATTTTGGTGTCAACTCTCCTAACAGACTGCCCCCGAGATCAACGCACTCCTTACACCTTCTCTTAGCCCCCCCCCCCTTTGGACGTGTCTAGAGATAGGCAAAATTCACCCCTACTTGAACTGACATTCTATTTCAAACCGTGCACCACCCAGGCTCTATCGACCATTGTCAATTTTAGCCATTGCCCCGGATGAGGTGGTGTCGGGTGCTTTATTATGCATATACAATACAATATAAATACATTATTTAAAAAAAGGCATATACAGATTTAAATACTTCTATTACATACAAATTTATATTGATAAGCTCTTATGATGTCTGTAGCTCTATTGAGCGTGGCCAGGCACCAGGTCCTGAATCACGTTTTCCCTCGTTGGCTTGTTGGGTCGCATCTTCCCTGGTTGGCTTGTTGGCTCGGGTCAGTCATCCCGACTTGCTTATATCCCGCAAGGGACAGAGCGGGGTCATGTCTGGTGTTCGGGGGGTGAGCCCTCCGCTGTGGCCCGGCCAGGTCCTGGACCACGTTCCTCGTTGGCTCGTACTTGAACTGACAAGAAAAGGGTCATCGTCGAAAAATTGTGAACAAAATTAAGTACATTCATTTCACCCAGAAACAAATAAAAACCAAAAAAAATAATGGCGGAATGTAATCATTAAAGTCACAAAAAATTATTCAAAATGATAACAGTCGGCTACTCATCACCTCTCGCACTTCTTGACGATATATATATATATATATATACTATAAACTTTTTCTTTTTATTTCTTTCTTTCCTCCAAAAGCGTCTCTGTTCTAGAAACAAAAAAACTTACCCCAGCTTCTCTAGTTATCTCTCTCTTTGTCTGTACCTTATTATGTGTTGTTTGAATGACGTCACTCCAACACTCTATGGTTGCGGGAATTTTTAAATTCATTCTTGGCTTCTATTGGCGTTTAAAATATTAATACGTATTTACCAGGTTTTTTTTTTTTTTTCGAGTGACCCATAATAATTCCACCGGATTTTTTTACTTTTGCGCATCATTTAAATGAGTAGAATCAGTGGTAATTTTTTCAAAACTTTTTGGGAACGTCACTTTGGGAGTTTTTCTTTGTCAGTCTACAGCAGTGTTTCCTCAATCTTTTTGAAGACAAAGACCAGTAAAATGTCTGAAACAATTTGAAACACCATTTGTTGTCCCGTAATACGGGACATTCGTGTAATTTTCGTTGTTCATATTTTTTCTTTATGCATTTGTCCCGTTTTTTCAACGATACCTATTTGAATTTGCAAAATTAACTCAAGTCGTGAAGCACTCGCGCGCGCACACACAAACACTGCATTTTCATAATATAAACCATGTTATGATTATTACGGCATACGTTATAAATATTCATCTCACACATTGGCGTACGCAAAGGGGGCTTTTGGGGGTTTTAAACCCCCCTTCAAGCCGAGATTATAGTGAAATTTTGCAGGAAAAAACATAAACCCCCTCTCTTAAGAAGAAAAAAATTTAAATCCCCCTCCCCCTTGAGAAAATTCTACGTTCTATGATCTCACATATTTGCCATGTTTAACGTGTCGTCCGCAATTTCTGTAAATGTTAATTACGATTGCTGATTGTGCCTACTACTGACCATGTTTTTGATGATAATTGATGTCCCGTATTTTACGGATTGTTATTTAAGATCCCAGGTTGTCATATTTTTCTTAATGAAATATGGTCACCAGATCATTTGTATATTTTTTTCCTGTGAAACACATTTTTTTTACTGAAATTTGTAGTAGCCATTTATACAAGGATGACGCGCGCGTCACTCTCCACTACCATACGAAGGTTTTTAACAACTGGCTGGTGCGAAGATATATTTTGGAAAGAAAGAAAATTCAACTGCGCCTGCGGGGAATCGAACCCACGTCCTTTCACTTTCCAGCAGCGTCAGCAGTTGTGAGCTTGGCCTGAGTCTGGTCCGGCCGTCTATGTACTGTCCCTTTCAGTGTACACGAGCTCCAAGGAAAGACAGAGATTCGGTGTCTCTGTAGTCTAGTGGTCTAGGAAAGTGAAAGGACGTGGGTTCGATTCCCCGCAGGGGCAGTTGAATTTTCTCTCTTTCCAAAATATATCTTCGCAACAGCCGGTTGTTAAAAACCTTCGTGAGTAGCCATTAATTTCGACACCTTTCAGCGATGCTAGTAGTAATTAACAAATTGAATTTAAACAATAAATTTCGATTTCTCCCAAACTTTATTGTCATCCCGTATTTAGGATCGCAATCTGCTGTATTCTCCTCGATGATGTTCGGTTAACCTAGGTATGGAGGTGTAATTTTATTTGAACCCAATAGAGATATTACTAATATAAATCACAGCGAGTGAATAATTTTATCAAGTCCGCCTATATTGAATTGTAATTAAATTATCAAGTCTGCCTATGGCCATTGTCACGGACCATAGGTTGAGAAACGCTGGTCTAGAGTAGTTGGTCAAACGTGCGGATTACTGTAGAATGGATTAATAATGCTATAAAGAGGAGGACGAACCTTCTGGAATCGATAAAATCACCAAATGACCTCGTCCATTGTCGGAACATGGATCATGCAATGACGGTTGATTGGTGGAAGAGTTTGATCTGGGTGACACGTAATAGTATTCTAAATCATCAGGCGTTCGAACCGTTATAGGCAGCCTTGAAAATTCTTTCCAGAATCGAAGCATGGAAGCACGCGTTACATAATCCTGACAATGCCCAAGGACCTTGAGACCTCACTCATACGTCCATCCTCTAAAAACCGACCCATGATATCTCAACGCACTTCCGATCAGACATCAGACCCATATCTCAGGAGAGAAATGGCAACCATTGGGATTTCTAATCACGTCTCTTTTCGAAAATTTATGACCCGATCGAAAGTGACCTGTCAGTAAAAATCCGATATCCTCTCAACAATCTTATACGTCGGTGACAAGTTCTTAATTCCCAAAGAAGAGGTTCCTTATCAAGTTGTTACCATCCACCATCTGTCTCCTGATGGGAATGAAGCAAAAAAAGAAACGCACCTTCTAAATACCACCTCGAGGGCATTTATAACATGATTTTTCCTTGTACAAATGCCCACGCATCTTCCTCACTCGAAATCGAACCGCGCGCCGCCGTGGCTACTGGGTTAACTCGCGTGAACCCCGTCGACTGTTAGTGGCATTTAAACTCCACCACACCCTGTATGCATGTATATATGCATGTAGCGGTGAACCAATGTCGTCGTCGTCGTCGGATCTATCCGCCTCGAAATAGAATCTTTATAGTACATAGTTGTATCTCCATCAGGTGATAATTGTCGCAGCCTCGCCCACCTGGAATAATACGAGTTTAACCCATTAACGGTGTCGACACCTCGTTTGGATACTATCCCGGTAGGTCGTAAAAAAAAAAAAGATAACGAAGGCTGAATCGAAAACGAGGTGTGAGTCGGGAATTGCTCGATAGGCGTTGGTTGTCGGGCACCGGCTTCCTGTTTTGTTGTTGAATGGACGATTTATCCTCTCGGTCAATTCGATGTCCCGCCGAAAGACTCGAGGTCTTCATCCCTGTATACCGGTCAAGATTGAAATGTAGGTCAAGACCCATCCTCATTTATCATCAGATTGAACGTGCAATTAAACAGCGCCCTCTGGCGTCGCAAACGAGAAAGTAATTTTTGTTCATAAAGTATAAATTTTCCTCAATTACAACGTCAATGTCGTGACGATTGATAAGACGCGGTATTCTGTTTTGCTGCCCACGTGATCGGTCTGCAGGACATACAGGATAGATAGATCGCTGGATACTTTTTCTTGTGAACTTAATTTTGTGTATTACCTCCCGTGACTGTTACATCTTTGACCTGTCGGGCCTATTGGATATGGTTCTGTAGTTTAGGGCTGATTCCGGGAGGAACAGCTTAGTCTAAGTTGTACATGCTCACCCGAAAACGTCCCAGGTAAAACACTTTTCTGCACTATTAAACCATACGCTCCCCAGGCACTGTCGACAATCGTCAATTTCAGCCATTGGTAAAACAGTAAAGGGTCAGAGAACAGCTAGCTGATGCACAATAAGTGACCTAAAAACTCTTTGTTGACCCTTTACCAAAAACCCACAAACTAAAAACTCGAAGAATTCTTGGGGACAAGCTGAGAGACCCAAGGACTCCTTACTGATCCTTTACCGAAGACCCCCCCCCCCCCCACGAA
The DNA here is from genome assembly GCF_987345545.1 of Pholcus phalangioides. Classification (NCBI taxonomy): domain Eukaryota; kingdom Metazoa; phylum Arthropoda; class Arachnida; order Araneae; family Pholcidae; genus Pholcus; species Pholcus phalangioides. The sequence goes on from NW_028301598.1 coordinate 9,708,217, forward strand.
CTGAAAGACTCGAATAATTCTTCTAACACATTCAGACCCATAAACGTGTTATGGACACACTGAGTGACTTGAGGACTCCTTGGTGACCCTTTACCAAAAATCTACGCACTAAAACCTCAATGAATTCTGAGACACACTGGGAGACTCGATGACTCCTTGCTGGTCCTTTACCGAAGACCCCGCGCACTGAAAAGACTCGAATAATTCTTCGGAACACACTGTGAGACCTTAGAACTCTTGACACATTGAATGACACTGAGGGCATCTTCTTGACACTGAACGACCTGAAAGTAACTTCTTGACACACTAAGTTACTTGAGGACTCCTTGGTGACCCTTTACCAAAAACCTACGCACTAAAACCTCAATGAATTCTGAGACACACTGAGAGACTCGATGACTCCTTGCTGGTCCTTTACCGAAGACCCCGCGCACTGAAAAGACTCGAATAATTCTTCGGAACACACTGTGAGACCTTAGAACTCTTGACACATTGAATGACACTGAGGGCATCTTCTTGACACTGAACGACCTGAAAGTAACTTCTTGACACACTAAGTTACTTGAGGACTCCTTGGTGACCCTTTACCAAAAACCTACGCACTAAAACCTCAATGAATTCTGAGACACACTGAGAGACTCGATGACTCCTTGCTGGTCCTTTACCGAAGACCCCGCGCACTGAAAAGACTCGAATAATTCTTCGGAACACACTGTGAGACCTTAGAACTCTTGACACATTGAATGACCCGAGGACATCTTCTCGACAAACTGAACGACCTGAAAATAACTTCTTGACACACTGAGTTGAGGACTCTTTAATAACCCTTTTTTTTCGAGGATTCACACTCTAAAATAGTCGAAAAATTCTTGAGGACACGCTGAGAGACCCGATGACGCCTTCTGGACACACTGAGTGACTTGAGGACTCAACGATTTGCTAACCCTTTACCGAAGACCCACGCACGCGCACGCTGAAAGGAAGACTAGACTAATTCTTCTTGGGGACAAGTTGAGGGAAGCCCGACGACAAATTCTTGACATTTTATACATATCTAAACAAATACAAAGGCCATAACAGCTAAAATGCCAAACGAGAGAGAGAGAACCGAACTCTGGTGACCCTTTTTGCTTAAGATACACGCACTAAAATAAGCATATTGCCTACCAGGCATATTTACACGCGTACCTACTTCTCGAAAATATATATTACTATACTATTACTTATATCACCATATACAGACAACTACAGTAGTCAACGCTTATAATAATTACCAGTAATAAGAATCAACCGCTTATAAGAATCAAATCGGCCAAAAAAAGAAAAATAAAACCAAACGCTGTTTTAACATAGGAAAATCGTCGGTTATAAGAATCGGATCAAAAAAAAAAAATTCGGATTAGTTATTCGGAATTAATCATTATTCAAGGATAATGATTTTTCATGCATTCTCTCGAATGTCAAACTTGCCGTAAGGGTGCTCTTCTTTTGATGATGTGAACGATCAGTGCTCGTTACTATAAAAAAGTTGAAGATCTCTGCCTAGGGGTTGGAATCTTTGGTTGGTAACTGGACTAGACTTTTCAGGGTACCCCCCCCCCCCTCTATAGTGAATATATAACATGAAAAAAACAAAAAATGATGAGAACCATTCCTTGTACCAGGGCTGTATCCCTGCCAACCCCATCCTTAGGGGTAGAGGGGCATGACAATTGTACTACACAGTAGTAGTTCAATTGATGTGTAATATTTTAGTCGGTCTACATTGAAAACGAACGATCTCTGAAGACTGATATGCTATTACAAATACAAATACACAAATACAACGCCACAGCAGACAAAATGCCCACGAAAAAATTAATAAGATTTTTTTTTCGATTCGAAACAGCATAATCTCGCCTACCCCTTGAGTACTCCAGTGGCAACTGGAAGAGTAACAGCAAGCAAGGTGGCTGCTGCATATCTCATTTTTGTGAGGCATTTCTTCTCTTGAGGACACAGGGCCGTGCCTGGGTGGACCCGTGCGTTAATACAGCGCTGAGCCGTCCTGGAGAACCCCTTCTTGACACACTCGGTTTCCCGGAGACAGCTTCTTGACAGTCTGAGTAACCTGAGCACACCTTGGTGATTTTTTTCCGAAGACCTATATATATATATATAAATAAGTGTATATATATATATATACTAAACAGGGATTCTCGAGCTATGGGTCACGACCCAAACTTGATTCACGGGGGCATCCTAGAAGACTCAGAAATTCATTCACAGTCCTGATAACAAATGCACTTATTGCGTCACTTGGTTTCACTAATTTCGAGAAACAAATAGTCCCACGGGTCGCGAAGCTGATCTTGTTGATTTTGTGTCGGGGGCTGGAAAAAGGTTAAGAACCTCTGGGCACATATAGACATTTCAATGAAGATTTTCGGAAAGTATACAAGAAATTGATGGAATATTCAACCTACACCCCCTCCTCCATTTTCTCTTCCATATCATGCACGAAAATATTCCCCGAGAAACCAGTAATTCAGTCTCAAGATTGTGGCCTACATTTAAGTTAAGTAGAAAGGGACAAATCTGGGCCATACAGATACAAACTTCCGACAAAAATAAGCATTTCATTCGGATTATTCACCGACAAGAAACCATTTATGCATACATTTAACAGACGTACAATGAGACGGTCGGGCCATAATACATTCGAGATCCTTTGATCCATCCACAAAAAGCACATTATATATATTTTTTGTGAAGGTCGTAAATCCTTAAAAGATGGCTCTCTTTCTTTTTCTTTCACGGTGTCTCCCATTGCCCTAGAAGACATTATTTATAGCATATTGTATTGTGTGTGTGAGAGACACGCTAGACGAGAAATGTCACGGACACGTCGAGTCACTAAAGTTAATGATCCATGTTTTGGGGGAGATATTGTATCCCGTGTAACAGATCTCGGAAAAATTATCCTAGATATGAGGTGGGTTCTTCAACGCGTAGCCAAATGTGGCAACCCTCGGAGCTCTTAACCATTGCCCGTTCACCTTCATTTTTAGGGAAAAAATGAAAAACATTAAAAGACGATTAATTAGTTACGTACAGTAAACATAAATTACGCAATTTACAGAATCGCACTTGAGAACCCCTTAATTTAAAAAGGAAAAAGATTTCTCAGAATTCGTGAAAGAAAACATTGAGAATCTGTGACAGATTATTTGACAATTTTGTGACAGAAATAACCTGATAATTTGTGACAGTAGTTCGGGAATTTGCCACAGAACTAGTTGGAGAATTTGTGGCAGAATAATTTGAGAATCTGTGACAGATATTATTTGAGAATTTGTGACAGAAATTATTTGAGAATTTGTGACAGAGAGAAATTATTTGAGAATCTGTGACAGATATTATTAGGGAATTTGTGACAGATTTATTTGAGAATTTGTGACAGAAATTATTTGACAATTTGTGATAGGAATAATTTGAGAATTTGTGGCAGCAAAACAGAAATAACCTGATAATTTGTGACAGTAGTTCGGGAATTTGTCACAGAACTAGTTGGAGAATTTGTGGCAGAATAATTTGAGAATCTGTGACAGATTTATTTGAGAATTTGTGACAGAGTAATTTGAGTATTTGTGACAGAATTATTTGAGAATTTGTGACAGAAATTATTTGAGAATTTGTGACAGAGAGAAATTATTTGGGAATCTGTGACAGATATTATTAGGGAATTTGTGACAGATTTATTTGAGAATTTGTGACAGTAATTATTTGACAATTTGTGATAGGAATAATTTGAGAATTTGTGGCAGAATAATTTGAGAATTTGTGACAGATATTATTTGAGAATTTGTGACAAAAATTATTTGAGAATTTGTGACAGAAATTATTTGACAATTTGTGATAGGAATAATTTGAGAATTTGTGGCAGCAAAACAGAAATAACCTGATAATTTGTGACAGTAGTTCGGGAATTTGTCACAGAACTAGTTGGAGAATTTGTGGCAGAATAATTTGAGAATTTGTGACAGATATTATTTGAGAATTTGTGACAGGAATTATTTGAGAATTTGTGACAGAATTAATTTGAGAATTTGTGACAGTATTTGTGACAGCAAACAGAAATAACTTGAGAAATAACTTGGAAAAAATACACTGCAAGCCTAAACCATTGTGGGTCTCTCTCTTGCTTATTTATATTTATCTGGAGAGACAGCCTCTGTGTGTGTGTGTGCAAAAGAGACATTACTTATGTCAACACCCTCCGCTATCGGCTATTGGAATTCAGAAACCACCCCTATCCCACGAACACGGCAAGAAATAGATAATTTAAAAAAAAGGAGGGGGCGCCTGGAACCGTAACCTACACCCATAAAGAGCCTCTCACAACGGTATCGGCGCTGTCGTGAAAGAGGGACTTTTCCTGTAATCTGTGAGTGAATATCTGAATTCGTTGGAGGTTATTTTCGGGAGAAAAAAAAACCTGATTGAATATTCGTCTGGGTGTGCAGGCCTATAACTACATGCAAAACTGAATGGAAAAGTGTATTGGAAAATTCAACAAAATGACGATATATATAATATATATATATAATTATGCAACCAAAAAAATATATGGCGGTGATATTGGCGGGGAAAATTTCGTGGAAATCGCGCCAAAATGTTCTTGAGCTCGCCATGGATTTTTGATAATGGTAACCAATATTTTTCTAATTTAAAAATTTTAAACGAATATACATTGGTTCAAAACGGTATTTTTTCAGTATCTTTTTCGAAATAAAAAAAATTTGAAATATTCTATATAAATGATCATCAGAAACCTCCGATATATGAGAACTATATTTTGCGGCGAAGGAATACACTCTCTACCTTTCTCTTCACTGCAAAGTTAACCTGAGACAAACTATAGTAAATGACACAAAATCAACGCCCCCCCCCCCCATTCCATTGCCCTATTATATTTTTAGTTTGAAAAAAAACCCCATTTGAATGATATTTGCAGGGGCCAAGCTGGTCTTATGATGTCACCAACAACAGATAGCAGCAGCTGAGAATAAAAATACAGTCGAATCCCGTTTCAACGAATACCGATACTACGGAAATCTCGTTTTATAACGAGCACTTTACTAATTCCCCAGATAAGTTTACATAGGAATAAAATGCAAAAAACCTGGAATTCCTTTATAACGAAATTTCGTTACAACGAAGTGATTTCTCGGTCTGTTGGAGTTTGTTATACCGGGATTCGACTGCACTGAATTGAAGGAAACAACTCTGACCACAACACAGCCTCACTCATACTGATTGCGTTTTTCGTTGGAATAGGACTCTTTCGTTTTTCCACATTGATACCGGCACCCATGAGAGCCGAAACATATGTCGGTGGTTAACTAAATGGTTATTTGTTCCTATCACGTCGTCAATATTTTTGGTTTGTAATTATTAGGAATCCAGAATCACACATTTTGTTAACGTGACTAGCAAATGCTGCTTCTTCTCCGGCACTAAAAACCTTGGAATAACCTAGTTTACTAGAAAATGTATTTTTAAGTTTGCTTTTGATGATGATACGAGGTATTTTGAAGTTATCCGAAGATTGCTTTTGTGTCATCTGACTAGATCTAACAGCATCTAAACAGATTTGAAGGTAGTCATTGCTGTAGGCCTGCATAACTTCGACTTCCAGGCTAACGCTTGTATTTATACGCCAGTCTGGAAACAAAAACTTGAAATAGTACAGACATTTAGGCAACATAATCGTTCAACGCGTAATTATGTTTTCAAGTGTTCTCACAAATCAATTAACCCTACAATGCATACTGTTACCAATTGGCAACATCTGCTTTAAATATGTTTCTTTTCCCGTTGCCAATTGGCAACTTTGTTTGAGACATTCATTATATTCCCATTTTTAATTTCCTTTCGAAAGCCATTCATAGGTGGCAGTAAAACTCCTCAATTAAAAAAAAGAAATGTAAATCTTCTGTCACACACCTATCAAAAAAGAAAATCACGCACTGTAGGGTCGAAAGGACTCTTACTTGCATTTCTTTACACGTTGAAGTTTGCGACCAATTTTTTTCTTTCTTTTTATATTTTGAATCATAAAAAAGGTAATTATATATTTGCAAAATAATAATACTTCAATACATTAATTTTGTATGTGATTTTACGTCCTCTTTAAGACCCTATATAAGGAAAACAATTCGGAACAGAGTTTTTTTAAATATTTTTCCCAGTTTTCTAAAGGATTCAATAATTATGGAAAAAAAATTATCAACTCAAAATAAAAAAAATCATGCATTGTAGGGTTCACAAGGGTTGCAAAAATATGTCCTACTTTGGCCTGACATTTTTATGGGCCAAATTAGGGTGTATTTTTACCAGAAAGTTAGTTACCCCCAGAGCTTATATTTTCAATTAATTGTTTTTGGAAAGAAACGAAAGATTTATCAAAATTTTACTCGTACTACAGTTGAAAGCATCAAACTATTTCTAATAAGGCTAATACCAAACTTGACAAATGTGGATTACAATCCCCTCAGTTGAAAGCTTGAGAGATGAAAAAACCACGTGCAGTCACATCGTACAAAATGACCACTGTTGTTGCCTAGTCGACCATTCGTGAACCACCAGATACACTTAGTTGCTTTGCTTATAGTACCGTCACTCAGCAATAACTGCAAAAAATAGTTCCGAAAAATTCCCTATATAGTAATTGGAATACATTGGAATATACGAGTAATAAATATATATTATATATAATATAACGTAATTATAACGTAATAAATAAACTGAAGAGCCAAATATATTGCCTGATATATTGCCAAATAATACAAATACAAGGCCACAACAGGCAAAATGCCCAATGAGGTGGCTGAGAAAAAGGTGCCCATAACAAATATGGATGTCATATATTACAAAAGTACAGCAACCCAGTTAAAAATGCAATTACAAAAACTATAAACAATATATATATATATAAACTGAAGAAAACAATTATTTTCCGGATATTATGCTGAGGTGAGCTCGGAAAGATAAGTCATCACGTCTCCGCCGGGACTCGAACCCAGGCCCTCTTGCATATCGGGCTACCATCTACACCACTGGAGACACATGACTCTGCCTTCCTAATTTCACGCATTGTGTCGTGAGGCGCTGAAGTAGAGGCACTCTCTAGTAGCCTCTCTTACTTCAGGAAATGGCCCCCGGGTGGGACGGTTCTTTTCTTTCCGAGTTAACTTCACCATAATATCCAGAAAATAACTGTTTCCTTGATATCTCGAGCTGAGAAAAAGCCATCTATCTCTCTACAATTGTCATAACCTGCAATTTCTTCACCTTGATGCTGTCGTTTTTTTAAAAAATCGGTTATTTTTAGTTATTATTCACTGATTTCGATTACACTGTTGCTTATGTTTTTAGAAACTCCTTCCGAATGGTACTTGTAAGGAGATAAACCAATGTTTCCAAGAATACGCAAAACTAATGCTCACAATGGAGACAATGAATTTCAGTCGTCTTCTAAAACTTCCATCAAACTCAATTTGATACTGAAATCATCAGAGTTTTCGTTGAATCTAATTTGATCAAAATACTAATTCAAATATTTTTAAATATGGTATCACTTATCCACTTATTCAAAATGTTCTGCATGTAACATGATATAAAAGACATCTAATCGATGTTTTTTCAAAATATCAAGTCAATTCACAAACTTTTAATAACAATTTTAATCGAATTGATCGACTCGATTAACTCAACTAAAATTTTTAACTGCGAGTAACAATTGATACCGAATCAATCGATTAATCGGACCAGACCTAACAGAAATACACGGTATTAAAAAAAATCCCATAAAATCATGTTCGTCGAAGCCTGAATATAGCTACTTAGAAATAATAAGTAAGAAAAAGTAACTGAACAACTAAAATATCTGCCCATAGAAATATGGTTGTCATTCTGCCACGTTGCCTGGTCTGACGAGTCTCGGTTCCAATTGCTTCGAGCTGATGGACGTGTACGGGTATGGAGACAACCTCACGAATCCATGGACCTTGCATGTCAACAGGGGACTGTTCAAGCTGGTAGAGGCTCTGTGATGGTATGGAGCGTGTGAAGTTGGCGTGATATGGGACCCCTGATACGTCTAGATACGACTCTGACAGGTGACAGGTACGTAAGCATCCTGTCTGATCTGATCACCTGCACCCATTCATGTCCATTGTGCATTCCGACGGACTTGGACAATTTCAGCAGGACAATGCGACACCCCACACGTCCAGAATTGCTACAAAGTGGCTCCAGGAACACTCTTCTGACTTTAGATACTCCCGCTGGCCACCAAAATCCCCAGACATAAACATTATTGAACATATCTGGGATGCCTTGCAACGTGCTGTTCAGAAGAGATCTCCACCCCCCTCTTACTCCTACGGATTTATGGACAGCCCTGCAGGATTCATGTTGTCAATTACCTCCAGCACTACTTCAGACATTAGTCGAGTCCATGACACGTCGTGTTGCGGCACTTCTGCGGGGACCCTACACGAGATTAAGCAGGTTTACCAGTTTTTTTGGCTCTTCAGTGTATATATTACATATATTTTATTGCTTTTTTTATACGTTTTATAATTTTATTGTTTTGAGTCAAAGAAGGGTTCCCAGGGACAATAGCCCACTTTTACGGTATATGTTGAAATGATGTGGATGCCAATTCCCCTCTCCCCATAAAATGTATAAAATAAGGGCATAGGGGGGGGGGCGGGCCCTGAACATTTTTGGTTTCGCCAAATTGTTGAGACACAGCTGATCCAGTGTCTTGTGAGGGCATCTCTGGTATTAGACATTTTTTAACAAATAAATCGCATATATATGATTTCAAGCTGATCTGACTCAACTATCGCGAGATTATTAATTATTAGTTTATTCATAACTAATTGGTTAATGAACAAAGTATTTAGCTTTATAAGTGAAAAATAAATAAATTTTAAGTAAATAAGGCAAGGATCAGATTAAATTTCCCCTCGAACATGTTCAATTAGTTTCTCTTCCATCGCCCGTAAAAGCCTAGAAGGTCAAATAACCAAAAATAAAACGAGATTAGGAGATACGGCCTCTTCACACGAATGTCAAAAATCTGGAAGGTTTGATTTGGTTCTGACGCGTCATGTGTGGCGTGTTACATCGGATTGCATGATCCCGCACATTCCCACGTTACGTCGGCACAGTGCGAACGTCCCTACAGAAAAGTCAGAGGTAACGTTTTGTACCACATGTGGTCCCACATTACGTCAGAGTATATGCACCTTTACGTTTCCCGACCGCAGATTTTTGCAATCCTAGATACTAGAAACCCATGTGCTGAAATAGATTAATTCATTCACCATTACGTCTTAAATGACCACTCACGATTGATTCCGCTTATTCCTCCTTCAAACTCTATCCATGAAAAGAGTGTTATAAGTGTCTCATGGGGCAACATTCAAGAAAGAAACCCATCGGTATAAAAGCAGAATGGGTCTGAACGGGTCAAGTGACCCTAAACACCACCACCACTCGGAACACAACAAGATTAACACCCACGCGCATTTCCTTTGCACGCTGCGTGCGTGCAATGCGTATAACGGCGTAGGATGTGTTTTTTTTTTATCCATCCATCCATTTTGTTAGTTTGTACGCATGCATGATCATGGGCGGGGGAAGCATGTGTGCTCGCTCATACAACGAACGCCTTCCCGGTTAACCTTGGTCAAGGTTCCGCACGAAACTGACCGACATCAACACAGAACCGGCGAGTCAAGATCAAGGAGAGAAAGGTCTGAGAGATCATGACTGAACTCTCTCTCTCTCTCTCTCTCTTCCTGCTTTTGCCATTTCCTCTGATTTGACCATTATGAAGAATGTTACATGATTTGAACTTGGGAAATCATGCAAAGGAAAATGTTGACCAATGTTTACCCCGAGTGTGAGGGCAGATGGTGACACGTGATATATAGGTTCAAACAGAGAGACGTTGTTCATGACGGCTGGATGGATAAGTCAATTAAAGGCTCAAACCATCTCACGATGTGGAGTTAAGGTAAATTCACTGCCACGCAATTCACCGATAGGAAAGTTCGCAGCTAAACAATGGCCATCAGTGACGATAGTTCGTCACCAGTGAGTTGGTGACCAAGTGACAGAGCAACTGAATGAATATGTGAGCGAGCGAATGACTGAGTGAGTTGAATTGAGCTATCAAAAAAGTTAATGAGTGAGTGAGCGATCGTGAGCGATCGACCGAGTAAGTTACCGTTTTAGTGATCAAGTGACTGAGTATGGGGGTAACCGTATTAATGAACGAGTGAGTGGGTGAGTTACTAACTGAGCGGGTGATTGTGCGAGTGACCGTATGAGTGACCAAGTCATTGGGTACGTGAGTGATTGAGCGAGAGTCAGTGACCATATGAGTAACCGAGTGAGTGCGCGACGATATGAGTGACTCACTCACCTGCTCACTCACTCACTCATTAACGCCCAGACTAATTTGATCAATCACTCATTTGCTCACTTACTCACCTGCTCATTCTATCACCTCCTATGTATGTCACTTTGTTGATGGATTGTTTGTCGGTGAATTTTTCCAGCGGTAAACTTTCCTGTCGGTGAATTTTCCTAGCGGTGAATTGCGTTTCGGTGAATTTTCCCAGCGGTAAATTTTCCTTTCGTTGAATTGAGTAGTGGTGAACTGTTGTCGGTGAATTTCCCGCACACGCACGATGTGTGTCTGGCCGCTGCAAACAGACTTTGGCGAAAACCCTCGTGACCCCTCCACGTGAAGGTGCGCCGAGAACGTCCCTCCCCTCTCTTTCATGCAACACCATTCTCATTGAAGAAGTGGCCAAGTGACGACTGTCGACAAGGATTGACCGTAATTATGATAGATTTGTCTTTGATTGTTTTCACTATATGAACTCATTGACGACTCGGGTCGATGGAGAACCTCCCTCTCCCCACACCCAGTAATCCTGGCCTTTAACTTGCCCATCCTCAAAAGGTCTTAAAGGGTATACAAGTGCAATTTCATCGGTGAGACGGTTATTGTTATATCCATCTGAAGATGCCTTGACAAATGTTTGGTATGTGATAATGACATCTACTCCTTCGCATCAATGGAAATCTTCTGTTATGTCAGGTGCGTCCATGTAATCCAAGGGTGTTCAACTTTTGGGGGAGTGCGGGTCGCTTCGATGATTTGAAAACGGGTAGCGGGCAACTTAATTAAGTGATCTAGAACAGCGTCGCAGGTAACTAAAGTTATCTGGATTGTAGTTCTCATTGATGGTCTCATTCATTTTGAGGCAATTTATTGCCGTTTTATACAGTGTACTCGACATTTCTAAGTGTTGAGTCTATTGGGGTCCTCGGGTCTCACAACGTGTCCTTAAAAATTATCCCGGTCTTCCGGGGTGTGGGTCTCTGGTGAACGATCACCAGGAAGTCCTGGGGTCTCATAGCGTGTCCTCAAGAATGGTTTGGATCTTCTGGTGTGTAAGTCTCCTGTAAAGGGTCACCAAGGAGTAAGGAGTCCCCTGAGGTCTCACAATGTGTCTTCAAGGATTATCTTCAGTGTGAAGGTCTCCGTTGGAGAGTAGCCAAGGAGTCTGTGTCTAACTGGGTCCTCAAGGATTATTCGAGTCTTTCAGTGAGTGGGTCTCCGGTAGAACGTCGCCAAGGAATTTTCGAGTCCCAAAGTGTAGAAGGAATCGGACAGCACCAAGAATTATTTTGAAGAATATATTTATAGAATTTTTGGAAACGTATTAAACATATCCCCCCCCCATGGCCCCCACAAGGCTGGGGCTGACAGGGCTCTAGACCTGGGGCCCGGGACAATTCTCATAACTTTTTGCTTTTTCACGCTATACATGAACTATAGAAGGGCCCATGAGAAGTGTGACCAGGGGGCCCGCAAAAGATCCCAGCCTCAGGGCCCTAATCCAGGATTTGGAGGCCATGCCCCCCCCCCCTCCCCAAGAAACAACTGCCTACCAATTTACATACTTGCTGTCAAAAACTACGTGCAGTTCTCGTTTCCATGAGGCTCCCTCTGCACTCGAGGCTCCCGGCCCATACCCGGGTGGGCTCATGCGTTAAGATGGCACTGCCCTGGGATGGGGGAGGGGGAACCTATCACTCTTCAATTATTACACCATAAATCGCCCACACATCATCCTGGATCTGCATCGACGCTTGCAATTTTCCATCAGGCACCTCGATATGCCAAATTGGCGCTATACTTTCTCGCAACCTTACGGATTTCAATTATAATACGGCCCGGTTCGTTTTAAAGATTCGCGTTATCTTTGTGGACAGCAGATAACAGTCGTTACCTGTTTCGAAAAAGTTAATGTTGAGGAACACAACAGACGTGGAGTCTAGTGTTTGATGATCCTAATGACGATTCCGTTCCAAGAATGATGCGTTCTGCAACCGCCAGGGGGTTGAGCGTTTTCAATCATCATCAAGACGCTGTCGAAATGATTGTTTTGCGGCACCACGTAAGGGTTAAGTATCCATTGTATTTGATGTACGCGTGGTTGTGTGCGGTTTCTCTCTTTCAATGTCCGTCATGATTATGTCGTGGATCGAGTATTTAGGAAATGATGGCGGTGGTGGTAAATAATGATTATTATCATGATACTGCTATTTGCTGGTGGTTTTTTTCCTTTCTTTTTTTTTCCTGCGGTTGGTGGAGAAATGCTTCCTGAATTCCACGTCCACAATCTGATTCGGCTTCTTCATGTCATTTCCTGCTTTCTGGTTGTGATTTTTCGGACAGATTTTGTTTCCTTCTAAAAACGGTCTTGATTGTATGCAAGTTATATTAGAATTGAGAATTAACCTATATTTTGATGTTTCAGAATTACCTAGGCCCTCAGTTTTCCAGTTTCCTACGGCAACCGCAGTGTTGGAAAATTTCCCATGGCATCCTCAGTGCTCCAGAATTCCCATTTAATCCTCAATGCTTCAGAATTTCCCATTTCATAATCAATGCTCCAGAATTTTTCATTGCACCTTCAGTGCTCCAGAATTTCCCATTTCATCCTCAGGGCTCCAGAATTTTTCATTGCACCTTCAGTGCTCCAGAATTTCCCATTTCATCCTCTGGGCTCCAGAATTTTTCATTTCACCATCAGTGCTCTAGAATTTTTCATTGCACTTTCAGTGCTCCAGAATCTCTCACTAGCACCTTCAATGCTCCAGAATTTCCTACAATACCCTAAGTAATCCGAAATTTCTAATAGTTAATTCTAATTCTAATTCTTTTAGTAATACAGAATTTCTCCATTTCACCCCTTCAGTTTTCCAAAATATTTCATTCCAGAATTTTCTACGAAGCTTCTGTAGTCCAGGATTTCCTGCGCAACGTCAGCGGTGAGTGAATCATTTGTGTTTCAGAACTTCCCATCCTAGCATCAGTATTCCCATGGTACTTTTCTAGAACTTCCCATCTTTATAAGTACCTTCTAGTAAGGGACCTTATGGTATCCTTACTAGAACTTCTAATGGTACGTTATGGTATCCTAACTAGAACTTCCCGTGGTACCTCATGATATTCTCACAACAAATCCCGGTCATATATCATCACGCGACAATTTCCAACCAGTGGAGTTGGGTGGGAAATGAAGGCACCATCTATCGGTGTTCTATGCCCGGATTTGAACCCGTGGACCTTGACCGTAACCTTCATAGCGGACGACGAACATCTTACCACTACGCCACTCAGACGATATGGTATCCTTAGGCCCTTTCACACGGAGCGGATGCGGACATGGGTCCGCATGCCCTTTAACACGAGCACTAAAGTTTTAAATTCGTGCATAGAAACTATTTTTTTCGAAATTTTTGTAATTATATTTCTCCCTCATCCCTGATTCAGTGCCCATAGGCAGCCTAGAACCATTCTTTGGTGGTTTAATCTAGAGCCCCCCATAGAATATGAGTATAAAGATGCCTTTATTTCGATCCTCACAAGTAGTCGATGGGAGAAAATATCTTAGAATGTTTTCAAGATTTTGAAAAAAAAAAAATCAGTCTTTTGGAAAATATGAAAGAAAAATTCCAAAAACATCCAATGATGTTCCAAAAAAAAAAAATCAGGAGATATCAAAGACTTTGCAAGTATGGACAAAAAATGCAGTTAAAGTTGCATTTGCTCGAATGCAACTGGTGCACCTATTGGTTGAATTCTTCAACTTTTATAAAGCATCTTTTATAAACCTTTATAGTATAATCCTAAGCCCGGATTACACAATAAAAATTTTATAATAATTCTTTTAAAAATGCAACCAATAAGCTGATCGGTTGCATTTGCTCGAATGCAACCGATAAATTTATTGGTTGCCTTTTTTCAAATTTTGTAAAATAACTTTCATAAACCTTTTAGAGTGAAGTCCCATCCTTAGATTAGTCACTTCTGAAATACAAAATTTCACTTTTTTTTAGTATATAGACTCCATCGAGTAAAATATACTTGTAGGTTTCGGGGGGAGAGGGGGAGGCACCAAAACTATTCAAGTGCTTAGGGCCTTCAAACGTCTTAATCCGGCCCTGAGTGAACACCGTACGTGCATAACGTTGTTTAATAAAAGTATTTTTTTCAAGTTTAAAAAATTAAAAGATTAAAAATAAAAATAAATATTTATTAAAGTATGTAGTCAATTAAATATTCGTAATGAACAGAACGGCTTATAATTTTGGTCCCATCAGTGGCCGTTGTTGGTAGGTTTTATTGGTTTCATTGTATAAAATTGTAAAGTATGGACAAAAGGCAGTTAAAGTTGCTATATCTCCTATATCTCCTTTATCTATGAAGGAAACGGAGGCATAGACATATGTGGGTACATCCTATTGATGAACAGGGACCTTCACATGGTGCTTTTAAGGGTATTTATGGCAAATAATTAAAAAATTCCGCGCAAAATCATCTTTAAAAGTAGCCAAAGTTGCGGGCGAATTCTACCCGGACCCGCGTCGTGTGAATAGCTCCATATAACCCAATTGTCAAAACTTGTATGTGCGGATGCGGAGCCCGCACTAAGGTTTTGAACATGCGGACGACGTCCGGACCCCCATGAACACTTCGAAGTTGCGGGTGAATTTCGGCTCGTCTGAAAGGCTCAGTATAAATCAATTGTTAAAACTTCTTCCGGACCCGCTTCCGCATCCGCTCCGTGTGAAAGGGGCCTTACTAGAACTTCCCATGGTGCTTTTGATCTTCCAGAATTTCCCACGGCAACAAGATACTCTAGACAGGGTTCTTAAACTGCGCGCAGTGGCGACCCTGACAAAGGTTTTTGGAAGCGATTGATTTCTCTTTTAGACTCCTTGTTTTGGGAAGCCTCGGATAAACGTTGATCACTGAAAGGGACGCCGTAGGTGAAAAAAGGTTGCGAACTCCTGCTGTAGATAAAATTTCCCTCGGCCCTTTCAATGTTCCAGTTTCGTCGACGTACCCTTTGAGTACCACGATTTACAGCAGCATAAATTTCAGAATTTCTGAACCTACTCTTGGTATACCAGTATATCAGGAATTTCTCGCGGTGTTCTTAGTTATTCAAAACGCTTGTCTATCCAAACAATATCGGGATTATTTTCCCAACACACATTACAGTGCATCTGTATCGTGCTTTCCATATATTTCTCGAAGACAAGTTCTCGTCATAAACTGAATATTTCCCAGAAATTTCCTGTAAATATTTTTGTTCTAACTAACTTCATCCGTCCCTCCTCAAACCATCAGACCACCAAGGGTAGTCACTCTCGAATAATCTCAAATCTCAATCTGCAAGAACCAAATCATCAAGTTTTCCAAAAATAGTACCTAATCTTATCAACAATCGGAAGAAAAGATATCAATTCGAAGGCACAGCAACAACAATCCTGGAGGAATGTTGGGCAACATCATGTTAATATACACACAAAAGATAAGAATCCAATGCGGGGGACAGACCAATCTTTTTATAATCAGATAGAGCTGAGAAAGAGAGAGAGAGAGAGTTATATCCACCATATGATGGGTATCTATCCATCTGTAGCCAAAGCCATGAGCGACATTCCGAGGTGTGGTCTTCAACGTTATCATCATCATCATCATCATCCTTCAAGAGTATTGACAGCAGAACTTGAAGGCTCTTTCTTGAAGAAACCCGTTTCTTCACTCAAAATCTAGACTACCGGTTCAAGACGTTTACAACAAGAGAAGACGTTTTTGTGTAATAAGCGGCACTGATTCCATTAGCGTATTAGACGTTTTTCTTCAAGAAAGAAGAAGACTTCTCTTTCTTCTAATCATTCCTACTTTTACTTTCTTTAAATAAAATAACAGCCTTATTGCGTCATCATGGCATGTTGCTGCTGCTGCTGCCACCGGAAAAGTTTGAAATTGTTTCGAGTCAAGTCTCGCGTCCATCTATAGGCCTATATACATACTACCTACTTCCGGCAAGGAATGGTGGTCATTCTTCCAGATCTTGCAGAGTTCGTTGGCCCCCTTCAAGAATACGGATGTCAATCGATTTGACTAGAATATTGAAGGGTTTTGGTCCGATGGGAGGCGACACTTTCATTCTTTACATTGTCTGCGAGACATCTTCTAATGATTTCGTTTCCGCCATCTTGTTCTTCTTCGTCTCTCGCAGACCCTTTAATTTTCGTCGATTGACGTCTTCAAGAACTCTTTGGTTGGTCTGTATCCATTGAGAAGTCAGTCCGCCCTTGTAAGGAGGTGGGGGGGGGGGAAGAAATAGCTGACATTTGCCTTTTTAGTGGTTGCCATAGCAGGGAAAAGAATTTGAATGTGTGTGCGATCGAGAGAGAGAGGCATTTTATGTGTTCTTGTCAGTTGGGAATTAATTCGAGCTGCCATCTTTGTCTGTCATATTATTACTGTGATCGAAAACAGGAAGAAGGGAATGCGCTGACTTTAGTTCGGATACGCCCTATCTCTAAAGAGGTTATTGTCGGAATCTTTTCTCAGGTTAAGAGATCAAGACGTTGCCCAGAAGAAGAGAGGTTTGTAGAAATTGGGATGGTGCACCACAGTGGCCGCTCTTCGGCCGTGGGATCCATGTCGGCCACGTGGATACTCCCACCACACAAGGAAGGGCACCAGATCCGAGTTAAAATGGCAGGACAGAACGGACCGAGCACAGCCAGGCTCTGTCGCTTACGTGATATAAGCTCATTGCCCGGAGGGCGTGGTGGTGCCGGAGAAAAATTCTGAGTTTCAAGGAGACAAAAAAATGGGGGTCCCTATCATGGGATCTAAAGTACCTTTAATCATGCATGTGCATTCATATACTATTACAAATAAAAAAACCATGTGTGAAGTCAGACGCATAACAAAGAGAATCAGATGAGTTCGAGGAGCCCCTATTTTAGGGTACCTAGATTCAAAGTAGCATGTTGGCCTACTAACATAAATATATACACACAAGTGCGAGACTGTACATAACATATAAGTAAAAATAAAAAATATCTCGAGGGACCCTAGCGTGCGACCTAAACGACCTTTTCATATACATTCAGATACAGTTTTAAAAGCATGTGCGAGGGCAGGCAAATACGAAAATGACCAGGTTATACTGGGAGTTCGTCCCCCAATCCCAAATTTTAGAGTGCCTAGAGGACCCTTTGATAATAATATGCATTAAAGTGCTAGATTCAAAGAAGCGTATGCAGGTATGCATATATGGCCATAAGTGCGAAACCGTGCAATAAAATCAGTTAAACACAGTAGTTAAAAGCAAAAGTAGGGTCCACATATAGGTAGAAATATTTTTTCGAGCCGCTCTTGGTGCACGTGCTACGTATTCAGTAATGTATTCCCGAGGAGGTAGTAGTGAATTTCCGCGATTTTCAAAGGTATTTGCGTTTGGGACTTTTACATCACAAATCCCTCCTCCCCTCTACCACACTGTAATGTCGCAGGATTAATCTCACTGTATCTTTAGTGTCCCAGGATTCATTCAACAGATTTTTTGTACTCTACGATTTATCCCACGAATCTCATAGCGTAACACAGTTGCTCTCAAACTTTTGTCACCCACGGATCCCTTACTGAATCCATGGTTCATCTCCGTGGTTCCCACGAATATACAGTTTTGTTGATATTTTCACTTATGAAAGAACCACTTCGACGCATAAATAGGCACACAAATGAGTATCATCAGCTCGCCGCGATGCCGCCCCCCCCCCAACAAAAGTTGGTGACGCGTGTAGGCGTCGCGATGCACATTTTAAGAAACACCGGCCTAACAGAATTCGGTCCATAACGCTTTTATCGTTCCAAGATTCATACCGCGACACTTTAAGGTTCCAAGATTCAACCCATTGCATTTAAGTGTCCCAAGATTCTATAACGTATTTTGGTGATCCAGGTTCCATAGGGCGACGCTGTTATTGTACCCAGATTAATCCTGATGCATTTTAAGGGCTCCGATCCCACTGCATCCAAGTGTCCCAAGATTCGTTCGCCTCTTTGGTGATCCAGGATTCATACGGCGACGCTTTTAGAAATCGGAACAGAAAGTTCATTCAAAAAAAAACTTTTGGTGTGTTTTAGGATTTATCCTTCGACGTTTTCATGGTTCTGGAATAATTTTCACGTCTTTTTGGAGTTCCAGGATTCGATTTATTTAGGGTGCCAAGATTAAAAATCACTTTTAAAGTCCCAAGACATCCTGCTAGATCTTTAGTGGTTGAAAAATCCATTCCTCGTCACTTGAAGTTTCCACGACCCGTAAAATGGAACTTTTAGGGTTCGAGAATCTATCCCACGACACTTTTATAGTTGCATGTTTTATCTCACGAGACTTTTAGGATTCCTTTAGGATTCCCACGAACCCCGAATCAAACGGGGAAGGGGAGGGGACAAATTATTGAACGCTCTCACCATTTACAGAACAATTTCTTTCATTAATTCTGCATTTTCATCAAATATAAATTTTTATCAATTCTGAAATTATTTTTTTCTATTATCTTTGAATTTTCATCAATTCTGGAACTACCTCTTTCATTAATTTAAAATTTTCCTCAATTTCGAATTTTCATGTATCCCAAAATTTACATAAATTTTTTGAGTTAATTTGCATTTAATCGTTTGAATGTTCATATTTTTTAAATAAATATTTTTCCATCATTCCTGAAATTTCTATAATATTATATGAATTTTTGGAAGACGATTTTCCCAACCCCCGCCCCCCAAACTGCATTATATCAAAGCCAAAGACTCCCCATTTCAAACATTTTTGGGGGCAACGAAATTGTCAAGACGCCCCTGGCCCGCTAGTATTTTCACACCGAGCCCATTCGGTGCGGCACTGCTCTAGCGGAATTTTTTGGCATTTTCTTACTCTGAGGTCCCTTCGATACCGTATATCTATCTGTCTATTGATTCTTTAAGAGCCGGTAAAACAGGAGTCTCTCTATCGGAGGTACCGCGAGGGGGGCGTCATCTAGTATGTGTACTGTCTGAGACCTTGAGGCCGGCCGGGCCTTTTTTCTCGTTGATGTCAATGAACTATTAAGAGGAGGAGGAAGAACAACTGTCTCTCTCTCTCTCTCTCTCTCTTAAACAGTGAAATATTTTAACAAAAAATAAGAAAAATTTATCAAGTAAAAATATTAGGAAAAAGAGCAACAAGGTGTAGCTGTCCTCTCTCTCTCTCTTTCTCGCTGTATAGTGAATTTAGAGCCTCTTTTTTTTCGTTCGTTGGCGAGGTCAAGAGGCTCAAATGGCTGCACCCACATCGTTTCGAGAACGTAGAAAGTAAAGTGAGTAACATTCATTTGTAGTAAAAACCGACCGAAAGCCATAAAGAATGGACGTGAAATATGCCTCCTCGAAGCGAAGTAATACAATAAGGCTTTCTGTACACGTTCGTATCGATTGGATGGCTCAACAGGCTCAAGGGTTATGGACTCCTCCGATGGCTGTTTATCATTCCCAACTTTTTCCCACCTCGATGTACTAGAAGGTATTGTGGCTCTTTTTATGACGAGGGCCATTTGTTTTAGGTACTATGCTGCTGCTCTTTTGAAACATTTCCTCAGTGAAGAACGAGTCTGCATGAATCGGATATCTTTTCTTTTGCATTCCGTACAACGCACCGCCTAGGCTCTATCGGCAATTGTCAATTTTAGCCATTGTCTCGGATGAGGGGCTGGGTGGTGTCGGGTGTTTTATTATGTATATATAAATGTATTACATGATGCACGACAACAAAACACATTTTAAAAAAAGTTACAAATTCCAAATGTTACAAATGTTATAAATATTGAAAAATTCACAAAATATTCAAAATTTATGTCCATGGCTTTGTAGCTCTAGTGAGCCCTTTGCTGTTTACCGTGGCCGGGCTAGGTCCTGGACTACGTCTACTCATCTCGGTTTGGTGGATCTAGTAAGCCCTCTACCATGGCCAGGCTAGGTCCTGGACCATTTCTACTCTTTTCGGCTTGGTGGCGCTAGTGAGCCCTCTACTGTGTCTAGACCAGGTCCTAGACCACTTATACTCTTTTCGGCTTGGTGACTCGGGTGAGCTCTTCGTGTCATTGTGGCCAGCCCAGGTGCTGGGCCCTTTTCCTTCACAAGAAATGTGACAATGACAGAGACTAATCCGATATATATCTGGTGAGTGTACGAGAGAGAGGTGTTCAAACGAAGTTAAGTGATGTCGAAGTTCGTGAATGGGTGAGAGCTATTAAGGAAGGAGGGAAGAATTTCGAGGATGAACCATGTTCGGGATCGGTGAAAAATCTTCAGGGTGGGCTTGGACACTGATATTGAAACATTGTCCTGCTTTCATTTACGAACTTTTCCATCCCGCACTACATTCTGGAAATATGGAGGTGAATTTCTGTTGTGTGTATGGGGTGTCACGTACTTTTAGCTGAGGAAACAAATATCAGACCTTATTTCATAAACACTTGATCTGAAAATCTTCCCCCCACCACGAAATTCAAAATGTGCGCCTGTTTTTTGTTTGCGAACGATTTCGATACAAACCGAGTGAAGTGCAAAATTGTGAGAAACGGTCGATTTTTAAATATAATCATTACCATACTGACTTTAATACATTGCAATCGTTTACACGAGATTGGAATTGGGGGCAACTTGCTGAATCGGATAGAATCGTGGTTTAAGAGATAGATCACAACGAGTTATGGTGAACGGGGAATTCTCTGGTTGGACAGGCGTCACAAGTGGCGATAAAGACCAACCTAATCAGGATTGGAGCATGGGCAAATGAATGGAGCATATCTTTCAGCATTGACAAGTGCAGAGTCGCTTATTTTGGTTCGAATAACCCCCGTTTCACTTACGAGTTGAATGGTGTTACTATTCCGCATGCAACTAGGTTGATGATCTGGGTATTCTTATTGACGAGCGGTTAATGTTTTCTAAACATTGTTTAACGGTGGTGGGAAAAAATCGAATAGAATGCTTGGTCTCATTTCCAAAAAGGTCTCTTCGCGTTCTCCTAAAGTCATTCTTCCGCTTTTCCGAGGCTTAGTTCGTCCTGGACTATAGTATGCCTTATGGTTTTGGGGACCATAGCTACAGAAGGTTTGGTTAAGAGAGGACAGAGAAGAGCTGCGCGTGTCCTTGATGGCACACAAAGCTTGTGCAATGCAAGCACCAAACATGGCACCCACTCTAGCGGCTGTGCCATGCTGGAAAGACCCTCTTAGTGTTCGGGCCCGGCAGGCATCCCCGGCCCGTAAGCCACAGGACCTAATCGCCTCCGACTCACGGCACCCCCTCCAAAATCTTCAGAAACCCCCGCCGGTCGCCAAGGAGCCCGGGCGGATCGCCCGCAAGAGAACAACCAAAAAATCCCGAACCATCCACCCTCATCACTGTACTCTGTCCTCAACCATCAGCCGATCTGCAACACCAACTCCTCTCATCTTGTCCTTGTCCACAAAGCTTGTGCAATGAAGAATGACACGATTTCTTGAATATGTTTACATTGGAACAACGCAGGTGTCGGGGGGATATGATCGAAGTATTTAAAATTTTCAGCGGGATGGATAGAATGGACCATGGGTTAGTTATACACCGTCAATCAACTGCTTCGGCAAGGGGACACCAGTACCATTTTGTAAGGTATATCTCCAGATTGTGAGGTTGCAGGGATTTTTTCTCAAATAGGGTTGTCAATAAATGGAATAGCTTGCCCCCGGGAGTCAGACGTTCAAAAGAAGTATGATAGACATGGTGGGATAAATCGAGAAGCTACCCATACTTAGATAAGACGACTATAATCATTTTTATGGGCAATAGTAATTGTTAGTTTCTTTTTCGCGCCGAGGAGTTGATTAGTTGATCAATGAAATTCATTCAGATGCATCGCTCCGGTGAAGAAGTTTACCGCATTGCACTTTTGTGTCGTACAGAGAAAGTGGCAACACCAACAGCTTTATCAACATTTCCGGCGATCATGTTGTTCAAAACAACGTTATTAGACCCTCTTGGAAGAATGAAAACAAGTGACGAAATTACAATTAAAATCAAGACGATTTTGAGCGAAATATGAAAAAAATATTCGTTGTAGAGCGATTTCAAAATTTCTTAGAGAGGATCTTTATGGAGGGATTTATCGTAGTAGAGGATATCGCGTTGTATCGAGAGGTATTTAACTTTAGACTACTGTATAGGTAAATCCAAACAAGATTTGAAAAAATATCAGTGTATAGGGATTTAACGTTATATCGAGTATCGTTATAGCGAGATTTCACTGTATTTGACATCCATATTTTTTATGGGCATCTTTTTTTTAGTCACCTCGTTGGGCAATTTGCGTGTTGTAGCCGTTGTGTTTGTACTTGTATTAATTTTAATTTGATAATTTATTTTTTACCTTGTCGGGGTCCCACAAAATTACCCGGCGTGCCGCACGCTGGCCATGCCGGCGTGGACATTAAACGGCATGAACGCGTGTCAATGCACGTTGAAATTTATGTAACCATAATATTATCGTGTAGGTAGGAGGGATGACCACTGTGACTTATGGCACTCACTAATATACATGGTACATATAATGTATAAGAAATAAAGGGAAGGAGGAGATCAAAGATCGCACGCGAAGCCGAGATGATTGCTCTTGAAAAGCCATTCCTCCATCTTGAAGGAAGTCGACTTCCTCCTTCGACCTCGCCTTACTTCTTTCTTTTCTTCCTTCAATAGCTTTTTCTTTCTTTCTTTCTTTGATCGTATACAATTGCATACAATGTTTCTTCTCACTTCACGACCACCAACGGCGAAAGTGTGGACGTAATTTAAGTAAGGTTTTGAACCCTTGACCCTTTCTCTTACGACTTGCAAACAATCATGCAAATTCGGGATTTCCCTTTCCTTTTTGAAGCTCTTTACTTGCCACCAATAATTTGGGGTGTTTTTAATGACATTAGAAGCCCGGGCCCATACGTTTTCAATGATATCGGAAGCCCGGGGCAGAAGACGTTTTTGGAGGCCCTCCTCGGGACAATTTTTCACTGACTGATTCACTGATTCATCATAGCCGAGCCGAAACCACTGAAATTTGGTCACTAGTTTCATTTCATGAATTAAAGATCCACTAAGAAAAAGTTTTTTGAAATACGACCCCGAAGGGGGACCATAAGGGGTTCAAAGGTTACGTAGAGAAATCATGCTGAGCGAAAACCGCTGGAGCTATAAATATGGAATTTAGTCAATATTTCATTTTATCATGTAAGAACGGGCTTTTTGAAATTCGACCTCTGGGGGGGGGCATAAGAGGGCGCAAAGTTATATAGATAAATCATGCTGAACCAAAATCGTTGATAGTATAAATATGGGATTTAGTCAATACTTTCATTTCATGACGTGAAAACTAACTAAAAAGGTGTTTTCGAAATTTTGCCGCAAAGGGGGACATAAGAGGGACAGAAAAATCACGCTTCGCCGAAACCGCTGAAGCTATAAATATATAATTTTGTCTGTAGTTTTAGTTCGTTTAATTTAGAACTCAACCACACACGCACGCAGACCACACACTAAAAGAGATATTTCAAAATTTAACACTAAGGGGGTCATATATGGTGGGGGGAGGAGTTTCAAAGGTTATATGGCACAAAAGCTATAAATTTGAAATTTGATGAGTTTTAAATTTTATAATGCTGAGAATAACTAAGACGGGATTCCTGAAAATTTAACCCCCGTGCGGGAAATCATTGCAGAATAGTTTTCAGATTACCAACTCCACTCGAGCGAAGCACTGCCTACAGCTAGTAAAAGCGAAAATCTATTACAGAATGCATGAGAATTATGAAGAAATACAAACACTCCTGACAAAAATTACTGAAACTTTGATGGGGAATATGAAATTACTGAAAGAATCGATGTCAGAGAAAAATAAAAAATTATCTGACGAGAAGTAATTCAAGAATTATTAAAATTTCGGAATTGACGTAAATTCAAAACTGAAATCAATATTCGGAATCGGTACTAATTCAAAAATTGAATAAAATTCACAATCACAAGATCAATAGAAATTAAAAAATTAACGGAAGATACGATTCCAAAACTAATGAAACATATCGTTTCAAAATTATTGAAAAAGCAACCCAGGATTATAATATGATACAAAAACAAACACAAAGGCCACAACAGGCGAATTGCCCGCCGAGGTGACTGAAAAAAGATGCCAATGAAAAATATGAATGTCAAATACAACTAAAATACAGTAAAGCCTAATATATGGAAGAACATATATATCAAGGAAAAAAACTGATAATTTTTAATAATACGCTGTCCATAAAGAAGATTATGATCGTCTTATTTAAATATGGATAACTTCTCGATTAATATCACTATGTTTATTTGTACTTCATTTTAAGCGTATCAATTATGTTAGAATTCATGATCCTCGGTGGTGAGCTATTCCATTTATTCACAATCTTATTAGCGAAAACTCTCAGCACCACCACAACCTGGAGTTGCCCCTTAATAAACGATACCGGTGTCCCCCTTGTCGAAGCAGTTGATTGATGGTGTATTAATAACTAATGGTCCATCCTATCCATCCCGTTGAAAATTTTGCACAATACGATCATGTCCCCCGAACACCGATATACCTGCACATTCATCCAATGTAAACATATTTAAAAAATGAAATCTCTCTTCATAACTCAAGCCCCGTGTGCCAATAAAAACACGCGTAGCTCTTCTCTGCACCCCTTCAACCAAGTCTATGTTCCTCCGTAGGTGTATGGTCTTCAAAACCTAACATCATACTCCAGTCCAGGACGAACTAAGCCTCGGAAAAGCGAAAGAATGACTTTAGGAGAACGCGAAGAGCCCTTTTTGAAAATGAAACATAGCATTCTAGTCGTTTTTGTTGTTTTTTTTTCACGACCGCTGAACAATGTTCAGGAAACGTAAGCCGCTCTTCCTAAGAATACCCAGATCGGCGATCCTATATTTGCCTCCGGGATAGTAGTCGTACCATTCAACTCATAAGTGAAACGTTCGTTATTCAAACCAAAATGAGCGACCATTTACTTATCCATACTGAAGGTCATACTCTATTCCGTAGCCCATGGCACAATTTTATTCAAGTTCGTCTGAAGCAACTCCCTATGGATCGGATTACTTTACCTATACTTTTTCTCGCAATCCCCATTAAGTCATCTGCAAATTTGCTAACAATCCCTTCGATATCCTGATTGAGTTTATCGATATAAAGTAAAAAAGTATGGGTCCAAGAACATTTCCTTGAGGGACTCCATTTTTGACACCTGTCCAATCAAAAAATTCCCCGTTCACCATAATCCATTGTGACCTATCTCTCAACCACGATTCTATCCAATTCTCAACAAGTTATCTAAATCCCAATCTCATGTAAATTCTTCAAGAGTTTACCATGTTGGGGACCCGATCGAATACCTTCTGGAAATCAAAGTAAAACACGTGCGCATTTTTCCGCTTGCCCAAAGCCTTTGTGATCATAGAAGCAAAAGAGGTTAGTCACACGTGACTTCCCCTTCCTGAACATTACATTATTCTAGGCTATTCACTTCACCAATTGCCTTTTGATTATAATTTCCAAAATTTTCTAGAGGGAGCTCTCGTCAAACTCACTGGACGATAATTTCACACTAATAATAATAGAGAAATCTAGAAACAATTCCAGAATTGATGAAAGGAATAGTTCCAACATTAATGAAATCTAAAAATTAAAAAAAGGAACAATGTCATGTTTTAATGGAATCTGAGAATTTCGAAAGAAAAACTTTTATAGGATTAATGGAAATTAAGAATTGAAAAACAAAAAAGTTATATTCCAGGATTAATGAAAATTAATGAAAGGAAGAATTTAAAAAAAAATGAAAATCATTAATTAATAGAAATAATTCTAAGATTCATAAAAATTTCAGAATTTTTATGGGAGAAGAAATTCTAGGATAAATGTAAATTAAGAATCGATGAAAAATTAATTTCAGGAAATACAGAGATTATATAAGAATCAATGAAAGTCCAATGAATGAAATTCCAAGATTGATGAAAATCAGCGCAACTGTCTTCATACTTCAGCGCCTCACGCCACCGTGCGTGAAAAAAGGAATTCATGGTCGTGTCTCCAGTGGTGTATATCAGAGTTTCGCAACCTGTGGTCCTGGTCCGTGAATGCTTTGTAACCGGCCCAAGAAATCATTTTCATTTACTACCGACATGAATGACAAATTTTGTGCTGTGAAGTTGCAACTAATTACTTGAATTTTTTATGATATGCAAATTATTCAACAACAATACATTTTGGATTATAGGGTAGGTCAGCGTCGAAATTCATCTTCTGCCGCTATAGAGCGGAGCGTTAGTTATCACTACGGGGTCCGTGGCATCAGAAAGTTTTGCAAGACTGGCGCACTTACCCGGTGTGCAAGAGAACTGGGTTCGATTACCGGTGGGGAACAGATGGCTTTTCTTTGCGAGTTCACCCCCGCATAATACCCAGAAAAGTTTTATATGAATTAAACAAATAATTGCATAATTTGAAGAAATGAAGAATTAATAAAAGAAACAAGTTCATAGTCAAGGGAAATTAAGGATTTTCTTCTTTGTACTAACGAAACAAATAACTCCAAGATCCGATGAGAAATTCCAGAATTAATGAAAGAAATAATTCTCGAATTAATTAAAAAATTGGTGGGAATTAAAAGTTATGCAAAGATAAAATGTAATGAAAAATGAAAACTGAGAATTACCGAAGGAAATAACTTCAAGATTTAAGGATATAATTAGTAATTTATGAAAGAAATAATTTCATTATTGATGAAGATTAAATGACTAATGAAAGAAAGGTAATTATAGGAATAATAAGAAAGTAATTGTAATCATAGGAATAATATAAATCAACAACTAATATTAGAAATAGTTCCAGGAAAAGAAGAATTGGTCATGGAAATAATTTCATGATTAAGGGGAAATTAAAAACAATTGAACGAAATAATTCTAAGATTGTGAAAATTTAGAATTAATGAAAGAAATAAATCTAAAATTAATGGAGGGAATAAATCAAAAATTGATAAAAATTCAGCATTGACGAAAGAGAAATAAATTTAAAATTAATGACATATCAGAGCCGATCAAAGTAGTAATTTCAGAGCTGGAATGAAAGCCGTCAACACTGTTGTGGCAGCAGCGCCCCACTGATGCATCTGTGGCAATAATGCTGCTCCACAGAGATATTCGCCAAAAATTTGCCATGGATACTCTCCTCACGATTGTGGCAACTACCTAGAAATATTTCTTTACACCACTGTCATCTCATGTTTAGATATCACCAGAAATCTTTAGAATGCGTTGATGGAGGCCACCGATGGCCACAATTGTGGCCCCTGACCCCCTTCAAGACTGTGTGGGTGGTAGAAATAACTTCCTGAAACAACACGTTGTATACGGGATTAAGATCAAGTATCTATGAATATAAGAAAGCACAGAAATAGCGTCTTCTTTAGGGCTAGGCTCGCCTAGGCTTCGAGGTCAAGAGTGTACATACATGAATTTGATGTGGAAGATTATTTTCTATGTGAGTTATGCAAATTTTTCTTTCCAGCAAAAAAAAACAACAACAACTATCTTGTTTGGATATCTTTTTTGGCAAAAAACCTGTCCTCTATTTTTTATTACTTTGGCTCTTGAGATGGATGATTAGTCCTCCTTTAATGTCTTAGTTAGGTCTTAGACTGGTTTTATGAGGAAGTTTGGCTGGTTGTTGATTACGATGTCCATTCATTATTATTATTGTTCTTGCGATAACAAGAGTGATAGATAACCTACAGGTTCTTCAGGCGAGCCTATGTGTCAACGGTAGACAAATATTCATTCTTCGGCAAAGTTAGATGTGATTTAAAATTTGATTGATCAGTCGCGTGACCACGTAGCAACTAGCGTACTTCTGGACTGGACTGTCTGTTTCGTCTAATTGCCATCTTACGAATAAATAATCGACTTAAACGTTAAAAAAACCGTTGTAATTAGTAAATTTAATTAAAGATGATTAATCAGTGTTGCTATTAATGATTATTATTAATTTTCAATTGATTTTAGGAATGACTTGAAGGCATTAAATTTTTCAATCGATGGCTTTTTTGAAAAATTGATTAATACATTTTTAAATTTATGACGAAGAATTAATAGATATTTCGAATTAATGGCACAAGATTAATAATTTCGTGAGATTTTGTTTAATTAATAATTTTCTCACGTATTCACCAATTGTTTACAATTTTTCACCTTTTTTTTTCTCTCGATGTTGCCAAGAAACTATGCTTTGCACTAATTCTGGGGCTTTGGCCTGTACGAATAAAATATATAGGTAATAAATTTTGACTTGAAGAATTGATAAATTTTGAATTTTGATGTGACATGAGTAAACAGTTGATCGATTTTTCAATTATGAGGAATTATTTAATGAATTTTTGAATCGATGCCGATGCATTTTTGAATTGATGATTTGAAGAATTAATAAATTTTATACTAATGTCATGAAGAAATAGTTGATAAATTTTTGAGTTGTTGACATGAAGAGTTTGTTAATAAATTTTAGAAATAAGGACTTGAAGATTTAATTAATAAAGTTTTAAATTGATACAAATACAAATACAACGCCACAACAGGTAAATTGCCCAACGAGTTGGCTGAATTAAGAACATCATGGATCCCCGAGCCATTTTTTGGAGGCCCTACCTACTACTATAAATACTTTTTTTATAATTTTTCAATTGGCTGCTTAAAGATTAACTAATGAATTCCTGAATTTAAGATTTAAAAACTCGATTAATACATGCGTATTTAGATCGATGACAGGATTCAAGTATTTATAAAATTTCACAGCTTGAATTTTTTTCCCTATTTCTATTGGAGGTTCAAAAGCAATTCTCGATGCCGTGAATCTATAAATTCTTCAACAAAGTTTGGAATTAGAAATTCATTGGAGTGGGAGATCTCTCTTGAATTATGCTACTTAATGAAACTGAACATTGATTCATGAAATTTTTAATAATTTAGAACAATTTCATTTATAAATTTCCTATTGTTATGATAAAAACAGTTGGAAAAAAATCAATTAAAAAAAAACGGAAATTTAAATTTTAATGGGAAATAGACGTTTCAGAGTGAAAAAGAAAATAGTGTAAAAAATCGAGATTGAAAAAATAAAATAATCCGTAAAAATAAATAATTTAAATGAAGAAGAAATTTCCGTAAAAGTGAAAGAATAAGCTTTAAATGAAAAAAAAAACACCGTCTAAATGAAAAATTCGATGTACCGTGTGATTGGAGAAAAAAAATAGGAAATTGGAAAATTAAAAAAAAAATTTTTTTTAACAAAAATAAATTTTTTAAGAAAAATTAAACTTTTTTTTTTTGTTAAAAAATTTTTTAATGAAGAAAATGTAAAAAAAACTAAAATAACAAAAAGTAAAGAAGAGAGAATAATGGAAAAGAATTTAAAAAAAATTAATTTGATATTGTTTCAAAAATAAAAAATTTTTTTATAACGCATTTTTTGAAAAAATGCGTTATAAAAAAATTTTAATATTAAAAAATATGTTTCAAACAAACAGCAATGAAAAAGGTTAAATAATTTCCAAAAAATTTAAAATCAAATTATACTAATAAAAATATGAGTTTTTCGTTTAATATGTTAAAAAAATGAAAAAGTGTAAAAAAATTCATAAAATTCATAAAAGTCACATTTTTTAAAATTAAATAAAATATTAGAATTTCAGAATTTCAATTAAATTAATTAATTAAAATTTCAAGGTGATAAAATATTTAATTTGCCAATTTTTATCTTATGACGAATGTCACGAGTTTTTCCGATTATTTCTTTTGTTGTCAAATCATCGTCCATAAACAGTTAAGAAGAATAAGATGACACTCATACACAACTACATTACGACAACAATGCGCAATTTCAATGACACATACCCAACAATAAAATAAATTATTACAATGTTCAAGAAAAACAAGCCCGTAAAAATTTATCTCTGGTCGTTAATCTTAAGACGCTCCTTCCCTTGACGCCATCTAGTGTCAGATGACGTCACCGTCGGGACAAGTTGTCCTCCATTGTCCGACATTCGCCAATGGTAACTAAACAATCAAAAATCACAATATATATTTTTTTTTTTAATCATCAAAGGACAACAATAATGGGGCCCGACGTCTCAATAATGGACGGTATCAGTTGAATTCTCGCTGCCTTACAAAGTTGTCCTCCATTATCCGACAGTCACCAATGGTAACTGAACCATCAAACATCACAAAATACATTTGTCATGATAAATATAATAAATCAGGTTAAGAATATCCCACGTAATAACTGGTTATTATACATAATCGTCGAGCATTTTGGTAAGTTCGATAAATTTCCCTAAATCACTTTCACCGGCGATTATGCATAATACCCAAGAGTCGCGTCGTTGTTAATCACTGCTATACACTATACACGATAGTTCATACATGTATTGTATCATATGAAGGTCAGACTACATTCAACACACATACTAGACCAAGGGTGATTAACCTTTACGAGAGTGCGGGCACTTCATTGGTACGAAAACGTGTCGCGAGACACTTGAGGTATCTGTGAATGTTCCGGGCTGCTAAAGTTTTCTGGACTTCTGCCATGGGTCGCTCAAGTGATGTATAAATATACAGTCGAATCCCGTTATAACGAACTTCAAGAGACCGGAGAAATCACTTCGTTATAAAGGAATTCGAGGTTTTTGCATTGTTCCAATGTAAACTTATCTGCGGGATTAGAAAAGTGTTCGTCAAAACGAGATTTTCGCTATAACGGTATTCGTTAAAACGAGATTTTCGCTATAACGGTATTCGTTAAAACAAGATTTTCGCTATAACGGTATTCGTTAAAACGGGATTCGACTGTACCATGGGTCATTTTAGTGATCTGAGAATGTGCGGCGGGCCACTTGAGACACGTGGAAATCTGCCGTTGGCCATTCAAGTTCTTCAAGAATGTGCCGCAGGTCACTCAAGTGATCTGGAACTATGTCGCGGGCCGCTTGAGTGCTTGGAAACTGTGCCGCAGGTTGCTGAGGAGATCTGTAAATATGACGCGGTCACTTAAATGATCTGAGAATGTGCCGCGGGCAGCTTAAATGATACGGAACTGCACCACGTGTCACTTAAACGATCTATAAATGTACTTATATACTTCAAGTTCGTTTTTACAAAAATCTGTTTGAGGTCACGGGCCACATCAGATTATGACTCCGAGGGCTACATTTGGCCTGCGGGCCGCGGGGTTGAGTATGTATGTACTAGACTCATTTGGATTTTTTTTCATATCTATCAATTACACAAGTGTAATTCACCAATTACATTAGGGCATTATGCATAATTACAGATTAAAAGGTGATAAATTTCAAGTATTTATCAAATTTACCAACGATACTTGGTTGTTATGCGTAATCGCCGGTAAAAGTGAGAATTTTTTCGGTATTTTTCAAATTTATCAACGACGCTTATAGGTATTGTGCATATTTCGCCTATAAAAGTGATAAATTTATCAAACTTACCAAGATGATTGGTAAACTTGCATAACAATCCGTTATTATGTATAATAACTTAATCACATTTTCCATCTATAACTATGCATTTCATCTCACTATACGTATATCAAAGGGCCACGACAATGGAGCACAGATATCTCAACAATGGACGACATGAGTTAAATTCCCGGTACCTTACATCACCTTTAAATTCGATGACGGATAATTTTTGTTCGGAATTTAGGGGGGTCTAAATATTTTCATGCCACTCGTAGGGAGGCCTCATGTAAGGTGAGTTCCACATAATATCCGTGAAAAATGATAAATTACCAGGTTTATACAGTGATCTCATTGAGCGATGAGCTTCGTCCCGCCCATTTTAACATACGGGCATTTCTAAGGTATTCTTATCCGATAAACTATAATTTTCTACCGAGAAATACATTTTTTTTGCTTCATATAACTTCAGGGTAGGCCTAAAATATTATATTATTAGAGGTCATGCGATTTTTTGGTGTATAAAAAGATTCCTTTCTAAAATTCCGAGGAAAAATTACATACGGGATCTTTCGAGTGATTGCACAGCCTAGGCCTAGAGAATGTTTTTGTAATTCCATGCCTATAACAATCATCAATGCATATGAGATTGTCTGAGCAGAGCATTTAAAATGCTCCATGAGTTATTACTCCATGAAATCATGTATTACAAATCTCCAGTAGCGCCGGTGCCTTTAACTGAACCGATCGCTCTCGTCTTCGTGGATCGTTGGTTCAGACGTCGGAAGCTGAACTGATCGCTCTAGTCTTTATGGATCGCTGGCTCAGACGTCTTAACCCGAACCGATTGCTTTCGACTTCATGGATCATTGGTTCAGAAGTCGGAAGTTGAAATGATCGCTCTAATCTTCATGGATTGTTTGTTCAGACGTCGGAAGCTGAACTGAAAATTTTAAAATTCGTCAAAATGCATAGGGTGCATCGTAAGTGCAGTATTTCAGGATTTCTCACACGACCCTCAAGAATTAACGCATGGGCTCCTCCGAGCATACCCCCAAGAGCCTCGATTCCACAAATGCACATCGTGATAATGTGCTCTGGTATTATGATTTTTGAGGGAATATTATTTATCTATACAGATAGGCACGTACACTAACAGCCAGGTAGGAGACCATACAAAATTATTTTGACCGGGACCCCTGATGCTGTTAAGACGGCTCTGTCTTGAGTAGACTACATCAGAATTTTCCACGACACGTCATATTCATCAGATTTTTCCCGGATACCTCATGTTCATCAGTATACGTCTATCAGTTTTTTCCACGACATCTCATATCCATCAGAATTTTCCGCGACACCTTCAGCACATCTCTATATCAGAATTATTTCCCATGACACCTTGGGTTAGAGCGTTATCACAATATTGTTCTTGGCATCACAAGAATTTTTCGCGTGATCTCAAGTATATCAGAATTTACCTCAGTATTATAAAAAAGGACATTTTCCTAACTTAAAGGATTTGCATTAAATAAATCAGAACGTTCTCTCGCGGTACTCGAATTCTATCAGAATTCTAGGTGGCTCTGTTGAGTGCATCAAACTTTTGTTTACACTGACTAGATTGTATCGTAATTTTTTAAACGCTTAGACTACATTAGAATCTTCTAGTGATAAAATTCATAAAATTTTGCAAGGAAGGATTTGATCAGCACCTTTGATTGCTTTAAAATTTTAAACGAATGCATGAAAAACTTTTTCTCAGCTTATCAAATGATGTTTTATTTTCAATATTAAATGATTCCATCATTTATTCAATTAATTAATTTTGTTCTTAATTTTTTTTCTAGAAAGGAGCTTTTTCGTTCCTCCGCCAAATCCGTCGAGACTGTGGCGCTACACGCATCATCCCGCAGCCCTGCAGTTCCCGACTCTACACAGGACTCACGACGACCTGTACTGGGCCAGTGAACGCTACATCTACGCTCCTGCGGGTATGAAACTGTACAGGTCTCCTCTCTACTAAAGATGGATTTTGAGGTATATATATATACATAACACATTTTACTTGTTATAATACACAATTCAGTTATGTTTTGTAACAATGATTGCTTCTATATTGTAGTTAATGAAATACCCGCTGTGACAATAAAATTGGTCGTGCGCCCCTTTACATATTGAGGATGATTTCCTTGAACATGGCATGATCGATCCGACGGATGCCACAGCTTTCAACATTTTACGTGAAAATATTAGCTATTGGTGGTGCTTCCTCGAACCGGCAACCACAGAACACGCGAGCGATCGATCCCACGGTTTGAATTCAACAATCCATGAACACGACGCCAATAGGTTCTCATTTCGACATATGAGAGTGTCAGAGGTCTCTGAAGACGCAAGTGGTTGGTTTTATTTTCGATGTCTGAACCAACGATTCAGGAAAATTGAAGTGATCGGACCAGCTTCCGACTTTTGAACCAATCACCGATGAATGCACAAACAATCGATCCGGTTTATGACGTTTGAACTAACGATCCATGAAGATGAAAGCGATCAATTCGCTCTTCAAAGCCGATGGTCAGTAACGACGGAACTGATTGGTATAATTTTGGATGCTTGAACTAACGATCTCTATGAAAACGGGTTTAGCTTTTCACGTATGGTCTAACAACCCAAAGAGATGCAAGTACTCGACCTGGTTTAGGACGTTTGACCCAACGATCCAGAAAGACCAGAACGATCGATTCTGCTTCCGGTATCTGAACCAACGATTCATGAAGACGAGAGCAATCGGTTCAGCTTTCGACGTCTGAATCAACGATCCATGATGACTAGAACTAGATCGGTTCGGCTGTCTGTACTAGCAATCCATACAGACAAGCGCGATAGGTTCTGCTCCCGACATCTGATCCAACGACCCATGAAGACCAGAGCGATCGGTTCGGTTTCCGACGTCTGAACCAACGATCCATGAAAACTACAGCGATCCGTTTAGCTATCGACGTCTGAACCAACGATCCATGATGACTAGAACTAGATCGGTTCGGCTGTCTGTACTAGCAATCCATACAGACAAGCGCGATAGGTTCTGTTCCCGACATCTGATCCAACGACCCATGAAGACCAGAGCGATCGGTTCGGTTTCCGACGTCTGAACCAACGATCCATGAAAACTACAGCGATCCGTTTAGCTATCGACGTCTGAACCAACGATCCATGATGACTAGAACTAGATCGGTTCGGCTTCGGACGTCTGTACCAACAATCCATACAGACAAGCGCGATCGATTCTGCTTCCGGTATCTGAACAAACCATTCATGAAGACGAGAGTGATCGGTTCAGCTTTCGACGTCTGAATCAACGATCCATGATGACTAGAACTAGATCGGTTCGGCTGTCTGTACCAACAATCCATACAGACAAGCGCGATCGGTTCTGCTTCCGACATCTGATCCAACGACCCATGAAGACCAGAGCGATCGGTTCGGTTTCCGACGTCTGAACCAACGATCCATGAAAACTACAGCGATCCGTTTAGCTATCGACGTCTGAACCAACGATCCATGATGACTAGAACTAGATCGGTTCGGCTTCGGACGTCTGTACCAACAATCCATACAGACAAGCGCGATCGATTCTGCTTCCGGTATCTGAACAAACCATCCATGAAGACGAGAGTGATCGGTTCAGCTTTCGACGTCTGAATCAACGATCCATGATGACTAGAACTAGATCGGTTCGGCTGTCTGTACTAGCAATCCATACAGACAAGCGCGATAGGTTCTGCTCCCGACATCTGATCCAACGACCCATGAAGACCAGAGCGATCGGTTCGGTTTCCGACGTCTGAACCAACGATCCATGAAAACTACAG
The DNA here is from genome assembly GCF_987345545.1 of Pholcus phalangioides. Classification (NCBI taxonomy): domain Eukaryota; kingdom Metazoa; phylum Arthropoda; class Arachnida; order Araneae; family Pholcidae; genus Pholcus; species Pholcus phalangioides. Next base: position 9,744,177 of record NW_028301598.1, read on the forward strand.
CGATCCGTTTAGCTATCGACGTCTGAACCAACGATCCATGATGACTAGAACTAGATCGGTTCGGCTTCGGACGTCTGTACCAACAATCCATACAGACAAGCGCGATCGATTCTGCTTCCGGTATCTGAACAAACCATCCATGAAGACGAGAGTGATCGGTTCAGCTTTCGACGTCTGAATCAACGATCCATGATGACTAGAACTAGATCGGTTCGGCTGTCTGTACCAACAATCCATACAGACAAGCGCGATCGGTTCTGCTTCCGACATCTGAACCAACGATCCACAAAGACCAGAGCGATAGGTTCCACTTCTGCTGTCTGAATTAAACGAACCCTAAAGACGCAAAAATGCAATACACAATCTTCTGACATCTAACGAACGACCCATTAAGTCTTCACACAATCCTGCCCGAATAGAATATACCCAGATTTGACTCAACAGCATCACGGGGCCCCTGGGGAAACCTGTATTCTAGGGAGGTCCATCTACCTGACTGGAAGTTTCAAAATATCAATTTGCATACTCTCTCATTTAATCTCTAAAATTCCATAATAGGACATAACTATGATTGTTCCCTTCCCAGGTTCATACCCGGTGGCCCATTGCTTAAATATGGCCCTGTATCCACCACGTCACGTATTTTGTAATTAATAACCAGAACAATACGTTGTTATTATTAATATGTTTTAAAAGACAGCGGACATGTAATAATTTCTCAAACAGATTATTGTTAATTTTCAAGATGAAGTCGGGCATTCTTTTAATAAGTCATTCAACCAACATCTGAACATGGGATAGGCTTCGTTATTATTGTTACTATTACTATTATTAGAGCAACGCCTCTCGAAATTGTAATAATATGTTCGTGAATATTCCGTAATTAATTTACATAGATATTGTTCCATTATAAATTCTCATTATTCATGGAACTCATTAATTAATTGTCATCTTTATTTGATTAATTAATAATTTTTTAAGGATTGCTATTGTTGCCTCTATTGTGTTGGTTTAGTTCATTTCTGGTGTTTCCAATTCAAATTCACTTTTGTATTATATATATTTTTTTTATTGTTGCAGAATGCATTTTGGTGCGCCCCCTGGTGGAGATTGAAGAGCATTACACAACTTCGGCCATTTTCATCGTTTTGCTTTCCGTTGTCATTAATTGATATTAGATTATTAAAAAAAAATTAATTAAATTTTGGTTACTTTAACTTGTTTTCCGATCGACAGATGGCGTTTTGGTGTTGATATTCATAGTTGTCTATTACTTCTACATGCCAAATGTATGTAGAGGGTGTTTCAAAAAAAAAAACGTTGCCGAAATGGAAGGATAATTCAGGTGTACGATAACAATTCAAACTCACATAGGAACATTGGCGCGCAAACGCCATCCGCTACTGGGACTTGTTGCGCCACACACTTGTAAATATTATACCCGGTTGCGTCATACGCCTACTATGTTTGAGAAGGTGCGGCAGTCCACGCAGAGTCGATGTAATGCATATGCAGTGCGTCTGGCAAAAGCTTTGGGTAGTAGTATTGTTACTAAATGAATTATTGTAGAAGGATTCTTCTTCGTCGTCCTTTGTTTTACGCATTATTTTAAATATCGTCTGCTGCTTCCAGATGGCGTTTGCGTATCTATGTGATTTTGGATTTTTATCGTATGCCTGAATTACGCTTTCACTTTAGTGATGTTTTTTTCGAAAAACCCTGTATATAACCACCGATCAACCACTATTGAGGAAATTTACTTTCATTATCGTTTTATAATGAAAACTCCTGAATAGTGTGTACTCGAACCTAATAACACACGTATGTCAGTGTAGGTGTAATGCAAGTTCGAGTGCTGTCATTTATCTTTTGAATCGAAGCGAGAAAGTGGCAGCTATAATGATGTTTTCTCTGACTATAATTGGAAATATTGTAGGTGTACACGTAATCGCTAGTTGCTGCCATCACCTTCTGAATCGGAAGTGAAAACTTATCGCACACAATGTATGATTATTTCTTCTGAATTTAATTGTAGATGCTGAAGGTGTGCCGAAACACACACACACATTTAAAGAAATTTGCAAAACCACAAAAAACCAACTTCAGTCGCTGTTCACTAGATGGTGTGCCATACATTCAGAAATTGTATTTCCATCCACGTGACTAAAATTAAGACTCGAGATTCTGTGAACGGCGGGACTCGAGGGGCGCCATCCATCTGTGACCACCTCAGAATCCAAAAAAAAAAATTGCATTATTGTCAATCTCCTAAGTCAGCCTGCTGCCTTCCTCATGGCGCCCCCGTGATAGACAAGAGCTCTACCCTTACGCCAACTCCCTCTTATTCCTTATGGCGGCTGCTTATTTTCACTCGCTGAATACAGTATCAAAATATAAAGTACACTAGGTTACACCTAATGGGGGTGGGGGAATTGATTCAAACCGTAGGGTTCTCCGCAGACGAGACAGCGGCTCCTTTATTGTGAGCGCCAATCATTAATGGGCTGAACCCTGTACGTCTCTCGTGGGTCACGCCTTATATGATGCTTGATTAATGTCTCTTAAATGCAGTTCATCCCATGACCCCCTACATGGAAGGAGCTGATAGGTCTCCATCCCGCAGGCCAATTATGCTATACAATTATTACACAAGGACTCGGCGCAAGAATCGTTAACCATGATTAATCCTGTCTCTGAAAAAACCGACTCACAAGTGATCTGGATATTGGATGAAAGCACACCAACAAGATCGCGAGGATTCGTGTTCGAAGCCCGTTGACGGCACAGTGGTGGTCGGCTGAAGTTGGTTTTCTGCGGTTTTTCAACTTCGAGCCGTGAATGCGAGTCGGTTTTCTGTTTGAAAAAGTCTCTCTGCTGAAAACAGGCTGATAAATTCAGGTATTTACCACCTTTAATTCAAAATATGGAAGACACAGATGGTAGCGAAAACAAGAACGCGAACATCTCTGGCAACATAATTACGTTAAAGGTCACACGTACAACTATTAACACACATTGCGGCATCTACCGATTCGTTAGAAATTCTTTCCCCACTAAATCATTCCGTCACAACTTATCCTTTTAGAAAATAAAACAATGAAACGATGCCTCAATGGTAATATCTTACTTTACTAATCCTTATGAACACAAATACAAAAACAACACCACAACAGGCAAAATGCCCAACGAGGTAGCTGAGAAAAAGATGCTCATAACAAATATGGATGTCATATACAGTAGGCCTCCCGTATTCGCGGGGGTTACGTTCTTGGGGTGACCGTGAATACGGAAATCCGCGAATAACCGAAATGTTTATCTCGTTTATTGAGCATCATGAGAAGAGCAGGGTGACGCAGAGGTAGAAGGGAATGTAAAACAGTGTGCAGCGGGGGGGGGGGGGGAGGGTTGTTGTCGACGTTTTCTGAAAAAACAAATTGTGATTTCTGTTTGTTGTTTATTCTTCATATCATCAAGTATGTTGGAATATGCTAACAAGGCTTCCTCTACTATTTTTTCTACATGTGAAGAACGTACGTATGTCATGAAAATAATCTATTGCTGATTTGAATTTGCGAGGCCCTTTTGCTATTACTCATAGTGAACTTGTCTTCTCCTTAAGAGCTGCCACGGCTCTAGTTATGGCAGTAATGGCATTAGAAATAGTGTAATTCTTCCATACCTTCAAGACATTTTATGCATTGGCATCTTCTATTGCGTACACAATCATTTCCATTGAGTGGCGTGTATAGTGAGCCTTTAATGTTCGCTTTACCCCCCTGATCAAGGGGCTGGATGATAGATGTTGATTAGGAGGCATATAAAGGACTTCCACACCATCAGCTTTGAACACATTGATATCTTGTTGTCCAATGAGAATTATCCAGTATAAAAAGAACTTTGAATGGCGTGTCTTCACTCTTCCGGAACGAAACACCGTTTACACCAATCCGGGAAAAGTGTTTTCATAGTCCAAGCCCTTTTATTGTTCATCTAAAATACTGGGAGCTTTGAAATCCTTTCTCTTTAATGCTCGCGGATTCGCAGATTTGAAAATTACGGTGGGCTTTATCATTATGTACCCATACGCATTTGCACAAAACAACATAGTAAGTCTATCTTTAACCAAGAGCTCGCTTTTCTTCTTGATTGAGGTAATGTTCTTTACGGCATTTTCTTCCAAAATAGTGCAGTTTCGTCATCGTTAAACACCTGCTGAGGTGCAAACCCTTCTCTTCAATAATTTTCTGCAAAGTCTTTGGAAATTTTCTTGCTGCCTCCTGGTCGACAGAGGCTTGTTCGCCAGCGATTTTTACATTGCGTAATCCGAATCGTTTCTTAAAGCTATGAAACCAATATTTACTTGCATAAAATTCTGATGAAATAGACGTTTCACCAGCCCTTCCCTTTATAGAAGCGTAGAATGTTTTATCGCCTTTTCCGTTATAATACTACAATCAATTGTAATACCTTTTTTGTAGTAGTCTTGTACCCACAAAAAAACAGCATTTCCAGTGCGAGAAATACATGGATACCGTAGGCGATGCAAAGTTTTCGCTGCCACAGGTGCAGCTAAAACCACGGCTGAACGAATTTCAGATTCCTTTTCCTTGATATATCTTACCATAGATTCGTTGATTCCGTAATGGCGAGCCACAGCAGCAATTGACTTACTTTCGCCAAGCATAGTCAATATATCCAATTTTTCTGTAAACCTTCCACTTTTTTTTTGTCGTTCCGAAGTATTATCAGTAGCAGTAGAAAAATGAGCCATCCTAAACACACACAACTCAAATTTTATAAACAAAACACGTGAATGACGATTGCTGAGTGTTTCCAAAAAAAATTCCAATAACGGAAAAAAACCCGCGAATACGGGGGGCCGACTGTACAGTCGAATCCTGTTTTAACGAGTACCGTTGTAGCGAAAATCTCGTTTTAACGAGTACCGTTGTAGCGAAAATCTCGTTTTAACGAGTACCGTTGTAGCGAAAATCTCGTTTTAACGAGTACCGTTGTAGCGAAAATCTCGTTTTAACGAACACTTTTCTAATCTCTCAAATAAGTTTATATAGGAACAATGCAAACAACCTGAAATTTCTTTATAACGAAATTTCGTTGTAACGAAGTGCTTTCTCCGGTCTCTTGGAGTTCGCTATAACGGGATTCGACTGTATTTAAAAAATACAGCAACCCAATTTACAAATGCAATCATAAAAACTAAAAACAATATATATACATGATAAAATATTATACAATGCCCATAAAAAATATTTATGGTTGTCTTATTCGAAGTATGGATAGAGCTTTTCGATTTACCCCAACTTGTTCATCGAATTTCTTTTTAAACGTGTCGTTTGTGTTAGAATTCACTACCCACGTGGTTAATTTATTCCATTCACTAACAAACCTATTAGGGAAAAATTCCCTGCAACACCATAACCTAAAATTGCCCCTTACTTAAACAATACTGGTGTCCCCTCGTCAAAGCTAATAATTCATAGACCATCCTATCCATTCCGTTAAATATTTCAAACACTTCGATCATATCCCCCGATACCTGCGATCTTCCAATATAAACGTCTTCAAAAATGAAGTCTCTCTTCATAACTCAAGCCTTTGTATGCCAATAAGGACACGCGTAGCTCTTCTCTACACCTATTCAACCAGGTCTATATCCTCCGTAGGTATGGTCTCCGTAACCTTACAGCATACTCCAGTTCAGGACGAACTAAGTCTCGCAAAAGCGAAAGCATGACTTTAGAAGAACGCGAAGACACATTTTCGAAAATGAAACGGAGCATTCTCAATTCGTTTTTTCTACCACCGCTGAACAATGTTCGTGGAGTTTTTATTGATAAATTAAAACATGCTCTTGTCATACCCATTCATAAATACGGTGATGTCAACGATTTCAAAAATTACCGTCCGATATCTGTTTTGCCTGCTTTTTCGAAAATTTTGTGAAAAATAATGAAGCACAAAATTATAAATTTTTTAAATCAATTTCATTTTTTTCGAAAAATGAGTTCGGCTTTCTTGAAAATAAAAACACCGAGATGGCAATTTTTAAATTTTCAGAAAAGGTTTATGAAAGTATCAATGTGACAACTCTTGCTATATTTTTAGACTTAAAAAAGCTTTTGATAGTGTCGATCATACAATTATTATGCATAAGTTATATTGTTCAGGTTTAAGAGGCAACACTTATCACAAATGGAGTTCCTCAAGGAAGTGTCCTTGGCCCCATACTTTTTTCACCTTTTATCGATAAACTCGATCAGGGTATCGATGGGATTACTAGCAAATTCGCAGATGATGTGAAGTTAATGGGGGTAATCGGAAATGAAAGCGATAGGGAGTTGCTTCAGACCAGTCTAAACAGGATTGCAGGATTGGCAAATGAATAGAGCATAATGTTTAGCGTTGATAAGTGCATGGTCGCTCATTTTGGTTCGAACATCCCACGGTTCTCTTACGAGTTGAATGGTGTCACTATCCCGGATGCAACTAGGGTCACCGATTTGGGAATTCTCATTGACGAGCGACTTAGGTTTTCTGAACATTGTTCAGCGGTGGTCAAAAAATCGAATAGAATGCTTGGTCTCATTTTCAAAAAGGTCTCTTCGCGTTCTCCTAAAGTCATTCTTCCGCTTTTTCGAGGCTTAGTTCGTGCTGGACTGGAGTGTGCTGTAAGGTTGTGGAGACCATACCTACAGAGGGACATTGACTTGGTTGAAGGGGTGCAGAGAAGAGCTACGCGTGTCCTTATTGGCACACGGGGCTTGAGTTATGAAGAGAGACTTCATTTTTTGAATATATTTACATTGTATGAACGCAGGTGTCGAGGAGATATGATCGAAGTGTTCAAAATTTTCAATGGGATGAATAGGATGGACCGTGACGTTTTAGTACACCGCCAATCGACTGTTTTTACAAGGGGACACCAGTATCGATTGGTGAGGGACAATGCAAGGATATGGTGTCGCAGGGAATTTTTCTCTAATAGGGTTGTTAGTAAATGGAATAGCTTACCCCCGGAGGTAGTAAATTGTAACACAATTGACACGTCCAAAAAGAAATACGATAAAAATTTTGGGGTAAATCGAGAAGCTATCCATACTTAGAATCAGACAACCATAAGTATTCTTTATGGGCATTGTATAATATTTTGTCATGTGTATATATTTGTTTATAATTTTTGTTAATTGCATTTTTAATTAGATTGCTGTATTTTTGAAATATATGACATCCATATTTTTATGGGCATCTTTTTCTCAGCCACCTCGTTGGGCATTTTGCCTGTTGTGGTGTTGTATTTGTATTTGTACTAGTTTAAAAGTTATCTGCCAAATAGAATGTAAGCAGTTAAAATAAATGATACAATAGGCACATATGATTATTAAAAATGACATCCCCCACAGGGTTCTGTTCTTGGACCGATTTTATTTCGGATCTTTGTTAATGATATCAAATAATCTGAATCTACACGGTGATTTGATAAGCTATGCCGATGACACAGCTATTGTTTTGTCAGAAAAATCATATACCATGTTGAAATCTGATACTAAAGAAGATTTAACAAAAATTAACACTTGGTTGAGGCGTAATAATTTAACCTTGAATCTCAACAAAAGTAAAGATATAAATTTTCAATTATATAATAGAAATATCAAAACACTTATAATTCGATGCCATGAGTCGGGATGTTCTTGTGATCAATGTTGCTGCCCGATTGGCTCAGAAACAGAGGAGGTTAAATATTTACGGGTCACTATAAACAAAAATTTGAAATGGAACTTTCACGCACTTGGTAACAAAATAAAACACACGAATGTTCGTTTATATTGCTTGAAAAATATTATGTCTCCTCAATTTTTTTATTCATACACTTTATTTTGCTTGGTTCTACTCAGTTATTCAGTATGCTATATGTGTTTGGGGAGGTGATTATGAGTCAAACTTGAATGTTTTAATAAGTTCTCTGAAAAAAATATAAATATTATTGCCTCTCGTAACCCAACACTATCTGCCTATAATTATAAATCAGGCTATAGATTCCATATTGAAAAACTATATATATATGCCGAAGTCTCTAATGTTTATTTATAAAAATTAATACTTGGTGTGAAATCAGGCAATGCTCAACAAACACATGTCTTCATCTATGTTTTCAATATAATATTATACAACCTAAAAAAATATTAGCCCAAAAGCAATTCATATATTCGGCTCCATTATATTTTAATAATCTGCCAAATGAAATATGAAAAAGAATTAAGATCTTTCAAAAAACTAATTATCAATTATATTAATCTTTTACTACAATAGGAAGGTACTTCTCAGCCCCCATTATACAGTGTTGTCACACAAAGGCCTCTGCAATATTTGTGTCTGTATATCTTGTTTGTACTTGCTATTATATGAAAGTGTTTGCCACCACAGAAATATTTGTTTGTATACTCTGGACGGATCAAGCGATCCATTTAAGTAGAATATTGCATGTATATACATGTATATATTATATTTTTTTCCCTTTTTTTTTTCTCTCTCTCTCAATAAATTATTAGTATTAAAAAAAAATCTAAGCCGCTCGTCAATGAGGATTCCCAAATCGATGGCCCTAGTTGCATCTGGGATAGTGACACCATTCAACTCGTAAGAGAACCGTGGGTTGTTCGAACCAACATGAGCGACTATGCAACGCTAAACGTCATGCTCCATTCATTTGCCCATTCTGTAATCCTGTTTAAGTTGGTCTGGAGCAACTCCCTATCGCATTGATTCCCGATTACCCCCATTAGCTTCACATCATCTGCGAATTTGCTAGTAATCCCATCGATACCCTGATCGAGTTTATCGATAAAAAGTGAAAAAAAGTATGGGACCAAGGACACTTCCTTGAGGAACTCCACTTGTGACGTCTGTCCAACCAGAGAATTCCCCGTTCACCATAACTCGTTGCGACCTATCTCTTAACCACGATTCCATCCAATTCAGCAAGTTGCCCCCAATCCCAATCTCGTGTAAACGTCTCAAGAGTTTACCATGTTGGACCCGATCTTACATTTTTGCCCTTATCCAAAGCCTTAGTCACGTGATCATAGAAGCAAAGGAGGTTAGTTGTACACGACTTCCCCTTCCTGAACCCATGCTGATTATCCGGCAATACATTATTCTCGTATAACCCCTTCAGAAGTTGCCTTTTGATAATAATTTCCAAAATTTTCGTAAACAATCTTTCCTGAGCTTATCGTAAACCTTAAACCTCTCAGAACCCCCGCCAATTTAGGTGAATCCCATCCCAACGAAGCTACCTATCGATGAATGCGGAAAGCTACAAGAACTGACCCCAAGTGAAGAGCAGATGTCCTTCAAGCCTATAGTGGCATAGGAGTGATCGCCCCTCCCCGTTCAGTCAAAAATTAGTATTATTGTCATAGGCGGAAGGGGGTTGATATGCACCTTCCCCCTCTTCGAGGAGTCTATCCGATTATGATAGTCGTCGGATACAAAGGTGGCTTTCGCCCTCGTTTAGTAAAAAAATTGTATTATTGGCGTAAGAGGGAGAGTGGAGGTGGATATTCACCCCCCCCCCCTACCGTTCACTATATACACTTTCGATGATCCCCCCACTGGCGGCATAGTGATGATCTACTGAAGTTGGTTTTCTATTGTTTTCAAACTTTAAATCATTTAAAGATATAATGCGAGCCTATCTTCCATTTATGAAGTTTCTCCACAGAGAGCACGCACAATCAAGCCTACAGCATTCATGCTTGTTGTATTGTTCATGAAAATTCATGCACAATACAACAGGCAAAATAAGTAACGAGTTGTTGGGTTTCTGAATTCGGAAGGCAGATAGCAGCACTTCTTAAATATATAACAGCCATTCCTCAAAAAGAAACTTCACGTTAGGCACATGTCACATTCCACCATGCACCAATTCATTAGAAATTTCTCAGAGGTGCATATACAGCTCAGTAGTAGTAATACATCATGTCGGGCATAAATGCCATTGTGCATTTCACAATTATGTGTTTGATGTTCCAAACAAGTGTATATAAACACAACAGCATGTCAGAAAAACTTTTATTTCTTTCAATTCTAAGAACTATATACATGAATTCTAAGTTAAGTACTGTAATTAAGTACTGTAATGCCATGAATATTGTCTCAACAAAAATGGAACAGCCATAACTGACCGTTGAAATTGTTTCCACTACATCCAAGTTCAAATTTCGGTCAATATCATCTGTCTATCACGAGAAGATATTTGACCACGCCTCTTTATAGACAAACTATCTTTCATCCCATTGGCAGAGAGAGAAAGGGATTCTAAAAATCGATTACGGAAATAGATCTGAAACGATGATGATTTCTCTATCAATCTCGCTCGAACTGAACAACACTGCAGTGTTTTTCGAAGCTAAATGGCATCACGGATGATGCTGTGTCATGACGTAAGCGTGGTAAAAGGCCGAAACCCACTACACTGACGTGACATGATTTCACGTCATGTCAGACAAGTTGTGAATTCTGATAAAATAATTGTCTGCCAATTCCCCTTTTTGTTCCCTGGTACTTTCAAGCAGTCACTAGTACTCCAGCGTTTTAAGAAGGTAAATAGGATGAATAATGTCGCATCATACCAAAGGTGTGGTCGAGTCTCTTCTCGTGGTGGACATCAACCACATAGGTTTTTTCTCACATCAAATCGATACTAAATTACCTATCCATTCATTCATTTGTCATTGTTAAGTCAATATCATCCACCCATTAACAGAAGGACTTGACCACGCCTCTTCTTTTAATGTGATTTCGGGGCTCGGTCGAGTCTATTACTATTAAGGGACGCATATTATAGATATGGATACACCATATTAAAAACGAAAATCTCTGTTTTGGTCATAATCAAGTCCACCCATCACGAGAAGAGACTTGGCCACTCCTCTTCAAAAAGATTCATCTCTGACGACGCAAGATCTCAATTTTCCTTCATGTCTTCGTTGATCTCGAACAGTCACAAGCACTGCAGCGCTATTAGAAGCTGAATGAGAAAATGCATGTGGCCCGTCGGCGTGTTTGAGTGTCTTCTCGTGGTGGACATCTCAATTACATCGTTCTTTTTTTCAAACATTAAAATAGAATTATTAATGAAGGTTATCACTTCATTGTCATAGTTATGTTTGATCAACATTATCTCCAGTCAAAAGAAAGTCCTTGGCCACGCCTCTTCAGGAAGAATGTTTTTAATGTCATTATATACATGAGCACAGCTGAGTCTAATTATTGTAAATGACGTATATTATATCGATTTGAGAACATCGTATCAATACTAAATTACATACGACTGCATTTTGGTCATTGTTAATTTAATATCACCCATCCATAACGAGAAGGGACTTCGCCAGGCCTCTTCAAGAAGGCCTTTCATCTTATTGGAAGAGGGATACTGAAAACTCTTTCTCATGATATCTTGGATATTTCCAGTTTGATCCGGGTCTTCTTGTTGATCTCTAACAGTCAAAAACACTGCTGTGCTGTTAGAAACTGAGTGGGAAAATGGATGGCACATAATAACGATTATATCGATTTGGGAAGATTTTATCACTGCTTAATTACGTACGACTTCATTTCAGGCATTATCAAGTCAATATCATCCATGTATCACGAAGATACTTGACCACGCCTCGTCCAAAAGCTTTTCTTTCATCTGATTGGCAGAGGGGGTACTGATGGCTCCTCCTGACGACGCTAGATCTGGAACGCTGCCAATTTCCCTTTCTTTTGAAGTGAAACTTCTTTAGCGATATAAGAGTGAAATTTTGTGAGGGGAAAGAAAATCCGTCACAGAGAGTGCAACGCTTTCTTTTTCCTCAAAACCGGTTCCGTGAATGACTGATTGTTGAGAAGCAGATGGGTTGTGGTGGTTGGGGAATGTCAATAGAGATTCGGCAGGGTACGAAAATAATGTTTATGGGGGGTGGAGGGTTCGGACGCTTTGTGTCGGACAAAGACAGTTTACTACCTTTCCTAATCCCCCACCCACATGACGCCACTGAAATCGTAGAACGTTCCCTTTAGTATGATGGGTGATGCATACAGTTTGGAAAAAATAAAATTGGGTTAGGGTGGAGTGGGAAGGAGTTTGTGTTCCCACACTATTCCCGCAGCCTATAGGGGTCAGACAACCTGGAAGTTTCGCGCGAGATTCTCACGCAGATTTTTTCTTTCTGATCTCGAGCAGATTCACAAACACTGCAACTTAAAAGCTAAGAGGATAACGGATGCCATATCAGTTCGTAGGCGTGTTTGAGTCTCTTATCGTGATGAACATGAATTTTCGAAACATCGCGTGGATACTAAATCATTCATCACTTCTTTGTCACTGGAAAGTCAATATCATCCGTTCATCACGAGAAGAGACTTGAGCACACCCAAGAGCGGATCCGGGGGGATGGTCAAGATGAGAGCGATGACTCCTTTCAAGAGCCTGAAAATATGGGAGAAATTTGCCTTTCCTGTAAAAAACGGGATGATCCAAAAATCCTGCGACACATCGTCCTGGATCCACCCATTCGCAGCTGGAGATATCTATCGGCCTGTGCTCCATTCGTAACTGAATATGTCTGCATCGGCTTCATTAGCAGCTCAAGATGTCGTACCCGCTTCGTTCGCAGCTGAATATGTCTGCCTTCACTCGTGCACGGATCCAGGGGAGGGGGAGGAAGAAACGATCACCCTCCCAAGAGCCGAATGGTACGAGACAATCTAACGAACTTGAACAATTTGCCTCTCTCGATATATCGTCCTGGATCCGCGCCCAGCCAAGCCTCTCCAGAAAGAGGAAAAACTTCTAACGACAATGAATTTGAAACACCGCCAATATTTTTGTATTTTCTTCTCTTCCACTCGAGATAAATCGCCAAACTGCAGCTTCCTCAAAGGCGATTCAATTCAACGGATAAATATACACAACGCAACGTAATCATGAAGAAGGCGTGGACAAGTCTCTTCTCACGGCGGACGGGCAATTTAGTGATTAAAATGTTGAATTTAAAATCAAAATATTCACATCATAGTTAAAAGAATTATGACTTATAATCAAATTTTAGCAAAAACATTCAAACGACATGTAAATTAATCACATCATTATTTGATAACTATTATTTCTAATAATTATTATATCGTTGGCTGATTATTTTTTGGAAGACTAGTCAAAAGCTGTGTATGAATGAGGTGAGAAAGTAAGAGGACAATGTACAATAATGTTGATGGTGTGGAGACACTTGTTATAACTCATGTGAGCGGCATGTCGACATGTACACAGTGAAACATGGCGGATGAAAGCGTCTATCACTTTGAACCGGCCTGAGGTGTCTCACGGAAATATGTACCATCATTACTTCTTTGCATGAACCTGTGGGGTAACAATTACATTTGATTACATCATTTACATGAAAAATGCATACAGGATGTTCCATAAAAAAAAATAACATGAGCTATATACTACAAGCAAGAACCCTCGCTCCGAGTACACTAAGAGACCACGACACCGGACCATATTAAAAATTCATGATTGGGCACCAAACACTCATTATGACAAGTCGTGCGCATTTTCGGTTGGTAGAACATTGGTTTTGATCCCGTACGATCTATACGTCATGTGATAAGTTTTGTTTGCCGCTGGAAGGTAAATGACAGCACTCTATGCAAACGATATTCATGCACATATTTAGGAGCACAAACTTCCACGCTTTCTTAACCAACTGCGTTCTACTGCGATCGCTGTTGTGGTGTTCGAGTGGTCATAGTGACCGACTCGCGGGTTCGAACCCCACCGTCGCCACAGTGGTGGTCAGTTGAAGTTGGTTTCCTGTGGTTCCCAACTTCAAAGCGCAAATTCGAGACGATCTCCCCGTTAAAAAGTTTCATCACAGAGAGCAACAGACCCGCAACGGTGAAATTAATCAATCATTACACTTCAATCATGGTTTAAAAAAATTGGTGGCAGATGGCAGCACTACACATAAACAGCATCACACAGAAACAAACTTAACATTCGCTTCTCAAGACGTACACACACATTCCTGCATGTACCAATTCGTTAGAAATTCCGTAGAAGAATGTGTACGAAGTGTATAGTAGTCTACCGCCATTGAGCAGCCAAATGAGGTCTATGGTGTTAAGATCAATGCAGATACAATATCGTGCTTGTTGTCCTTCAGAATGGTGTGGCCGTCTGTCTTCCCAATCGGAAATGCCAAAAATAAATGAAATTTCTTCTAATAGTTCCAGCTCATCACTACGGATTTTGGAAGGTAGATGACAGCACCTTTTCTGAACAAAAAGTACGCGCAGCAGGCTTCTTCTAAACCGAGCAAAACCCCGGTCTACCGCCATTGAAGGACATTTATTACCGTTTTAGCTTTTTCGAGAGGTAAGTGTGTTGTGCCGAAAATGTGTGTATGTACCTAAACAGTCGGCTATCGGGTTGCGTGTGAATTAATGCTGCCATTTGTATTTATATAGAGAGTGAAGTGGAATGATCGAATTTTTTGAGTACAGAGTCTGTTACTCTCTGTGGCGAGAGACATTTCAATAGGAAGACCTCGCACCTCGACGTTGGAAACCGCAGAAAACCAATTCTAGCCGATTACCATATTAGCCGATCGGAATGAAAGTGACACGTGTTCACACACATGTCTAGTTCCACTTCCGTCCCGTTACGAAACTCTGGATCGCATTGTTTGTGAATGGTGGAGAACCTTAGCATAGGGCGCCATCTATCGTTTGGAAGCCAACATCCATTTCCTTTGACTACCACTGGCCGCTGTATGGACGTGAGAGCACAATGGTTCCCACGAATCGACAGTTTTACGCTTCGATTTCCGCAAGTGTCAGTGCTCATCAGCTAAATTGTTTCTTTCCATTTTTGATGGTTTCTAAACTTCGAAGAGCCCTAATGAGAGATAGTCGGTCCCCCCACAGCAATCCAATTTGCACTCATACGAATATTCTTTCATTGCAAGTTCGTCTTCAGAAAGTAGATGGCAGCACCTAAAATGTACGTGCATAGTTTAGTTTCTCAGCGATTGGTTTTGACACTGGCCTCTGTGGTGATAGACCAGAGCTGTGTGTGGTTAGTAATTGCGCCAAATACCACTGTGCCACCTGCGGATATCAACCTGAGTCACGTGACCACAAACTGGCTGCACGAAACATGATTAGGTTTTACAAAACACCATTCCACCTCAGCTCAACCTCTTCGGCGGATAAAAACGGTAATAAGTTGCCCCGACGGAGATAGACCGGGGTTATGGACGGTCGACGAAGAATGAATCCATGATACCATGGATCTATGCATTAATTGGATCTTAATGATTGTGAAATAATTGCGGCATGTCTCACCTTCTATGGAGCGACTCTAAGAAAAGTCACGTTGGACTTGCTGTGGTCGGAGCTGATGGTCGTCATCTGTGGCTCCATCTGGTAGAAAGTCGGGTAATCGGTATTCCAATATCTGCTCGGATAACCGCGGCAATAATCTGCAAAATAACAATCACATATCAACATGTAGGTTATACATGTCGGTGACGTGGACATTCAATCTGTAGTTGCATATGTCATAACCAATGTCCGAAGTCTGAACAATTCTAGCATTCACCGAGTCAACTGGACTGAATCCGAAATCAATATCTCCAGCTCGCCGTGGCGCCAGAGGTTGGCGGCACCTCTAGAAGCCTCGACACACACTTTGAGAAACACTGGATTAAGGGTTATCGTAGTCCTGCGGTGGAAATCAAGTTTGCGGCCCTCTACAATCTTTCATGTAGAATCCCTTTAGGCTTAGAGACCGACGAGATCGACTTCATTTTTCATTTTTTTCGGTTTAAATTCTTTAGAGAATCAATATGGGGGGGGGGGAGGGAAGGGGTCACTAGCTGTGAAAGTTTTGACTGAAGGTGGTCCGGGGTAACTAGACGGTGGGGCTGTCTGTATAAGTTAATTCGACGACCCTGGGCCTCAGCTACATACTTGGTCATTTGGTTCAAACATGGCGTTTGGTACCTCCATGAAATGTTGAAAGAGCAGTTAAAAGGCGAATTCAGCTTACTCTTTCGTTCGGCTCCCATGGCACCAGCAGATACGTATTTATGGGAGGGGGGAGGTGTTATTTGTGTGGTCCACAGGCAGTAAAACCACAAATCTAGTTCAGCCTAGAGCGCGACGGAGTAAGTCAGTGACTGACCAAAAGAGTGACCTAAAGATTTTGCAAGCATGTAAGTGACCAAAAGTGGCCCAAAGAGTTTACATTGTTGGTGACCAAAAGAGTGATCTAGAGAATTTGTGATCATATAAGTGACCAAAAAGCAACCCAAAAAACTTACTAGCATGTCAGTGACCCCTAGAGTGACCTAAAAAGTTTGCAAGCATGTCAGTATTTAATAGAGTGACCTAGAAAGTTTCCAAGCATCTTAGTGACCAATAGAGGGACGTAGAAAGTTTGAAAGCATGTTAGTGACTAAAAGTGACCCAGGGAGTTTATAAGCATATTAGTGACTAAAATATTGACCTAGAGAAATTGTAAGCATGTAAATGATCAAAAGAGTGACTGGAGTGTGTGCAAACATGAACGTGACCAAAAGTGACCCAGAGAGTTTGCAAGCATGTCAGTGATCGAAAGAGTGACCTAGAAAGTTAAACTAAAACAGTGTGCAAGCATATGTGTAACCAAAACAATGTGCAAGCATATGTGTAACCAAAACATTGTGCAAGCCTGTGAATAACAAAAATAGTGTGCAAGCACGTGAAAGATCAAAAGAGTGACCTAGAGAACGAAGAATCATATCAGTGAGCAATCAAGCTCACTGATATGATTCTCGAGAGACTAATATGAATCAAAGAGGGACTAAAGTAAATTTGCAAGCATGTTAGTTATCAAAAGAGTGATTTAAAAACAGAGGCGTGTTTATGGGGGGGGGGGGGTTAAGCGTGCAGTAGCTTAGAGGGTTGAGCTTGAGGAGTGAGTGGTCAGGAGAACTGCCGAATGCATTGCCAATCAGCCGAGGTCAACCAAGGTCAGTCGTTAATTGTGGAAAATTCCCGAGATGACTCAAAGATGATTTCTTAGCCGAAGGTGGAAGTGATCACCCGTTTTGATAATTAGCCAGACTTCGGACATTGGCCGCGTCTTATACACACACACACATGTGTAATACAATAATGCATTTTGAAGCATTTCCTGCTATTAATATGTTGATCGCGTCGAACTCATCGCTTGAAATCAGATCACGAATTTCGTGATTATTTCACGCACCGTGGACATGAGCCCATCACCACTGAAGGGGAGAAAAGAAACTGGTCAGTGTCATCGCCACTGTGTCTGCGTATTATCATATTAATGTGTGACTCGTCGCATTTGTTTGTTGGTGGAAGAGTGACCTTCATCACAAAACGCAATGGGCGATTCGGTCTCGGCGATGATAAAGACGAAATTCCACTCGGTCAGGAATGCGAGGAATGCTAACGAAGAGTGAATGTCTTGACAGAGCAACGCAAACACATTCACAGCAAAACAATTTCGGGATTGGAAGCGAGATGGCAGCACACGATACACGTTTGTAGGTGTAAAGGTTGTGCAGTGAAAAACTTCTCACGTGGATCGAACCTATACATAAATTCTGAAATTGTTTTCTTTTCATAAATTTCTGCATTTTTTTTTTTTAATTCTGAAATTCTTATTTTTACTTTTTTTCTCGAAAATTACGATTTTTTTTGTACAAAAATTCTAAAATTTCATTGATTTCATTTTTTCGAAAATTCTGAGAAATTTCATTTTTTTATTTTTCACAAATTTTCCGTCCCATTCAGTTATTTTTTGCCAATCGGCAGACTCTTAATGAAACCCCGGAACTTTTCTCCAAACCCCATCTCGTCTGTAATCACCACAAAATTTGTTAATCCCCTCGACAATTGTCCGGGGAAAATATACTCTGCCACGAATCTGGGCTGGAAGAGATCTCGGCAAGGGATAAGTTCAGTGGCAAAGTTCTAGCGTTTATTCATTCATTGCCAATCCGCGAATAGTTCCTCCCATTCATTTAATTTTGCTTACTCGCAGATCGTGTCCCCTATTCATTTAGCTTTACTGATATGCAGATGGTGTCCCCCATTCATTTAGCTTTACTGATATGCAGATGGTGTCCCCCATTCATTTAGCTTTACTGATATGCAGATGGTGTCCCCCATTCATTTAGCTTTACTGATATGCAGATGGTGTCCCCTATTCATTTAGCTTTACTGATATGCAGATGGTGTCCCCTATTCATTTAGCTTTACTGATATGCAGATGGTGTCCCCTATTCATTTAGCTTTACTGATATGCAGATGGTGCCCCCCTATTCATTTAGCTTTACTGATATGCAGATGGTGCCCCCCTATTCATTTAGCTTTACTGATATGCAGATGGTGCCCCCCTATTCATTTAGCTTTACTGATATGCAGATGGTGCCCCCTATTCATTTAGCTTTACTGATATGCAGATGGTGCCCCCCCCTATTCATTTAGCTTTACTGATATGCAGATGGTGCCCCCCCCTATTCATTTAGCTTTACTGATATGCAGATAGTGCCCCCCCCTATTCATTTAGCTTTACTGATATGCAGATGGTGCCCCCCCCCTATTCATTTAGCTTTACTGATATGCAGATGGTGCCCCCCCTATTCATTTAGCTTTACTGATATGCAGATGGTGCCCCCTATTCATTTAGCTTTACTGATATGCAGATGGTGCCCCCTATTCATTTAGCTTTACTGATATGCAGATGGTGTCCCCTATTCATTTAGCTTTACTGATATGCAGATGGTGTCCCCTATTCATTTAGCTTTACTGATATGCAGATGGTGCCCCCCTATTCATTTAGCTTTACTGATATGCAGATGGTGCCCCCCTATTCATTTAGCTTTACTGATATGCAGATGGTGCCCCCCTATTCATTTAGCTTTACTGATATGCAGATGGTGCCCCCTATTCATTTAGCTTTACTGATATGCAGATGGTGCCCCCCCCTATTCATTTAGCTTTACTGATATGCAGATGGTGCCCCCCCCTATTCATTTAGCTTTACTGATATGCAGATGGTGCCCCCCCCCTATTCATTTAGCTTTACTGATGTGCAGATGGTGCCCCCCCCTATTCATTTAGCTTTACTGATATGCAGATGGTGCCCCCCCTATTCATTTAGCTTTACTGATATGCAGATGGTGCCCCCTATTCATTTAGCTTTACTGATATGCAGATGGTGCCCCCTATTCATTTAGCTTTACTGATATGCAGATGGTGCCCCCTATTCATTTAGCTTTATTGATATGCAGATGGTGCCCCCTATTCATTTAGCTTTACTGATATGCAGATGGTGTCCCCCATTCATTTAGCTTTACTGATATGCAGATGGTGTCCCCCATTCATTTAGCTTTACTGATATGCAGATGGTGTCCCCCATTCATTTAGCTTTACTGATATGCAGATGGTGTCCCCTATTCATTTAGCTTTACTGATATGCAGATGGTGTCCCCTATTCATTTAGCTTTACTGATATGCAGATGGTGCCCCCCTATTCATTTAGCTTTACTGATATGCAGATGGTGCCCCCCTATTCATTTAGCTTTACTGATATGCAGATGGTGCCCCCCTATTCATTTAGCTTTACTGATATGCAGATGGTGCCCCCTATTCATTTAGCTTTACTGATATGCAGATGGTGCCCCCCCCCTATTCATTTAGCTTTACTGATATGCAGATGGTGCCCCCCCCCCCTATTCATTTAGCTTTACTGATATGCAGATGGTGCCCCCCCCTATTCATTTAGCTTTACTGATATGCAGATGGTGCCCCCCCCCCCTATTCATTTAGCTTTACTGATATGCAGATGGTGCCCCCCCTATTCATTTAGCTTTACTGATATGCAGATGGTGCCCCCTATTCATTTAGCTTTATTGATATGCAGATGGTGCCCCCTATTCATTTAGCTTTACTGATATGCAGATGGTGCCCCCTATTCATTTAGCTTTATTGATATGCAGATGGTGCCCCCTATTCATTTAGCTTTACTGATATGTAGATTGTGCCCCCTATTCATTTAGCTTTACTGATATGCAGATTGCTTCTCCCTCTAATTTTTTTTTGCCGATCCGCAGAGTGTTTTTTTTTTAATTGTATAAAAATCTTGTCTAGTCTAAAATATACGAGGTGCATGTACGGTTAAGTAGTAGTAGTAGTTTAAAATATAAACATAAAAGAAAAACAACCAAAGAGATCGAAGATCCCATACTGATTGTTACAAAAATGTTACTACGTATAACAGTAATTATTCAAAGTGAAATAAGAATTAATAGCATTAATAATTTCTCCCATTCATTTATCCGGAGATTCATCCGGAGATTGTTTCTCCTATTTATTTTTTGTTGATCCGCACATTGTTTTCCCCCCATTCCTTTATTTTGTGCCTGTCCATGAATTGTTTTCCCCCATTTCCACTGGTCCACAAACTGTTTCCCACATTTTTGCCAGTCTGTAAGTTTGCTCAATTACTTTCATCGGTCGGTTATTGTGAAAAGGTTGAAGACCACTATGTAGATGAACTTCATACCTACCAGCTGGAACTTTACTCTGCTTGATTATGGTTCCTTCGGATCCACTAGGCAGCACGGCATGAGGCTGGAGATGTAAAAACGACGGTGCGAACACCATGGATTGGCTACCATTAGTGGACTCGTTCTTCCGATTCGCCATCGACAACTGAATTGCTTTCGGTACGAATACCAGTAAGAACACCACCAGAGAGGTACATGCTAGTCCGAAACCTTGCGCAGGGTCCTCGTACCTACAAAAGTGAATCTTTATGTTGGAGAGGACTATACGTAGGAAAAGATTTCAAGAAGTTGGAAAAGTTTTATGGAGCAGAGATACGAACCTCCTGTCAAAGATGACTAACACCGACATCCAAGATACCCACACCACGATGAGTAGGGCGATGGTCACTCCGATGTACATGACTTCCCGGTTGTTCTCCCTTAGCGAACGACCCCTGATAGCGACGACCACGACCATCAGCATGAGCAGCATGGTGTAGGTCAAGAACTGCACCCTCTGGACGGCGGTGGTCTTGCAGACTTCCTGGTGATGCGCGTCTTCCGATACGACCACTTCTGCCGGCTGGTAGATCAACCATTGAGTAGTTATGGCCACCTGACAATAGATGCACAAGATACTTTTATTCAGTGGATGCCATCGAATTCAATGTAACTGGACGGGGAACTCGGTTGAAAAAAGGAACTTACTTGAACCCCGAAAGCGAAGAAGAGCAACAGACCCTGGTAGGCCGAATTCAAGTACATCCCAGAGTGCAGATTGATGAGAAAGACGCACTTCACGAACAGGGTGGCGAACACCAGGGCGTAAGCAAGTCCGGCACCCGCCCTCGTTATGGCACACAGGAACCACCGCGGCTCCAGAATATGGGCGTATCCCAGTAAGGAACACGTCAGGAGGCCCATCATCAGCATCTGGCCCAGGAACAAGTGCCTGCGGCTGCCGCAGGACTTGTAGAGGACGTAAACCTCGAAGACGATTATGGCAACTATTATGACACTCGATAGGACTAGCAGCGGTAATGCCCAGGGCTCGTCTCTCATTTGGAGCAGGGCTCGCGACGGGTGAGGTAATTTGGTGACGTTGTTGTTGATGTCGCCGTCATCGTCGCTAAACGTCCAATTCGTCGTTGAGTTCAATGATGGCACAGTAGATAGTTCTTCGTCGTCGTCATCATACATGAACGTCGTGAAGACAGATGCATTTCCAATGTCCATGGTTTCGTTCGAAGCACCATCGTCCGGGTCATTCCCTTCCATTTTTAACAATAATATCCCGTTTCAATCAGTTATTGATGATTCTCGCGGGCACTTGAATATCCGGGAACTACTGAAATGCTCGTCATGCCTGAAATTAACAGAAATTATTATTTTTTCAACATAGACACAATCAAGATCGAAACAAGAAAAAAATGTTAATGTAATCACGTTAATTGAATTATCTGAAGCACTTCACACAAGTAGCACCACCTTTAAGTTCTTAGAAGCGCTGCATTTAAAATAATCCCTGTCCTGCGAACATCCCTGTGGATAGCGCTTCGTGAACTTGAAAACAACCATCACTTTACACGGCAAAAAATAAATCGGACAAATAATTTCCGGACCTCCAAAAACTACAAAAATAAGAGGAATAATTTACAGGCCAAAAAAAAATAATAAATAAACAAGAAAAATAATTTGCGGACCGGGAAAAAAATATAACGATACGGGGAATAATTGGTGGCCCGGCAAAAATACAAAAAGAAGATAAATAATTCGCGTAAAGGGAAAAAATTAAAAAAGACAAATAATTTGCAGACCGGCAAATAATATAAAAATAATTCGCAGACCAGAAATAAAACCCAATCCGCACGGAAACGGTATAACATTTACATAAATATAAAATTAATTACGTAGCGGTCATATCAATTGTTCGAAATGTTTCGTGCATACAATGTCTTGCATACACTGAAGTATACAAAAGAACGAAACATTTCTCGTCTCAAACCATAAATATTACAAAATTCAAATTTAATGGCCACCAGGATTAAAGGTCAATGTTGATCGGGTGACGGACATGTCGCTAAAATCGTCTTTAACCCACTATCCCAACAACAAGTCCTTGCGGGAGACTCGGAATACGTCGGACGCATTTTCTGAGTGTTTCGATCAAGGGATCCGAGACATTCGGATAGATATGAAGAAAAAAGAAGAGAGAAAGTGACACAAGGTGAGGGAAGAAACAAGTGTAATGAACCCAAAATGACACGACATCTGCTGGAAAACATGTCAAGCACGCTAATTGCTCAAGCTTAATGAGACTCCATTCCAATAGGTCATTACCTAGTATGCCCCTTCTTATCTATCTCTTCGCTTTTAGGTCACAGTGTTAAGGGTGGTGGTGGTGGTGGTGATGGTAGGCAAAATCCGAGGCTGAACTTTCTTCTTCTGTGGACTCGGATCCAAGAGCTAGTAGCTGAATCAGGTCCTTTCAGTCCCCGATTCCGTCCTTCCCGTCTTTATCCCAGGTAATAAGTCAGCTGACTGAGATATTGTAAGCTGACAGCAGAACGCTTTCAGGGGGCGCCGATAACGTAATGTTACTGCCCACTCAAGATTGTCCCCTTCTCCCTGAGTCGGAACTGGGGGGAGAGGAGACAACCGCTGTCCTAGGCGGGAAACTTTAGACAAGGGGGATTCTTATCGTATGGGTCGCGATCCCAAATTTGGGTCACAGAATCTCCCGTGAGAAGAATCTCTACTTACACCCAGGGATTATCGAGCTACGGGTCATGATCCAAACTTGATTCGTCGGGGGCCTTCCGAGATGGGTCCTGCGAATCAATTTACAGCTAGGGCTTTTCGAGCAATGGGTGGCGACCCAAACTTCATTAGCAGGATCTTCCTAGATAAGTCGTACGAATCCACTTACAGTCCGGTTATAAATGCACTTTTTGCGTCTCTGGTTTCGCTAATTTCGAAGAACAAACAGTCCCATGGGTCGCAAAGCTGATCTTGTTGTTGATTTATGGTCGTGGCTCAGGGCCGTAGCGTTCCTTCTCGGGGCCCCGGGGGGATACCTTCTCTTGGGGCCCCTTGAAAAGGTTGCAAGATAAGTGTGTACTTTTTGTAAGGCCCACATTCGGCCGAATGGGCCCAGCCTAGTTACGGGCCTAAAATGTTATGAGTTCCTGAGTGTGCCACATTTTAAGAGGGATTAAAAACTCGGTTATAAAATCATCGAATTATACAGTGGTGGGGACTGCAAAATCATGTTTGCCCCTCCCCCCCCCCTCCAATAATCTCAGTTGTGTGGTTCTCTGTTCTTGTCCAGTTTTCATGATCAGACATTCCCCCAAATGCCACCAATCCAAGCTTGCCGTTCTGGGCTACGGCCTACTTCCCCCCCCTTCCCCGCTACCCCGTAAATAGCCTCCGCCTCTGACTTATCTTGCTGAAGTGCTGGGACCAGCAGTTCCGCTTCATCAGCGTGCGCAGTTCTCACAAGATGTAGCCGAGAATCCCACGGTCCAGTAAATCAGGTTTCGAAAGGGTGATCAGGGTCCGCAGTTCTCACAAGATACAGCAGAGAACCCCGCCGCTGTGCTGCGGTCGTGCGGGCATCGTGCTTGACTCTCGTCCTGAGAATTCAGGTTCGAACCTTGTTGACGGCACAGTGGTAGTCGGCTGAAGGTGGTTTTCTACGGTTTTCCAGACTCGAGGCGAGAATGCAAGCCGGTCTCCCATTTGTAAAAGTCTCCCCGCAGGGAACAGGCACACCATCAACGCAATACTTACATAACATGAAAATTCAAGCATTTCCATCTTTACTTCAAAAAATGGAAGACAGAGGGCAGCGTGAACACGAAACAAGCGCAACTTCACAACATAAAATGCGTTAGGGCAACGCATACACTCAGAACACACATTCCGGCATGTGCCGATTCGTTAGAAATTCCGTAGAGAAATGTGTGAACGAGGTGCATGTACGGTTAAGTAATAGCAGAGAATCCGCCCCCCCCCCATGATCCAGGTCCACAGCGGCGCCCGAGTGGCACAGTGGTAGGATGCTCATCTTCCAGTATGAAGGTTACCCTCAAGGTCTACGGGTTCGAATTCGGGCAAGACAATCAGAAACCAGTTATTTGCCTGCTGAGCCTGGGTGACTAACGATAGATGTCGCCTTCATTTCCCGCCAAACTCTACTGGTTGGGAACTGCCGTATGGCGATGTATTGCCGGAGTTGGTCCCACAGGCCAGACAAGACTATCAGAAAATTCCATTGTCCGCGGAATAGAGATCGGCTAGGTTCGATCCCACTCAACTAGAAGAATTGAAACTCTTTCTGTGGAACCTCAGGTGACCACAAATACCATGGCCGCCATATTCTATAGCCGGGCCTATAGACTGGGATCTTTTCAGCTCTGCAATAGTGGTTTATGAAAACAAAAATAATAAGATTTTTTTCCGTCCCCCCCGCCTAGGCTGGAGCCCTGACAGCCCCGCTCTTTGAGAGCCATGCCGCAGACTGGACACCCTAATTAGAATTATCTGGGCGTTGAAGCTTCTGCATTCCCCCCCCCCCACCCCCACAGCACTTAACCGGAAAATCGTCACTAGAGAGTAGGAATGCCTAACTACGCTTATATCATCGGGAATGTTTTGGGGCCCGCACTCATTTCGGAAAAAATGATTTCAATGGGTAGGCGGCCTACTTAACCGTATATGCACTTCGTACACATTCCTTTGTAGAATTTGTAACGAATCGGTACAAGCCGGAATGTGTGTGCTGAGTGTGGCCCCGAAAATTCACATTTGTGCATTGCCCGAGCTTATGAGGAAACAGGCCCTGAGGGGGGGGGGGGGTCTAGTAGAAAATTAAAATAAAAGATCCGGGCTTGGGGTCCAGGGATGTTAATGAATAAAGGAGATTGAAGTTATTGAGATGCTCCTTTAGCCACCCGGTGACCATGATGTCATCGTACCATACCAGCATTCCTAGACATCGTTTGCAACATTCTTAAGATGCCACAGTAGAAAGAAGGGTCTCGCAAGAGCTTGTCTTAATTGCAACGAACGTGCTCGAGACCAGGCGAAACGCTGTCTGGGTCGAGCGCCAATTAATGAGCCAAACTGATCCCCACCTGCAAAACCGGAATGTCTCATTGGTTCCTCCGAATTCATCAATCATTCCCCCATGGAGTTGTTACCATGAGCCATCTCTTTCTTTTCTGTCTCCTCTAACGGTCCATAGGAAGGGAAATGAAATTCTGATGTATAGTTCAGAAAACGTCTCGCAGATGGCAGCACTAACCATTACTATGGTTTCTTTTTCGATCGTGGTCTATTTGAATTTGATTTTTTTGATTCATTTTACGTTTCTAGAAGATTTTAATAGGACTCTTTTATATCTTTGGGAAATCAGGCTCTTCCGGTAGTAGTCCTGTGACTAGGGTTAACAGACGTTCTTATCCAAAGAGGACATGTCCTCGTACGTTTTCCCCCATATTAGGGCATTCGGGGTTCCGGAATTAACAACCAAACTCGCTAATACAACTGAATCCCGTTATAACTAATTCCAAGAGACCAGAGAAAACACTTCGTTATAACGAAATTTCTTTATAAAGGAATTCCAGGTTTTTACGTTATTGTTATGTAAAATTGTCCGGTAAATTAGAAAAGTTTTCGTTAAAACGAGATTTTCACTATAACGGTATTCGACTGCATTAATAATCAATGCATAGTTATTGTCCGTAACCGAAAATTATGTGGTCACATTCCCCCATAGCGAATAATGTTAATGAACCTTTCTTATGTAACGTATACATAAACGCAACGACCTCGGATATAACGACAATTTTTTCATCGCGTTTGTGTGTTGCTCTATTGAAGGTTTATTATTGAAAAAAAAAAAAAGAAGACGTTTCAGGTTCCGACTCGTTGACATATGTCCCGTATACGGGACATTCCCATTATCAGCCCGTAATTTTGCTTTTCCCACCTTTTTGTTTTTATATAAAAAGCTCGTTCTTCTCGCACTTGCTTTCATTCATAATGATCAGGAGGTGAAAGTGATTTGCATAATTTACATCTCGCTAAGGATAATTCACAAGCAATATTTGGCAATATCGCCGGCGATTGGCAACATTTTTTGCGCCAATTGTGCGATGTTCCACTTTTACTATCGTAATCTCCCGCACTTTTATCGATCGACGTTGGTCACCCCCTAATCATAATGAAATAGCAACTTTATTTACGTAGCATCTGGTTGCTTTTTTTTGCTAAAAAAGGTCTCAAAAGTAAAAGTACCTCGTATATCAGTAGTAAGGATGATTCGGTTATAACGACAGGATTTCTATTCAGGGAAATTTTCTATGTTGTTAGGGCTTAAGCGATCAGTGACACATTTAGAGATCCTTTCAGTGACATGTGACGTAGTTTTAGAGCACTTAAGTGGCCCTAGTGCGGTTCCACATCACTCAAGTTACCCGCGGCACATTCTCACTTTATTTAAGTCATCCGCGGCATATAATTAACGGATCACTTGAGTGATGCGTGGCACAGTTCCAGAGCACTTAAGCGGCCCGGACACATTTCCAGATCACTTGGATCCGCGAAACATTTAGAGATCAGTAAAGTGGCTCTTTAGGGCACTTATCAATAGGTGGGGGGGGGGGGGGATGTTACTTCAAGTGCCCACAAACTATCGAAAGGTTTTTCTCGTTTTTGGCGCACCGAGTAAGATGCCATTAAGAATATTTCACATTTTCATAAAGGGTCGTTGATGACGAGAGCATCATCTAACTCCCCCCCCCCACCCCTTGTCATCAAAAGTCAGCAAATCGGAACCCCCCCCCCCCATCGATGCTGACGTAATACTTGAATGCCCCCCCCCCCCCCCAGGATGAATATGACTGCATTTTACTTGTTTTTTAATAGCGTAATCTTCACGTATTCCCTAGGGAGATCAGCGTGATCCGTCCAGGGAATTTGTTAGTGTTAGTAGCCATCCATGCCCGAACCGGGATTCGAACCCAGACCTGCACAGTGAGAAGCTAGTTCCATTAACCACCACTCGATTGCCAGAGGCGGCCACAACTACTTTTTAATTAAAAATTAAATTTCACGAGGAAACAAAAACCTGTGTGTGTGTAAATTTGGTTCCCCTTTCCTCCCCCAAATATTAACACTCTTTGAGGAAATCCATGGTCGTACTTGACCGCCTTCTCCATCTAAGAAGAACCCCCCCCCCTCCCCCACAAAAAAAAAGTTATGGTATACATATTAAAGGCGTCTCTGTTTTGGGTTGGAAAACAATGGTTATTTTTTATCGATACAGAAAGCGCCATCTGTAGTGAAAATATGTAAGTGGCATCGCCTCGAGCCAGCACCTATCAGAGATAGAAGGCTTGCCAAGTTCATCTGTAACGTCATTAAGACCACCTACAACAACTTTCCCCACAGCATTATACTTCTTATTTTGGCGTAGAATCGTTCTTGTCGGCTCACAAATACCGCATGGTGTTGGATATGAAAAGCATAGAAATCCAGATCATTTCTTTTCCGCACACCAACTCCGGCCACATATAGCGCCATATGGCAATTTCCAACCAGTGCAGTTGGGTAGGAAATGAAGGCTCCATCTATCGTGGTCGCCCCAGGTTCGTTAGGTAAAGAACTTGCTTCGGATGTTCAACCCGGATTCGAACCAATGGACCTTGATGGTAACCATCATAGTGGAAGGCGAGCATCTTACCACTAGGCCACTCGGGCGCTCACGATGGATACTGGCACGAACAGGGAATTTTTTTCCCTGAATATTCTGAGGGGAAATGGGCTACTTGCTGACGCCACGAGCAGCGTGCGGAGGCCTTCTATCTGTAGGAAGTACTATTTGAGCGCGAGCGCATGTGTCCGGAAATTTCAGAATCCGGTAGCCCTACGTCCCTCAACTAGGGTTCGATTACAGTGATGCCATCTACTGCTATCTAACATAGATAAATTAATTAGTCAATTAGTCGTTGGTAAGGTGTCCAAAGGGTGCGTTCTGTTTTTAAAGTTTCGTAATCTGGTTACTTCTGGCTTCTGGCAAATAGGGGGAGGAGCAGGCGGATCTAGTGCCCGGGCCACCGGCAACTAAACGTACCCAGAGGCGGATTTAACGGCGAGCGCTCGCCCGGGGTCCCGACTTCTAAAGGGCCTCGAAAAACCAAAACTCTGCACTTTTTTCTAATTTAAGGGGCCCAATATTTTCTCTCGAGCCCGAGGCCTCGGTCGACTTTAATCCGCTACTGAACGTACCCCCCTCCCTCCCCCATTGCGATTCTTCTACTTATACTAAAAAATAACTCAGGCTTCCCCTTCATTTATCAAAAAGACATCAAATAGATACAATAGCATTCTAAATATTCCCTTAATACATCAAACAGTGAAGAGAAATACCATTTCACATACCTTACTCCGAAATTTTATAACAAACTACCACATGACATTATTTTTTCCCCTTCCGCACATTGCGGAAATGCACAAAAAGTGCATTTATAACAAGACTGTAAGTGGATTCGTACGACTCATCTAGGAAGCTGCTGCTAATTGAAGTTTCGGTCGTCACCCATTGTTCGGAAAGCCCTGGCTGTAAGTTGATTCGCAGAATCCATCTCGGAAGACCCCCCCCCCCCCTGCGAATCAAGTTTGGATCATGACCCGTAGCTCGAGAATCCCAGGATGTAAGTAGAGATTCGTACGACCCTTCTCTGAAGCTTCTGCGACCCAAATTTGTTGTCGCGACCCATAGGATAAGAACCCTCTTCTCTATATAAAACACATTTAAAAAATTATCTTTTCTCAATAGCATCAACGATCATTTTTGAAGAAAAAAACAACAACAGAGCTCTATCAGTCGGTGTTAAATCCAATTTTATCCATTTCCAAGTACACTTCCTGCCGTTTGCTTCCAATTGTCGAAGTCAATAAACGATTTTCTCGCATCATTCTAGCATTTCATATTCTTCATTCATAATGTTATATGAGGATATACTGTTATATCTGAAATGCTATTCAGTTGTATTCAGTTTGAGAACTTGTTCATTCCACATCATTATCAAACGTTTCATCATGTTAAAGTTGAATAAATTTTCCAAAAAAGAATCGGGGGGGGGGGGTTTGGCCAAATTCCCGCTTTGTCCGGAGTCCTATCATGCCAAAGTCGGGCCATGAATCCGGCCACGCTTGAAGCCAAGCAAGAGAATTCAATTGCGACCGCCCTTAAAAAAACATTCAAAATAAAGTTTCATATCCTTACGTAATCACTTCATGACCACAAATCAACGAGATACAAACCGCAGGGGTAGTCGGAACGCTAAAGCAAAATCCTCCGTCGAGGGCCGTAAAATGACACATACACCATGTTGGAGAGGCTATTGTTCCCGCACTCACTTATGCAGATACGCACGTACAAATGTAATAACGCGGCGTATACGTGTGCATGTATAATAAGAATGATCATAAATCCGTCAGCCAATGCCGTAAAATTGACGCGTGATTTATGGCTTCTTCTTGACACAATGGATACGTCGTAAAAATAACATTAAAGGGACTGCTGGCGTACGCATGTGTGCATGGATTTACGGTGACATCGAAATGTTATTGACTGTTTGCGCGCATTTTGTTTTTCAGAGACGCATTCAAGAGGCTTTAAGGACCCCCCCCCCCCCCCATCATCTATCCGGGCCCGTGGGCCAAGGCATTAGTCACTTGTTTTCAGTTTTAGTTCTCGGGCTCTAATTGATTTATAGTGCAGTGTTTTACCTGCTTGAAATATTTTTTTCTTTATTCCAATGGATCTCACCCTGGAGCGATACGCTCGCTCCTTGGGGACCCTAAGCTAATTTGAAGATAGTAACGGGGAAAAATGAAGTAGCAGCTCTCTCTACCAGTACAGCCATGTCCCTAGAACGTTGATATTTTTGCAAGGTTTCTCCGAAATATTTATTTACTCGAAGGGTTCCCAAGAAAAAGGGGTTTTAGCAACGCCATCTACAGCTATTTGGCTTAGGAGGTGTTGGTTTTACCCCCTTTATGATGTCCCCCCCCCCTCCAATTTAAGTTCCGTTCAAGTATTACGTCAGCAAATTTTCAGTAATTTTTGACATCTTCCCCCCGTAAGCAAAACTCTGACCCCCCCCCCCCCCCCGTCAGCAAAATTTCGTCAGCACTGCCTTAACGCTTATTGGTGGGATCAGAAACGTACGCGGGAGGGGAGCATAGGGGGCTCGTGTGCCTCCCCCCACCCCCCAACAGACGAAATTTTTTTTAAAATAACATTACGAAAGGAAATACCTTTATATGTTATTATAATCGATTTCTGTTAATTTCAACGCTATTTGAAGGGTAAGAACTCAAAATTTATCTTTGAGAAATTCATTGCGACCCACCCCTTAAGCCATATATGGTAAACCCTTGACCCGCTGACCAAATGTGGCCCTGAAGATTACCTGATGTGGCTTGCCCCCAAATCCAATTTTGTAAAAATGAACTAAGCGGCGCATTTACAGATCTCCTAAATGACCCGTGGCACAATTCCAGATCATTTAAGTGGCCCGTGGCACATTTTCAGATCACTGAAGTAGGCCCGTGGCACATTCAAAGATCACTTAAGTAACCCCGACACAGTTCCAGAACACTTAAACGATCCGTGGCATATATAGAGATCCCTTGAGTGACATGTGGCACAGTTTTAGAGCACTCAAGCGGCCCCCCAGTGCGGTTCTACATAACTCAAGTTACCGCGGAACATTCTCAGTTTACTTTAGTGATCCATGGCATAATTAGGGATCACTTTAGTGATGCGTTGCACAGTTCTACAGCACTTAAGCGGCCCGGAAACATTTCCTGAGCACTGAAGCGGCCCGGACACACATCACACACGATGTTCCATATATCGCACGTATTTTCAAATTGCACATCGGTTTAGGATTAACAAAAAATTTCATTTTAAGAACTACAACAGATAGTTTTGATTTTATTCAATAGGTGGCAGCAACCCTTGCGATAACATCCACACTTAGGCAATACGAGCAATATATTCGTGTAATATTTCAATATTTCATAATATGAATATAGTCCATGAAATAAGTTCCGCGCATAATTGGAATTACGATATAGGCCGCCATCTTGGGAAGCAAAGACGTACTAAAGCGTTTGAAGTGGCGAGGGTTATTAGGCTGTTAACTCTTTGTCACGTGGTATGAATGGCATCTCGAGAAAGTCTTGCACGTATATTTGTTGTTGTTGTTCAGACACGTCAAGTGACACTTATGTCAGAGAGAAAGATCGAATGTCACTCTCCCCATTTTTGACACTTGTCTTTGTGTTGAGGAGTCAGGGTCGTACAAGTCACTCTTGGACACTTGATGGAGGAATTAGGTTAGTAAGTTTCGAATATAACACTCAATAGAGAACGGAGGACACGATAACTCTTAAGAGTTCGGTTGCTCGTTTCCACGCCGGCAGGTGGCAGCACCGAAAAAACCGTCGACGCTCGTTACAACGACGATACGTCACACACACGCACGCACGCACGCTAGCTCACCCAATGGCCCGCGAGGCGAATGTGGCTCTCGGAGTTATTTGGAGTGGCCCGTACCCTCAAACCGAGTTTTGTGGAAATGAACTAAGTTTCACAGTTATAGATCACTTAAATGAGCGCAGTGCAGTTTCACAGCACTTCAGTGGCCCGTGGCACATTTACAGAACACCTGAGTGAACCGCGACATGCTCCCGGAGCAATCGAGTTGTTCGCGACACGTTTTCAGATCGCTTAAGTGACCCGCGGTAGTTTCTCACCACATACGTGGACCGCAACATGTTTCCAGATCCCTTGAGTAACCAGTGACACAGTTCCAGAACACTCAAGTGGTCCACGGCACACTTCCAGATCACTCAAACCAGGGCCGCGTCTCGGCCAGCCGGGCCAAGCACGCAATTTGGCACAATTCAAAGAGGTTACATTGTGAAATTTGCCCCCTTTCGTCATCCGGCGCCCGGCAACAGACCCGTCTGTTCTCCATAGTTGCGATCCTGCTCAAGTGGCCCGCGACACGCTTCCAAATCACTGAAGTAGCCCACGATACATTTACAGATCACTTGGATATATTTCACAGTTTCAGAACATTTGAGTGGCCCTCGGTAAAGTCCCCCCCCCCTCCACTTACGTTACTCCGGGCACACTTCCAGATCACTCAAGTAGCCCATAGATAGGTATTTGCAGATTCCTCGAACAACCCGCGACACAGTTTATGAACACTTGAGCAGTTCTTGGTAAAGTTCTATATCCCTCAAGTTACCCGCGGCACAGTTCCAGATCACTCAAGCAGCCCGCGTGCACGTTAACAGATCCCTTAAGTAACATGAACAACACTTCCTTCCAGAAATCCCCCCCCCCCAGTTCCACATCACTTCCGTTACCCGCGGCAAAGGTCCAGATCACACAAACGGCCCACGGTACATTTACTAGTGACGTAAGTGGCCGGCGCCACGTTTTCAAACGAATTAAGGGCCTCACGCTCTTCTCAAGCTTCCGCATCCTTGTTTTAAAGCAACGAGGAAAGAGGCTGAGACTGGGATTTTGAGCATGCGCGTTGCCATCACACGGCCTTCCCCCACCCCGAGCAAAGTGACGACCCCCTACTTAGGCTGAGAGCAGGGCTGCAACTGAGGGGGGGGGGAGCAGGCGGGTCTCGTGCCCCGGGTGTTAGACACGAGGGAGCACAAATTTCATTCTGAAACCTCTCGTTAAACATTACAAGGGGACGTCAAAATGCGCGCTTGCCCCGGGTGACCAAGCATCTAGTTGCGGCCCTGGCTGGGAGCACCGCGTGCCAGTTTGCATGCTCTCGGAAGTCGTAGTACCTACCAGATATAATTATCATTAGGCTCCCTATGCATTTGAGGGGCGTCCTATGGAGGGAGTGATACATTAAGACGGCCCTGTGCCGTAACGGGGCGTTGGCTGTGGGTGGCTCCAGGAAAAAAAAATCAAATAAAATATAGAAAGATTAACATACGGGGATGTGGGGATGTCTTCATCTGCTCCGGGAGCACCTACAGGCAACGTTATGACGCCACGGCTCCAACATTCTGTTACGAGGCACCTAGGGCAGGCATCTTCAATCCGTTGATGCTCGCGAACACCACGGTGCCATAGGCGGAGATGGACTTGGAAGTCTGGGGGGGGGGGCACAGTCATTATTGCTGGGGGGGGGCACAATGATGATGATGATGATGTCAACTCCTATATGAATATATACATTAGATCAGTCGACTCCACATTTGACGCCCTCCCACGCCTCCCGTATCTCCGTATCTCCGCCCATGCACGGTGCTCTCCTGAAACAACCAGAGTGCTCGATGCTCGTGTCCGATTTCGTGCTCGCAAGCACTTGATTTAATACCCCCCACCTTGAACAAATTTTATCTAAGCATCGAAATGATCCTGATTTCACGTATTCGTACGTCAAACTGGGTGCTCATGTGGGTGCTCTTCTTTTTCATGACGGGTACAGAAGCAGTGCTCGTGACTGGGAAAAGGTTGAAGACCCCTGCCCTAGGGCCTAGACAGAGGCGGATTATTGTTTTTTGTGCCGCTCTCTTTACCCATTCTAAGTCTAATTTTATTGCACTGCTGACTCCTCAAATTTTTCGCCCTCCTGCTCCTCCTAGTGAATATGCCTCTGTCTCTAAATCACTCTTTTGGTCACTCACACGCTGTCGTGCCATCTAGGTTACTCCTTCCGTATCGCTCGCTAAGCCATTCCTTTAGTTGCTCTCATGCTTACACATTCTGAAGGTCACTCTTTTGGTCAATCACTGCCGTGGTTCTCCGTTCTTTATGTCTTCTTTTGTGACTCCCATATTCTGTATGTCACTTTATTGGTTAATCACCGACTCTCCCCCCCCCCCCCGCACTCTAGGTCACTCTTTTGGTCACTCTCATAGTTGCAGACTGTTTTGGCTACTTACATGCTTGTACATACTCTCTAGGTTCCTCTTTTGGTCATACACTGGCCTAGTCCCTCATTCTGAAGATCACTCTTTAGGTCACACACTGACCTAGTCCCTTATTCTCAAGGTCACTCTTTCGGTCGAACAATGACTTAGTTTAGTCACCCACTCTCAAGGTCACTCTTTTGGTCGCTCACATGCTTACACACTGTTTCTAGGACGCTCTTTTGATCACACACTGACCTGGTCAGGCCACTGAAGTGTGACTAGCGGGTCTCTCAAGTGATTAGTAAATATGTCGCGTCTCCTGTGGGTGATCTTTTAAAGTACTGCAGGCCACTTGAGTGATTTCGAACTGAGTCACTGGCTACTCAAGTGCGCTGAACCTGTGCCACTTAAGTTGTCTGTGAATGAACCACAGCTCCCTTAAGTGATCTGGAAATGTGTCGTGGGGCCACTCAAGTGATCTACAAATATGCCGCAGGTCACCTAAATGATATTTTAATGTGCCACAGGCCACTCAAGTGCACTGAAACTGTGCCGCGGGTCACTTAAGTGATCTGTAATTGGGCCGCGGACAGAGAGAGAGAGAGCTTAAGTGATCTTGAAATGTGCCGTTCATGTCATTTTTTCAATATTAGGCTTGAGGTCGTGGACCATATCAGAAGACACTGAGGACTACATTTGGTCAGCGTGCCATGGGTTGAGCATACATCCTGCATAGGGGTTTCGAACCTTCTTCTGCCGCGAGCACCATTAATACCCATCATTCAAAAAGAGCACCTTTTTATGACATACTAACATAAATTGGGAATCCATTAAAGTGAAAATGAAGATGGTACTCGCAATGCTTTACGACACATAATATTTCAAGGCCCTGCGCAGAAACTCGTACATGTAGGGTGACCATATGACCCGTATTTCACGGGTCATTCCCGTAATATTTTGCGGTCGTTCCAACTTTTTCATAAAATATCCTGTTTTTCCCCCTTATCTTCAACGAGACTCACGTTTTTGAGATCAAAAATAAAGATTATTTCCATAACATAAATTATTGACTTTGACAATCATTTTGGCTTTAATTTGCAACTTTAATTGCCCCCAACTTTGGGGCTCTGGTTGGTCACTTTACTTGCCTCTGACAATTTTTTTTGCTGTAAACGCAACTTTACGTGTCACTTAATTTTTTTTGGCTATAATTTGCAACTTTGACAACTATTTTAGCTTTAATTTGCGACTTCACTTGCCTTTGACAAATTTTTGGGCTGTATTTAGCGACTTTACTTGCTTTGGACAGTTTTTCGGGGTTTACTTACTCGTTTTGCGACTTTTCATGCCTCTGACAATTTTTTGGCTACAACTGGCAACTTTAATTGCCTTTATAAAATTTTCTGGGCTGTACTTTACTTGCTTTTGACAAATTCTTGGCTTCAATTGGCAACATTATTCTCATTACTACAATTTTTTGGCGATAATTCCTGATAAACCGATTAACCGAAATTTTATGAAAGAAATATGTTCAGCCTAGGAATTTCCCATGTTGCATATATTGATACTTTTCTGCCAGTAACCAACATAAATTGATAGAATATGGATCAGTTAAAGTGAAAATAAAGAACCTTGTCAATGTTTTACGGCTCCCGTATTATTTCAAGGCCCTGCGCACCTGTCCAATCACGGAAAACGAGAGCACCCCTAGAGTGCTTGCGACAGGTTGAAGAAGCCTATCGTATGCGTATACGTAATGGTCACTTACTTTCATCGTCGACGATGGCGTAGACGAATTTCCAGACGGGACCTGACACACCCTGCCGTAAATGTCGACGAGTGACATAGTGACAGAGTCATCGCACAGAATTTAACTGTGATGACTCAGCGGATATTATTGCTCCCGTCAAAACGTAACGTTACACCATCACTACGCGAGCATGGGATATCCGTTGACGTGAGGTGCTCACGTACCAGGATGTGACATTTTCCTTAACGCGACGACGAAAAAACGAAAAAATAAATACGGATCGTCATTCGTATAAACCCAAAACATAAATTAAATCTTCGTTATAAGGGCTCTGGCCCGACGTGTTCGGGATTCGGAAAATTCGCCTACGCCTTTTGCAACTTTTCACTCCGACATTTCGCTCTTGGCATTTTGCATCGGACACGTCGCCCTTGACGTTTTGCTCCTGATACATTGCACCGGACATGTCGCCCTTGACATTTCGCTCCTGATACTTTGCACTGGACATGACACCCTTGACATTTTGCATCGGACATGTCGCCCTTGACATTTCGCTCCTGATACTTTGCACTGGACATGACACCCTTGACATTTTGCATCGGACATGTCGCCCTTGACATTTCGCACCTGATACTTTGCACCGGACATGTCACTCTTGACATTTTGCATCGGACATGTCGCTTTTGACATTTCACTCCTGATATTTTGCATCGGACACGTCGCCCTTGAAATTTCGCTCCTGACATTATGCACCGGACATGTCGCCCGCCCTCGACATTTCGCTCCTGATACTTTGCACCGGACATGTCGCCCGCCCTCGACATTTCGCTCCTGATACTTTGCACCGGACATGTCGCCCGCCCTCGACATTTCGCTCCTGATACTTTGCACCGGATATGTAGTCCTTGACATTTTGCACCGGACATGTAGTCCTTGACATTTCTCTCCTGACATTTTGCACCGGACATGTCACCCTTGACATTTCGCTCCTGACATTTCGTTCCAGACATTTTGCCCTGGAGATTTCACCCGTGACCTTCCGCTCCTGACATGTCGCCTCTAATATTTTGCTTCTGAAATTTTGTCCTTATATCGCTCCTTGCATTTCGCCTCGAATATTTTGTCCCGGACATTTGACCCCTGACATTTCGCCCCGGTTATGTCACTCCTGACATTTCGCTCCGGTTATGTCACTCCTGACATTTTATCTGACACTTTACCCCCGAAACTTTACCCCGGACATTTCGCTCTTGACATTTTACTCCGGACATTTCACTAATGGCATTTTGCCCCGGACTTTTCACCCGTGACATTTGGTGCCGGACAGAGCCAGTTGTGTGGGTGAGTGACCAAGTGAGTATAAGCGGGTGTGTGACCGAATGAGTAGGTGAAAAGCTGGTGAACGAGTGAGTGTTTCATACAAGCACTCACTTAATCGCTCAAACAGTCGTCACTCACCCACTCACTTGGCTCCATCCGGGGCGAAATATCGGCGGCCAAGTTTCCGTAAACCATTTTCGCTATTCAAAAAAAAAGCTGCGTCTTTCGTAGAGCTCAGAAATGCTGAAAAATGCTGAGCACATTGAACGAAAATAAATGAAAATTCAATGTTAATAAAAAAGTAATTTCATTGATATTGAAGAAATAATTTTAGAGAGAAAACTAGTGGGGGAAAAACTACTTAAGAGAGAATCAATGAAAAAAATCAGAATTACTGAAAAACTTTCTCTCAGTGTTAATGAACGAAACGATCTCAAAATCTTGGTGAAAAGAAGTAATTTAAAAATTGATTAAATAACTGATTTAACAATTGATGAAAAAATAATAATTTAAAAATTGATGAAAAAAATGATTTCACGCAGAATTAATGAAGAGAATGATTTCAGAATCAATAAAGAAAATCAGAGTTAATAAAAGATATGATTTCATAACTATTGGGAAAAAACTTTCAGTTTTAATGAAAGAAATTATGT
This sequence comes from Pholcus phalangioides, assembly GCF_987345545.1. NCBI lineage: Eukaryota > Metazoa > Arthropoda > Arachnida > Araneae > Pholcidae > Pholcus > Pholcus phalangioides. The sequence continues at coordinate 9,782,522 of NW_028301598.1, forward strand.
CAAAATTAGTTAAAAAATTAATTTAAGAATTGATGAAAAAGTTATTTTCAGATATAATGAATGAAATGATTTCAGAATCAATAACAAAATAATATTCCGCTTCAATAATGAAAAAAAAAATTAATTTAGAATCGGTGAAAGATACGATTTCAGAATTAATGTAGGAAATGATGTCATAATTGATGAAAAAACCGATTTCAGAATCAAAGAAAACTTTAGAATTAGTGAAAAATAAATACTATCAGAATTAATAAAGGAAATGATCCTAAAACAGACAAAAAACATAATACAGAACAATACAACACATACAGAACAATTGAAAAAAACAACAATTTAAGAACAATTGAAAAAAACAACTTCGGAATTGATGAAACAAATAATTTTAGAATTCACGAAACAATGACTTGGATTGATGCTGTTAAAAAGCACCCATCCTTAGATACTGATATCATCAATAAGAATTTTACTCCTCAGAGAATTTACATCAACGAACATTTGACTCGACACATCAAGCAACTGTTTTATGCTGTAAGGAAATTCAAGTATGAACAAAACTACCAGTTTGCCTGGACTAAAAATGGGAAGGTGTTTTTAAGACAGACGGAGACATCCACGGTATTAAGGATAAGAAACACCAAAGAATTGGAAAAAATACTTGTAAACAATGTTTGACTTGGAAACTGAAAACTATATAGAATTGAACAACGATAGAGTGCCTGTCTTGAATTCGCCTAATTCTATAAAAGAGTTTCTAAATACCGATGAAACAGCTTGTAATACGACACTGAAATATATTGTCTGTAATGTGAGGAGTATGAGGAAAAACTTTGATAATTTTATGGTATTTTTAAAATATACTAATGAAGATTTTGATGTGATATGTCTAACTGAAATCTGGATTAAGGAATGTGAAGTGAATATGTACACAATCCCAGGTTATTATAGTTTTTATAATTGTCGTGAATATAATAAATCAGGAGGGGTTTACATATACATTAGAGAAGGTATAAAAGTCAATTCGCTCTCTAGTCAATTTCGGACAGCAGAAATTTTAACATTAAAAATTTGTGATTTCAATATTATATTTTCACTATTTTATAGATCTCATAATTATACCATTGAACAATTTAATAATGAACTTAGAATATATTTGAACAAATTTAAAAACTCGGATATGGTAATTATGGGTGACATGAATGTGAACCTATTCAATGATAATGACATGAATATTAATGACTATTTGAATTTATTCTGTTTAAATGGTTTTTCTTCATTTGAAAAATGTGTTACAAGAATCGGATTTACTGATTCAACTGATGTTGACCATGTGTTTTACCGTTCGCTAAAAAATAATTTTCAGTGTAAAATGGGCGTATATGATGCGGGAATCACTGATCATCATCTACTAATTGGTTACATAAGAAAATGTTCACCATATAATAGCGATAACAATTCAAATTATATAGAAAAAACTTGGATAAATTATGAATTATTTGAACGATTTATTAGGGGTGTTGATTTCACGCGGGTGTTTGATGAAATCGATACAAATCAGGCTTATATACGTTTTATTGACATCCTTAGATTGAATTCAAGCTTATTTACAAAAAAAAAATATGTTAAAGATAGAAATAGGGCAAAGCTTAATGAATGGATTACGGATGACCTAATTAAAATGATAAATATTAAGGAGAAACTATATATGAAGCATCGTAAAAATCCATTCAGACATGATTATGAAATCAAATATAAACAATATAATACTAATTTAAAGAAAGCAATCAAAAAACAGAAAGATAATTATTTTAGGGAAAAGTTTATCAATTTGGGATCAAATAAAAGAAGTCAGTGGAAATTTATAAACCATTTTGTAAACAACAAAAAAATTAGGAAATTACCCAATTGTGATGATCAAAATAAACTAGCTAACGATTTTAATGATAACTTTATAAATCGAGTAAGGGACACTGAAGTAAACAATCAAACAAATGACTTTGTAAACAACGAAAGTTCTCAACTCAATTCAATTGTTCTTCACGAAATTGACTTGCCACAAACTGAAAGCTTGGTTAACTCAATTAATATTAATAAGCCAGCAGGAAGTGATGGTCTGACACCAAGAATGATTAAAATTATCTATCGTCACCACCCATCACTAATAACCCATCTGATTAATAAATCTCTAGATACTGGAATATTTTATAATGAACTAAAAAAGTCGATTGTTACGCCCATATACAAGAAAGGTAATAAAGATGACATGAACAATTACAGACCAATTTCGATTTTACCTATTATGTCAAAATTATTAGAGAAATGGGTAAAACGACAACTTAATAGTTATTTACACGCCATTGCCTACTACTCACATCATCAATTTGGTTTCAGGGAAAAAAGGAATACTGAAATGGCTATGATTAGATTAATGGATTATATACAAAATAAAATTAATAATAACAAAAAAGTAGCAGCTGTATTTATAGATATCAGTAAAGCGTTTGATACAGTAAACTGGGATATCTTATTGGAAAAACTAAAAAATATTGGAGTAAGAGGGCTCCCACTCGATTGGTTCAGATCTTTTATAACAAATAGGAAACAGACAGTTAAAGTAGGCAATGCGATAAGTCAGGTAAAGGCAATAGATACAGGCGTACCTCAGGGATCGGTTCTTGGCCCAATACTTTTTTCTATTTACATTAATGAAATTCATAATATCAATATTTCCGGTCAACTTGTTTCATTCGCAGATGATACAGTTCTAGTTTCCTCCGCTGAAACAACTGAAGAACTGATAAAAAATTTGGAAAAAGACATTCATGCAATAAATAAAAGAATTCGAAACCTTCGACTTAGGCTAAATGCTAGCAAAACTAAATGGGTTCTTTTTAATTTAACTAACTTAAGCACACAGACAGATTTAATGAAATTTCATGAATGTAACGACTTTCTTTCAAATACTATATGTAACTGTTCATACATTGAAAGAGTACAGCATTATAAATATCTTGGAATCATTATTTCATCTAACCTAAAATGGAAAGATCATACTGATCAAGTTGTTAATAAATTACGAGCAATCACAGCAATGACGTATAAATTAAAGGCTATCATCTCACACCAAAGTTTGAAAGAAGTATTTTTTGCATGGGTGTTCCCACATATTTTATATGGACTACAAGTTTGGGGGGGAACATATAAAAATTCAATCCATACTATTGATAATCTTTATGACTGTTTGCGACGTGACATTATACAAACTAACAGTTCTGCACAAAATAAAGTATCATTGATCCAATTTAATATACGGCAACTTTATCTGTATAAAGTTTTAGTATACATCTATAAGAATCCTGATTGGTATCCCAGAGTGAATATACAAAGAACTATGAGATCACAATATTTATATCAAATACCATTACCTAAAAAAACAATTTTCAAAAAATCAATATGTTTTCTTGCTCCAAGAATATGTAGAGAATTTGATGATATTATTAGACAACAGCAATCATTTTATATGTTTAAAAAGACTATAAAGGATCGTATACTGGAAATAGCAGATATGGAGCGGTTCGTTTCGTTCGATAGTTAATGCAATTGCAAATGATATAAGGAATAAAATTTGTTTATATTTTTGTTGTGTAAGAAAATATATCTGTATTTCGACATATCAGACTATAGTTTAACTTTTAAGGTAATATAGTTGGTGTGACTTGAATGCAGCAATTGTAGTAAAATATATCTATGTATGTTGCCAGAAATTCTTTATGTAATGTATCAATACGACCCATGGAAGGTTTCTTATATCCCTTTGGGTCGAAAAGTGTTTGTTTAATTTTTTTTTTTTTTGTCTGTTTTGTCAATTGTGCTGTTTGTTCAATAAAATAAAAAAAAATAAAAAATAAAAAAAAAAAAAAACTATTTCAGAATTTTTAAAAGAAACTACTTTCAGAATCAGTGAAAAAATAATTTTAGAATTAATGTAAAAACATTAGTTTCAGAATTAATGAGTCTTCAACAATATCTGGCTCCTGTTTGACTCCGGATCTGGACTCCTTTGGCCCACACGTTAAGGGCTTTCAATGTTTCTCAAAGTATGCGTCGCGGCTTTTCGAGGCATCGCTAACCTTTGTCTGAGACGTCGCGACGAGCTGGAGATATTAATGCACGTGCCTCTTTATACTTTGAAGTGGTTCTTTTTTACGAATCCACACAATATCTACTAAACTAGTCTGGAAGAGCCTCAGGTAAACAATGAATAGACAAGGGAGCCGCGAGTGACAAAAGTTTGAGAATTACTGCGTTAGAACATCACACAATACAGAAAAAAGACAAGTCACAAATTACGTAAAATTTTACTTTCAATATCAAGAAGAAAGAAGAAGAAGCAGGCGATGATGGTCAGGTAAGGTCAAGAAAATGACGGCTTTTAATAGGAAATGAAAAGTTGCGCAAAGCTGGACGACCTTGACAACAACTCGGAGAGAAAACGTGCAATACACACACGAGCGCCAAATCTTCTTCTCGTTATTATCTATGTATCTCATTACAGGAAAAATGGGCACGAAGAGATCATCCAGTCACGATGACCAACAATAAAAGAAACGTGTTAAGTAACGAGAAACTAAAATGGCGCCAAAATCCAACGTCAGTAAAGAGCAAACCTTTACCATGTGTGGATATACGATCAGTGAACGAGGCTATACTCATCAGACGATCGTATTGTAACTGATACCAATCTGATTGGTCAAAAACGTCACGTGAGCATTTTCTTCAGCCGTATGATTGGTTGATTGACAAAAGAGAGATAATTGTAAACTCAAAATCGACCAATATGAGCTTCATTAAAAAAGGGCGTTTTGTTTTCCTTTTGTTTAAAATCCTTCGTTCGTTACTACAAGGTCGGCCATTTTGTAATATGGCCGCCACGACAATCACTTTCTCTTTCGCGATATTTACCACAATATTATGAAATAACGGTGTTTTGTTTCGTTCTTGAGTTTTTTTGTTCTATCCTGCAGGTGTTGTGGGAAATACCCAGCAATCTTCGGAAATGATGAATAATTCATGTAAATATGGAAACATTATTCATGTAATATTCATCCGCACACGCATGAATTTCGATGATCATGGTCGCCAAAGCCATGGTTTCATGCCATCCAAAGACATCGCTATTAGTCGAGGTCAGTCTTACGGCTTCAAAACCGTTAATTTAACTGTTTTTTTTTTTTTTTTTTGTAAGCTATATTGGGAAAAATAACAGGTAGATATACTCTCAGGGCCACCCAAACATCATCATGGGTTCCCCTGGCGGAGTAATGCATTGGGACCGTATTCCCTCCCCCACAAGACGGCAATAAGCTATGCAAGATCATCACGACTTCATCAATGGGTTTCGAACAGTGCCCAGGTGGTTCTCTACAATTCTACTCTAAATGCTCCGTACATATAGGCCTACTGTATATATTGGGTGTCCAGTAAATTCGAAAATATTTAAAAAATGCGAAGGAATTGGTAACAAGAATGCGGCTTGCGCAAAATTTATTCTCACGGAGGAGGATTTTTTTTTTTTGTACAGAAAACAGTAGTTCAAATTTCAACCACCAATATCAGCATTTCAATGAAAACCTGATTATGTAAGTAAATATCAGTACCAAGAAAATTCAGAAAAGAGCTGTTAATTGTACACCCCGCGTTTCATAGGACTCTGATTTGCATATTTCCAGTGACTTGCTTTTGTGCAGTGTCCTCTATCGACAAAAATTTGAGCTAATTTTTTTTCCTGCACCGAAAACATGTTCCCCTTCGAGAGAATAACTTTTTCGCAAACCACGTTAAAATATACCTCATGTCTTTAACTTTTATGAATTTTTAAACTATTTAGGAATTTATGGGGCACCCTGTCTATACCATGCAAGAAGACAATACAGCGCCATCTGTCGTTGTAAAAAGCTTTTACTTAACACGTGAAGCTTCACAGAAGACTGAAATTCTAAATATTGTATATAAAACCCCAGGGGAAGGTAAGCATCCTCGGCTATAAAGATGTGGGATTTTAGCAGGACCCGACTTGGGACCCGAATTTTTTTCTCATTCAAGCTCACGGACCCTCAAAACACTCTACAACAGTGACTCCCAAAGTGTGGGTTGCGTCACTGAACTAACTCACGCGGGAGATTATCCAAAAAAAAAGTCCAAATAAGAAATTTATTTTCATTTCAAAAATATGTCAAAACTGAAAAATGCCTTTAATCAGCTAAGCTAATTACCATGTATCATACAATGTAATTTTATCATATTCTACTTTTACAATAATCAATACATAAAGTTAATACTTATACAGGGTGACTCAGAGAAAATCACACGATTTCAAAATTGCATATTTCTTAAAAATTAAAAACAGAGAATGATAAATAATATATGTGAATATAAAAGGGATGGAAACGCCTACGTTTTATGAACAATTTTGTTGTTAATGCTCGATTTCAAGAGCAGAATCATTTTGAAATCGGATGATTCATTCTTAATCACCCTGTATACGAAAATCAAGGACCATATACACCTCGCGACATTTCCATCTTGCATAAGGAACACAATTATGCTTATTTATGCCGAACCGATATTATATTTTTACAGAAGTTTATTTCTAGTGGCAACAGTAGTATTTTCAATTTGTATAATGCTGTGATCTTACAATTTCCTTTTTTTTTTTTTTTTTTTTTTTTTTTTTTTTTTTTTTTTTTTTTTTTTTTTTTTTTTGCCATACTTACAATATCTATTATGTAGTCGGTCGCGCTGCTGACAGAGCTATGTCACGTCAGCTATGTTATTTTTTGATTTTGATTGAACAATTCATTATATGATTTTAACAGGGTAATGTAATAAATGTTGAGTTTGGATCAATTTTGAATAGGCCTTCAAATTTTTAAGCATTCTAGTTCATATTTTATCAATTCCAGTCAAACAAAGTACTAGCTATGCGGAAATATTTTGGAAATAATATGCCGGTTCGAGTCTCCAAAACATCCAAAAAACTAATAAATATTTATATAATATTAAGGAAAATATCGAATAACGTTAAAAGTCAATATTGCGATTAATCGAAACCGAAACAAGCGTTACGAAAAGTTCTTTCTTCCGAGACAGCACATTTATTGGCAAAATATCGAAATGTTCCGGAAAAAACGGAACATATGGTCAGCTTATGTAGGAAGTCGCAGATTAATTATTTTGGTCAAAAGGGGGGGGGGGGTCATGCTTAAAAAGTTTGGGAAACATTGCTCTACAACAGCGGTTCTCAACTGGTGCTCTGCGGGCGCTCCGCGGCCGCTCGAGGAAAATAACTAAATTAAATACAAATACAAATTAATAAATTATAAATATCTTTAAATAACAAAATGAAACCAGCAGCTTTGATGAATAAATAAAAAATATTCCTACGAGGCTCCCCCATACAAATTGTAGACCAGAAAGGGCTCTGCGAGTCAAAAAATGTTGAGAATCGCTGCTGTACAAGAACTCCGTTATTTATGCCTCGTCTACCAATCCAATTTACCACATCAACTGCCATCAACAAGCACCAAGAAATATATCAGTAGCCACCGCTTATAAGAGTCACGTCTTGTTCACCCATTTTGATTCTTATAAGAAGTGGCTACTGTATCAGTGATTACCAAAATACAATCACAAAGAAACAAAAATCACAAAAGTCCAATGAACTATTTGATTAAAATATGTTTTTGAAAAAAAATTAATGATTAATTTTTCAATTTATTTTAAAAATTTTTTTGTTTTAAAATCATCTGATTTTTTTTTTTGTTAATCTATATATTCAAATAATAACAATTGATAAAAATATTTTAATGCTAAATTTTTGAGAAAAAAAATTAGTTTTCAAAAACTGAAAAATTTGATGAAAAAAATCAAGACTTGGGGAAAATGATTCATGAAAATTTAAAAACGAAAAAAATTTTTTTTGGAAAAAGAATATCAAAATTCGCAAATAAATGTGTTAAAATATTCATAATACAAATACAACGCCACAACAGGCAAAATGCCCAACGAGGTGGCTGAGAAAGAGTTAAGGAAAAGAATGCAGTTGTTATAACGAATAAATTTGACAAAATTAAGTGAAAAATCTAAAACATATTGTATAGTTCGAAAAAAAATCCATGAAAAAGTTAAAAACATGCAGAAAAGTCTTCAAATTACGGGAAAGTACATTTATGAAGCTTAGACAGAAATCCGAAAAAAAATGTAAAAATTCATTAAAAAAATGAAAGATTATATTTACAAAAATTAATTTTATACAAAAATTATAACCATAAATTCGAAAATCAACAAAAATTTAAAAAAGAAAATTTAAAAGAAAAATTCAGGAGAAATTTGAAAAATTCCAAAATTCAAGAGAATCTAAAAAAATGAAAATTCGATAGAAATTTCAAAAAAAGGGATACTTCGGGAAAAATTAAGGGAAAAACAAAATTTCGGGAAATATTAAAGTATACAGAAAAATTAAGGAAAAATTTAGAAATAAAAGAAAAATTGGGGAAAAAATTTTGAAATAAAAGAAAAATTCGAAAGAAATTTTAAAAAAATAAAAATTTGGGAAAATTTGAAAAAGTAAAGTTCACAAATTTCATAAAAAATAAAAAAAAATGGAAAATTGTAAATTAAAAAATAAATTGGGAAACTCGAAAGAAGTGTGAAAAAAAATTTAAATAAGTCATGAAAGTCCCTAAAAATAAGCCAGAAAATTCATGAAAAATTAAAAAAAAAAATCCAAATATTTGTGAAAAATTAAAAAATTCATGAGAAATTTAAAAAAATATTCAAGAAAAATTTCCGCAAAAAAAAAAAAAATCAATCTCAATCTTTTCAATAAAAAACTCAATTTCTCTCATTCTATTTCCAACAATTGCTCACATCCCACAAAGACTTGACTTGACTTAAGTCTTCGTTGGGGGTAACTTTCTTCCGTTGCCCCCTTCATATGGAATCAATTAACCGCATGTCATTAAAAATGAAGAAATAAAATCTTACCTTTTCAACAATGCTAAAAATCACAACACTAATAATAAAAATAACAAAGCACAATAATTGCGCACATGGCATGGGCACATCTTTGTCCTCACAACAACTAGCGGTTAAATGACGGGAGGGAAAAAAAACAACAAAAAATATCCGAATCGCAATCGCGCGATGGCACAAAACAAAACAAAATGGTGGAGGAGGTGCGTATTATGTCGTCTGCATTCAAAAAACACTTTCCTTTTTCTTTTTGTTTCTTCCATCCACCGGAGAAAGAGAGAGAAAAAAAAAGCCGCCATCTTGTTTTTCATTATTTTTACTCATTTCTTTTCTAGTGAGTGATGCATTTTAATGAATCACGCTTTTCTCTCCCTCCATCTTGTTTTCCGTACGTGTATTGTGTGTCCCGGATGAAGTCGTTTTTAATTCTGATGCACGTACGAGCGCGCCATGCGTAGGCGAAACCGAGGCGGCCTACGTACGCGTGCGTTGTAGTTGTTGTTTTCTTTTCTGTTTCTTTTTTTATTGGTGGTTGTTGTTGAACATGGTGGGGTATTGGGAAATATGTATAATGGGTGTCGTGTGTGTGTGTGTACAAAAGATATATGAAGAAATAGCTGATTTTTTTCCTAAAGTCATGGATTGTCACACCCTTGTTGGATATTCGCTATTTATTTTGTGTTGATGAAACAGGAGGGGGGGGGGTGATCCTGTAAATAGTCAATGTTGTCCAGAGTTTGGATTTTGATTGCGATTTATGGGATAGCCGTCCGTGTTCCAATCAGCACACAGTTGACTCACACTTTTGTGACCACTTATTTTTTGGCATCAACTTCGTGTATTCTTTTTTTGAACATGGAGTTAATTCATCAAGACATTGTTATCAATGAGTCTCCGGCACGGACTGAACCTCACCCATAGCTCCCATTGTCGCTGTTGTCAAGTAATAACAGTTGGTTTGCATTTGGATTGTTTTATTTTTAGTGTGACATCCCAATCTCTCTTGAAAGAGAAAAGATAAAAACATCAATGTACAATGTGATGGAAATCAGGGTAAATAACGTTGTTTACCTTGATTTCCACAAGGGATTCGATTGGGTCCAGCATGGTAAACTCTTGAAGCGTTTACATGCGATTGGGATTGGGGAAACTTGTTAAACTGGAAGAATCGGGTTTGAGAGAAAAGGTAACAACGGGTTATTATGTTGAACGGGGAATTTTCCGATGAGTCCCTCCTCAAGGAAGTTTCTTTGGTCCTATACTTTTTGCACTTTTTATCGATAAACTCGATTAGGGTATCGATGGGATTGCTAGCAAATACACAGATGATGTGAAGCAAATGGGGGGTAGTCGGGAATCAAAGCGATAAGGAGTTACAGACCAACTTAAACAGGATTAGAACATGAGCAAATAAATAGAGCATATCTTTCAGTATTGACAAGTGCGGAGTTTTTTAGTTCGAACAACCCACGGTTCTCTTACCAGTTGAATGGTGTCACTATCCCGGATGCAACTAGGGTCACAGATTTGACAATTCTCATTGTGACGAGGGGCTTAGGTTTCCTGAACATTGTTCAGCGTTGGTCAAAAAATCGAATAGAATGTTCGGTTTCATTTTCAAAAAAGTCTCTTGGCGTTCTCCGAAAGTCATTCTTCCGCTTTTCCGAGGCTTAGTTCGTCCTGGACTGGAGTGTGTCGTAAGGTTTTGGAGACCATACCTACAGAGGGACATGTTCTTAGTTGAGAGGGTGCAGAGAACGCAGCTACGTGTGCTCTTGTTGGCACACAAGCCTTGAGGTATGAAGACAGACTTGATTTCTTGAATTAGAGGAACGTAGATGTCGGGGGATATGATCGAAGTGTTTAAAATTTTCAACGGGATAGACAGGAGGGACCATAAGTTATTAATACAACGTCAATCAACTGCTTCGACAAGGTTACACAAGTATCGTTTAGTTGAGGACAATTACAGGTTGTAATTGTAGGGTTGTCAATAAATGGAATAGCTTACTTCCAGGGGTTGTGAATTCCCACACAATTGATACGTTTTGGAAAGAAATACGATAAACACATTGGGATAAATCGAGAACCTACCATACTTAAAATAAGAAAACATCATCTACTTTATGGGCAGTGTACTATATATTTTATTACATTTTAGTTTTTTTCCTTCGTAATATTTGGTTTTATGTTGTGTTGCTGTATTTTTGTTATACGTATTTGACATCCGTATTTTTTATGGACATCTTTTTTCAGTCACCTCGTAGGGTAGTTCTCTTGCTGTGTCCTTTGTGTTTGTATTTGCATTAACTTTAATTTGGTATTTGCACAGATCCTACAATTTCTCCATTAGGAAAATCAGGTCCTTCTCAGGAGCTCGATAATATTGTGATAGTACGTCTTGTGCCTGTGATTGCTTTGCTAATTAAATTGAGATTGTTCCGCCTAGTGATTCTACAGGCAGGGCTTGAGCATGCATGAAAGGTGGTCCGGTGTCAACATTCCACAAAATATGAGAGTCGTGAAATGGTATTGTGGAATATGTTAATTTGAACTACTAAAGCTAAAATTATTGAAAAAAGTCGATACCGGGCCTCTGGAAAAAGGAAAGGCGGCACACAGATGCGCAGAGGGGGATTTATCGGCGGGCGCACCGGGTGCGTGTCATGGACCCCTAATTTCCGAAAGTCCCCAAAAACCCCCAATTTCACACTTCTTTTTCTAATTTAAAGACTGCCCAAAATTTTCGCCTGCGCCCGGGGCCTCAACCGACTTTTATCCATCTCTGCATATACAGATATCAAAGAGAGCCACATAGCTTTTTTTCGGCCCTGACAGCTAAATACCTATAAACTCGGCTATCTATAGCCACCCACCGCCTAGAAGTCAATTGAGGTTCTCAGATGCTAATAGCGATGTGAACGAGTCGCAAGAAAATTGGCCATTGGCCAACCGGATGCTTCTGTTCTATTCGGTAGGTATTCCAATGGGCGGAAATTTCAACTTAATGGATAGACATGTAAAAATTGAACTGCGATGACACACAGACACACAATCCCCGGGGTAAATTGCGCAACCCAGGGAGAAAAAAAAGGACAAATAAAGAAACCGCATAACGTCTATTGTCTTTAGAAGAAGAAACTTGTTCGGCAACTTATGGAAGGGTGTGACGGATTATATGAGAAATCGCTATTGTATTAATAATAATAATAATAATGTCCACCCCACGCGCCAATAACGAATCTTTCTTGGCGACGAGGACGTCGGCCTATTTTCGTGTGTTTATACATAGGCCTAGTCACTGCCATATAAGACCGACCTCAGCTCGAAATTGAAGGTTTCACCTTCAGTCAAGAAACTTGTTGACACCCTTATTTTTTCACATTTTTCAGGGTCTTGATGGTAATTACAAATTGCATTTAGGCGCCAGTTTGGGTTCATTTCAAACGCGAAATATTTGACAGCCAAGGATATAGATGTTTGAATACTCAGTTCTGAGACATAACAGAACCGAGACTTTACCTCGATTCATACAAATAGATTTTCATGAAGACACCCCAGGAATATGATGAATGGGGGCAAGCCTTGGGGTCATGGCCCGACTTATGCAGGTGCGAAGGGAGCTATCGCAGTTGAAGATATCTGCCTCGGCTTATTCGAAGCTGAATATGCCTGCCTCTGTTCCGTTAAAAGCTGAAGATATCTGACTCCACTTCATTCACAGCTGAAGATATGTACCCCAGCTTCATTTGTAGCTGAATTTGTCTACCTCAGCTTCATGAGTAGCTGAAGAGGTCTGCACCTGCTCCATTCGCTATAGATATCTGCCTCGGCTCATTTGCAGCTGAAGATATCTGCATCCGCTAATTTGCAGCTGCAGATACCTGCTTCGGCTCATTCGAAGCTGAAGATGCCTACCTCGTCTCATTCGCTGCTGAATATGTCTACCTTAGCATCCACAGCTGAATATGCCTGCCTCGGCTTCATTCGCTGCTGAAGATATCTGCTCAAGCTTCATTCGCAGCTGGAGATATATGCCGCGGCTCCCTTCGGGCTAAGCCGAATAATATGGGAAAAAATTTGTCTGTCTCATAATATGCAGGCCGATGCAACAAACAATTCGCCCCTACCGAAAAATCGTCCTGGATCTGCATCTGACGAATCGGATTGAATCTGTTGCCCCTGAATCCTTTAATTTTGACTAGAGCCTTAATTTTTGACAGACCCTAGTGTAAGAATTTTTGTCTGGACCCTTATATTGTTTTTCCGGTCAATTTATAGTTTTAAATGGTACCTATAAGGCTTTCCACAAGTGTTCTGTCAGCCTTCAACATGAAGGGGTGTTGGGTGATCTTAACTGCACCGGGGCCTGTTTCTCGAATAGGCAAATGGGGTGCGTGCCCCAGGCCCACACCTTTTCGGGGCATATTCGGATGCAAAATCGACATCTTTCAATATTTCAATTTTCCCCCCAAAATATTAAACAAGTATTTTTAATTTATACATTGTCTTGGCGAGGGACAGGGGCCCTCCTGACCTCTTTACCGCTGCGTACGCCTCTGACTCAAACATTGCTATATATATGTTACTGTCAAAGCCTGAGGTGTGGCCAATTCACGAAAATCTCCTAGAGCTTTGGTCAAAGTCCGATTTTCAGAAATGATTCAGGCGTTAGTCGGCAGATTCGTGAAGTGACCGGAGATCCCTGGCCAAAGTTCGATGTGCTGATTTGAAACGGTCCGGAATAATCCAAACCCTTTTTTTTTTCATAGCCATTGTGGTGACAGCGTCCACCACTGGATGGCGCTGTCAGCGTTATAATACGGGAAAAAGCGCGCCTGCGCGATGGCGAGGTGGCACTTTGGTTTTGCCGCTCAAACGAGACAGTCACGCGGTCCACTCGTTCTTATGTGGGTTCTGTAAATGTAATTGTATAATAAGTATTTAATTACATCTTTGGATTGTAGAAGGAGTGTTTGTCTTCAACCGCCACATTCCTTCCACAACACCATTGTGTGATGCATGACTATATATAGCAGCTGCATTGGATTATCTCCATGTGACGAGAGGGAAAAAAGTTAAATTTGAGTGAAAAAACTATAAAAATATAATTAATATCGACAAATATTTTTTTTCTGCCAAATTTCGGAGGAAAAAAGTGATCACCGCATCTTGATTGCGGTTTGATGAGTTGCCATAACTAACGTGAACATAATTATCACGAAAACATACGCCAAGTTGACGATGATCGTGAATCATGTTTTTTGTTATCAGACTTTGCCCAGGGAACTCCGGTAACTTCGCGAACTGTCAGGGTCAATATTTAACGAAATTGGCCAATTTGAGACCTTACCGGCCACTTCGCGAAATGGCCAAGAGGTTTGGCTAAAGTCCGATTTTCAAAAATGATTTAGAATTCGGCCGGCCAATTCGCAAAGTAGCCGGAGATCCCTGGCCAAAGTTCGATGTGCTGATGTAAGACGGTCCAGTAGGCGCCAGATCTAGTTGTTTCATCGCCAACGTGTGATACATAGTAGCTGTATTGGATTAGTCAATGTGACGAGAGAGAAAAACCAGAAATTTCAGAGAAAAAACTATTTATTTAATCACACAGTTTTTCCGTCAAACTTTGAAAGGAAAAAAGATTACCTCATCGTGACTGCGATACGATGGGTTGCCACAGCTTACGTGGACATAATAATCACGAAAAAGTACGCCAAGTGGCGATATCACCCGGAATCATTCCTTTTCTTTTAGGAAACTTTGACCGTGTCAATTTACATCGAAATTGACAAATTCGCGAAGTGACCGATTTTGGTATTTGACGGTTAGATAGGTGTCCTGTAAGTGCTTGATGCGGCCTTTATCTCTGCATCAACCGTCACTCGTAGAGTTTCGACAGTGAAAATACAGTGTGCAACAAAATAATAAAAAAATAATATTTTTTTAGACTGTCCCCTCGTCCGCTAACTTCCAATTACAAATTCGTTCCCCTGTCGTTCCTGAGCCCAACAAGAAAAATCCCTTGTTTATAACCGCAATATTCAGTGAGATATTCAAATTCAGAAATCGGAGAAAAGTTAAGAAATATCAACAAAAACTGACTCTTTTCCCTCATTTGAGGCTGTTCTTTCCCATCCTTCCCCCGATTTTTTAATTCGAATTTCTCAGCGAATATTGCAGTTAAAAACGCAGGATCTCTTTTGTTGGACTCAGATTCTCAAGACAGGGCAACAACTTTATGATTGGAAGTAAGAGGACGGGGGGGGGGGGGGACCGTGTAAAAACACTGTATTCTCACTCTAAAATTGGTACAGGGTAACTTTTGAACACATTTTCAGCATTTTTTAAATTGAAACCATATCTCCGCGATAAACAGTTGATGAGATAAAGGCCGCATTGGCATTTACAGGGTACCTTTTACATATATACAGTGGATCCCGCTTATAACGTTCTCACTTACAATGTTTTCCCGCTTAATACGACTTATTTTCGTGGTTCAAACTCTAAAAAATTCTCATTAGAATTTCCCGTTTAAAGCGTTTTCCCGCTTGCAACATTTTTCGTGACGAATTTTTGAAAAATGTTATAAGTGGGATCCACTGTATATACTACGTAATAATTTTTGTTCGCATTTTTTTTATTTGAAAGCTGAAAATATATATGATACAGTAAAGCTGATAGCGAAATTCACGAAGACAATACGATTTTCTTGAAATTGTAGTTTTATTGGTACACTGGGGGGGGGGGGGGGTCCAATGGACCTAACTACTCGTCACATCTTCTTTATTTATCAAGCAAAATATTCCTCAGGCACCGTGAATGCCTGAAAATAGTCACTCAATCGCCAGTTTCCCACTCTGATTTTGGTAAGCAATGCACTGCCATCATAAATACAGCAAAATACTCGATGCACCACAATACATACGTGATACACAACGATAGGCAATACAGCACAGTAAGTAATGCACCACTATATGCGGTGTATCACAACACGCAAAGCACCATCATCGGCAATAAGGCACAATACTCAATCCACCATCTATATGCAGTGCACCACAACGAGAAATACAGCACAATACGCGATGCATCGCAATAAGCAAAGTACCATAATGTGCAATGCACCACAATACACTGTAAGCACTGCATTACTATAAGCAATACAGCACAATATGCAATGCACCACAGTACGCAATGTACCGCATTAAGCAAAGCACAATAATACGCAATAAGCACTGCATTACAATAAGCAATACAGCACGTTATGCACTACAGTACGTAATGCATAACTGTGCGCAACCAGCAAAATCAGCAATGCACTGCAATCAGTGAAGCATCGCAGTAAGCAATTCACCTCATTACGCAATACGACTGCATTATAATAGATATATATATACAGCATAGATATATGCTGTATATATAGAGCTGTATATATAGATTATATATACAGCATGCGATGCACTAGAATCAGCATTGTACCACTATTTGCAGTGCACCACAATATGCAATACAGCACAATAGCTATAACCACTGCATCAGATTAAGCAATACAGCGCGCGATGCACTACAATACGCAATGCATTACAGTAAGCAATACAGCATGTAATGCACTACAATACGTGATGCATAACAATAAGAAATGCACCACAATCAACAATGCACCATATTGTAGTGCACCACACGACATTATTTATTTATTATAATAAGCAATACGGCACAGGGCGTACTATGATACGCAACATACACCACAATAAGCACCACAATGCGCCATAACCACTGAAATACGATAAGCAAGCGATGCACTATAATCAGCGATGCACAACTATTTGCAGTGCACCACAATAAGCAATGCAGCCTACACCCAATCACACAATCAACTACACCTAATACGCACTGCATTACAATAAGCAGTACAGCACGCGATGCACCACAACACATAATAATATGCAATACAGTACAATACGCGATGCATCACAATAAGCAAAGCATCATAATAAGCAATACAGCACGCGATGCACTACAATACGCAATCCACCACTATTTACAGTGCACCGCAATACAGCATAAAACGTAATGCACCACAATACGCGTTGTATCGCAATAAGCGGAGCACCATAATATACGCAAAAAGTACTGCATTACAATAAGGTTACAATACATTACGCAATGCACCACCGTAGGTAATACAGCACAATACGCAATACTACACCATCGGCAATGCAACACAATTAGCAAAACAACGCAATGCGTAATGTACCCCATCGGCAATGGGTTGTTCCACGTCAAGTCAGCGTAGTGTGTTTCGGCCTTTAGTCATGAGTTAATGCAGTGTTGCTCAAACTTATTGAAGCGAGACCCTCCCCCCCCCCCCCCTTTTGACCAAAAAATTTATCAGCTACAGCTACATAGGCTGACGATATGTCCTTGTTTTTCGGGACATTCCGATTTTTGCCAGAAAATGTGCTGTCCCAAAAACACTTTTTCGGAACGTTTGTTTCGATTTTGATTGGGCAATATTGACTTCCAAAGACATTCGGTTTTTTTAATATCATGTAAATATTTACTTTGTTTTTTGATGTGCTTGGTGTCCTTATGCAAGGTGAAAGTGTAGCGAGGTGTATGGTCCTTGATTTTCGTATACAGGGTGATTAAGAAAGAATCATCCGATTTCAAAATGATTCTACACTTGAAATCGACCATTAACAAAATTGTTCATAAAACGTAGACATATTTTTTCCCGAATATTCACATGTTACTTATCATCAGCGTTCGACACCATTGATGGTCCGAGAACACTGATTGAACAATCGGACCACCGAGAAAAAAAATTGTGGTGGTCCGTAGGACCAGAATCGAAAAAATTTTCGCCCCCCCCCCTCCACGCATTAATCACGGACTACCACAGCGGCCAATAACAACACTGTATTCCAAGCAGAGTTTTACGCAATCTGGATGGCGGTCACTTATGCAAAACATTTTGCACAAAAATCAACTATAAAGACCGCCAGCATGTCTGGTATACATGCAATACGGGACGTTGAATCCCCTCATAGCCTAGTGGATGACATTAGGAAAATACTGATGGACAACAGGAAGATTACAATACATTGGGTGAAAGCTCATGTAGGCATTGAGGGGAATGCAATAGCGGATAAATTCGCAAAAGAGGCCACAAAACATCAACATTAAAACCACTTAATGAAATTACCGGCATCCTACATTAAAAATCTGCTCTCGCATATGCAAAGGTTCAAAATCAGCCAGACCAGCACGTGTAGATGCGGCCATTCGGGAAGCGTGATACACTATATGACACAGTGTGAGTACACAAAGGAATACCATTTAGAAGCGCCACCAAACGGACGAGTGATCTTGTGGAAACGGAAAATTATTTTACAAAGATGTGCAACGAGAAAACTACAACAGGTCTTGAACTATCTGGTGAATAATAAAGAAACTGTTTTGATAATAACTGCAAGCAGTGAACAAACTACTAGTGCTTCGGAAGTAGAATCTGAAATAGAATCAGACTCCAGTTAAATGGGCCAACTTAGGTTCCTACACCATAATACATATATTAATCATATCTGGAATCAAGGACATCTGTGTCAGAGCAATTTTTGAAAGTAAGAATTAGTGTCCTCACACACACCCTATTTTAAAAACAACACACTCAGTGATCCTGTCGTAAACAACCGGAGGAATATTACGAATGTTTTAGTATATACACTGACATGGAATGATTATAATTTTGTAACCATGAATATTTGTATGAGCACATAATATTTTCTCCAAGTATGTATTGAATTTATAGTAATGTTTATGTGCGTTCCCAATTATGCAAAAAGGGAAACTTATGCTATGTAAATAATATATTTGAGTAATTCAAATATGAATGTCCAGCACTGTGAACGGAGGTTCTGTTTGATTATTCCCGTTTCAGTGGAGACTCCATGTTTTCATCTGTGTGTGTATATATTGCATATTCTGTATGAAAAGGAAGCAAAACTGCTCAGCACTGCGGACGGAGGCTTTGTTTCCCGTCACAGTAGAGGCGTTTTATACATTTGTATATATTGTTCATTTAGATCATTCTCGAATGTTCCACCTCAACATGCCAACTTCATCTTCTTACTTGCCCCACAATTCTTCTCCTCACTTCTTTTGAAATCCCAAGATGCGGTCTCCAGCCCTTATGTACCACTGGGCGCACGTGCAATTTTTCTCCCTGGTCATTGGGTTCAGCTATCCATTTTTAGTCGAATGGCTTGCACGTTACATCGACTTGATAGCTGACTTCATAGGAAGAACGACGCGAGTGATTTGATACTTGCGAGCACGGGGCAAGGGGGCCATTACTATTGATCTATGCTAATTTTTCCGACACAACCTTGCCTCTTTTGAGGTAACGGAAGTAAGTTGCTTTGCATCAGTCCGGGTTGTTGAACGGTTCTATCTATCTATCCATCCATAGAGTAACATGGGTAAAGTTAGGATGTAAACGTCATTTCTCCCGCGTTTTTTTGCAAGGACATCGCACATTCGTGATTCTGGCATGACAGAGCCGATATATTGATTATTGTACAAGTGGAAGCTGATAAAATTACATTGTATGAAACATGGTAATTAGCTCAGCTGAAAGTAAGAGCATTTTTTTTTAATTAAATGAATATATCTCTTATACTTGGAAGATTAAATTCCGGAGAACCCAAAGCTGTATTAAAGAGCACTGTAATTTCCTCATACAACTTTGGGAAAACGTCTCGCACAGTTTTCTTAATTTGGATGAACAAACGGATCACGATGATAACGTGATCGTAGTTATATACTTCAACCGTAGATGAAATTCATGCCGTTGCTAGTTGGTGCGAAGTACCGAGCACTGAGCTCTCGTCTTCTTCGTCTGGGTTTCTTTACTTAGGTAGAGATATTGATCAGTCAATCGCAAAATGGTTGCTTAAAAACAACCATCGGTGATTTTTTTTAATTATATATATATATAACCCTTTATACATAAAATAGTCTCACTAATACAAAACCATATCGACATACTGATTTACATTGTTAACAATTTTAAGGGGTTAAAACATCTTCTACCCCCTCAGATTACACTTACTTTCAAAAATAAATCTCGTAGATTGCAAATATTCTCAATATCTACAATATTAAACAATTCAGTTTAACAAAGTGACCCACTTTGTCACAAATTGCAAAAATTACCAATGTTTTACAACGTCAATTTACAGCATATTTTACAATATGTTTCCATTTAGATTAAAAAAGTATGTGTATATACATGAAAACTCCGACAATGTCATCAAAACCATTCAATGTGATTTCTAAACATTTAACAAACATATTTAAAAAATAATAATAATGATAGAAAAATAGAGTGGAAGGTTACAAATGGTCACATTAGAATTTTTACTTAACATTAATACACTCCTCATAGTCCCATCATAATCATTTGATGTAACTTTTGAACATCTGACAGTTAGATTAAAAAATCTATGCGCTGATTAGGTAACATAACAAATGGTTATATAATTCACAAAGCGTTCACATCATATACTTTTCAATTATTACAATAATTAATTTTATGAATGACTATATCTACATAAAATATTCTCACTCTACCATGTTAAAATGGAATTGATTGGTAGTGATTAACATTTCCATCATTTTACAAAAATTTGATGAAATTTATTTACAGTAAAAAAAAATACAAGGTCTTTTCAAATCATAACTTCAGTATGATTAGCCATTATTGCTCGTTCTGTGACAATTAAAATTCCTTTCTAAAATTTGTAACCAAGATATTTTTTGGTCTTAGCTGTGCTAATTTCTGTTCAGCTGGGTAGTTGGATGCTGAGCTGATAACATCCACTTCTGAAGCATCTTGCTTCTCAAAGTACTTTTTGGCCAGTTTCTTTATTTATTCGTAGATGGATGGAATTTGAAGATCAGTGTGCAGGTCGGTTAGTCTGAAGTATTTTGGAGCTCCTGAGAATATAATTTTGATGTTTCTGGAGGTTGTAAATACTGCTTTTCTGAGCGAAAGCCCAAGCCGGTGCACCATATGTAAGAACAGGTCTGATAATTTGTTCATACATAATTTCCTTCTTCTTTAGTGATACATGTGACTTTGGGTAGCAAAAACGGAGAAGATTTTCCATTGCAATTTGGGATTTTTCTATCACTTGCTCGACATGATACTTGAAATTTAGGCGAGTGTCTATGTATACTTCTAAGTACTCTTTGTCACTATGCTTGGGTCAATCGCTTGATGTTCAATAAACAAGTAAGAATTTTGTACAATCTCTTTATTTGCCAGCCACATAAAAACACACTTTGAAACATTTAATTCGGCCCTATATATTTACTAAATTCCAGTATTCCACTTCTTCCATCAGCTCCTGGAGGTTGTTAAGAGCCTTAAGGCGGATACACACTACTATGATGTGACGTGTAACCACGTGACGTCAGACGGCGCGGGATCATATCAGACATTATATGGTGTGCACACTGGTGTGATGCATTAAGACCGAAACACACTACGATGTCGAATTTGTGAAATCTTATTCGTGGAAATTCTGCGACGTGGAATTCCTACGTCACAGAATTTCCACGAATCTGAATTCACAACGTCTCTGACATGACGTGCAACTTTATTGCGCTAGGCGTTTTTGCCCATCTCAGCTATTCTGTCGGCTGCATTCTTCAATCTGTGCTCTTCGGCTGAGAATCGTACTTTGGACGCCATTTTGTACTCTAAAAAAAGAGGAAACAGAGGAAAAATACTCAAAGACGAATTTTTTCTGGGGGGGGGGGGGGAGGAGGAGGAAGCTGATTTCCGTCCTGGTTTTGGCCGATTTAATGATATTTATTGGTCGTTATATTGCGGCGTTTCTCAACCTTATTGATATCACCAACCTCTTGCGTTGAAGGTCCATTTCGAGATGCAAGCCCCCCCCAGTAAAATTCAAAATCATAGACGATGGAAGATGTGGACTGTAGCTGTGAGACCTCCTCAAATAAATTTTATGAGGAGGCTGAGCCCCCCTTTCCCCCCCCCCCAATAATTAATTAATGTACAATGCAATGCAGCATTTCGCCTCTTTCGCGTATGGGGTTGATATATACAGGAAGAAAAATGATTTTCATCTCCCTTCAATGTTTTCTACATGTCGGCGCCTCTGTCCAAAATGTCAGGCCCGTCATTTGGGGGGGGGGGGGCCTGGCTTTTGAAAATACACTAAAAATGGTATATATATATATATACAAATATATATATAATTATAAATACATTGAGTGCATGTTCCTCGCCCCCCCCCCCCCGGAAAAAGTTGAAATGATGGCCCTGCGAAATATATTGTTTTTGATAATTTGCATATAAAAAAATAATTCCCTTGTGTAGTTGGGAAATTTTATAAATATGAAAAAAATTCCAAATGAGTTATGTCTGATGAATATAGTCGGACCCCGATATAATAACAAATTTGACGAGCGTACCCCGATGTAATGATAACAAATTTTATATTTATTTTATTTAATTTTTATTTATCGTACTCCGATATATTGATACAATGCATGTATGAATTATTATGTTTTATCATGTTTCATCGCATGGATATTATGCATAATCACCAGTAAAAGCTACGATTTCTTATTAGTTATTAAATTTACCAATGATGCTTGGGTACTATGCATAATCACCGGTAAAAGTGATATAAATTTAGGGCAATTTATCAAGCTCACCAAGACGATTAGTAAGTACATAGTAATCAGTTATTATATATAATAACCGCATATATCAAATTTACCGTAACGTATATGTTTATTTTTCTCATATTCATTTACACACTTGTTTAATTTTACAACTTCAAAGACTAAATAAATAATTTGTTTACTGACCTGAAACTTCATGTTTTTCTCCGATCTCGTCCCAAGCCTTCCTCCGCGCATTTTGATTTCTGTATTCTCAGTGGGTAGGGTTATAGAGCAGAGAATTTGACCGAACGTGTGTTCGATCAGTTGCTCTTCCATCATCAACACACGAGCAAAAAGCAAATTAAATGAAAACACGAAAAAAAATTGAATAAATCCAAACTCGAACACAAAACAAAATTGATCAAAACACGAACGAAGCGAAAAGAACGAGGAACACAAATATGGCGTCTTCACATGCCATCATACGACTGACGAAAATCTGAACGATTTGATTTTTTTGTGACACGTAATAAGGCGTGTTACGTCGGATTTCGTAATCCGACACATTCACACGTCGCGTCAGCACAGTGCCAACGTACCTACAGAAGGCTCATAAGTGGAATTTATATCGCACGTATTTCTACGTGGCCCCACGTCCCGTCAGAGTAGTGTTGTGCACGGATTTTTTCGTGTTATGTCAGATAACATCACGTCAGCACAGTGTGAACGTACCTACAGCAGACACATAAGTGGAACTTTATATCACACGCATTAACGTGTGTATCCGCCTTTAGAATACATCATATCATAACATAGTCAAAGATAAAATTCCCATTAATATTAATAATTGATAAAAAATTACCTTTATTTTATAGTGATATGTATACTTGTCGGTACTTTTCTCTAAAATTTCTTATATTACTTTTATAAAACGCAACAATTAATATCAGAAAATACTATTGTTTTTTCAAAATTATGTGAAGTCACATTCATACCCGTAACTGATTTGTATTGATCTTTATATATACAGATGGCGCTGTAAACGGTAATAACTCTGCTAAAAACACATAATGTCATTAAAATAAAAAAATGAAGGAAATGGATGCGTAGTGTATGCTATTACATATAGATCGCGCATCCTCCGGACGTTATTTGACCACAGTTGCTTGTGGAAAATTCAGCGTGTTCATATGTCCCGTATTTTCAAGAACAAATGCTGCACAGTGGTGTGGAAAATGTAGTCAAAATTCTTTACTCGCCTTCAAATACTTTGCATATTCTTAAAAACTGTTTGACACTAACATTTTATGGTTTTTTTTTAACGGCGGGGTGCAGATCATGTGATTAAAGCGATTTTATAAGGATATGAAATTGATAAAAAAAAAAATGAAATGTTTGCATTATGGAACAGATCCCCGTGTGAACTAATTTTTGCCAATTTTTCCCACGAACATGAAAAATTTCCCACGAGTTACCATCACTTAGTTTTTTTTAGGAAAAGCATGAAAATAATATCTGGAAAATAAAAACATTCGGGGTGCTGCCATCTGCTGTCGATCACGGGAAGTAAACACTTTCACATGGTATCGCATCAAAACATCGCCGAAAATAAAATACAAATATATTCGTATTTCCCTGCATGTAAATCAGCGCATTATGAGTAAATACATCGGATATTTTCATCATGCGCAGTATTATTTTATTCTCTTTCTTTTTCTTTTTTTTATGTATTATTAATGTATGTATTCTTTGTACATGGAAAATAGAGTTCCCCGACACCACCCAGCCCCTTAACCGGGACAAGGGCTGATATTGACGAATGTTGACAGAGCCTGGGTGGTGTACGGTTTAAAAGTAAAAAAATTATTATTTTATTACTGTTTTATTTATTTCTTAGGATATA
The DNA here is from genome assembly GCF_987345545.1 of Pholcus phalangioides. Taxonomy (NCBI): domain Eukaryota; kingdom Metazoa; phylum Arthropoda; class Arachnida; order Araneae; family Pholcidae; genus Pholcus; species Pholcus phalangioides. The sequence continues at coordinate 9,807,165 of NW_028301598.1, forward strand.
TATACTACCGCATCTTTTTTGAGATTTTGGAAGAGAAATGAAGGTACAGGTTAATTTGAATTGCTAGATAATTTGAATATTAAGAGTGAGTTTCCTATTCAATTTAATGCTGAAGTTAATTGTTTAATTCGATTTTATCCAAACCGTTTGGATAATTCGAAGTTTGATTCAGATATGTCATTCGCAAAATGGCTTTTCTCAGAATTCCTAGCATGACACATAAATTTTTTTTGGAATTGTCAAGCCCTCCTAATATATAAGTATACACTCATGTATTCGTGAACGTATGTATAACATTAATAGGCCTACATATACTATACGTAGGGAACCAAACTTTGGGAGGGACGGGGAATTGAAAATAATTTTTATGGAGAGCGAATTATCTCTGATGAGAAATCGAGAACAAAATAATTAGACCCTATCTATCAACTATCAAAAATAGAACGACGTATTTCTTTTATGTACAATAAATAAGGCTTACTGATGTCTAGTAAGCCAGTTTAGTTCAGTGGTTAGCACGCCATCCTGGAGAATGAGATGTTCTAGCATCTGTCATGAGTTTGATCCGCGGTGAAATGGATAACGTTTTCTGAGGAAACAGTCTGAAAATAAAATCTGAAAAATAAAAACATTTGGTGGTGCTGCCATCTGCTGTCGACCACGCGAAGTAGATGCTTAGAAAATAGGCAGCTATCTTGAAAATCAGGGGAGGTCATCAACGACGGGAAATGGAGGGGTGTGGCTCACTTCCGGTAGAGCATCATCATCATCGGGAGAGGGGTATGGCGCTTCCGGTTCCAGACCGCTGCCTATACTACTCTCGTCTTTCCGATACAATTTCAACAACTGCTCTCGTTCTCTTCTGGCGGTGCCACGATATAAAAAAAAAATAAACCTTCTAGAAAAAATCTCGACGATTCGCATGAAATCGTTATAGTTCTCGTTTGGATTATGGCATCGCTGAATCGGAGCTGTCGCCAAACGTGCCAACTTGGCAGTATTCACAGAGCATTGCATCACCGATGATGCACAGGTGAAAGATGACATAATAACTGACAAATAATGATTATTTACATAATTTTCGTAACAGTACGTTGATAAGAGAGTACGAACGGAGCAGATTTCTCTTTCCACCCTCACCCTATCTATAATTGTAAAGGCTTAAACACACCACACTGATATGACGTGTTTATCATGTAGTGTCAGATACGTTGGGAATTCTGATTCGTGGAGAACTTGTGACGTTAAATTATGTTACTTGCAATTCCCACGTCACAAAATTTAAACGAATCAGAATTCACAATGTCTCTGACATTAAGTGAAATCACGTCACATCAGTGTAGTGTGTTTCGGCCTAAACATTTCTTGAAAATCTTTTGCTCATGTAGCCTATTTCTTTGAGCTTTATTGTTTTGTTCATCATACTATTGCCGTCATGTCAAAGTTCCTCCCCCCCCCCCCCTTGTATATTTGTTGTATTCAAGTAAAAAATCGATGTACTTGCAGTTATTTATTATTGCCGCTTCACATAATATTCTTCTTCTTTACTCTTTGTTACAGGGTGATTATAAAAAACTATCCCGACATATGGGCCCGTAACTATCATACCATTCACAGAAACTGAATGAAATTTTGGCATAAGGTATTTTGAGGTATGCGCTCAAGAATGATATGGAAAACAACAGCGTCACTCTAACAGTTACGGTTACAGTGAGAAAATTTCGAAAATATCAAACGGCAACACCAAGTTTTTTGTATTGGAATGCGATCTCCATACTGAAAAACACTAAATAGCGTTGGAATGGCACCTGTAGCACGAAAATCCCCGGAGCTAGGCAAGGAAAAAGTAAAAAGGACTTTGCCGTGCACCAGAGCATTAATGTTCGTTTCATTCGTCACACCGTTTCTTCGGCTGAGATCCCAGCCTGATTAGTCCTCCACAAGGTCATGTGGAAAATTTGTGAAACACAATAAAATGCTTTATTTTATGCTGCTTCTCTGTCCTTATTGGTTGTCCTCACTTTTAGCCTATCTACCGCCGGTGATTTTCATGCTACAGTTGCCGTTCGAACGCTATTTAGGGTCTTTCACAATGGAGATCGCATTCCAATACAAAAAACTTGGTGTTGCCATTTGATATTTTCTCACTGTAACCGTAACTGTTAGAGTGACACTGTTGTTTTCCCATGGAGGAATGAATAACAGGAGGTGACATCAGGAACGAAAATTGAAGCCGTTGTGGCAACCCTATGGGCTGACGAGTAAGCCCAAACAAACCGCTCTTTTCCCTATACTTAACATGTGTTTTGCCGGATCGAATTCTCTTAAAATATTAATAACTAAATAAATTTAAGCACCATGACTGTTTAATGCGTCTTCAGGTAATCTACATGATCCCATAAAGGAGAGAGATAAAACTTTATCCTTGTATAAGGGGTATTTATATTTTTAATTTATTTTTGAAAGGGGAAGATCATTTTTCACTCTCAACTCGTCATAAGTTTTTAGTTCAGTGCTTCAATTTATTTTAAAAATTCGATGTATGACATTAATATCTATGGAAATATGATTAATTAAAATAATATGAAGCTGCAATAAAATGCAATTTCATAATTTTTTTCTTTTAACTGTTTGTTTTGCCTTTTTGTTTCGTTCATCATTATCATAGATCCGGGACATTTCGAAAGTGTTTGAGGCCCGTGGGCACTCGTCTTAAGCTTTACATGAAGAATTTTGATTTCTGAATCAATCCTGAGGTGCTCGAGCACCTTCTGACAGGGCCGTAGCTAGGCTTTTTGGCACCCGGGGCAAACAGCATTTTTCCGCCCCCGTGCCTCAAACATGGGCGGAGATACGGGGGGGGGGGCAAAGGTGGAGTCGACTGATCTAATGTATATATGAGCTGACATCATCATCATCGTGCCCCCCCCAGCAATAATGACCTTGCCCCCCCCCCCAGACTTTCAAGTCAATCTCCGCCTATGGCCTCAAAGTACTGGAAGTGCTCGAGCGTCCTCCGCCACTGTGTATTTATGGTTTTGCTGCCTGTAGGCTGAACGAATTTCGCCACCCTTCTTCCGTTCCAGTCTCATATTCTTGAATACGTATTACTGGAAATATATGCCACCCATCCGAACTTTCCGCTATGTAGATGTATTGAGAAAAAAATATTAAAAAATAAAAAACTTTTTTTTACGAGCCGCGATAAGTCATCTCTCTGGCCTATAGTGTTTATAAAAATAATCTGGGCTTTTTTTTTCCCTCTTCATTTTGTACCAATTACTTTGCTTTTAAAGTGGTACGTGTACGAAAATTTGACAAAAAAGTTTCGAATTGAATTCTAAATTGAAATCTAAAATTGTGTCTGTGTTCGTCGAGTTTTTGCCTGGAATGGAGAAATATTTCTACAATATTTTAATATAAACAGCTGAAAAGCGTTATATATGCTAATGTTTTGCATATATAATATGTTTTTCGCAAAAAAAGGCAGATTTTTTTTCAAACACCGCTTGTTCAAGTGTCTTTAAACATTGTATTTCTCTCAGCACTGAGGTATTACATGTTTTGGCATAATTTTTTTTAAATTAAAATGCCAAGAAGAAATTTTGTGGCACAAGATATGGGTAAATTTTGGTTATTTTTGCAAAAGGTTCCATGTTGTAGAAGTTGATATTCGAAAACAAATAACAACTAAAATTGTAAAAGCTCTCGTTCAATTGTATAAATATATCCAAAGAATTTGAGAAAAAAAAATCGAGTTCCTAAAGTGAATAGTAAATTTTTAAATGATTTTTAAAAATGGGGATGTTTCTCATAGGAAAGCATGGGAAGCCACGGTTTGTTTGGGCTTACTTGGTCCCTTTAATAGAGCGATCACTGGCTTCATCTGGCAACCCAGATTCCCCATGCTTTCTCAACGGAGGCGCTGGTCGCGTCACCTCCTGTTATTCATACCTCCATGTTGTTTTCCATATCATTCTTGAGCGCATACCTCAAAATACCTTATGCCAAAATCTCATTCACTTTCTGTGAATGGTATGATAGGTGTTTTATAATCACCCCGTATATATATATATGGTCATAATCAGATGGCTCTGCAAATTGTTATTCCTCTATTAGGACAGCTGATTAGTGACCATCCGTTAACAATATTTAATGTGTGCAATTAAAACGATTCGTGAAATTTTTCGTGATTTTTCTATACATAATAAAATTTAATCTAATACTACAGTGACATATATTCAATATGCTTGTGTCAAAATTTTTTAGTTCATTTCAAAATAATGTTATCATTAATAATACCGAAAAATAGTACATTTTTGAAAATTATTCGAAATTCTATTCATACATCATTACAGACATATACGGATCTTTATATCTATAGATGGCGCTGCAAGCATTGATGATTCTGTTACTAAAATAGGTCTGTGGCATCATACGAAAATGAAAAGTGAACAAATCATACCGCGGTCACAATACGGAAATCATTTTTTTTTTCAAAACCGCAGAAAAAAAATATACTATATATGTATTGCATATATATAGTATTTTCTCTCAAATTTGGAAAAACAAAAAAAAATGATTCCCACTTCGTCACCGCCCCCGCGCGATAGGAAAATAGCGATAAATAAAAAAAAAAATAATAATAATAATAAATAATAAATCTATCTATCTATCTATATATATAAAATTGATTTTCTGTGTGTCTGTGTGTGTGTGTGTGTGTGTGTGTGTGTATGTTCTCTATACAAATCTACAATTTTAGATCGATCGTCGCCAAATTTTGCATATATACCAAATGGGACCCGACTTGAACGATAGGCTACTTTAAAATTTCGTCAGACCAGGGCAAGTGCCCCAAATGGGCGAAAAACTGTCGGGCAACAATGGTTTTTGGGCCTCAACAATCACTTTCCGAACGTTTACTTTGGTTACCGTGGTTCCCTAGCAATGCGTTTCAGACGTGTATATGCCTTTACAACGGTTTGTCACTTCTTTAATCCTGTTGGTATATGTATAATAGTTTATGCCTTTATAATGGTTTGCCACTTTTTCAATCCTCCCAGTAATGAGGCTTTTCGAATAGACGTCATAATCATCATCAGCATCAGTTTGAGTGTCAGGCAAAGGATGATTCCCATAGAAATCAGTGTTAAAATTGCCGATTTTACTGTAGAAATGCGGAAATTTGGTGGGGTTTTCCGCCCCATCAACAATTTTTAAAGTTGTATTTAATCCTTGATTTTTGAAATATTGAGGTCGCTTAGAGATAGATATACGAAGCCCAGGAGATTAAATATGAAGTAATTAGCCGGACCTATACTTTTGAGTTGGACATTCATGCAATAACACTGATTTCAACATTTTATTTATATCTTCTCAAGCATGAAAGTTAATGTCTCGGTATTGTCTTTTGATATTTAGTTTCATGAATTCATGTAAAATTCATTTCAAAATTAATTATGAGCCCGTAAAAAGTAGATCGAAAAAACTCCACAGCTTTAATTAAGCATTTTTTGGAAGCTGAAATAGGCAGATGGGTAACTTGAAGCTCAGGGGGGGGGGGGGTTGGAGGTTTATCGAAATACCTAGCGCCCCTTAAAAAAGGAAAAATATATATTCATTTCTACGTTTCTGTAAATTTAGATATAATTATTTCATGGATAACGGACTCGCTATATTGGTTATATTGCACATGGGTTTGTATGTCCCCCAAGAAAAAAAGAGGGAGATATCACGTGATCCAAAAAAGGTTCATTGAAGAAAACCCGGGCAGCGCCGGGTATTAATAGCTAGTAACAAAATAAAAACGAAATCCCATCGCCCCGTCACATCGGGAGACCCTCCCATACAGTTCCGTACGATTTACATCGTAACAATCCATGTAGCACATGCCAAACACTTGATTGGCGTTGGCGAAAATTATTCGATGATGAAAATTACTCATGATGGAGTAGAAAATTAGGATTGTTGAAGGGGGAGGGCACTCATTCTGTTTTTATTTCAAGAACGTGTTGATGAGTTGGGTGGTGGTCAAACACAAATGTGTAATGATAAAAAATTATAGCCATGAGCAATAATTGTATATAATTTATCGTTGGAATCATCGAACTTTTCTATTATCATTACGAGTGAAATATATAAAAATATTTTATTTATGCGAATCTGAAATTTATATAAAAAATGTTTTAATATACAGGGTCGGCAAAAAGTCCGTAGAAACTTTAAAAATGAATAACAACCGGAAAAATAACCGAAATAAAAAACGATTTGCAGGGTTAGCATCGCTAGGTCACGGGAATTTCTTTGACAGGAAAAAAAAACTAAAAAACAGCCGATAGGTAGTGCTGGTATGAGCGACTTCGGTGGAAATATGCGAAATGTATATATCATATATAGTACAATCTCCTAATCCACAACCAGTTCACCGTTGTAAACCGTGTATGTGGACTGCTGCACTCTGCCGTTGCTGGACTTGTGACTCGCCTGCAATGTGTTATCCACTGTAGTGGTTGGTCATGTGGAACACATACTGCTGTAATAAACGATTTGGGGGCATTCTGTTCGTTACTTGCGTATCTTTTCTTTGACTTGTGATTGTGAGCGCCACCTATCTGCTGTTTTTTGAGGTTTTTTTCCCGTCTTGAAAATTGTTGTTCAATTCGTTCTAAAACCTGCTCAAATTTTTAAAGTAACTTTCATAAAACACCTAGAAGCACTATAAAGAAAAAAAAATAGAGACTGCTCGAAGGCTGAGCCATGCAACCACCAACCAGGTGGATGAGGTTAACGGGGTTGTAGCGCAGGGGGTCTGAGACGATTTTTATCATGTTTGTTTTTCACAATATGACTTCACTATAGAAGTGCCTGAGAAAATCTACCCGGGGCCCCCAAACAGCTCTAGGGCCCTGTTGTAGAATGTGGGGGCAACCATTCAAGTCTGAGTTCTTTTTTTGGCGTAAATCGATTTTTGTTGCCAAATTCAGTAACGGTTTCTGTCTATTCGCACAAGTCAATTTTATAGGATGCCATAACATCACGTCAAAAATTTTGATGAGCAGATGTTTCTAAACTGCTTTACCTATAAAACAAACAAATAGAATCACCCGATGTCACATTGAATAACGTAAGTCCATTATCGTTCTTGGATGCAAGTAATCTTCCAAATAAAGAAACATTATCGGGATACCAAGTAATTTATTTGTATTGGAAATACGGGGCGTTTGGCAACCCACCAGCCACAGAAAATGCGCATATCAGAAAATTAGGCAAACCCCAGCCATATCCCAACGTGTGACACGTTCAGCAAGACGATAACCGTTTCTGATGATGTAAATGAACGTTAAACTAACCCTTTCCATCAGTGATGTTTCTGTTACGTGGAGTAACGTAACTTTCACAGTCGAATAAACCGTGTCATTGCCGAAGCCAGATGCGTAACAAAAATCCTTTCCATCCAAAGGTAAATCCATAAAAGACAGAAGGAAACCCTCGAATTCCTTCTTGTTTTGTTTTTTGGTGGTTCCATATTGGCGTGGCGTGAGTTCCCGCCATTTTTTTATGTGTCTTTGTCTGTCCGTTACGCTAAGAATTCGATGGGAAAAGTGAAGAAGACATTTTATTTTTTAGTCCTCCACCCTCATCGCCACGTTAACATCTTTGGGTTAGTAATTAAATTTATTGTTCCGACGATTCGTTTTCACGCTTTGGGGCGTCTTTTGCTCTCTTTGTTCGAAAAACACGTGTTTCGCAAAAAAGAAAGAAAACGAAAAAAGAGCGCCAAGTCATTCAGACAAAATGGTGTTAGGAGAGCCAATTGAGAGAAAAAAAAAAGCCACTCTGAGACATATCTCGTCTCATTTTCATGGATGTCTCCGTCTGCCTTAGGTGACACATTGGATTCAATCACGAGGTTAGTGCCTTTTCGGTTGTTTTTTTAATCTCCACATAGCTCTAAAAGTGATGTTGGAGGACAGCATGGACCCGTCCAGAACTGGTATGAGGTTTCATGCAGTCATAACAACATCATGGACCCTCAGCCAAAATGAAGTTCTAGGGCAGTGGTACGCAAACTTTTTCAAACGCGACCCCCTTTTGACCAAAAAATTTATCGGCGATCCCCTACATAGGCTGACCATATGTCCCGCGACCTCCTATATAGAATAAATCTGGGACATTCCGTTTTCTTTTTGCAAGTAAATGTGCTGTCCCGAAAGCCCTTTTCGGAACACTTGTTTCGATTTTGATTAGGCGATATTGACTTCCAAAGATATTCATTTTCTTTTTAACGTCATATAAATGTTTACTTTGTTCTCTGATATACTTGGTGTCCCTTATGCAAGATGGAAGTGTATGGTCCTTGATTTTCGTATACAGGGTGATTAAGAAAGAATCATCCGATTTCAAAATGATCCTACAGTTGAAATCGACCATGAAAAAATTGTTGACAAAACGTAGACACATTTTCCCCCGTATATTCACATATTACTTACCATTCTATTCTATACTTTTAATTTTCAAAAAATATACAAGTTTGAAATCGGGTGATTCTCTCCAAGTCATCCTCTAAAAAAAAACTAACTTCATATCGTCCGCCGCATGCACGCCAAAAGCACGCGAATGTATGTATCCTGTATCCCTATTGAAACACGTTACGAAACATTTTAGGAAAATAACTTCCATAGAGTAGCATGGGTAGGAGTAAACATTCAAATGTCATTTCCTATGTTTTTTTTACAAGGACATTGTACATTCGTGATTCTGGCATGAAGGAGCCGATATACTATTGATTATTGTACAAGTAGAATTTGATAAATTTACATTGTATGATACATGGTAATTTGTTCAGAGGAATAAAGGGATTCTTTAGTTATGACATATTTTTAAATAGGAATAAATTTCTTATTTGGAAGTTTTTATTTTAGAGAATTTCTCGCGACCCCTCCCCCCAACGTGGTGTCTCGACCCATGGTTTGCGCACCACTGTTCTAGGAAGAGGGTGTTCAACATTTAAGAGAGTGTGGGTCACTTAAAAGATATGCAAATACCTTAAAAGAGATCTGGAACTATGTCGCGGCTCCCTTAAGGGATCTCACGACCCTTAAAGTCGAATTTTCAAAAATTACTTCAAAAAGTATTTCATTCGATCGCAAATAAAATACTGAAAGTTTCATGTCAATCGGTTAATTTGTTCTTTCATGGTAAAAGAAGAAAGCAATGAATCACAGTCAATTTTCGCGATAAGCTGAACTCCGATATATAGAGATATAGATGGCTTCTTTCTCAGCCAGAGATATCAAGGAAACAGTTATTTTCCGGATATTATGCTGAGGTGAGCTCGGAAAGAAAAGTCATCACGTCTCCGCCGGGACTCGAACCCAGGCCTCTTGCATACCGGGCAAGCATGCTACCATCTACTCACGTCAGCGCCTCACGACACAGTGCGTGAAATTAGGAAGGCAGATTCATGTGTCTCCAGTGGTGTAGATGGTAGCATGCTTGCCCGGTATGCAAGAGGCCTGGGTTCGAGTCCCGGCGGAGACGTGATGACTTTTCTTTCCGAGCTCACCTCAGCATAATATCCGGAAAATAACTGTTTCCTTGAACTCCGATAGTTCGAATATTTGTTTAAGTCGAAGTTTTCACTTCGACTTAAACAAAACTCAGACCCCAGAACGTTTTCCGTATTTTAATGTTAAAATAGCTCGAAGTTTTATTACTTTAAGTCGAAGTTTTCGAGAATGAAAGAAATTTTAAAAAATAGCATTTCAGCAATAGCATTTATCAATACAATTTAGCAACAGAATTCAGAATTTAGCAATAGAATTTAGTTTTTCTTTGCATTTGAATTGAGCATTAGAATTTAGCAGATTCATTTGTCTGCTTGTAAAAAGTGAATGGCTTCCTCACGAAAGAAGGACAAAAAATAGCTAACCTAAAAAATCACTCTCTGCATCTTTTGACAGAAAATAATCTTGTATACACTTTACCTTTAATTCGTTTCATTTATACGAGTTAAAATTAGAAATTTCGCATTTATTCGCAAAAAGCATTCAGATCAGAAATTTCATATTTATTCGCAGTAACGAATTGCAAATGAAAAATTTCACATTCGTTCACAAAAAAAAACCTCTCGAATAAATAAAACCTAATTCAAATCAAAAATTTTGCATTTAAAAGCAATCCGGCCGAAAGTATTAAAGTACTTTAGTTGCTTTCCCGGCCGGTTTGAGTTTTTTCCGGCACGCCCACGATCTCACGATCAATGAGCTTATATCATAAAAGCGACAGAGCCTGGGCGTGCTCGGGGTTCTATACTACACTATACTTTAGTTGAAATCTCTAAACATTACAGTAATATCTCTACTTTCTCCTAAATTAATCTCATTTTTTCAAGTGCTCTTTATAGCGTCTTTTTCCGAAATTCGAAAAAGTTGCATATACAGTCGAGTACACTTATAACATAACCTGGATGCAACATTTACCGTGGATATAACATACGGTTGTAAAATCCTTAAATTTGGCCTATTTACGTCTATACATTTTTACCTCCATCATAACATACCCTGCTTAAAAAAGACCTCAAATTCAATTGTATTATTGATTGGTGTGTGTAAAATTCATAAACATTAGTGGGTGTATTTTTTTCTGAATTTCGGAATTGTACAATAAATTTTCAAAACTTTTCAGATATCGATCAAAAACTATATCATACTATATTATATTTGAATTAAGTGCTGCATAATCTTATTTTGTCCACGACAATCTCAATAATGCATATATGTTATTGCTACGTAAGTTAATTTCAACGCCTCGTATTATAACATAAATACGGTTACTACATAAGCTTCCCGAATCCCCTAAGGGCTATGTTATAACGGAACTGGAATGTCTGAGGGGAAACAAGTGATGCTTGTGGTTTCTCTTTCAAGAATAAGTACTGAGCAAAATTACGATTTCTCACTTTAAAATGTGTAACTTACCTAGATTTCGCTGAAAGTAGTGAAAAACCAAATTTTAGCATTTATTCGTTAAAATTGGCAAATTTCGCATTTATCTCGTAAATTTCGCATTTATCTCGTAAATTTCGCATTTATCGTTGTTATTTCGTAAATACGAAATTTACGTATCCTTATAAATACAGTATTACATGTGGTGAAGTTTCGCTAACGCTTAGCATTAAAAGCAACTACGCAGATTACGCGCGCCAAGCTACGCGGAAGAAAAAAAATACAGTTGTTGCGTGTCACACACAGTGTATAGATGTCGATGTCTCTTCGCGTGTGTGAATTCTTGTAAATAAATTCATGTTGTGATTGTTGACAAGTCGTCTTATAATTATAGTGGAGTCAGATATGGCGTTATCAAACCAACTCGGTCAGCATCCCAAATACACACACGTCTAGTTTATTTCTAAATATTCAATAATTGAAAATGGTTCAAATTAGAATAACTTATTTTTTCTAAGTTCTTCATCTTCAGCAGTTTTGCCATGTTTTACTAATACAATATTCGTAAATAGCAGTTATTTTGATAAATTTTTCTTTTTTCCCACTCTGAAATTGGAATTTCCGATAAGTCAAATTTACAAAGCTTTTGTCGGACGCTGCACATTCGACTTATCGAGATGTGACTGTATAGTGTAAACGTAAAACGTATATGGTAAAAGGAAAAACAATCTGAATGTGATTTTCTCACATTTGTGGACTGCATCCTTAAGATTAAAAAAACACCACTGCCCCAAAAATGATGAAATTTTGCAGAAATGTTTATTTTGCATGTTTTAGTGAAATTAATTTCGGATTTAGCAATTGACTAATCGGAAGTATTTTAAGAATTATGTTGGATTTAGATTTTTAAAATTTGTAAATTTCTTCAAACTTAAAAAATTCAGAAAATTTCAACGAATGGTCAGATATCAAAGTTCGAGGTTTATTTTACTAACACCTGTCGAATAAACATTTCTGTTAAATTTCAGAATTTTCGGGGCTGTCGTTTTTTCGTAATCTTACGGATGTGCTCAAAAACTCCAATTTGAGAAAATCGCGTTCGAAATGTTTTTTTTTTCTTGTACACGTTTACACTGTAATTCATTATTTCTTTCTTTTACTATGAAAGAATAAATTAACCGATTGATACGCAACTTAACAAGTATCTTATTTGTAATTGAATTAAATATTTTTCTAAGTCATTTTGGAAAATTCGACATTAAGGGTCGCGTGACCCCTTAAGTGATCTGGGAATGTACTGCGGATCACATCTGTAAGTGTGGCATTTGGTTCACTTTTACAAAATTAGTTTTGTGGTAGCAGGCCACTTCAGATGACTCCGAGGGGCCACATTTGGCCGCTGTCCATGGGTTGAGCATGTAAGTTCTAGGACCCTCTTCCTAGCTGAAAGTATGCGACTACCAATTTACATACATACCTGCACCCCAAAAATAAAACTAGATGAGGCGCGGATATAGAGAGGGTGATAAGGGGAATCACCCCTGCCAAGAACCGAATAACATGAGAAAATTGGTCTGTCCTGTAAAATACGGGACGATACAACGAAGATACTGAATAAGGAGTCCCCTTCCAACACATAGCCCGGAATTAGCGACTGAACTAAATCGAATTATCATGATGCCTCGGGCTTCGTAGGGCTACTTCAACAACATCATGGCTCCGCAGTCGAATAAAAATGTTCTGGGGGGGGGGGCCCCCCCGTACAGATTTTTAAATGGGTATCTGTAGCTTTTGTAATCTGCATAAAAATGAAACAGGCATACATGTTTTTCGAGTGCCAAATAACAAGATCTTTTCAGGATAACGCTGAGGAATGGTATTTCCAATTTTAACCAAGTCTAAGTGTAAATAACTCCAATATTAAAGAGAGAAATTTATCTTTTTCTTAATTAACTGCAGCTGAAGACATTGTTTTCTTTATGCCGATCCATCTGGAAAGTGAAACTAATTTATCAGGATGTTGAATAATCCATTCTTGTGTAAACGTATGTATTTTATTTTATTTTCCCCACATTGCTGTTTTACCAATTTCGTGTTTCTGTGTGTTAAAATGTGATTGTATATTTCCAACTTTAAAATTTACTCTCCCAAATAAAATAATTTCTTGATTCTATTTGAAAATGCACATCTATCACTTACTCTCTTTGGAACTTCGTCTATTGTTTCTTGAATGTTTTGCTTCTTGAAATTGCATTTGTTTTAGTATTTGGAATATGACAGCAAAAATTATCATCATTTTAGTCCTCAGGCTCTCGCCAGGAGGACCGATGCGTTGACTGGTTTCGGGTAATAAAATTTTCGAGACTCAGTGTTTCATCTAATACAATGAAACCCCTCTGTGTGAATGGTCACTCCCTCTTTTACAGCAAAATCTCCTCAATAAGAACCTTTTTTTTGTTCCGGTCAACTCCTCTTTTTTTGGCTAAAGAAATATTTTTGTCCGCAAAAAAATGGGGTTTCCTGTGCTTAGTCGGTGCAGCTTTGGCACGATTGAAAACACATGCATGTGTTTACGCTCACCTGGTTGCCCACAGTTTAAATGAGAACATGATAATGAGAAAGGTACCGCACCCTAGTTGTGCAGTAAAGGAAAGTGGTCACAATTTGGAGAGTGCTCAGTGTATACACATGCATAGGTAAAATGGATCATGTTTTAAATTTCACAGATACGAGATAAGGAAGTGGATACACAATGTGACACGTGAAGAAAAAATTTAAAAAATAATAATTTGAATAAAATGTGGAGAAAATTATTCAAGTTTTAAAATTAAGAAAAATATTTAGAAAAAACTCAAAACATTTGGTGAAATATAAAAATATGTAATATATATATATATATATGTTGTGTGTTATGTTTTTTTAAGTATATAAATCTTTTAAAATTATAATATTCAAATTAAATATGGAAATATTAAAAATTGACGTATTTTTCAAATTGTTAACTATTTTGAAATTATACTATTCCTGTGTGTGTAAAAACTGGGGTTTCCTTACTATTTATATTAAAGGAAAATCAATTACACTTACTTTTAAAATTGAAAAAAATATATATACGAAACTCCCAATAATATTTAAAATTTATTGTGACACCTTTTCTTTTCATCACGTAGTATAAAGGAATATAGGCTAGTTCCTCATTCAATCCTTGCATCACTATCATTTGACGGCTAAAATTTATAAATTTCATTGAAGAACTAATAGAAGTTAAAAGCTAATAAAATAATATATTTTATCACTCGTTATTTTTAAATATTAAATTTTAATTTTTTGAAAAACGTTTTAATTAATTTAAATATGCATAATTAAAAATCCTGATTTAGTTTAAAAAGTTTCAATAAATAAAGATATAATTAATTAAATGTTGAATTTCACAAATCAAATTATAAATTTAATAGTGAAATTAAAATATTTAACATTTTTATTTTAAAATTGTTTTTTCAAAAATGGACAAAAATTAAAAGCAAAAAGAAATTCGAAAAAATTGGAACTAGAAATTCAAACTAAAATTGAAACAATAAACTGATTTTAATTCGGAAATGAAATTTAATAAACAAATTGGAAACTAAAATGAAAACCAATCGTTGATCACAATTAAGAGAAATTTAAAAAAAAAATTTAAAGAGAAATGAATAATGATGTTGAAGAGCTAAAGAAAAATGAAAAAGAATTCAGACTTAAAGGAAGTTAGAAAATTCGAAATTAATACAAGAATTAAAAACTCAAAATTAAAAAAAAATTAGAATATTCGAAATAAAGAATTTCGAAAAAGAAATTGACAGAAAAATTTGTTGAACTTTCCAAATTACGAAACAAGTTTGTGAAATAAATTTTAATTAAAAAATTTATTAATTCTAAATAATAAGTGTTTTCAATAATTTTTAATTTCTAACTAAAAAAGAAATTAATAACTTAAAGTTTAAAACTGTTACAAATAATTATTTGTAATTTTAAAAATTTGAGTAAATAAAATATAAATTCAATGAAAAAAGAACCAATCTGAAAAAAAAACGAGCACCACAGATTTTTCAAAATCAAATCATATCGGAATAAACTTACCAATTAATTAATTATTGAAACCAATATGAATAGACTCTTGTTTTACAAACCGATGAAAAATAAAACAAAAGAAACTCCATCTGTTCCGCGTTACGACCACGTGTTATATAATGATGACGATGGTGGCAACAACAAAATGGCTGATTTCTGCCATTTTGAAACCGTAACATTATTATAACGTCTTATTTTTCTTCTTTGTAGCTCATCTGTAACCATTTCTTTCTCATATTCTTTATATTCATTATTATAATTTTATCGTATTATTTCCGGAAGAATATTCCACACCTAATGATTTCCTTGTATGGGATTTGTAGAATTGACGGCACACAATGTAGAAGCCGCCATATTGGATATTGTGCTTTCCCTCTCGAATCATTATAAAAAGAGCCTTTTCTCGGAATGATTTTCCGCATGAGAAAATTATTATTATGAAGACTTAATTTTATCGTGGAAATGGAATTGGTTTCATTCACTATTTTCATCTGCAATAATGAATGACAGGGCGTTGTGTAATAATGTGTATTGCCAAAACGTTAATTTCCGGTTATAAGTTTCTTGTGTTAATTAATTATATATTTTTTTAATTACGTAGATAATTTTTTTTTTCACTGGCACATCGCAGGTGAGTCAAAAATCCAGTAACGGCAGAGTGCAGCAGGTCCGAATGTATACATGTTATCTCTCGGCGGATCACATCTTTCAGTTCCGACAGATTGGATGGACCGGATCGATACACCCGGGATTTCAAATATCCTTATAACCGGTGTCAAATCTGGAGACCGAGGAGGGCAATGGGAACCTGCAACGCCTGCTAATGATTTTGTCTTCCCCCAACGTCTCTATCAGGAATGCCTTGACCGGAGTAGCAGTGTGACTAGTTAGTTGCTCCATCTTGCATCAAAGATGCGATCCGCCAAAAGAGGTGTCATGTATTACATCCGGACCTGCTGCACTCTGCCGTTGCTAGATTTGTGACTCGCCTGCAATGTGTTATTCCCTGTGGTGGTCATGTGGAACATAAACTGCTGTAATAAACGATTTGGAGGCATTCTGTTCGTTATTTGCGTATCTTTTCTTTGTGCTGTGTACATCAGCGTCACCTATCGACTGTTTTTGAGTTTTTTTTTTCTTGTCTTAAAAAAATTCCCGTGACCTAGTGGTGCAAACCGTTTTCCATTTCGGTTATTTTTCCGGTTTTTATGAATTTTTAAAATTTCTATTGACTTTTTGCCCACCTTGTATTTAATTAGATATATGTTGCGTGTGAAATTTTATTTTCAATATGTCTGTTGAGATGGAAAAAAATTCACGCTCAACCTGGTTGAATTTCATATTATGCTATTTTTTTTTTTTTTTTTTTTTGCATATACAATGGTTTTTTAAATCGATTTCTATTTAAATTCCCACGACTGTATTTCTATATGCAAAAATTGGAACAACCCCTTGAGCGAATTTTTTGAAAACACAGAAATCGAAAATTCTATACTATTATTTTGAGATCTGCGGCAGGCCGGATGGAACCTCTAAGCTGCCGCATATGTCCCGCGGACCGTAGTTAGCCCATGACTAGCTTAACCGAAGAAGAAAAACAAATTAGGTAAACCAGGGCCACAACTAGGGGGGAAGCAGGCGGATCTCTTGCCCCGGTCGCTGGACCCGAGGGGGCGAAAATTTCATTCTGAAACCTCTCCTTCAACATTACAAGGGAGCGTCAAAATGCGCGCTTGCCCCGAGTGACCAAGCATCTACACTGCTCAAAACAATTAGGGGAGCAAACAAAAAAGTGAAGAAAACCGTGCGAGACAGCCACGTATTGGCATACAATGGATAGTACACGCGTATCATCAATGCGCAATACAGAAAAAAGACGTAAAAAAATTTGGAATTAAGCTTTAATTCTTTGAAAATATGGAAAAAAGATGATTTAGGGCAGCAATTTGGTTACAGGTAAACGATAAAAAAAAGTACTGTTTCGACATGATGCATGAGTTTTAATAGGGCGTGTGGTCTCCTCGAACAGCTAAGACTGCTGCACACCTGTTTGCCATGGATGCGATGAGGTTATTGATCAGACTTTGGGGAATACTGTTCCACTCCTCAAGAAGTGCAATCTGCAAGTCTCGGACAGTAACAGGCGGCCTTGGTCGCGCAGCAATGCATGTCCCAAACATGCTCGATTGGATTCAGGTCAGGAGAGCACGCTGGCCATTCCATACGCTGTATTGTTTCAGCTTCAAGCATGTTCTCCACCAGACGAGCTCTATGCGGTCGGGCATTATCATCCTGGAAAACAATGGAATCCACAATGGCTCCAGCGTGAGGGATGACATGAGGTCGCAGTATCTCGTCTGCATACCTTCAGGCCGTCAAAGTGCCATTCCGAATGATATGCAGGTCCGTACGTCCGCCTATGCTGATTCCACCCCATACCATTCAACCAGCTCGTCTGTATTGTGACCTTTCACGAATGAATGCGGGGTTATTTCGAGTGCCCCCGTCCCTCCATACCAGAACACGTCGGGTGTCACACTCCAGACTGAATCGGGACTCGTCTGTAAACAGCACTTGGCTCCAATCATGTTGCTCCCAATCTCGATGTTCAGCAGCCCATCTTCTTCGGGCCGCACGGTGGCGTGGGGTCAACGGAATGCAGACAATTGGCCTACGTGCATAGAGCCCTCCCTCATGAAGCCGATTACGTACTGTTTGGCTGGACACCCTTCGTCCTGTTGCCAAGAGCAACCGTCTTTCCAGCTGCGTAGCATTCTCTGTTCTGTTTCGACGGGCTGTTAACCGTACATACCGGTCATCAGTTGCTGTAGTGGCGCGTGGCCGACCTTGCCCTGGTCGACGTCTAACATTTCCTGTTTCTTGGAATCGATTCCACAGCCTTGCAACAACACTTCTGGCGACTCCAATAGCGTCCGCGGCACTACGTTGTGTTTGCCCGGATTCCAGTCTGCCTATAACACGCCATGCCATGGATTCCGGTAAATCACGTTGTTGAGACATCCTCAAGTCACCTTGTCTCAAAAAACAATACTGCGCAATCGAATTTCACAGTTACGGCAGTAAAACAGACGTTTCTGCAACATCCCGATTTCTGCCCTATCTCCTTTTTCTGGTTTTTGACGTCATGAACTTTGATTTGCATATGAAGTTTTTCTTCTTCCGTTTCCTGCTAGGCTTTAAATTATGGATGATTCATTTTATGTTACTTATCGGTATGCATCTTTGCGTAATTTTGTTAAAACCATGTGCTCCCCTAATAGTTTTGAGCAATGTAGTTGCGGCCCTGAGGTATACCAAAAAAAATAATTTGGTAGCCGTAATAATAGCCGTAACTAGTCAGGTGCATCCGCTCAAAGTCCACTTGGAAGTGGGGCTCCAGAATTGTCCAAGAAAGGACCCAAATGCAATTTCTTGCAAAAGGCACAGGAATGGCTAGTTACAGCACTGTATGCGCGTATCGTAACGTTTTCAAAAAAGTTCGATTTTTCAATAATGATAAAATAGTTACAGTTATCATTGATAGATGACGCAATCAAAGTATTTTTAACTTAAGCACCATCTATTAGGAATGAATGTAACTATTCTAGCAACAAAACTGTTATTTAATAAAACACTGTCTTTTTGTGCGAACTGGATCGTTCATGCTTTTCAAATAATTGAATTTTCTCCTTTTTTGTTACTTTTTGATCACCTTAAAGGGTAATTTCCCTCAAAAATGTCAACTTTGAGTAAATGTTTTCTGCATAGATTTCAAAATATGTGATGCTGCTACCTATCGGTGAAAATGTGTCTAGGGTAGTCAAGTACCCTAGTAAAATATTGAACCGTGTATGACTTTAAAAAAAATTGATGAATTCAAAACTTTTTTCCACAAATGTCAAAAAAAAAATCCTACGTATATCAATTTTAGCCAATTTTGTCCATGGATATGGGAAATTTATCACTAGTTACCATCACTTGGGCGGGGGGGGGATCTAATGTTCCGGAAAAGACATAACAAAACTGCGTGGAACTTTTCTTTCCTTCTCCACTGCTACCTCCAGAACTCTGAGAAAAAAGGCACCCCTCAAGTGTCGAAAATATGAACTGAACTTGTAGTGGGGTAAAAATCCATGCACTAACCTCGTGTCTGGTCTGAAGAATGTCATTCTTTGCCGACAGAAAAAATACATTTAACGCACCTAAATTCTTGTCTTACATGGAATTTTTTCTTTCAGCTTTGTCTTTCTGACGAAGATGAATCTTGTTGCGAATATCCTCGTGACGTATTCAATCATTATCATAGTGGAAGGCTTCTCTATCAAAGGTGAGAGTTGGAAAGTTTTACAATTTTTTTCTTGTCAGTGTACATAATAATGATTCTGTTTGCTCTATGTTCTGAATAATTCATTTGACAACATCTTTCTAGAACACGGGTTTCTGATTTTGCGCACGCGTAATGTCTTCCGGTACAAGTAGATGCCACCTTGATTTACGCCAGCAGTGTGTGTGTGTGTGTTTTGTGCAGAGCGAATAGAACTTGTGTCGGGAGAGTTGGGCCTTGTTTTTCGAATTCATTTCTTGCGATCAATTTGGAACCTTATAACGAAGGCTCGATCTTCTCAGGTGACGCGAAACGTACACACTACCGACGTTATGCAAAATTGCGTCTATTTGTAGGGCAGGGATGTTGATACTGAACATGTCAAAAAGGACTGACACTACCAAACGCTCCTTATTTTTAACCCCTTTACGATCGCGACGAAATATTTCGCCCAAATGCCAATTCAATAAATTCAATCCACAGTTCTCTTTGTTTTCTTTCCTTTCTCTTCACCATCGCAAAGCTTTATTTCTCCCCCTATGAACCAAAGTTTGTTTTTCCACCTTTTCTCTATACTCTTGTTAACGATCCCCCCCCCCCCACATATAATGTATCTTTTCGTGAATACATATAAGAGCGTAAGAAAACGTGTAAGCTGAGATTGAAAAGAAAAATTTACTGCATACTCTCTTTGGTTACGAGACCGTCCAACCCTTAGGGAAAGAGCGCAAAGCATCCCAAAAGGTTCCCTGGGCTGTCAGTGGGTCATGTCTGTCTGTCTGTCTTTATACTCTTATCTACTTATCCATTACATTGTTGTTTTTTCTTCCTTTTTCTTCTATATTTTCCTATATCTATTCTATAATATAAAATCACAAACAAACTCGAAAAGGGCCTGTTGCTAAGCAACCGAGTGACGGAAGTGGGTGAAATTTTTGAGTGACGGAAACTCTGTTACGGAAGTGGGTTCGATTGATATATCGATATTCACATTCATATATCGATATGATATCATATATCATATATCGATATTGGGTCGATATTCACATATCGGGACCCATTTGACCCATCGGGACCATGTTATGTGCATGTACCAAGAGGCTCCTACATCCTACAGCAGAGCCCTTAGGCTGGAATTTAGATTTCGAGCCCCCAAACCAGCTTTTCAGGGGGCCCCCCTGTGATTAATTTATAGTGTGAAAAATCAAAAAGTGAAAAGAATCGTTGTGGCCCCTGTCAGCCCTTCCTTTGTGGGGGGGGGGGGAGGTCCATGCCGAGAGGTATATATATGTGTAATATACACACACAACAGCAGTGCTCCCAACACAGGGTCGGGGTACCCGGGGAAGATTTCACGTATAAGTAAAAAGTTTTCATTTCCAGGGGCCCTTGATGGATCTCATTGTTTTCTTGCTGCTTTAACGTTGAAAAATTTCGATAGCGGAAGCAAAAGATATATCCAGTCTGGGGCCCCACCAAAAGTATGCGAATTGGTGTCCCGGGTAATTGGTTGGGGGGTCCTGGATTTTATTCGTTGGTAAAACGAATACAAATGAAAATTTTTCATGGTACTCGCTCCGTGGGATGGCCGACAAGCTTCCAAGTCGGGGCCCATGTTTACAGGTTTCATTTTGGGGGCCCTGGATGAATCTCATTCTTTTCTGTTGTAGAATTCGCAACAGCCGAAGCCCGAGATAAAGCCAGTCTGGGGCCCCACCAAAAGTATGCGAATTGGTGTCCCGGGTAATTGTTTGGGGGCCCTGGATTTTATTCGTTGGTAAAACGAATGCAAATGAAAATTTTTCATGGCACTCGCTCCGGGGGATGACCGACAAGCTTCCAAGTCGGGGGCCCCATGTTTACAGGTTTCATTTTGGGGCCCTGGACGAATCTCATTCTTTTCTGTTGTAGAATTCGCAACAGCGGAAGCCCGAGATAAAGCCAGTCTGGGGCCCCACCAAAAGTTTGCGAATTGGTGTCCCGGGTAATTGGTTGGGGGCCCTGGATTTTATTCGTTGGTAAAACGAATACAAATGGAAATTTTTCATGGCACTCGCTCCGGGGGATGACCGACAAGCTTCCAAGTCGGGGGCCCTATGTTTACAGGTTTCGTTTCGGGGGCCCTGGATGAATCTCATTCTTTTCTGTTGTAGAATTTGCAACAGCCGAAGCCCGAGATGAAGCCAGTCTGGGGCCCCACCAAAAGTATGCGAATTGGTGTCCCGGGTAATTGGTTGGGGGCCCTGGATTTTATTCGTTGGTAAAACGAATACAAATGGAAATTTTTCATGGCACTCGCTCCGGGGGATGACCGACAAGCTTCCAAGTCGGGGGCCCCATGTTTACAGGTTTCATTTTGGGGGCCCTGGATTTTATTCGTTGGTAAAACGAATACAAATGAAAATTTTTCATGGCACTCGCTCCGGGGGATGACCGACAAGCTTCCAAGTCGGGGGCCCTATGTTTACTGGTTTCGTTTCGGGAGCCCTGGATGAATCTCATTCTTTTCTGTTGTAGAATTTGCAACAGCCGAAGCCCGAGATAAAGCCAGTCTGGGGCCCCACCAAAAGTATGCGAATTGGTGTCCCGGGTAATTGGTTGGGGGCCCTGGATTTTATTCGTTGGTAAAACGAATACAAATGGAAATTTTTCATGGCACTCGCTCCGGGGGATGACCGACAAGCTTCCAAGTCGGGGGCCCTATGTTTACAGGTTTCGTTTCGGGGGCCCTGGATGAATCTCATTCTTTTCTGTTGTAGAATTTGCAACAGCCGAAGCCCGAGATGAAGCCAGTCTGGGGCCCCACCAAAAGTATGCGAATTGGTGTCCCGGGTAATTGGTTGGGGGCCCTGGATTTTATTCGTTGGTAAAACGAATACAAATGGAAATTTTTCATGGCACTCGCTCCGGGGGATGACCGACAAGCTTCCAAGTCGGGGGCCCTATGTTTACAGGTTTCATTTTGGGGGCCCTGGACGAATCTCATTCTTTTCTGTAGTAGAATTCGCAACAGCGGAAGACCGAGATAAAGCCAGTCTGGGGCCCCAGCAAAAGTATGCGAATTGGTGTCCCGGGTAATTGGTTGGGGGCCCTGGATTTTATTCGTTGGTAAAACGAATACAAATGGAAATTTTTCATGGCACTCGCTCCGGGGGATGACCGACAAGCTTCCAAGTCGGGGGCCCCATGTTTACAGGTTTCATTTTGGGGGCCCTGGATTTTATTCGTTGGTAAAACGAATACAAATGAAAATTTTTCATGGCACTCGCTCCGGGGGATGACCGACAAGCTTCCAAGTCGGGGGCCCTATGTTTACAGGTTTCGTTTTGGGGGCCCTGGATGAATCTCATTCTTTTCTGTTGTAGAATTTGCAACAGCCGAAGCCCGAGATAAAGCCAGTCTGGGGCCCCACCAAAAGTATGCGAATTGGTGTCCCGGGTAATTGGTTGGGGGCCCTGGATTTTATTCGTTGGTAAAACGAATACAAATGAAAATTTTTCATGGCACTCGCTCCGGGGGATGACCGACAAGCTTCCAAGTCGGGGGCCCCATGTTTACAGGTTTCATTTTGGGGCCCTGGACGAATCTCATTCTTTTCTGTTGTAGAATTCGCAACAGCGGAAGCCCGAGATAAAGCCAGTCTGGGGCCCCACCAAAAGTATGCGAATTGGTGTCCCGGGTAATTGGTTGTGGGCCCTGGATTTTATTCGTTGGTAAAACGAATACAAATGAAAATTTTTCATGGCACTCGCTCCGGGGGATGACCGACAAGCTTCCAAGTCGGGGGCCCCATGTTTACAGGTTTCATTTTGGGGGCCCTGGATTTTATTCGTTGGTAAAACAAATACAAATGAAAATATTTCATGGCACTCGCTCCGGGGGATGACCGACAAGCTTCCAAGTCGGGGGCCCTATGTTTACAGGTTTCATTTTGGGGGCCCTGGATGAATCTCATTCTTTTCTGTTGTAGAATTTGCAACAGCCGAAGCCCGAGATAAAGCCAGTCTGGGGCCCCACCAAAAGTATGCGAATTGGTGTCCCGGGTAATTGGTTGGGGGCCCTGGATTTTATTCGTTGGTAAAACGAATACAAATGAAACTTTTTAATGGCACTCGCTCCGGGGGATGACCGACAAGCTTCCAAGTCGGAGGCCCCATGTTTACAGGTTTCATTTTGGGGGCCCTGGATTTTATTCGTTGGTAAAACGAATACAAATGAAAATTTTTCATGGCACTCGCTCCGGGGGATGACCGACAAGCTTCCAAGTCGGGGGCCCTATGTTTACAGGTTTCATTTTGGGGGCCCTGGATGAATCTCATTCTTTTCTGTTGTAGAATTTGCAACAGCGGAACCCCGAGATAAAGCCAGTCTGGGGCCCCACCAAAAGTATGCGAATTGGTGTCCCGGGTAATTGTTTGGGGGCCCTGGATTTTATTCGTTGGTAAAACGAATGCAAATGAAAATTTTTCATGGCACTCGCTCCGGGGGATGACCGACAAGCTTCCAAGTCGGGGGCCCCATGTTTACAGGTTTCATTTTGGGGCCCTGGACGAATCTCATTCTTTTCTGTTGTAGAATTCGCAACAGCGGAAGCCCGAGATAAAGCCAGTCTGGGGCCCCACCAAAAGTATGCGAATTGGTGTCCCGGGTAATTGGTTGGGGGCCCTGGATTTTATTCGTTGGTAAAACGAATACAAATGAAAATTTTTCATGGCACTCGCTCCGGGGGATGACCGACAAGCTTCCAAGTCGGGGGCCCCATGTTTACAGGTTTCATTTTGGGGGCCCTGGATTTTATTCGTTGGTAAAACAAATACAAATGAAAATATTTCATGGCACTCGCTCCGGGGGATGACCGACAAGCTTCCAAGTCGGGGGCCCTATGTTTACAGGTTTCATTTTGGGGGGCCCTGGATGAATCTCATTCTTTTCTGTTGTAGAATTTGCAACAGCCGAAGCCCGAGATAAAGCCAGTCTGGGGCCCCACCAAAAGTATGCGAATTGGTGTCCCGGGTAATTGGTTGGGGGCCCTGGATTTTATTCGTTGGTAAAACGAATACAAATGAAAATTTTTCATGGCACTCGCTCCGGGGGATGACCGACAAGCTTCCAAGTCGGGGGCCCTATGTTTACAGGTTTCATTTTGGGGGCCCTGGATGAATCTCATTCTTTTCTGTTGTAGAATTTGCAAGAGCGGAACCCCGAGATAAAGCCAGTCTGGGGCCCCACCAAAAGTATGCGAATTGGTGTCCCGGGTAATTGTTTGGGGGCCCTGGATTTTATTCGTTCGTAAAACGAATGCAAATGAAAATTTTTCATGGCACTCACACCGGGGGATGACCGACAAGCTTCCAAGTCGGGGGGCCCCATGTTTACAGGTTTGATTTTGGGGGCCCTGGATGAATCTCATTCTTTTCTGTTGTAGAATTTGCCACAGCCAAAACCCGAGATATAGCCAGTCTGGGGCCCCACTAAAAATCTGCGTATTGTGTCCCCGCTACTGGATGTGGGGCCCTGGATTTTATTCGTTGTAAAATTGATAAAAATGAAAAATTCTCACAGGGGGGTGTCCGACAAGCTTGCAGGTCAGGGCTTCATGGAAATGTTGGCAGGTTGTAATTCGGTGCCCCTGAATGTATCTCATTGATTTTTGTGGTTTAACATTGTAAAATTTGCAACACATCGGTAGCCCAAGATATATCCAGTGTGGGGCCCCACTGAAATTCAGCGAATTGAATCTGGGGACCCCCATGGGGAAGTTTTCTGGGGATACTTGATGAATCTCATTTGTTTTTTGTTGCTTTATTATTATTTTCATTAAAATTCGCTTCTTCAGTAGGCTGGTGCTTTCACACGTCCCTTTCCCCTTTTCCATAGCACGCTGATGAAGTGGGACGAAATAAACAAGATATGTCCGGGAGAGAAGTGGGGGGGGGGGGTTGGCCGCCAAAGGTGGCAGGGGGGCAGAGCCCCCCTAGTATTCCTATATTTTCCTATATATTCCTTTTCTTTCCCCTTCTTCCTTCTTTCTCTAACGGGCGGTTAGGTTTCGACAAGGTTACCAGATTTATCGCCGATTCGCCAAATAGAGGTCATCCAAACTTATTGTAATTGATTGTTTACTTTTCTCGCCAACTTTAGACTTGAAGACATCAAGGAACTATACAGAGGTATCCTCTCCGATTTACACCGTCCAGGCCCAAATTAAAGATGGAAGATGGAGGCCGAGAAGCAGGGGTTTCACGGTCTTCCGCCCCACGACAATTGCTCAGATGGGCCGCGGAGGTAAAAAGTTCAATGTGACGATGACCTCGGAGAAAAAGCTAACGAGGTCTCGTATAGTCAACAGCTTCGACGACGATCCCAAGATAGATTTTCCAGCTACAATAAACCACTTCACAACAGCGAATACCGAACCACCGAGATTCGACCACGACGAATGCGTCTGCGTCCCCGAATACCTGTGCAAGAGTGGTCGACTGGGTGGACTCATCTTGTCTGCTATTAGGCTGGGAGACGGTGCGATACAACTCAAGGCTAACGATGAGGTGAGGTTTTTCAACCTTCATACCCGGAGGGGGGTGCACAGCTTTTTCAGTCCACGGGCGATATTTCTGCCACTTGCGGGCCAGGAAACTTTTATATAGTGAGTAATCATATGACCCGTATTTTATGGGATATCCTTGTAGTTTTAGACGTCCCAACTTTTTATAAAAAATGTCCCGTTTTTTCATTCATTTTCTCACATATTTGGTCAACACATGCGTTTTTTGTTCGCTGAATGACATTTTGACATGCATCATTTTCCGTGATTGGTGATTTTTCAGCAATTTTAGCGATAGTTGGCAACTTTACAAACTTTTGACAATTTGATTTGATATAATTAGCAACTTTACTTGCGTTTGACCTTTCTTTTTTAAAGCTGAATTGGCAATATTTTGTCTTTCACAAATTTTTTGATTGTAAATAGCAACTTTACTTGCCTGGGACAAATGTTTTAACTGCAAATAGCAATTGTATTTGCCTTTGGCAAATATTTTTCCTGTAATTGATTTCGACATTTTCTTTTTTGACTGCTTCATCGGCAACTTCACTTTCATTTGAAATTTATTTCGGCTGCAAATTTCAACTTTATTTGCTTTTGACAAATTTTTTGACTGCTAATAGCAATTTTACTTGCCTTTGACAATATTTTCTTCGTCTGTAAATGACAACTTTACTTCACTTTGACAGTTTCTTTGGCAATTTCTCGTATTTTTGTGAAAAAAATATGGTCAACCTAGGTATTTATCGTGCTGTGTATATTGATGCTTTTGTATCGGGACACCTTTCGCAGGCCGCATTTGGCCCGAGGGACTGAGTTTGTGCATTTCTGATGTAAATCATTCGAAAATTACTTGTCCTTAATTTCTGTGGCTCCTTTTATCAGCAATTGAAGTAATTTGGTGGCTATTTAGATACACAAAAAATATGGCTTACCAAATAAGAGAAAATTCATCTAAATTGTCGAAAATATCATGTAATTGGCCAAGAATAATCATTCAAATTATAACGCAGGTGTCGGCTGACCATATTTCTTTAAGGTGAAAACGGGACATCGCCAGTTCACCTAATATCAGGTTAAATTACAATATCTGTCGTTGCTACAATCAAACCAAAGTCACGTCAACAAAAATAAGTCGTATGATTATGACACAGCTGCGGCACCTTGTTGATCAGACCGTCGAGAAACAAAACAGATACTCACTTTTTTGTGAATTTTTTCTTTAATCTATTCGCCAAAATTGGCTCAAAATCGAGAGGATGCGTGAACGCTGATTCCCTACTTTGTGCTAACCCTTGGCTACATGATAAACGTCTGTCCTGTCCCCTTAACTGAAATTGGCATTTCCTATACATTTGGCGACCGAAAAATGCGGTTGAACTTGTTTTCGACTATTCGGCAAGCTCTGAAATTTCTGTTACAGGAAGGGTCTCCCATAACTGTCGTCATCAGGGGCCTCTTACCAATGAGCAGCGATGGTCGGTGCGGCTCCAAAAAAGTTTGCTGTGGACTCGAAACGTTCGGTGGTGATCGCCGGAAAGACGTTGGAGACCCAGATGACTACGATGACCTGTACCCAGTGGCCACGCCAATCCCCGATTACAGAGACGATCCGGGACACCATCGTCAGCAACAGGTAGTCTTCCGGGAAGAAGAATGTGGCGTACGACGGGCCCGCGGCGTTCACAACAGGTTGCAGGCGGTTGAATATGGGTCCGACGCTGCAGAATATGGCGAATACCCTTGGCAGGTAAATCGATTCTCATGATTATATAGATAATCCGGCAATCAACCATTTGATGGTAGTTTCGCTCCACAAGGGTTGGGCTGACAGGGACCCATCCCTGGAGCAATTACCATCATTTTTTTATATATATACAGCATACTGTAGTAGAGAGTTGCATTACATGTATGGGAAATATCACTAAAAAGGAGTATAGAAAGGACGGGAAGGGAAAAAAAAACAACATCCATTCATGGGGTGCAATAAAGCTTCGCGATGTTGAGAAAAGAGGTAAAAAAACTGGAATTGATTTCTTCCAGTTGCGTTTGGACGAGGTTTGAGTTCGTTAGGGGGGGGGGGTTGATGCTAGCAATAGAAATGACCTCTCATTTCTCTCTTTTCACCTAGGCAGCTTTGCTGAGGATAGTAGATTCTCGCCAAAGTTTATATGTTTGCGGTGGAGTTTTGATTTCTAGAGAGTGGGTGCTGACCGCAGGTCATTGCGTTCAAGGGTAAGTACCGACATCATATATATAGCTTGCATAACCTAAAAATTTCTTTTGAGACGCCATAATTCTTAACTGATGCCATGTGACTGACCTTTCTCTTCTATAGAATCCGGCCATCAGAATTACAGGTCCGTCTCGGTGAATGGGATGTCGACAGGGAAGATGAAGTTTATCCTCACTTGACGGTAGATGTCGATGCCATCGTAACACATCCAGAATTTTCTCTCAGCAATTTGTACAATGATATCTCTCTCATCCGGATCCATGTCCTTCAGGGTATAACAACGCCTCACATCACTCCTGTATGCTTGCCTGGTGGTGACGACAAGCTGTTCGGGCAAAATTGTTGGGTCAGTGGATGGGGAAAAGATGCTTTTGGTAAGTGCACTTTAATATCTACTATACGGTTCATCACCTTTTCGGTCTGCGAGCCAGATATGCGGTATTTCTGCCACTTGCGGGCCAGAAACTTGTATATAAAGAGTGACTATATAACCCGTATTTTAAGGCATATTCCCGTAATTTTGGCCGTTATAACGTGTTATACAAAATGTCCTGATTTTCCTCTCATTTTCAAAAAAGCTCAGTTGAATTTTCGAAATCAAAATTTAAGATTATTTTCCTGACTTGTATACTCCATTATGATAATTATAACTCTAATTATTGTCTCCTAAATATATTCATCTCACATATTTGTCCACCACATACGTTTTATTGGTGAACTACATTTTGACCTACGTCATTTTTCGCGATTGGCGATCTTTCAGCAATTTTGGTAATAGTTGGCGACTTTACTTGCCTTTGACAAATGTTTAAACTATAAATAACAACTTCACTTGCCTTTGACAATTTTTTCGGCTGTAAATGGCTAGAGATAGACGGCTTTTTCTCAGCTCAATACATTGAGGAAACAGATATTGTATGGACCGAGAGGAACTCGGAAAGAAAGTCATCTGGCCTTCTCCATGACTCGAACCCAGTTCCTCCAACATTCCGGGCCAGCATGCTACCATCTACACCACTGGAGACACGATCCTGCCTTCCTTATTTTATGCACTGTGACGTGAGGCACTCAAGTAGGGGCATTAGTAGCCTCTCTTAACTTCAGGAAATGGTCCCCAGGCGGGACGGTTGAGATACACGGCTTTTTTTCAGTCCAATCCATTAGGAAATACGGAAAGCAGGGTCAGTGTCTCCAGTGGTGTAGATGGTGGCATGCTTGCCCGGAATGCAAGAGGGCCTTCGTTCGAGTCCCGGTGGAAACCAGGTGACTTTTCTTTCCGAGTTCACCTCGGCATAAAATCCATAAAATATCTGTTTCCTTGATAAAATTGGCTACTTTATATTTAACTTTGACAATATTTTTGGCTGTGAATTGCAGCTTTACTTGCTTTCGACCGGATGGAACATCTTGGGGTCGTATCTGGTCCGCAGGCTGGGGATTATTTTTGGCAAACCTTTTACCACGCTATGCCGCAATCAAGATTATTTTCGATGTGCGCGTTACTCTAAGAAGTTTAGTTCAGTTGATATACATATAGTACCTTAATGGTACGGGCTTCTGTAATAACCGGATGCCGTCTCAACGGATGGACCCGGGGGATTCATAAAAATGAAATCTTGTTGAAATTTTAGAAAGTAAGCATGTAAATCGGTAGGAAATAAATTTCTAGCCCGGTAAGGTTCTCAAAAAAATCTCTTTGCTCGGGGGCCCATAGTGCTCTCAAGACTGCCCTGGTACCAAGTTCATTGTTTGTTTCCGCCCCCTCCCCCTAAAATTTTTCATCATCGCAAGATTGCTACCCGGGTTAATTAGCACCGTCGCCCATCCCTGATCCCGGCTCTGAGTTGGCATACCTTTCGACCTCGATGCTTTCAGCCACGAATCCTTCAAAATCATCTTTCTTCTTCAAAATGCACCTTATAGGTGCTTGTTGAATTTAAGTGTTCCAGAAGATAATCTAAGTGTTTTTCTTCTCTAAATTCCAAGGATCGGGAGGTTCGTACCAAAACGTCTTGAAAGAAGTGGACGTGCCAGTGCTGAGACAACAAGAATGTGAGAAGAAGCTGCGCAAAACTCGTCTCGGCCAAGATTACAAGTTGTTTCCCGGGTTCCTATGCGCCGGTGGTAAACAGGGTAAAGATGCTTGCACGGTAAGTTGGGCATGGCCAAAAACCAATGTTCTCCAACCTCTTTTCACCTATGGACCGACGGAAACAGTTCAACAATTTCTGCGGACCTCCAAAAATAAATAAATAGGAGAAATAATTCGCGGACTGGCAGAAAATAAACAAATAAGAGAAATAATTTGCTGACTGGCAGAAAATAAATAAAAGAAATGATTTGCGGGCCTACACACACACACACACAATAAATAAATAGGCGAAATAATTTGCAGACCGGTAGCAAATAAATGAATATGAGAAATAATTTGCAGACCGGTAGCAAATAAATGAATATGAGAAATAATTTGCGGACCAACAATGAATAAACGAATAGGAGAAATAATTTGCGGACCGGTAGCAAATAAATAAATAGGAAAAAAAATCTACGGACCGGTAGCAAATAACTAAATGGGAGAGATAATTTGCGGACCGGTAGCAAATAAAAAAAGTAGGAGAAATAATTTGCGGACCGGCTATGAGTAAATGAATAAAAGTAATTTGCAAACCGGGGTAGCAAATAAATAAATAAGAGAAATAATTTGAGAATATCGGCAAACAATACACACATAGGAGAAATAATTTACGGACCAGCATAAAATATATGAACAGAAGAAATAATTCGTAGACCGACAATAAATAATTGAATATAAAAAATAATAGGGTGATTCTAAATTCATGGACAAACATTAATTGAGAGGTGATGTGAGTCACCTGAACAAGCATTTTTGATCATAGAATGTGCGGTCGGATCGCAATAGCAGTACAGGGCGTTTTTGTAGAGAGCTTAACAGTACTTCACTAAAAACAAATATAATATTTTCACCCAGAGAGCAAATTTTTAAACTGCCTTATCAGTTATCAGCAACCATGTAGCATTAGCCACTGTTATCAAATGTTTCCAACCTGATAGTGTCACACATGAACATAAAATCCGATTGATCCGAGAAGGTATTTATGTTGATGTATAAAGATTATAAGGTTATACAAAAATAATTACCAGCTCTGAATGCATCGGAACGCACGCACAAAACACTTTTTTTCCCAACTCTTATTTATAAGGAAGTGGCAGGTTGGCCGCTGACCGCAAACAGAGGTGATTTTCGTATTATGTCTGTAGAGACTATTGTTTGTTCTGAGAAAAACTGGCCGCGAAGAAAAGTTGGCCGGGGAATAGAGGTGGCCGCCTATGGAAATTTCACTGTATTTGATTTGCATTTAGGCGCGGTATAACCCAGGTAAATAAGATACCCGCTTAAAGTACCAAAGGATATTTAGAGGTGTCGCGAGTTCGACACCCGATTCATCCTTATCAGAAACTTTCCTGACGCGGGGGTACAACAGAAACGGCGACACGACCACAGAAAAAGACTGCTACAGCAGGAAGTCTCATACCAAGTGGTTAGCTCGTCAACCTCTCAGTGAGTGTAAAAAAAGCAGCCGTTCGGAATCGGCAATAAATTGTTGGTCCCGGGTCCAATTAGCCATCGTCAGCAGAAAATGATCGTGGTGTGACAAAAACAAACATGTATTTACAACCATATTACTACTACTTCACCGGCCATATCGCTATACGCAATTTATTGCGTTAACGAGTTCGGTGAGAAATGAAGGCGCCATTACTAGGTGGCAGCCTCAAGAGCTCGTTAGGTTAAAGTATCTTGTTTTCTATATTTGTATAGAAACTATAGTTGTACTTTACAACTTCTTACAGATCTTATAAATAATTGTGTTGAAAATGGGGAATATCCTAAGTCTCTCAAATCAGCAGCTGTGATCCCTATTTACAAAAATGGAGATTCAAATTGTTTGCATAACTATGGACCTATTTCTATCTTATCTCAAACCTCTAAAATTTTTGAAACAGTTATTAAATCCAGAATTTACTGTTTTTTATCTACTAGTAATTTTTTTTCGAAAAATCAACATGGTTTTTTACCTGTCAGTAATACAGAAACTGCTCTATTGAGATTCACTGAATTTGTTTATAAGAATATAGATCATTCTAAAAAAACAATAGGAGTATTTCTAGACATCAAGAAAGCATTTGACAGTGTTAATCATAGTATATTACTCTCGAAGTTATATGCTTACGGAATTAGAGGAAATGCATTTAGTATCATCAAATCTTATCTTGACAATAGAACCCAGATGGTAAAATGCAATAGTTTTCTGAGTAATGTCATGCAAATAAAAAAGGGAGTCCCAAGGATCGGTTATGGGCCCGCTGCTATTCATAATCTTTATTAACGATCTTTGTAACCTCGACATAGTAGGTAAAATTATAACCTTTGCTGATGACACAGTCATACTTTATTCAGGAACGGAATATTTGGCACTCACTGACATTATTAACAACGACCTCATCAAAATTAGAAATTGGTTTCAATGCAATGATTTACAAATAAATGTAACAAAAGTAAATTTATAAATTTTTCTCTTCAATACATTCCTCAAATCAACCATAATATAACTTTCCATGTCTGTTCACACTTCACCTCGTGCACGTGCCAATGTCTTGAACAAGTAACATCCATTAAATACCTCGGCGTTCATATTGACCAAAATTTGAAATGGAATTCGCTCCGTTTCATTTTATATAAGCTCTATCATCTGAAACCGTACATTAATAACCATTTCCTTATAACATTCTATTATTCAATGTTTCATTCATATTTAATGTATGGTCTCTCAGTTTGGGGAGGAGATTATCTAACTATTATTTCTCTCCAAAATAAAGCTATCAGATGCATCACTAATGATTATGTTACCCCTCTATTTGATCAATTCAACCGATTAAGAATTCTCCCAGTGCGTTACCTCTACTTTTATAAATCCTTATTAATAATAAAAAAAAACACCAATACTCCTTACCGTATCCCGTACTTCTGCTCGTCTAAATGGTATTAGTTCATAAAACTATTCTTAAAAAGCACTTTTGCTTTCTGATTCCAAAATTCTATAATAATCTACCCAGAGAAATCACTGACACTACTGCATTTACTTCCTTTAAAAAACTACTCGAACTCATTAACATTGAGTCCCATTTCTGATTACAACCTCTAACATTATGCTTAATTAAATCATATCTTTAAATCGCCTCCCATAATCCTGTACAAATTCATGTGTTGGCTCCATATTTATTATGTATATCGTTAATATGTTATTAATATTTTTTTTCCTTTTGTGTATTTCGGATCAATATTAAGAAGTCATGTGATATCATTCATATGTAAATTTTAGCACCTCCGCCGTTGCATGAGAATATCCTTTATTATTTATATTGCAATTTTTAACATATTTATTTTTTGTTAATTATACTATTTTTATCTGTAACTACTATCTTTTTTATATTTTTTTTCCCATCATATATCTGAAAATAATATCACTGTACTATATTTTTTAAGCCTATTCATTGTAACAACCAGTATGGGACATTTGTCTCCTTGGTTGCCAATAATATCATATAACATGTATTCGCACACATTTTTAAATAAATTTGAAATTGAATAAATTGAAATTGAAAAAATATATATATATATATTCTTCCTTAGAATGGTAGGCGAGCATCTTAGGCTTCTTATACACGGAGCGGATGCGGACGCGGGTCCGGATCCGCATGCCTTTTCACACGAGCACATATTTGCGGGCGTTTCGCCTTCATCTTTAGACTCATTTTGTTTTCACCCAGTGAACGCTGTACGTGAATAAGCGCGTTGTTTTTTATATAGTATTTAATTTTTTTTAAGTTTTATTTTATTATTTAAGAAGAAAATTGTGAAGTGAAGTATGAACAAAAGGAAGGTTCTACCTGCGCTAAAAATATTCTTAAAATATTTTAATATAAACTGCCGGCAGGCATTATATATACACATGCTAATGTTTTTCACTAAAATGCTTTTTTTCTCAAAACTACGTGTTTTGTTAGATAAGGAACATTTTTTCGAACATCACGCATTCAAATGTCTTGATACCCTGTGTGTCTCTCAATACTATGGTGATGCATACCGTTAACTGGGGTGACTTTGTACCGAGGTTCCGACCATGTGCCATTCACGGATTTCAGGACGCAAGCGCTTCCTGGGAGCGTATGAATGAACAATCGGTTTCAAATTTTTTCATGCCGATTCAAGAGCTGTAGATGACTCACCGACAGCATTTATTGCATCATCTGCTGCCGCCCGGACCCGCGTCGCGTGTATAGCTCCA
The DNA here is from genome assembly GCF_987345545.1 of Pholcus phalangioides. Classification (NCBI taxonomy): domain Eukaryota; kingdom Metazoa; phylum Arthropoda; class Arachnida; order Araneae; family Pholcidae; genus Pholcus; species Pholcus phalangioides. The sequence continues at coordinate 9,841,693 of NW_028301598.1, forward strand.
TATAACCTAATGCACAAAACCTACATGTGCGGATGCGGAGTCCGCACTTACGGCCCCTTTCACACGGAGCGGACGCGGATGCGGACGCGGGTCCGCATACCCTTTCAAACGAGCGCTGAAGATGCGGACGAATCGCCCGCATCTTTAGTTCGAAATTCGTGCATAAAAACTGTTTTTTGCGCAATTTTTGTAATTATTTTTCTCCTTCACCCCTGATTCAGTGCCCATAGGCAGCCTAGAGGCATTCTTTGGTGGTTTTTATCATTGAGCCTAAAGATGCCTCCATTCCGATCCTCACAAGTAGTCGATGGGAGAAAATATCTTGAAATATTTTCAAAAAATTTTGAAAAAAAATCTGTCTTTTCGGAAAAATATGAAAGAAAAATTCCAAAAACACATCCAATGTTCGAAAAATCCAATCCAAAAACATTCGATGTTCCAAAAAAAAAAAAAAATGCAGCAAATATCAAAGAATTTGCAAGTATAAAAAAAGGGAGGGGTTGGGACTTTCAAAATGTCTGTGCTTAGAAATATTCACATCACAATTCTGTCTTAGGCCGGGATTACACTATAAAAGTTTTGTAAAAGCTCTTTGATAAAACGTGAAAAATTCAACCATTAAGATCACCGGTTGCATTTGCTTGAATGCAACCGATGCGCCTATTGGTTGAATTTTTCAACTTTTATAAAAGATCTTTTACAAAACTTTATAGTATAATCCCGGCCTCAAGTATGGATTACACTATAAAAATTTTATAATAATTCTTTTAAAAAAGCAACTAATATATTTATCGGTTGCACTTGCAATTTATTAGTTGCTTTTTTCAAGTTTTATAAAATAACTTTCATAAACCTTTTAGAGTGAAATCCCATCCTTAGATTAGTCACTTCTGAAATATAAAATTTCCATTTTTTTAAGTTTATAGACTGAATATCGAGTAAAATATACTTGTAGGTATTCGGGGGGAACCACCAAAACTATTCAAGCGCTAGGGCCTTCAAACGTCTTAATCCGGCCCTGAGTGAACACCGTACGTGGATAACGTTGTTTAATTTAACGTTGGTAATAAAAAGTATTTTTTTTAAAGTTTAAAAAAGTTAACATTAAAAATTTAAAAAAACAACAAATATTTAAAATAATATTTCAGATATTTATATTTTTAAATAATTTTAAAAATTTAAAAAGAAAAAAATTATTATTTTTAAATTAAATTTGAAAGTTATTAAAGTATGTAGTCAATTAAATATTCATAATGAACAGAACGGCTTATAATTTTCGTCCCGTCAGTGGCCGTTGTTGGCAGGTTTTATTGTATAAAATTGTGAAATATGGACAAAAGGCAGTTAAAGTTGCTATATCTCAATCTCAAAAGGAAACGGAGGGATAGACGTATGTAGGTACATTATATTAATGAGCAGGGACCATCATATGGTGTTTTTAAGGGTATTTATGGCAAATAATTAAAAAAATTCCGTGCAAAATCACCTTCAAAAAGTAGCCAAAGATGCGGACGAATTCGCTCCGCATCCGCATCGTCTGAATAGCCCCGAATAAACCTATTGTCAAAACTTCTATGTGCGGATGCGGAGCCCGCACTTAGGTTTTGACACATGCGGACGACGTCCGGACCCGCATGAACATTTCCTAGGTGCGGAGATTTTTCGGCTCGTCTGAAAGGCGCAGTATATTCCAATTGTTAAAACTTCTTCCGGACCCGCATCCGCTCCGTGTGAAAGGGCCCTAAGTTTTGACACATGCGGCGACATCCAGACCCGGACGAACACTTCCAAGTTGCGGACGCATCATCTGAAAAGCTCCAAATATGTACCAATAGTTAAAACTTCTTCCGGACCAGCATCCGCTCCGTGTGAAAGGGTCCTTACAACTACGCCACTCGGGCGATACAACCCTATTGGGGGAAAAAAGAAAACCTTCCTGTGACACAACAACCAGTAATTATCCCTCATCAACCGAAACTGTTATATTGGAGTCGAAGCAATTGAATGACGAGGCAGCAATTATTTCATGATCATCATATCGATCCGCTTGAAAATCTTAAATACTTCATGTCTGACAACGCCTACGTCAATAGGTCTGTTCAAGCTCGTTCTTCAGAATCTACGGCAACATTTCCAATATTTGGCGTGATCTTATAATCAAAGAGATTATTCTCGAGATCCAGCGTGATCTGCTCTCCAGAATCATTTACGTGATTTAAAGTGATGGTTTTCCGGAATAAATGTAATAATTAACCAGATTTTATGTGATCGTTCCCCAGAATCAACGGAATCATTTCCGAGATTTGACGTGATTGTTTGAAGAAACCAATGGGATAGTTCTCGAGATTTAGCATGATCATTTTTCAGAATCAACAGCTGAGAATCGCTGATCATCAGAAATAATCTGAGAATCGACTAAAAATATATAAACAGGAGGGGGAATAATTTGCGGACTGGCAAAAATTTCATGAATAAGAGAAATAATCTATAAGAATCGGCCAGAAATATATATAACCAGGAGAAATAATTTGCGGACCGACAATAAATTATTAATTACGAGAAATAATTTGCTGACCAACAAAAAAAATGAATATAAAAGTGGGAAAAAACCATTTGAGAATCGGCCAAAAATACGTAAATAAGAGAAATAATTCACACAGAACTTGCTGACGGCTAAGACAGGAATAAAAATCAATGTATATACAGTAAAACCTGTGTTTAACGGAACCTGTATTAAGTGGAAACTTGTCTTTAACGAAAAAAATCATGGTTCCCTTGATTTCTCTCTCTCTCTCTCTCAAGGCCAAAATATACATTAAAAAACCTGGATCAAACGGAATTTGTGTAACGTGGAAATGGAAAGGAAAACTGTACCCTTGAACCGAAAATTTCACACAAACACTATACGGACTTTGTTCCACGGCCAATATATACCACAGGATCATACAAACTGGTAAAGAGTTATATCGAAATTTTTTATGAAAGTTCTTGCTTGCCAATGTGAATTCTACTTCACCTATCCTTAAAATTAGGAAAATCCATTTCCGTATTTGATGCTATGGTTTTGAAAAGTCATATGAGTGTAGTGGTACAGTTGCTGTAACAAAATTTTTTCGGAAAAGCAGGCTTTCTACGAGAGAAATCGGTGTAAGGGTTGGATTTTTAAATGATAAATGTAAAATAAAAACATAAAAAAAACACAATAAAACAAAATTGTGTGCTTTACGTGATCGCAGTGCTGAGCAGGGTCCGAATTAGAGGGGGGGGGGGGGATTATTCCCCGGATGGCAAAAATCTAGAGGTGCAAATAAACGAATTTTAAAGTGATCGGGGGGCAGCAAAGTCACCTTGTCGTTACTCTCCAACAAAAATCTTAGTTACGGCTCTTGTGCTGAAGATTACATAAACATAGGTGATATGTACAAACTGAATCTGACATGACGGATATTGACATCCTCATCGAAAATTTCTGAAAAGTAAAAAAAGAACGTAAATTTCGACAATTCAGATCAACAGTGAAGGGGTGAAGTTTATGCAGATACTCTGTGAAAGCCTATAAATATTTAGTAATTAGAGTAAAATAATGTGCATTACTTTATTTTATGTATATTTACATTAATTTTATTTAATTTTATTTATTTCCATTAATTTCATTTAATTTTATTTATTTCCATTAATTTCATTTAATTTTATTTATTTCATTTAATTTTATTTATTTCATTTAATTTTATTTATTTCCATTAAATACTAGATAATTACCTAATTTTACACATTATGTCGATTGAGCCTGTATTAAGCGGAAACCTGTGTTCAACGGAAAAAAATCTCGGTCCCTTGCGATTGCGTTAAAGACAGGATTTACTGTATATATTAATAATATATAGATTGCATTTTTTATTCATTAAATCCAAAATTATGAGGCTACATGAATTGATGGAAATGTTTCGCTGACGGGCATTGATGGACCAGCGGTTGAAGGACACTGGTCCACCAATGTCATTTGATGGTAAGCATGTCTCTGAAGCTCACATTTTTGTTTTACTTCTATTCACACACAGGGAGACGGTGGCAGCCCCCTGGTCTGCGAGAAAAGCGATCACAAGTGGTATCTCGCTGGTCTAGTTTCGTGGGGGATCGGTTGCGGTCTCCCAGATGTTCCTGGCATCTACGTCAATGTCCAGCATTACATGAACTGGATCCATGGTACCATATCCAGGTGATGAGGATTCACTCGAGAATATAACCCATTGAATGTACGTGCGAATTTATTGATTGTCAGGTGGCATTGCATCGAGATATCGATAATATACATCGCAAAAATTAATGATGAAATTCGTTATCTTTGGGTAATTAATATATAGTTGTACAGTTATATATGTGAATTTATTGCTCAATAAAACGAATCGTTTCGAGTTGCTTTACTTACCTCAGAAAAATTACGCACTTCTGAAAATATAACGTGTATTGACAACGAAACTATTGCATGAGGATAGTTGTATTATGGTTAGATATCAGTGGTTCCCAACTTTTTTTTCCATGTCCCACCTGAGCATCTTGTAATATCCCAATGCCTCCCAGCCACCCATAAGAGATACGGGGGGGGGGGGGAAGGGGGGGAAGTAATCAAAAATTGTAAAGAAGTTCAAATATTGTAAGAAAATTTAAATATTGAAAAAAATCTTTAAATGCCGTTTCAATCAATGTCTGTGAATTTGAAACGCTTTTTTGAAGGTTAAAAACTCAAAATTTCTCTGTACTCCTCCCCCCCAAACCTCAAATTAGCCTCTGTGCCCTCCCCCTCAAAAGTACGTCCTACTTTCATTCCCGCACCCTTACCGTGACATACACAATAGACCCTCTCGATAACGGACACCCATGGAACCGAAAATATGGCCGCAAACGAGAAATGTCCGTTAATGAATAGCAAAATACACAGAGGCCCATCGACGTAATTGAAAAAGAAAAGTCCGGTATAAGGAGGTGTCCGCTAAAGGGGGAAGTGTTTATTGAGGGAGGTTTTGCTATAGTTTTTTTGTAATTTGAAAAAGGATCCTTTATCCACGTGGAGAAAGCCAAAAACCAATCAACCTGGTATAAAGCAAAGGTTTTAAATCTTTGAGACAGTGTTGGCGAGAAAGAAATTTCTATGAAGCCCAATGTGGCCAACAATTCACACACTGCGGTATCTCTATTCACGCAGTGGTGTCTTAACAGGTGGACCAACGGGGCCCAAGGGCTTCTAGTCAAATAGGAGCCCTGCATCATTGAAGAATGTTATTTATTCTGAGATAATTTTGTCATTAAATATGAATTTTCATAAATCCTGATTGATTTCACTACAAATCAAATTGACTCTCTTAAAAACCATACCTCCCCCCCCCCCCCGGTGGAGCGGGGGTCCCACGTTGGGGATCATTCGATGCGATACACATGGCACCATCTCTCCGTGAAATTATAACGCCCGCGAAATGTAACAATCAACGAAAACTTTCACGAAATAGCCTCAACTCAAGTATGAATGCATATGTTCTGTATTGATAAGTCCACTTCAATTGCGTCCAAACGCCAGTGGAATAAATTCAAACAGGTTCTCTGTGTTTTCTTTCCTCTCTTTCTTCACCATCGCGAAGCTATATAGTAACCCTATCAACTGAAGTGACTTTTTCTTCCATACTCATGCTAATGATATTTTTCCATGCATAGAATGTATCTTTCTACTATTTGTATGTAAGAGAACGTAATAACTAGAGCTCGGATTTCTATGCCCCTAAAGATGAAACGTCGTTGCTGATAGGTTAAAAAACCTGAATTTGCCGATCAGCAACGACGTTTCATCTTAGGGGGCATAAAAATCCGAGCCCTAGTAATAACAAACACGCAGGGTGAGAGTAAAAAGGGGACTCTAAAAAACTCTCTTAAGCCGGGATTACACTATAAACGTTTGATGAAATATCTTTTACAAAACCTGAAAAACAACCAATAGGCCTATTGGTTACATTCACTCAAATGTAACGGATACGCTTAATGGTTGCATTTTTCAAGTTTTATAAAAGAACTTTTCGAAAACGTTATAGCGTATAATCCCGGACATATCTGCTTTATCTGTTATACTTTTTTTCCCTTTCATATATATATATTTTCCTTTCCCTTCCTTTCTCTAACGAGCGGTTAGGTTAGGACGAGGTTACCAGATTTATCGCCGAGATTCGTCAAATCGGGATAATCCAAATTCCTTGCCAAATGCTTGTGATTGTGCAGGTCTGGGTTCGAATCTCGGTTCGGGCATGGATTTCTACTAACAAATTCCTTGGACAGATCGTAAAGATCACTGAAGAAATACGTGCTGATCACACACACTTACTTAAAAAAAATGATTGATAGAGGTCAACTCGAAGCTTTCAAGTTTCGGCGACAGATGGCGGCAAATGCCCTGAGCTCAAATTGAGGAGTTCGCAATGGAAGGAAAGTCCGACAGATGGCAGCACAGGTGCTGACTGATGAGAACAAGGGGAAAAAAGAAAAAGTTTTCTCTTTGTCGAGACACTTCTTCGACTTATAAAGGTTTTTAACAGCTGGCTGAGATGTGAAGATATATTTTGGAAGGAGAGAAAATTCAACTGCGGGGAATCGAACCCCCGTTCTTTCACTTTCTGGGTGAACGCCCAAGACCACTAGACTACAGAGGCAACGAATATCGCAATCTTCCCTTGGAGTTTGTATGCACTGACCGTACACGGACTTCACTAAGGCCAAGGCCAACTTCTTCGACTGTCGAGTTAACCATGTGTCATCGTCACAAACGCGTTTCTCGTTCTTGTGCAAAAAATTTTAAATAATTATATTCTTTCTCATTACCCCGTACCGATCGCACTCCAGTATAATAAAAAAATTGACTGACAGAAACAACAATAAGCTTCCAAGTTTTGATGACACATGGCAGTGAATTCCATGTAATTGAAGCAGTTTAATCACGGGGACGGGGGAGGCAAAATGGATACTGACCTCGGGGGTGACAGTAAATTTTCATTTCTAGTGGTAGTCAATATCTATCAGTCAGTAGTAGTATCTATCTATCAGTAGCTTTGGGTCAGCAAAGTCACCAATGCCCGTGAAAGTGGGAATTAAACCAGGAGCATAAACGTCAGGTAGCGTCTTGAACAGTGAGTTCAGGTCAAGAAGCTGTAATTGTAAAACCAGACGTGTCCCAGGATCTGTTCCATTGGGGATATAAGCGCTGTACCCGAAGGGTTGAGCCACGCTGGAGTCGACCAGAAGCTGATTCGTGGATCATTCATGGTTCTATGGACTATATAAATTGTGCTGCCATTTTCCCATCCTAATTTTTTTGACCACTCATTCCTTAAATTTGCCGCCTTGAGCTATAGCCCGTTTATCCTCTAACCCCATAAATATGCTCCCGTCTCGGTCACTCTTTTGGTCACTCACGTAATATAATATATAATATATTCACACTCTCTAGCTCACTATTTCATGCCTCACTCACTAGGTCACTTGTTTTTGTCCCTCCCATGCATACACACTCTGTAGGTCACTGCCATACTCAGACATTTTTTGAAAAAATTTTGAACACACAGTAAAATGTAAATGAACACAAAAAATTTATGAAAATGTAACACTGAAGTAATTTTAAACTAATGAGAGAAACAATTCCCGGAAAATAAAATGAAAGAAAACATTCCGCGAATAAAAATTCAGATTCCACAATTGACGAAAATTCAGAATCAACGGTAGAAAAGAATTTTATTTGAACTCGAAATCAACGGAAAAAAATTCCAGAATTGATTAAAATTCAAGTTCAATGACAGAAAAAATTCTACATTTGATTAAAATTCAGAATCAACGGAAGAAAAGTTTCATAATTGATTAAAATTCGGATTCCACGACAGAAAAAATTCTAGAATTAAATAAACTTCAGAACTAACGGAAGCAAAAATTCTAGAATTTATGAAAATTCAGGTTCAATGGAAGAAAAATTCTAGAAAATTTTGTTCCGTTGATTCTAGATTTCACAATCACTTCTAGAATTTTTTCTCTCGTTGATTCTGAATTTTAATCAAATGTAGAATTTTTTTTACGTTGATCACTCACGTATATTCACACTCTCTATAGTTCACTATTTTCATCCTTCACTCACTAAGTCACCTTTTTTTTGTTCCTCCCATTCTTGCACACTCTGTAGGTCACATTCTGGACTTAAATCAATTCTAGTATAAACGGAAGAAAAAATTCTGCAATTGGTTGAAATCCAGAATCAACAGAAGAAAAAACTGAAATTGATGAAAACTCAGTACTTTTTCGGAAGGCAAAATTCTATAACTGATGAGAACTCATTATCAGAAATAATGGAAGGGGAAAAAATCTAGAATATCGTTGAAAATTCAGAATCAATAGAAGAAAAAATCTAAAATTGATGAAAATTCAATATCAACGGAATAAAGTACACTGGAACTGATGAAAATTCAATATCAACGGAATAAAGTACACTGGAACTGATGAAAATTCAATATCAACGGAATAAAGTACACTGGAACTGATGAAAATTCAATATCAACGGAATAAAGTACACTGGAACTGATGAAAATTCAATATCAACGGAATAAAGTACACTGGAACTGATGAAAATTCAATATCAACGGAATAAAGTACACTGGAACTGATGAAAATTCAATATCAACGGAATAAAGTACACTGGAACTGATGAAAATTCAATATCAACGGAATAAAGTACACTGGAACTGATGAAAATTCAATATCAACGGAATAAAGTACACTGGAACTGATGAAATTTCAGAATCAAGGAAAGAAAATATTCTAGAATTGATGAGAATTTAGAATCAACGGAAGAAAAAAATCTGGAATATTAATGATAAAGATATTATAGAAATTAATGGAATAATAATATAATTCTGCAATTAATACAATAATAATAATTCTCCCACTAATGGAATAATTGATAATTCCGCAATTGATGAAAATTCAGAATTACTACAAAAAATAATTAGAGAATTGGTGAAAGTGTCAAATAATTTACCATGAATGAGAAGGTCTCACTGAGCGTGCGGCCCGGTGCGACCGCACCTGTCGCAAACCCAGGGCCGTAGCGTACCTTCTCGGGGCAGACGTTTTCTTGGGAGACCCTCTCCCCCCCCCCCTCTTAAAAAGGAAAATACTATGAAAAATAAGTGTACATTTTTTTGTAGCTCCCATTCTGCTTTGGGTTCCGGTTGCCCCAGCCTAGTTACGGCCCTGCACACACCCCCAGTGCGCTCTGCTCTGCGAGGCAACTCATTTCACTTTCAGAGTTCTTTGAAATTCATTATGACGTCAGGAAATTGCTATCTTGACCACTGAATCACCCAAAAATAATCATTTTTTTATTTGATTTTGTGTTTGGGGTCAATTGTTTCCATTGACAGACCATTAACAAACAGCTGTGAGGAAAGAAAACACAGAAAACCCCGTGACGTCAATGTCCATTAACCAATTAAATCACTTGAAAAGCCGCTTTTCTTTTTTATCTCGACCTTCACATTCGACTGGTTAGTTGCAAGGTGTCAGTTGTACGCATACGATAGGCTCTCATCATTCTAGTCTCGAGCCGAATACACACACACAAAAATCATAGTGAAGACCATTTGCTGGTTTTACCGGTTCTTTGACAACATCATCGAACACAACCACAAGTAAGTGCGAATCGTATATTATTGTATTAGAAAAGCATCGAAAAAGGAATCCTACCTTGAACTATGTTTCGACATAAGCTGTTTCTTGTGTAATGTTTGATTTCCGATGTTTTCTCAACGCCACTGAAATTTCTTCGAAAGAGTTTTTCTGGGAATTCAAAAATTTATGTTTCTTAATAGAATTAGGATTTTTATGATAGGAATAATTTTTTGAAGATTTGCTCGAAAATTGCTCGTTTTATTCTTCGGAAAGAAGAGATTTGATAGAAAAAGGATTTCGGAGAATCGATGGGATAATTACCGAGATTTGAAAGTCAATTTCAAAAATCAATAGGATTATCCGAGATTTGACGTGATCAATTTGTGGGGTCATTTCCGTTATTTGGTAGGACCCCCTTCCCAGAATCACTCCCAAGAAGTCATAATAGTTTTCTAGAATCAATATGATGGTTAGAGATTTCAAGTGATCTTTTTTCAGAACCAATGGGGATTGTTCCAATGATTTCACGTGATCTTTCTCTGAGATCAATAGCATCATTCCTGAGAATTGGCATAATCGTTTGACATTATCCATAGGATCATTCCTGAGATATAGCACTATCGTTCGATAGTGTCAATATAATCATTTCGAGATTTGGCTTGATCAAGCCAAATCGTTTGATCAGAATGAAGGAAATCATTGAGATTTCGCGTGACAGAATCAATGAAATCATTTCTGAGAATTGACTAGAATAGAATTTTCAAGAATGAATAGGAACATTCCCAAAATTTGGCGTTATAGGTTTAGAATCAATGGATCGTTCTTGAGTATTGACGTTGATCGTTCTCCAGAATTGATGGCATCATTGCAAAGAACCGGCGGGTTCACTTGACAGAATCAATGGAATTATTCCCAAAATTTCACGTGATTGTATGCCAGAATCGTACAACCATCCATTGATTCCGGTTTTCCGGAATCAATGGAATCATTCTTCATATTCGGCACGATCGTTTTCAAGAATCGATGGGACTATTCCCAAGATTTGGCACACATAATTGTTCTCCAGAAACAACAGGATCATTTTAGTTATTTGGTGCGATTCCGTCAGTATGATCACACAACCATATAGTGGTTGATTCTATAAAATGATAATGCCACCCAATCTTAGGAATGTTGCCATTGATTCTTTTAAACGATCAAATCAAATATCGGGAATTGTTCTATTTATTCCGGAAAACCCATCGCGTCAAATCTTGGAAATAATTCTGTAGAGCGATCACGTTGGATCTCGTGAATAATCTTTGATTGTAAGAAATGATCATAGTAAATATTGGAAATGATCCCATTGTCGGAATTTATTATTCTCTGAAATTATCATATTTTTGAAAACGATCATGCCGAATCTAGTAAATAGTACCGTAGATTCTGGAAAACGCATGCCAAATTTCGGGAATAGGCCCATTGATGAAGGCTCGAACTGATATGAAGTATTTAAGAATTTCAAGGAGATCAATATGATGGATCATGAAATACATATATTGCTAACCCGTGCAACTGCTTCGGCTCGAAGACAACTGTTTTAGTTAGCGAGGGATAATTGCTGGTGGTTGTGTGTCATAGGGAGGTTTTTTTCTTCTCTAATAGATTTGTAGCGCACCAGTAGCAAGCATAGTGGTAAAAGGCTAGTCTACCGCCGTGAAAGTTTCCGTCAGGTCCCAGATTCGATTCCGGGAGGGAGAAGAATATAGATATTTTCCCTAGCTTGAGGCGACTTTAGGAAAGACCATCTAACAAAACCGGAAATAAGTTAGTTACTTAAATATTGAATTTACAAAAACAAATTAAAGTCGGCGGCACCGGTATTTGCGGAAACGTGTTGACTAACAGTTCCATATTTCCAACTAAGCTACGGTGTCATTTTTGGGGAGGACCATCGAAATTTGAAAAAAAGCCTTTTTTTTGCAAATTTGGATGAGGCAGAAGTGCTATGAACTTTATACATTCATTCAATTTTATTCAGCACATCAACAAACTTACATTGCGCAAAACGAAGAAAATCCATCCAAGGGATCGCTGTCGATCCATACTACTTCACCAAACACCAACTCTGGCCATATCGCTATATTGCAATTTACTGCCATTAGTGAGATGGGTTGGAAGTGAAGGCGCTGTCTATCGGTGGTCGCCTCGAGTTCGTTAGGGAAAATATCTTATCTATATCCTCCCTTGGGTTCGAACCCGGGGCCATGACAACCTTCACGATGGTAGACGAGCATCTTACCACCTTGCCACTCGGGCACTGTCGATCCATACTGGTGGACGCGATCATTAATGAGTTAATTTAATCATCCTTTATAAAGTTAATTTAACATCATATAAATCTTTTGAACATTATTTCCGACAGCCTGACAGTAAGGTTCTGAATAACTTAAAATGGGTACTGAATGTATATTCAGCGTGAAAAAAAGATCGTTCAGCCGAAAATCGCCAAAGATACAAAATTCTCGTGTCTCATGATAAACTAAAAAACCTCATTCAAAAACTAGTCTACCGGCGTTTTGGCTACAATTACAAGATGAATTCAAATAGTGTCTGTGAGAAAGCAAAACTTAGTATTGCTGTCTTTCTCAATTAACATCTCTGCGAAGCGGGACTCTGCGCTCATACAGGTGCCGAAACTGAATGCAAAAGCTGCCTACTAAATGTGTAACCTGACATTCACCTGCAATTATAAATTGAACCTCAAATAAGAAAACTGTGGAGAAAAAAAATTCAACCACAGGCGCCTCATTAAAACATTCATACTTTTTCATTATATATGTTTCATGTAAGGACTTAATTTACGCCTACTGTTCCACTACAATGTATTCCACTTACGGTATATTTAGTACGAAATAATTTGGATTGTCTTCTGTAGCGAATAATAAAAAAATACCATGGCATACAATGACGAATATGCATTTGAATCCAATTGGATGCAATAATCAAACTGGAGGAACTGAATTTATTGTATGGGCCTTATAATTGCTCTCACCTGTAATATAAAAGTTGTTGCAAAGCAATGATTTGATTCATTGAATTTGGAAGAGCTTCCATGTGTTGGTAAATTTTGGTAATAATCTGTGAATTGGTTTTATGTGAGAATGTAAATCGAAATGAATTTCAAGTATACCGAATTTTTTTCTTAATTTTTTTTTGTACTGAACACAACACATAGAACATACAATCAAAACAACTGAGAAAAACACACAAAAAATGACGTTACGATGACAGACAATCTGTGACCCCAAGGGACTAAGTCCTTCAAGTAATCAATATAAATTAGATTAAAGACTTAATTGGATTATGCAACAGCTTTGTTAAAGTACGGATTGGTTAATAGTTTATAAAATCTAATACATAGTTCGAGATATTTTTCAACTGAACAAATAAAATACACAGTATACAGGGTGATTCAGAAAAGATGAGAAAAACTTTAAGAGGTGATAGTACACGCCAATACAAAATTTTTTATCGCAGAATCCATGATCTAATATTAAACGCGCTAGCGCGTTTCACAAACGACCGCTCCGCAAACGTTTAAACGGCATTCCTGTTGAAATTTATAGGGAGAAAAAAAACACCATGCATGCAAATGCAACTAGGGGAAGAAGAAACCGTATGAAAATCTGCGTCACGGTGAATAAAAGGCGCGGACGCCAGTCCTGTGAAATTATTCCAGCGTGCAACCGCGCGCGTTCTAACAGTTTTAACGTACGGGATGGCGTCCGCGCCGTTTTTATTCATTGTGACGCAGATTTGCATACGGTTTCGTTTTTCCCCCCAGATTAAAAGATTAAATTTGCATGCATGGTGGTGTTCTTCCGATAAATTTCAACAGGAATGCCGTTTTAACGTTTGTGGAGCGGCTGTTTCGAAACACGCTTGCGTTTCATGTTAAACAATGCATTCTGATGACAATTGTTTGCATTGGTGTGTACCATCACCTCTTAAATCTTTTCTGAATCATCCTGTATATGTTTAAATACGTTAAAAGTTACTCCGTTGACATGCGCAGAATTCACGTATAATAATATCACATGTATTTTTCAGTTTATTAACAGGATTGGTTATGTTTTATTATCCGTTATTGTTGCATTATTTGATTCTAGACTAGTGTTTATCGAGAATATATTGCGATTGGATTTTATGGACCTTGCTAATTGGCATAGATTCATTATTTTTGGGGCAGTATATCTGTAACTCCTTTGGAATACATAACGTTTTACGTTTTCGGCACTTGATATAAGTTATTTAACCTAGACGAGGTTCTCTATTTTTGTTTTGTTTCTAACCATTTTTGTTTAAAAATGAAAATTGTATTAGTATGTGAATATAGTTTTGTCTTATAGTTAGTGACATTCTATTGAATTATTGTTTGCTATAGTATAGATTGTTATTCGGAATCTTATATTTTATTATACAGTCGAATCCTGTTTTAACGAATACCGTTATAGCGAAAATCTCGTTTTAACGAACACTTCTCTAATCCCCCAGATAGGTTTACATAGGAACAATGCAAAAACCTGGAATTCCTTTATAACGAAATTTCGTTATAACGAAGGTCTCTTGGAGTTCGTTATAACGGGGTTTGACCATGTATAATCTAGTTTTTGTATATTTGTTTGATAAGCAAATACCCAAGCAGTAACTCCATATGTTACTATTGAGTAATAACTAAGCGTAAAATAAACCTCTTAGAAAGTTATTGCATTATCCCATGGCATACACTTTTCAAAACAGTTTAAAAACCTTTAATTTTCTTTATTTTGCATTTTGATACCATATAACCGTAAGACCATTCCTAAACACCATTAGTGACTTGGGGGGGGGGGGGAGGGCTTCGCCACAAAAATTTGTCTAAAATGGTTCCGCGAGTCAAAAGGTTGAGAACCACTGATCATGAGCTTAGAAAATGAGGATCGAAATCCGCCGCAGTGGTGGTCGGCTGAAGTTGGCTTTCTGTGGTTCCCAACTGAAGGTGCGAATGCGAGCCTATTTTTCCGTTGAAAAGTCTCGCAACAGACCTACAAACAGTACAAATATTCAATCATTATTCTTCACTCATTTAAATTCTTTCAGTGATGACAGCACTGAAAAATCGGACACCACTGGATACGCACTCGGACCGTTAGATATACACGTTTACACTTCCGGCACAACTCACTAAGTAGTAAATTGCCCATGGCGATAGACCCGAGTTGTGCTCGGTTCGAAAGAAAAGTAGGGGGAAAAAAAACATTAAATTTCTTCTTTTTTAAATGACCTAAAAAAATAGATTTCACGAAAGGCGACACTGAAATATTCATAGAAAATGACGTCGCAACTTTCGCTGGACAGTTGTTTTGCTTCAGATCCGGGAAATGGATCTGTTTTAAGGCAAATGGAAGATAAAATGTACGGAAGCAGGAAGTTGTGAAGCGGAAATATTTCAAGCTCTTACTTTACGTCCTCGTACATTTTCTGTTGACATTTCACAATCTCTTGCACAACATATAAGTTCAAAAAGACCATTCATGAGCGGAACATTACAAAACATGCGAAGTTCGTTAACGCATTTGTGACTCGATTTTCTCCATCCGTTGAATTCTAGGAACTGAATGGCTGTCATCGTCCTCCTAGTGAGTTTATTGACCATCACGTGCTGGGCTGAGGAAAATCCGGAGCCCGCTCTAAACGACGACTTCAACATCGATTATTCGGAACCAGGTGTACCGACCGAGGACTGCATCTGCGTACCTTTCTACCAGTGCGAAAATGGCGAGATAGTAAGAGACGGATCCAATCTCATCGATCCTAGGAAAAAGGTTCAACCCGAAGAACTACCCATTGTAAGTAACCTATACCTTAATATATTTTTAGGCACTTGCGAAAGCATGGTCTCCCTGGAAACTACGTCCATGGTCTGAGGAAGTGTTTTCAATTAGAAATTGACCAAAACACAATCCCTTAATTGAACCCAAACAATCAACAATGCTATTGACTTGACTAGTGTTTATCTGCTATAGAGCTCGGAATTTTGACGTGTCATATTTTACTCGTTTTCGAGCTGTGTCATATTTTAAGCCTTTTTTGAACAATCGGTCATGTTTTGATCATTTTATCACAGAAATGTATCTGTAGGCATTTTTTCAGAGTTAATTTATGTACTTTTCCATTCTTGCCTTTCTTAATTCAAAAAAAAAAAATGTGCTTCCCCGGTAGCTATTATTTTGTTCCCGGGCGCAACAAGCGCCTCCTAGATTGATTTTGTGCAAGAAAACTTTCTCTATTCACTTCCTAGAAGGCTGAGTCTTGTCGGAGAGCACTTTCTATAGTACGATCTATCTGTACGCGGTGCTGGTGCAATTCCCACGCTATGTTTCTGAATGGAAACCATTAATGGCAGTTGCAAAAATTCAGTAATTGTCAAATTCGTTGTCAAACAAATGGATTTGTTATTTATTGGAAATAATAAAATAAAGTGGTTTAGTTCGTTCCAATTTGTGTACAATTGAAAATAGTGATCTATTCACCATCTCGATAAATATCGTATTTAATTTTTAATGATTTTGTAGAGCGGGATCTACATTTCAGTCATTGGAATAGCATGGGGACTGTATAAAAGGTTAATTTCTTTATTTTTATATGAATGCGCTTGACTGTCAATCCGCTTAAAATTTATTGTGTTGACATATAGTAGTAACAGGAAAATTAATTTTTTTTTTTTTTAGTCTTAAATGGGAAAACTTATCGAAATTCGTAAAAGTGCAACTCGTCTCATTCAACATGTAAAAAAAGCAACTAATATGAGTGAAATTTGGTATTTCATCAACCCACCCACACACACACAAACAAGAGACGCAAATTCGGTTATTAATATCAATTGCGTGAACTGAATTAAGAATAAAACGAGGTAAAGAAACTTCGACTTTTTGGGTGGAGCAAAGTAGCCCCAGTTTTGCCCAGAACATTACCATCAAATTACTATCAAACATAAAATGGTAAACAATCAGTTAATGGGCGCGGTAGCCCCTGTGGTCGATAAGATACTCGCCTTAAATACCGAAGGATGATTCGTCCTTGTCAGAAACTTTCCTGACGCGGGGTACAACAGATCATTGCCCCCACATACGGGGGGCTGACAAGGCTCTAGCCCAGGGGCCCCGGCTGGTTATCATCTTTTTGCTTTTTTACGCTGTAAATTACAGAAGGGGCCCGTTAAGTCTGACCAAGGGGACCGCAAAAGATCCCTGCCTAGGGGCTCCGCTACAGGATGTGAGCAGGGCCGTTTTAAGAGCATCATGGGGCTCCGTGCCAAGGGATTTTTCTGAGGTCCTAGCTAGTAACTTCTCGAAACATTCAACTACTTTTCGTTTTTCCGAAGCCCCTCTTCTCTTGAGGCCGTTCCCGGGTGGGCCCATGCGTTAAGGCGGCAGAGGATGTGGGGGCCATGCAACAGATACAGTGACAACTTGACAACAAAGAAATTGCTACTGCCGGGAGTCTCGAATCACACTAACTCCTCCGTGAGTTTAAAAACGCTGCCATTCGGCATTGGCAATAAATTGTAGGTCCCGGTCTAACTAGCCCTCGTATGCAAAAGATGATAAACAGTCAATTATAACTTTATAGGTATGATTTTTAACTACTGGTTCTCAACTAAGTTTCTAATCAAGCAGCGCAGATATGTTAAGCAAGCTATACCTAAAATAACGGAAGTATCACCACCTCGCATACATGGGTTGACTGAAATTCTTTTCCGACAAAATCAAAACTCTTTGGAAATTTATTATAGTCCCTATAGGCAACGGTGAATGTTACTTCAGGAAGTAACCCCACCCCCCTTCCCGTAGGTGGAAAGTAGCCCGGGATTACGGTACTTGATTCATGCTACTAATGAGTTGATATCTGACATCAGTAACGACACAGTTCTGCGAAGTATAATCCAAACTCTCTAATAAGAAAATTTTTTGAATTGATAATTTGTTCACACATAGAATGACGTGACGTCATAAGATGATCACTTGTCTAATCACGACACGAGGGTGCGTTGAGATAACCACAAATGCCCAATGACCCAGTGCGTGAATTCGGTGACGTAACTGAAATAGCTGGACTTTTGAAAAAATATAAGCGTTCTATTGCCCTTATTTCGGCTGGTGGGGGATGGGCCGCACAACATACATCCTTGTATTACCTTAACCGCAAAAAAATTGGGTCAACGTTAGAGAATTGACTAATTTAAACACCAATCTAATCGACACAAAAAAGAGTAATCGAAAACATTGATACATGGGCCTACATCGGGGTAAGGCGTCTTTAAAGGATATTATAGGGTCTCTACATCAGGGAGTGCGCAACCTCCGGCCCGCGAAAATTGTTCCGGTAGGAAAATGTCAATACATACGACACCATTAATATATGCCTGGGCTGACCATATTTTTCTTTCATTAAAATACGGTGTATCTCCAATAAAGTTAGTTGTCAAGGCAAGTAAAGTTGCTAATTACAGCCGAAGAAATTGTCAAACGGAAGTAAAGTTGCTGCAGTCGAAACATTTGTCAACCATCGCTCAAAAATTGCCAATCACACACGGCCAACGCAAAAAAACGCTGGGTAATGCAAGTCAAAATTTAATTCGCCAAAAAAAAACGTGTACGTTTAACACACACACACACACGAGATGAATATGACTATATCATAATTTGTCATGATATAATTTATAACATGAAAATAATCTTAATTCTTGACTTCAAAAATTCAAGAAAGCCTCCTTGAAAATTAAGGAAAAACTGGACATTTTATAAAAAAAAAACATTGCTGCGGCCTGGGAATGTCCTATAAAATACGGCCATATGGCCATCCTATTTGTTAAAGTTTCTGGCCCGCGGACTGAAAAGGTTGTGCACCTTTAGCCTACATGTTAATGGTCGGCTGAAGGTTTTCTGCGATTCCCAACTTCAAGGAGCGAATGCGAGCCGATCTCCCCGTTAAAAAGTCTCGCCACAGAAATCAATAGGCCTACAACAACACAATTATTCAATCATTACACTTCAAGGTATAGATGGGAGCACTAAAAATTCACATACAGCACTATATACGCACTCAGACTGTTGGGTGCACCCTAACACTTCCGGCACAACTCAATCGGTAGTAAATTGCCCATGGCTATTGACCGGAGTTGTGTTTGGTTTGAAAGAAAGGAAGCCTACATGTTAAAAAAATTCGGGTGAGCGCGATAGCCAGGTCGATAAGTACCAAAGGATGTTTAGAGATGTCGCGAGTTCGACACACCGTTCGAGGGGTTAGCGCACCAACTTCTAGCAAAAATTCTAGTTACGGCCCTGACAAGTAGCATGGTTGTGTTAATCAAAAACAATTTCAGAAAAGGGATCTAAGATGATACAATGAATGTAGTTGGTAAAAGTGGAGCGATTTCAATGCCGCAAAATTAAGTTTTATTAAAAAACCACCCGAAATTTAAATTTCTATTGAGTTTCATTTACAGTGAATCCTACTAATAAGTGTATCGGTTACATTCCAGCGGATGTAACCGATAGATTTATTAGTTGTTTTCTTCAAGTTCAATGAAACAATTTTTATGAAACATTAACAGTGTAATCCCGACCTGTGCGGGACTTATTTTCGTGGTCCCTCAACTATTATTAATACACGTTGAGATTTCCCGTTTAGAATGTTTTCCCGCTTACAAAGTCTTTCATGATGGTTTTTGAAAAACGTTATAAGCTGGATCAGCTGTATTTATAGTAGAATTATAACAGAACAATATATATCAACATAGTGATGAAAAATTGGCAATGGAGATGTTGGTTCATTTTATCACAACTCTTTGACGTCTTTGAGCAGTTGGAGTGAACCACTTTACGATCGAAGGAATCTGTAATATTGCGTCTGAACGCCTGTGTAATAAATTGAAAAACAAGCTGTTTTCTTTCTCCTCTACTCATCATTATGAGGCTTTGTTGTACCCCTACTAAATTATTTTTTTTACCTTCTGTTTATTTCTATACTTCTATTAGTAATTTTTCCCCCACGTATGATGTATCTATCTACTATATACACTGCTCAAAACAATTATGGGAGCAAGCAAAAAAGTGAAGAAAACCGTGCGAGAAAGCCACGTATTGGCATACAATGGATAGTACACGCGTATCAATGCGCAATACAGAAAAAAGACGTAAAAAAATTTGGAATTAAGCTTTAATTCTTTGAAAATATGGAAAAAACATGAAAAGATGAGTTAGGGCAACAATTTGGTTACATGTAAACGATAAAAAAAAGTACTGTTTAGACATGATGCGTGAGTTTTAATAGGGCGTGTGGTCTCCTCGAACAGCTAAGACTGCTGCACACCTGTTTGCCATGGATGCGAGGAGGTTATCGATCAGACTTTGGGGAATACTGTTCCACTCCTCAAGAAGTGCAATCTGCAAGTCTCTGACAGTAACAGGCGGCCTTGGTCGCGCAGCAATGCGTCGTCCAACCTGACCTCAATCCAATGCTGATTGGATTCAGGTCAGGAGAGCACGCTGGCCATTCCATACGCTGTATTGTTTCAGCTTCAAGCATGTTCTCCACCCGACGAGCTCTATGCGGTCGGGCATTATCATCCTGGAAAACAAAGGAATCTCCAACGTAAGGGATGACATGAGGTCGCAGTATCTCGTCTGCATACCTTCGGGCCGTCAAAGTGCCATTCCGAATGATATGCAGGTCCGTACGGCCGCCTATGCTGATTCCACTTCATACCATCCAACCAGCTCGTCTGTATTGTGACCTTTCACGAACGAATGCGGGGTTATTTCGAGTGCCCCTGTCCCTCCATACCAGAACACGTCGGGTGTCGCACTCCAGACTGAATCGGGCCTCGTTTGTAAACAGCACTTGGCTCCAATCATGTTGCTCCCAATCTCGATGTTCAGCAGCCCATCTTCTTCGGGCCGCACGGTGGCGTGGGGTCAACGGAATGCAGACCATTGGCCTACGTGCATAGAGCCCTCCCTCATGAAGCCGATTACGTACTGTTTGGCTGGACACCCTTCATCCTGTTGCCAAGAGTAACCGTCTTTGCAGCTGCGTAGCATTCTCTGTTCTGTTTCGACGGGCTGTTAACCGTACATACCGGTCATCAGTTGCTGTAGTGGCGCGTGGCCGACCTTGCCCTGGTCGACGTCTAACATTTCCTGTTTCTTGGAATCGATTCCACAGCCTTGCAACGACACTTCTGGTGATTCCAACAGCGTCCGCGACACTACGTTGTGTTTGCCCGGATTCCAGTCTGCCTATAACACGCCATGCCATGGATTCCGGTAAATCACGTTGTTGAGACATCCTAAAGTCACCTTGTCTCAAAAAAAAATACTGCGCAATCGAATTTCACAGTTACGGCAGTAAAACAGACGTTTCTGCAACATCCCGATTTCTGCCCTTATCTCCTTTTTCTGGTTTTTGACGTCATGAACTTTGATTTGCATATGAAGTTTTCTTCTGCCGTTTCCTGCTAGGCTTTAAATTATGGCTGATTCATTTTATGTTACTTATCGGTATACATCTTTGCGTAATTTTGTTAAAACCATGTGCTCCCCTAATTGTTTTGAGCAGTGTACATATAAGAGCGAAAGAGAACAGGTGGGGGTGAGGATGGAGAAAGAAAAATCCACTTCGTATACCTACTCTTATCTGTACTTATCTATATTATGCTGTTTTACTTTTTTTTCCTCCACCTTCTTTCCCTTTTTCTGACGTGCGGTTAGGTTAGAATATTTATCGCCCATTCGTTAAATAGAGTTCGAATTTATTGCCAATAGCTTGTAAGATTTAATATTTTATGTGTATATATTGTTTATGCATTTTGAATTGGGTTGCTGTATTTTTTAAATATGACATCCATAAGTGTTATGGGCATCTTTTCCTCAGCCACCTCGTTGGGCATTTTGCCTGTTGTGCCATTGTATTTGTAAGCGAAGGGGTTAAGGGATGTCAGACCCCTAGTATAAAAAAAGAGCAAAATATATTTATTTTAAATACTTGTTTCACATACTAAATCTGGTTCAATCAATTCAAAATTTGGAGATTTTGTTTATAATCGGAATAAAGTCGAACCTCGTTGATGGATCACTCTTGGGAGGACAAAAATATCACACCCCCCCCCCCAAAGCAGTGGCCTGGTAAATGGAGCAAGTCATGCACTCGATACTTCATATCGCCATTGTTGCACATAAAACCTACTTATCGTCATCCAAATGAGTGCGGTCTTGAAGATCTATTAATTTAAGTTAACTACATTATAATTTATAATATTTACCTTTAGGGGTCTCTTACCTTTTCACATTGTGTAAAACTTTGCTCTAACAGAAATATCATTAGAAATATTAATTTAACCATCGATTTATTTCATTATACTATGCTGAGATTTACATATCTTGGATACTTAATATTTTATAAAATTAAAAAAAAATTCATTAAAAATAGCTTCTGCGCATAATAAAACACCATCACATCAATGGAACTGAAAAAAAAAATCGATTGAAAATAAAGGAAACTGTTCAGTTCATGAAATGAATCAAAAAGTTGAAATTTCATTCTCAATCTTATTTAAAATGAAATTTTAAATTTAATTTAAAAATTGAGCCAATGAAATCTCACTCTTGCTTCGTTTCATGAACTGAACAGTTTTCTTTAAAAAATATTTTGAATCGATTTTCATTCAATTACACTGATTGACAAACAAAAACCTGACAATCGCTACAAAACGCAAAAATAATGGCAACGGAAAACAGTAACACAAATACAAAAATATACGTAGATAAAGGTACATTCACTTTGACCCTAGAGGATTAAGGCAGGGCTGGACAAATTCTAAGCACCAAATACAAATACAACGCCACAACAGGCAAATTGCCCAACGAGGTGGCTGACTTAAGAACATCATGGATCCCCGAGCCATTTTTTGGAGGCCCTACCTACTACTGCTACACCCCAAATGCACCCCCCCCCCCACGGAACCCCCCAACGAACCCGTACATGCCGGAATGTGCGTGTATGTGTAGTGCAACCTGACGTAAAGTTTGTTTCTGTGTAATGTTTATGTGTAGTGCTGCCATCTGCCACCAGTTTTTTTTTCTAACTATGAGTGAAGTGTTATGATTGGGTCGCCATGGCGACTGAAAAAATTGATATTGGCGCTTAAAATTTTCTTTGTAACTTTTCTAAATTACAAGCTGAGCAGCAGCACAAAATGTTTGGAATTTATAGCAGCGTATCTGCCAGTAATGAAAGAGGGTCACTGCCCTAAAAGCAAGTCAAAATAAACATTTTTGACATTTGTCTTCGGGTTAAAAATTTTTCGGCGCCTAGATTTTTTTTTGCGATTTGTCCAGCCCTGGACTAAGGTGTCCTTCCAGTGTGTCTATAAAAATGTAATATCGTGTGTAGTTCAATGGCAACTATCATGTTATAAAAATTTGCTAATTTATGGTTAGGGTTATTTTGAAATTGATGTTTTACTTGATATTTTTTTTACACAAAATATCGCAGTTTGTTATAATGGAAATTTATATATATCTTTGAAGTTTATAATATCAGTGTAATCAATATTATATACACAAATTATTTGATCAATTTTCTCATATTTGAAAAACACCTATGCGAAAACAATAGAAAATGCCCACATATAAAACACTGTACAGGGATTACAAAGGTTTGTTTGTGTTCTTTAAATACTAACTTGATTAATGTAATTATTTTTATTGCACTTTTTTGAAAACTTACATTTCTTATATACTTAATGTTTTGTGAAACTCTTCAAGCACAGAGTAGCACATACAAACAAGAACATGTGTGAAAAATTTGAAATAAGCCAATGGTTAAATTAATATTTTTAATATTTCTATTAGAGCATAGTTTCTCACCATGTTAAAAGGTACGAGACCCCTCCCCACCGTTAATTTCTTCTCTTTCATCACAAGATCGTGTAATTTCTCAAAAAAACAAGATGGGGGATCAACTGCATTATACTTTTTATAGTTTTATGTCAAAAACTACTCCAGTAATAATGATAGTAAAAAATATAGTTAAAGGGCATCAGAATGTATTGGAAGGAATAATAATTGCATTTATTCGACCAGTAATTATTAATTGAAATTTGCAATACATATCCAGGTTCAATAAAAATCGGAGTAGACACTAATTTGCGTTCATTTTTCGAAGATTTTGAATTATTTACACCTTTTCTAAATAATTTTTTTTCATGATATTAGATTGCAATATCTACCGAAATATTATTAATAGTGAGAATTGAAAAATATCATTTTCATGACTTTTATGTGAATTCCTTATTCGTCATTTTCGAAAAAAATACATTTAATTTGGAATCTTCAAAATTATGGGAAACCACAAAATTGAAAGGAAAGAATAAAAACAAATTTCTTTTGACGTAAAAAATAATTTAAAAAAAAAAAGTGATTCTGACTTTGGGATCAAATTGTCCTCACTTGCTTGGCCGTCTTGGCGCATGCAAGAGGGGGCAAAATTATGCTTATCGGAGCGAATTATCTATCCAACTTGTGCTTGTCAGTCTGAATCTTCTCTCCAAATAGCGCTTTTTGTGCTTGCTGGAATGAATCTTCTCTCCAAATCGTACTTGTTGATCCGAATCTCCCACCAGATTTTGCTCGTCAGGACGAATCTTACCGCTAAATTTCGCTTGTCGACAAGATTCTTCGCCAAATTTCGCACGTCGGCACGAATCTTCTCGCTGGATATTGTTTGTCGGGACTATACTCTATACAGTATATAGATATCTTTAGTCTATGGTCGGGACGAATCTTCTCGCTAAATTTTATTTATCGGTGCGAATTTTCTGGCCCGATTTTGTTCATCGGTGCCAGTCAAAGCTGGTTGAAAGAAAACCTTAATGCGACTTTGGTGCCAGTCTTTTCATCAAATTTAGTTGTGAAATACTTAGACATCGGCCCTATCCTCTGAATCTATTAACCATGAGACTTATTTGCTTGGTCTCTCCGAAAAACATCCGAAAAAACTTTATTTTTCCTCGAATTGTCCAAATGAAGGACGCTGTGAAGAATTTGTAGCTCTCGCAGCTCAAAGCTGTCTCTGAAGGGAAGGGGGGGGGGGCCCCATAGACCATTTACGAAATCATGATTTCGGCCCTCAGACCCAAAGCATTCACTTCTATGTAATAAGAGTATTTTTATCAGATCAATTTTTCATTGATTTTATCAGATCAATTTTTCATTGATTTTATCAGATCAATTTTTCATTGATTTTATCAGATCAATTTTTCATTGATTTTATCAGATCAATTTTTCCCCTTGACGACGACCACATCGGTGTTCACAATGGCTCTTTGAAGCCAACTATACAGTTCAAGGGTATATGTAGAGGGTGTAAGGTTCTCTAACAGGTGTCGGATACCTTATTGAATGAATCGTATTAAATATGCAAATTAGTCTGATATATTTTTTTTTTCAGTTTTCAATTACTCCGAGTCTTCAATAGTTTGAGATATTGACTATCAAATGAAAAATCCCGATTATTTCTAAATCATTATTTCTATCCATCTTTGTTGCAGGAAGAGAAGTATGAGCCCCCGGCCTGTGGTCCTTTCCACGTGTGTTGCCGAGACCCCGAAACCCAGACCGTCAAGCCTTACGAGCATCGATGCGGTACCAGGAACCCCAGCGGTATAAATGGTAGGATATTGTCTGCGAATGCCGAGGGCGAAGCTGAATTTGGAGAATGGCCATGGCAGGTAAATATAACGCTTGTCTCATTCTATCCATACGAGGGCTAGTTCATCCACGTCCAGTCCAATTGAAAAGTCCTGACTCTTCAATTGGCGTGAAGAGAGTGGATTTTATATCATTGCAGCATTTTGGCAAGTTGCCAATTGGAAAAGGTTCGAAAGTGATTTACAGAAAATTCATCGTAAAAATAATTCACCGACGGCAAAATCACAGCTGAGAAAATTCACCGAAAACAGTTCGTCACCAGTAACTGAATGTGAATGAGTTATTTTCACCGAATGAGTTGGTGAATGAGCTAGCGAATAAGCGACCACGTGAACAACATTAAGGAGTCGTTCTCTCACTCACCTGCTCTCACTCGTTCATTTGTTCACTCGCTTATTCCTCCATTCCCACTTGCTAAATCACCAACTCCTCCCTCACTTATTTGCTCTCATTCATTTTCTCACCTGCTCCATGACTCACTTGATGAATGCTCTCACGATGAATTGCTTGAATTTTCCGAATTTTTCGTCGAAGTGACTGTTGGTGAATTGACACTCGTTATTTGACGGATTCGATGTTCTATTCGACGCGCCAAGCGAGACATTTGCGACGTTGCGATTTGGCACCGTAGTGATCGGGAACCCTGAGTATGATAATTTTGCGCTCCTCTCGTGGACTAGCCCTCGTACTACAAAAAAAAAAAGAAACCAGATTTTAAAGCACATATTCGGTAACCTTTTCTTATTACTTCGTTAGGCAGCCGTACTTCGTCGTGAAGGCAATGAATTCGTGTTCAAATGCGGTGGAACCTTGATCGACAACAAGCATATCTTGACAGTGGCTCACTGTGCGGAACACTTCATGTAAGTTCCAGAATCTTCCGACTTGAACTTATCTCGGAATTCCAGCTCATTATTTACAGCTTCATTCAATGTTTTAATATTCGACAGGGATGACATGCACAACATGGTGATCCGCTTGGGAGAATGGGACACGCAAACGACCACGGAATTCCTCCCCCACGAGGACTACAACGTGTCCGATATTGTATTGCATCCGTCTTACACGCTGAAAAATCTGTTCAACGACCTGGCCATAGTGACCCTGGAACGTGATGTGCAGCTCAAGCCACATATAGATACGGCCTGCCTACCAAGAGACGAAGACGACTTCACTGGACACGAATGTGTCGTCACTGGATGGGGAACCAACGCATACAGTAAGTAATTCCATTTCATGGCGATTCATTTCCCACAAGAGTTGTATTTTTGAAGGAAAACTTCTTTAGCCAGGAAAAAATGTGAAGTTTTGTGAAGGAAAGGAAATTCATCACAAAGTGAAACGCTTTCTTTTTCTTCACCCGTTCCATAAAAAACTGATGCGATTCCGAGAAGCAGATGGATTGTGGTGGTGTCAATAGGCATTCGGCCGCGTAAAAAAATAAGGTGGTGTTGGACGGTTTGTGTCCAACAAAGACAGTTCATTACCTTTCCCTACCCTCCGTGATGCCTCACCCCCCTGGTCACACGAGGGTATATCCCGCACGTGAACGCAAGTTTCGTAACGTCGCAGTGCCAGCTCCTAATTGGCTGTTCTGTCACACATAACGCAGTATACATTCATATACACTTCCCTTTTTTCTTACTCTCCACTCCTCCCTGATTTAGAGCCAACCCCGAATATCACTAGAAATTTTAAGGGCGGTATTCACTGACACGGTTTAAACTATAGTCACAATTTTTTGATAAGAGATCGACACGGATTGGTTAAATTCAGGTTTTTAACCAATCTATGATCTGCTATCCAAAAATTGTGACTACAGTTTAAACCATGTCGGTGAATTACGGCCCTTAGTGAACAAATCTGCCTTACATAGGATTTACAGTGGGTTCAATTATGATTTCATATGACGCTAAACACGTTAGAATTCAATCTTATTTAAAATTATTAATTCACTCTTATTTAAAATTTCTAAATTCAATTTTAAATAACTAAAATTAAATTTAATTGAGGTGAATCTAGTCATGTCAAACCTAGAAGTTTCACTTGTACTGCGCGAGATTCTCACGCAGATTTTTTTTTGAGTTGGCAATACTGTTGCTGTGTGGGATGCCATACAACGGAGGTACATTCCCTCGAAAAAGCAAATGGACTTCTCACTCAGACGCGAATTTACGGTTTTGCCGCTTGTGAGCCACACAAATTTCACAGCCTTCTCTTGCTCTCGTCTAATTTTCTTGACTACTCAAATTTTCGACCCTTGGCTCAGCCCCTCCGACCATGTAAATACGCCTGTCTCTAAATCACTCTTTTCGCCACTCACTCTTTTCTTCCTCAATCTTTTGGTCGTTCGCCAATATCGTTCCTCGCTCTCTCGGTCACTCATATGCTTGCAAACTAGGCTGTACATTCTCAACTCGTACCCCGTGGCACATTTCCAGATCAATAAAGGGACCAACGACAAGTTTACAGATTACTTGAGTGACCCGCAGCAGAACTGTTCGGCTCGCGGCACATTTATAGATTCCTTAAGTGACCCATGGTTTGTGTTTTCACATCATTTCATTAACCCGAGACACAATTACAGACCACTTGATCTGCCCATGGTGCTGATCTGCCCAGTTCCACATCACTCAAGCAGCTGGCAACACATTTACAGATTACCCAAGTGACCCTCGGTGCACTTTCAAAGCATTGAACAAATACAACCGGCGGGTCGTAGCACATTTCTAGATCATTTAAGTGATCCACGCACGACATATTCTCAGATCACATAAGGGACCTGCTGTGCTGTTTAAGATCACTTAACTAGCCCGCGACGCGTTTCCAAATCAACGAAGTGGCCCGCGTAATGTTTTCAAACTAATTAAATGGCCACACACTCCTAAAGTTTGAGCAACGGTTCTCTAGGCCGTTCACCGACATAGTCCTTCGCTCTCTAGGCAGAAGAGAATCTTTTGGTTTTACCGCCTGTGGGCTATAGACCTGTTCCCACTACATGCGCAATGACCAAGATTGTTGTGGTCTAATATCACGATGTTTTCAAAATTGAAGTATTTGCTGGATAAAAGCTGGAAGTACGAAAGGTTGTCCCACAAGAGGCTTGATCGTGAAAGGGGTTAATACGGCCCTGCCAGGAATTGAGCGAAGACTGAGTATACGTCAAGAAGGTGACAAATTGTATATCAGTGGTCACTGTCATCCCTTATTTTACGGGAAGAAACGATTCCCCCACCCATTGTGGGTCTCTCGATGGCATAAGTTAAGGGAATACAGGCTCTTCGCACGGAGGGGTGTATTACCTAGGGGAAAAAAGTGAACGGGAGGGGGGGGGTGTGGTTTATAGTGATGCAATTGTCCACCTCTGCCTATACCAATAATAAAATTTTTCCATTTAATGAGATGGGGCCATGAAGATGATCCCCACGCCGTATACATTCGCCTATGCTCGTAAAGGTTGTGGCGGGGGAATCCGGGCCATCTCAAGAGCTCCATGACCTGTGGCAACTAAACGCTCCCAAGCTGAACTCGTAGAATTCGACGAAAATTTTACAGGCGTTAATAGATGGCTCAAAATATGAACTGAACTGTGAAAATAGTAACTGCGGAATTGCATTATATAGGAGAGGAGTAAATTAATGTTGAAAATTGAGTCTGGGATGCCAAACCCATACAGTTAACATCAATTGGCGACTTTTCATTCTTGAAAATTAACGAAAACATCTAAAGCGTTTATACTATCAAAACGTGCTGTATTTTTAAGAAGCGTTGATATTTGAAAAATAGCTTCTTAAAAGTGTCACTCGAAAACCAGAATATGCAGGTTGGATGCATCAGTACTATCTTGCACAATAGTTTACAACAAATATAATTTATTACAATTGATTCAGGTCGAATGCAAGGGTTAATTTCTTTATAAATTGAAAATTTTACAAATATGAGGCTCATTGAAGAAATGCATAAAGCAGAAACGTATTTTACACCAGCGAATATTTTGAATGCACAGTTTTGTTTCCAGCAATCAATGCTTTGTTTGCAATAAATATGAAATCAACATGATTCTCGAAGTACCCAGGATGCGTTTCTGTGTATGAGCATGCATGCCATGAATATTTCCACATGTTGACGTAGCGTGGTGAAGAAAACTGGTTGTGTGCAATGGATTTGTATTTTAAAAATATTGTCTCGATGAAACAAATCGATTTGTTCAATCATAAATAAATCTGGAAATTTTCGAACGAAATGTTTCCACACCCGAAAACCATACCTGTCAAGCGGTTCTATTAGATGAGTGGTTTTAGGTGGCATCACAAACACATGAACGATTTTACCCGGTGGCATAACAGTATCAATCAAATCATTGGTTTTGAACGGTGACCAAGAATCCACCTAACAGTACGGTTTCATTGGGTGTGTTTTTAAAATACACTTCCCATAAATATTCGCACAGTTCTCTCTCTTAATCCCATTTCCCGCGATTTCGAAGCCACGCTATAAATATTGTCAGCTTGAAACATTTTCTGCCGAACTTGGGTTCCGAATTGTCCTTTAGGTTTAGAATACGCCATAAATATAAGCGATAGCAGCATTCCATCTTTGCTGATAGTTGGCATTACAGTATATTAATGGGTCGTACCATGAATAGATTGCACTATATAGACATGAATGCAGCACTTTTTCAATCTGCTTGATTTTTTAGGTTCAAAACATTCTCCCCGAATAAATTTCTTTATTACAACCCGATTGATCAGTATTATACATCTGGTTATCCTTCAACTGCGAATTCTTAAATGCATCATTTACATATGCTTTTGAAGAATTTACAATATGATCCTCTTCATAAATCTACTAAAATGATCGCTCAAAAGCAATTTTTCTGCTGACAATTCTATATTTCTGTTTAAAATTAGCCATTTTCCGGAAGCTTTGAATGGCATTTTTAGGAACAGAGCTTTATTACAAGCCTAGCTTTTCAAATCCGAGTCATGCACAAATGCCTGCGCCTCGCATCCTGAAACTTTTGAAAAACATTTTTGAATTTCATGTAGTTTGTGCCTCTTATCACCAAATTTGTTGACTTTATTTTCCCCCAAATGCATTTGAGACAAACTTTTTACAAACCTATACTTGCTTTGAACAGTTTTTAGTGCGAGATGTTTCATTTTTTTTACTGCTACGCCAGTATTCAACGGCTGCGCTTTTACTTTCAAATGGGGGATACTCTGGACTTCCTCATTTAACTCTTCACCTATATCATTTTTATCTGTAATGTCAAAGTCAGAATTCTAAAATTCACTTTCGTCAACCCGATGACTCGAAATCCAGAGTGTCTTCTCCACCACTAAACATTTCGCAAATATATAGAATTCAGGTTCTTTCATTTCTTAAATTTATTTCGGCTTCTGTAAAATCTGTTGGCTCCATTTCTTGAACAGAGAATTCGTGATACAGCATCCACACACCACGTTGAACACATTAATATGTGGTGGCGTTTTCTATTTGAAAGCCACAGCTGGTTTAACAAAAATAGATTCGAAAACAATACAACGATGCAATTTCATGCGAGACTTTTCAGCATTAAACAAAACAACAAAAACTTATTGCAACTTTGCTAATTTGTTTTACTTATGCAAAATAAAAGTGTAGGAAATGCACGATTAGATGAAATATATATACTCAAACTCAATTTTAAACACTTTTGAATGCAAAATACCCAAAAAATAACTTTACAACAGATTTAAACTCATTCGTACGAAACACGGACAGTTCATTTAAGAATTTGCCGCTTTTCTCTGAATCCTCGCCAAGTAGGGTTGCATTTGGCATTAAAAATGGTGATTTGCATTTTTTTTACAGCTTTTCTGTTGCGATTCCGCAGCTACTTTTTCACACAGTGCATATTTTGAGCCATCTACTTAACGCCAGCAAAATTTTCGTCGAATTCTAAGGGTTTAGCTTGGGAGCGTTTCCTTGTGATATTCTGGGGGCCCATTACTTAGCTGCCTACCAATTCATGTGATTACTCTCGAAAATCATAGTATTGAAAACATCACCGCATGGCCCTTTAAAAAAACTTGACACCCTTGAACAATGTGCACGGGTGGGCCCATGCATTGGGCAATCACTTACTTCTGGATCTGCACCTACTGAGATGAAGAAACTGAATTGAAGCATCCGCGTCAGAACAGTTGCAGAAATCGGAAGTTGAGTAGAGTAAGCAGTCAACGGCATTAAAACAAGTGTCGCACAAAAACAAACTTCACGCTAGTTTCACAACGCGGACACACATTCCAACATGTGCCAATTCGTTAGACGTTTCGCAGAGGAATATGAATGAGGTGCATGTGTGGTTTAATAGTAAAAAGTTGCATGTATTGCGTATTCCATGCCCACAATACAACTTGATAGTACTTCACACTCTCTCGCGTTCAATTTTTACTCAGTGCCGCTTCTATTCTGAACGCAATGGCAGTACTACTGCCAAAGCCTACTAGACCATACATGCTTAACTCATGATCCGCGAGCTAAATGTGGCCCTCGGATTCATCTGTGGCCCGTAACCTCAAACCTAATTTTGTGAAATTGAACTAAGCGGCACATTTCCAGATCACTTAATGGTCCTCGGCACATTTACAGATCACTTTAGTGACCCATGTGATGCAGTTCTACATCACTCAAGTTACCCACGGCACCGTGCCAGGTCACTCAAGTAGCTGGTGACGCATTTACAGATCATTTAAGTGACCACACATCACTTATGTTGCCGTGGCACAGTTTCAGATCATTCAACTGATCTACAGCACGTTTACAGATCACGTAAGTGACCAGTATCACTTAAAGTAGCCCTGGACACGTTTTCTAACCAATAAAGTGGCCTGCACTTTCTTAAAGGTTGAGCACTCTTGTCCTAGACTATTATCTAGTCCCTATCTAGGAGGATTTGATGTTACCATGGCTCACATTGGTCATTGCGGTTGTATTTTGCAAGGGAAAATACAAGAGCAGGTTGTAAAACTAACCTGTGGTATAAGCAGAATTGTCTGGCATTTCTGCAGCAGTGTTGCCACCATTTAAAAAAAACCAATTTATAACACGATACTCTTTGTCAATTCTAGAAAGCGGGCAGTACTCGATCATCATGAAAGAGGTGAACGTCATCGTCTTGGCCCACGACGACTGCCAGCAGAAGCTCAGGAAGACTCGGCTGGGACGGTACTTCAGGTTGCACAGCTCGTTCCTCTGCGCTGGCGGCGAGCAAGGTAAAGACTCCTGCAAGGGTGACGGCGGTGGGCCTCTGGTATGTTACAAGCAGGACAACAGCTACACTGTCGTCGGTCTGGTCTCCTGGGGTATCGATTGCGGGCAGGCCGGGGTGCCGGGCGTCTACGTCAACTTGAAGAAGTTCGTCGACTGGATCTCGTCCGTGACCGAGACGCCCCTCGTAGAATACTGGAGCGACAACTGAAATAGATAAGGTTCGAATCTTCGGACCAATCACTCTTCAGGGACTGTTTTCAACTATTGTAGATATGTGTAAAATTTTATTTTTGTTTTTAAAGGAACCGGGTGGGGACGAGACTGTGTGCATTGTTCTTTTTTATGTGGGGAAAATAAAGTTTTTACTGAACAAAAGATGACGTAATGTTTGGTGCTCAACCAGGGTTTCTACCTGATGCCAAAAGTAAAATACGGGGATAATGAGCTTTGTTGGACTCTATCGCTATAACTGTTATGCCCAACACGGTGTCCACTACACCATTGTGCCCACAAAAGCACCATCCTCACAAAAAAGACACATATTTCGAAGCGCAAAGTCTGGACCATTACCTTATAACGGGTTCTTAACCTATGTGTCGTTACTCAAACTAGGATGGTAAGGGCTTGAGATTGGTCGTTAAAATCCAATAGCGGGCAAGGATTCTTGAGCTAGAGTCATGATCTAAACTTGATTCGCAAGGACTTCCAAAATGGGTCGTACAAATTCACTTACAGCCAGGGAGCGACCCAAACTCATTTCGAAGGAGCTTTTTAGATGATTCGTACAAATACACTTAGTCCCTGTAAATGCACTATTTCACTAAACAAACAGTCCCATGGGTCGCGGTTAAAAAAGTCCTCTTACAGATTGGGAACAAAGGAAAATTTTAATTTCTTCAGCACCAGTCATTTTATGCAAGTGGTAATAATGACGGAGGGTTCGAACTGCACCGTCGACACAGTGGTGGTCGGCTGAAGTTGTTTTACTGTGGTTCCCAACTTCGAGCCGATATCCCCGTTAAAAAAGTCTCGCCAAAGAGAGCAACAGGCGTACAATGGTACAACTATTCAATCATTACACTTCACGAAAACCGGTTTTTCCTAGGAGTAGAATTTGTGCAGCGTGAAAACGTCGATTTGTTAAAAATTTGAAATTCAGGTTTTTTGACCAAAGTTTTCACGCTGCATGCGCTGTAGAAACCTACTTCTAGGAAAACCTGGCTAAAGAGTGAAATATAGATGGCGGCACCGAGAGAAAATCAAACACACTATACTTACGCAGACTGTTGAGTACTCACACATCCGTCACAACTCAATCGGTAGTAAATTGCCCATATGGCAGTAGACCGGAGTTGTGCTCAGTTTGAAAGAAGTCATTTTATGCTCGCGCACACAATGAACAACTGAACAAGTGTCTATCATTTGTGGCCGATTTTCTTCCGTAACTGAAGTTATATAGTTGGTACGTGAACCCCGATGAGGTAGAAATGCGTTTGCGCGGTCGCCATGGCACTACCTTTGTTTGATTAGCAGAACGCCTACCTCCAGTCAAAAGAAATTTGACAAGGAGCGATCAGGTTTTGAAATCGAAACCTCTAAAGCCCCCATTCACATATGCAAATATTGCGGTAGCATTGTGAGAGTTCTAGAACCCGCTTAACGACTTTTTTCTTCGTAAGAAAATGAGAGCAGTGTTATTAGTGAGAATTCTTTTGAGGCGGGTTTAAAACACCCCCCCCCCCGCTTTTTCTATTCCCCATGTGAACGGGACTTAAATGTTCTTTGGTATATCGGGCAGTCTTATACAAATGCAACGCCACAACAGGCAAAATGCCCATAAAAATATGGATGTCATATATTTCAAAAATACAGCAACCCAATTAAAAATGCAATTAACAAAAATTATAAACAATATACACACATGATAAAATATTATACACCGCCCATAAAGAATACTTATGGTTGTCTTATTCTAAGAATGGATAGCTTCTCGATTTACCCCAACATGTTTATCGTATTTCTTTTTAAACGTGCCAATTGTGTTACAATTTACTACCTCCGGGGGTAAGCTATTCCATTTATTAACAACCCTATTAGAGAAAAATTCCCTGCGACACCATAACCTTGCATTGTCCCTCACCAATCAATACTTTGACCTTTGAAGACCGGATACACCCCGCTTCCCATCTCAGAGAGATATCGAAGCGTTCCCGAAGGATGGGTGTATCCGGAAAACGATACTGGTGTCCCCTTGTAAAAGTAGTCGATTGGCGGTGTACTAAAAGTTCATGATCCATCCCATTGAAAATTTTGAGCACTTCGATCATATCTCCTCGACACCTGCGTTCATCCAATGTAAACATATTCAAAAAATGAAGTCTCTTCATAACTCAAGCCCTGAGTGCCAATAAGGACACGCGTAGCTCTTCTCTGCACCCCTTCAACCAAGTCTATGTCCCTCTGTAGGTAAGGTCTCCAAAACCTTACAGCATACTCCAGTCCAGGACGAACTAAGACTCGGAAAAGCGGAAGAATGACTTTAGGAGAACGCGAAGAGACCTTTTTGAAAATGAGACCAAGTATTCTATTCGATTTTTTGACCACCGCTGAACCATGTTCAGAAAACCTAAGCCGCTCGTCAATGAGAATTCCTAAATCGGTGACCCTAGTTGCATCAGGTATAATGACACCATTCAACTCGTAAGAGAACCGTGGGTTGTTCGAACCAAAATGAGCGACCATGCACTTATCAACGCTAAACGTCATGCTCCATTCATTTGCCCATGCTGCAGTCTTGTTTAAGTTGGTCTGTAGCAACTCCCTATCGCATTGATTCCCGATTACACCCATTAGCTTCACATCATCTGCGAATTTGCTAGTAATCCCATCGACACCCTGATCGAGTTTATCGAAAAAAAGTATGGGGCCAAGGACACTTCCTTGAGGAACTCCACTTAAGACTCCTGTCCAACCAGAGAATTCCCCGTTCACTTTAACTCGTTGCGACCTACCTCTTAACCACGATTCTATCCAATTCAGCAAGTTGCCCCCAATTCCAATCTCGTGTAAACGCTTCAATAGTTTGCCATGTTGGACCCGATCGAATGCCTTCTGGAAATCAAGGTAAACAACGTCGACATTTTTGCTCTTACCCAAAGTCTAAGTCACGTGATCATAGAAGTAAAGGAGGTCAGTTACACATGACTTCCCCTTCCTGAACCCATGCTGATTATCCGACAATACATTATTCTCGTCTATCCACTTCACAAACTGCCTTTTGATAATAATTTCCAAAATATTCGAGAGGGAGCTCGTTAAACTCACTGGACGATAATTGGACACAGCTTCTCTACTACCCTTCTTAAATATCGGAACAACATTAGCAAGTTTCCAATCCCTTGGGACGATACCCTCAGCAACACTACTCCTGTATATCTGTGCGACTGGCCCCAACAATTCAATAGCACATTCCCTGAGAACCCTGGGATAGATATCTGGTCCTGGTGCTTTGCTTGCCCATACATTTCTTAGAAGATTTAGGACCTCCACGTCTTCTACTTGAATATCGTTGAGGGTTTTATTACCCCATGCAACACCCGTATATCGAATATCATTATCTCCATTAAAAACTGACGCGAAAAAGTCACTGAAAGCATTACACATGCCTATATTGCTCTCTAACCTAGAGTTTCCTATCGAAAGGGCCAACCGTACCCTTACATCCATTATTGACATATCGAAAAAATGATTTCGGGTCAGAGCCAATGTTATCTGCCAACCTAGATTCAACTTCCTTTTTAATATCCCTTATCGCTTTCTTCAACAGTCTTCTTTTATCAGTAAACAATGATAGGTCACCTCGTCCACTTTTTACTCTCTGAATGCTCTTTTCTTTTCAAGATAAAGATTCCGCACGCTATCCGTGAACCATAGAGGGTGCGATGTACAAACACGCTTTTTTCGAACAAAGGGTATGACGTCGTGCAAAATAGAGGACAGCCTCAAACTAAATTCTACCCATTGACTTACCACCCCTACTGATTCCAACCGGTCTTTGAAAACTTCCGCTAACCTTCCTCTCAAAACATCGAAGTTAGTTCTCCGAAAACAAGGAACCAGTCCTTTGTTATCAACCTTACCCAAGGAAAAGTTTGTGAAATCTGACTATACGATGATCACTAGAAGAAAACTCCCCCCCCCCCCCCGAAACATGTTCAACTAGATCCAAAAACGCCCACGTTGGGAATCACTGCCCTAGAACATCACATTGCCCGGAGTCCATGATGTTGGGAGAGTCCTATATAGAGCATCTACACAAGCGGGAAGCTCCCCAGATTTTAACCCGGGGTTGTGCGGCTATATGATAATAGTAACAGACTGTGAGAATCTGGGTTCCAACCCGACGGTACAGTAGTGTTTGGATGAAGCTTTTTTTCTGTGATTTCTCTCCAACTTCAAGAGGTGAATGCGAGCTGATATCTCCGTCCCACACAAGTCTCACAAGAGAGTGGTACAAACAACTAAAACTGTATAAACATTCAATCATTACATTTCACATCATAGATTGAAAAACAAATTGCTGCCATCTATTTAGCAGCACTAAAATTCATGCAGAACACTTGATATGCACTCAGACTGTTAGATACACGTTAACACTTCCGGCACTACTAACTCAGTAAATTGCCCATGGTGATAGATCAGAGTTACGCTCAATTTGAATGAACGCCCAGGGGGTGTGGAGATGGACTTTGTTTATAAAATTTTCGTTCTCTAAAATTCGCTCAAAAAAATTGATTCAGTAGGTAGAAAGGGTCTCGCTCCAAGATGAAAATGGAGGAGGGCATGGAAAAGACAGGGACACGAGAAGAAAATTTGGTTTAAAGGGGACCATGGGCAAAACAAGGGGTTATATAAGAAACACGGCTCGAGCTCGTCCAATGACAACGAGCGTTCAATTAAGTTTGGCCATTACAGAATTGTGATTTATGTGATTAATCTAACTTTTAAGTGTTTTATATTCAAATTAAGCAAAGGATAATTTCCAAGCAGTCGATTGACACTCCTTCGTCAAATTAAAAAGAATATGATTATACTGTATAAGTCGGTTAATCCGCGTCTTAGTTTCAGGGGCCAATCATGTATTACGTCAGCAGATTTTCAGCCAATTTTTTGAATTTGCCAATACAAAATGACGCTTATGCATAATAGCCGGCAAATGTGATGAATTTAGAGAGAGATAGATGGCTTTTTTTTTCCAGCCTAAGATATCAAGGAAACATTTATTTTCTGGGTACTATGCTGAGGTGAACTCGGAAAGAAAAGTCATCTTGTCTGCGCCGGGACTTGTCCCTTTTTTCCGAGTTCACCTCAGCATAGTATCCAGAAAATAAATGTTTCCGTGATGAATTTAGTACAATTTATCAAATTTTCCAACGACGCTTGGGTATTATGCCTAATCGCCGATAAAAAGTGATATTTTTCAACAAGGTATGCCGATTTAAATCAGCTTAATTTGAATAATGATTAAAATCACGCTTTTTTTTACAAAAAATCATTGGTTTTTAAAAATCACAAAATTTAATTTTTTTTCACATATATAACATATTAAAGTAAAAGTAACCTGTAATACCGATTTTTGTTCACGTAAGGTTTAGTAGTAAAAGTAACGTGTTATGTGCTATGCATGTTATTGATATGTGGTAAAGTTTGTGATTAAAAGAAATATAGATTTGAGGGGTAAAAAAAATAAACTTAAACCCTATATAAAGTGCAGAAAGAAAGCTGCTTAATTTTTCGATTTTGTGCATGGAAAAAATTGCACTAAATACACTCATTGCCATAAAAATTTGCGCATCAAGAAATAATTGTGGGATCGAAACGAAAGTTGGCCTGAAGGTACATATCGGGCAGATATGCAAATGATTAGAAATGCAGCGTGATTGCGCATTGCGTAATGCCACTAGAGGCCGTTGAACTTCGTTCTCCTTGGAGTATAAAACAGGTAAGCGGAGCTTGCTGGTGTGTATTTAATCGTTTGCAAAGGAAATGCTGAGGTAGACATGTCGCAGTTGTCAGAGTTCGATAGGGGAAGAATCATCGGGATGATGGAAGCTGGGTGGTCAGCTCGGCGAGTAACTCGTCAACTAGGTCGTTCTGATTTTACTGTGAGGTGGTGTTGGGATCAGCGGACAGAAGAGACGTCATTTACACGGCGACCAGGTTCAGGACGCCCTCGACAGACCAGTCGTCGAGAAGACCGTCACATCATCCGAAACGCACGCGTAGAGCCAGCTGCCTCATTGGCCGCTATCCAGACACAGGCAGCAGCTTCACTACGGGCCCCTGTGTCTTCCCGAACCATCGCAAGGCGCCTGGCTGAAGGACATCTGGTATCGCGGCGCCCATTACGTGTGCTGTCAATGACACCCACCCACCAACTCCTCCGTTTGGAGTGGTGTCGAGCACGACGGGATTGGACTGCAACGGAATGGAACCAGGTCGTCTTCAGCGACGAATCGAGATTCAACTTGAGCAGTGATGACAATCGTGTTCGTGTGTGGAGGCCCCGTGGTGAACGCTTCAATCCTGCCTTCGCTTTACAGCGACACACCGCTCCCACAGCTGGTGTCATGGTATGGGGTGCCATTGCTTACGATACACGGTCACCCCTACTATTGATCCATGGCACAATGACAGCCCAGCGGTACGTCCATAACATCCTTCAGCCACATGTGTTGCCACTCATGGCAGGGCTCCCAGGAGCCATTTTTCAACAAGACAATGCTAGGCCACACACAGCAAGGATGTCACAAGACTGCCTCCGCCACATTACCACTCTTCCCTGGCCTGCTCTATC
This sequence comes from Pholcus phalangioides, assembly GCF_987345545.1. NCBI lineage: Eukaryota > Metazoa > Arthropoda > Arachnida > Araneae > Pholcidae > Pholcus > Pholcus phalangioides. The sequence goes on from NW_028301598.1 coordinate 9,881,284, forward strand.
CCCAGATTTGTCACCAATCGAGCATATCTGGGATCATTTGGGACGGCAAGTTGGACACCCTACGAGGTTGGTCGAACTAGAGGCGCATTTACAGCAACTGTGGAACGAGATGTCTCAGGACATCATACGGAACTTGTATGCCTCAATGCCCGCTCGTATCGCATCGTGCATTCGCGCTAGAGGTTGTCCAACAGAGTACTAAAACTTCTGTTCATCTGTACTTTTTTCTGTAATAAATGATCCTTTTTCTTGGATTTTCTAATCACTTACTTATATCAACGTAGTACTTACATGTGTAAAATTTCGTTTCATTTTGACGACTTCTTCTGGGTGCGCAAATTTTTATGGCAATGAGTGTATATAGGGAGTTGAACTTGGCACTTAGCTAAAATGTACTAAGTATTTTCAATGCATTACAATGTGTAGCACTAGCGTTCCCCTGATTAAAAAACAGAGAAATTATTTTTTGTATTAAGCCTTTTGAATTCTATGCCCTAATTGTTGATTCAAAATAATAGATGTTGCGTGTACCCACATAAATATTATTGAACTTTCGACTTTACTTTTTCGTATTCAAATATAGAGTTTTCTCGTTTTTTACCAAAATTCATTACACATTTTTATTCTTTCACAGAGTTAAACTATTAAGCAACATCATGCAAGTCAGAAACACATCCATTAGTTTTGAAAGAAACAATCTTGTCAATAGAATTTGTTTTTTATTTAGTTAATGCTGAATGGCCCTTTGGTTGTGCATGGAGTGAATCGACGAACCTGCACCATGTGTGTGATACTGAGTTGTCACCAGGTATTCACTTTAATAGGGGAAGGGGGAAAGCCCTTATGAGTAAAAGCACTCTTCTCTACAAGAAAAATGTTAATCAATGAAGAGTTAATTTGGGCTCAATGACCCTTCATGTTACGTAAACAGTTTTTTGGTGTTTATATTTCTTGCTTGTAGTTCGTTTATTAATGATGAATTAAATTTAAGAGAAAGGAAAGAAACAGGTGATATGAAAATATGAATTCTTAATTATTAAAAATATTTTTTAATTAATAAGCAGTCAATTAATTAAAATAAAAAAATCCAATTTAAATAAAAAAACATTTTTTTTCAAATCATGATTTTTTCGTACCGTTCCTCAAACTTACCAAAATGGCAGGCAATTATGCACAGTAACCAATTATTCCCAACTGGATTTATCACATTTAACATAACATATACTTTTTAAGGAAAGAAAAGCAGAAAAGATTACTTAATAATCTGTATGTAAATAATTTTGAGATTTTTACTTCCGAGGAGTGAAATTCAGTCTGATAAATTTGGGGTAGGCTATGTCATAGATACGGCCGCAAGTTTTGATGTGAATGCATTTTTTGTGCCTCAAATCGCATGGTAAGTACCGATATAATGAAACTGCTATTATCATTGACTTTGTCTTTTGAATAGCTAACAATGATACCAATGGCATCTATTTTTGTTGTAAACTGTTCGAGATATAGCAGTAAACAATTTGTTATAAATAAGGGTAGCAGTCCTGGTGTCAAGATGAGAAGAGATAACAAAACCAGAGTGATATCATTGAATGCACCTTTGAAATGTGCATCTGAATATGCCATTTTTTTTTACTTGGGCTGGGTACTTCCTCGTATATGACCGTTTCAAAAATTTTGTCCTGTAACTTTTTGCAAATGCTCCCAGCATCATATATTTAAATGATATTCACATGTCAAAACACGTCTCTCCACAGAGAGCAAGTAAACCTACAACCTTCATACATCTGTTACTTATAAGATGCAAATCATGAATGCTTTGAACAATCATAAATACATTGAGGACGTACATAAACTTGCTGGCATGTTCCATTTCATCACACATTTTTCCAGAGGAACATCTGAGATACATGCAGAGTCACAACTAGATACTTAGTCTACCGGGGCAAACTCACATTTAGGCACCCCCACTGTAATGTTGAACGAGAGGTTAAAAAGTGAAGTTTTTGTCCAGCACACCAGACCTGCTCCTCGCTATTTGTGGGTTTTAAAAGTAGCGCAGCCAATACAGCACAAATAAGGCATTCACAATAACATTGATAATATATACCAATGCAACTGAAAGCAATCAAATATGAAAAGTGGTTTTTTTAAATATTTCAACATGCATGTATATATACTTTATTTAAAACTTTACATTCACTAAATAGAAATGCGGGTTATAATAAAATTTCACTAATACATATAACAATATAAATAATAAATTTACACCAAAGATAACCATAGTAAATTTATAACACAACCAAGAAGTCGAGTAAACAATTATAACATTACATTGCCTACAAAAGATTTATGTCATGAAAGTAATATTTTGTATCATGATTAAATCAAACACTAATTCTTCTAAACATATTTTAAAAGCTTGATGACTGTCATATATTTTTTTTTATTTTCCGCAAAACAAAAACTGCAAAATGAGTTGAAAAATGAGTTTGCAAATGGAATGAAAAATGCTGTTGAAATTCTCAAGCAATTTTACATAACTCATTTATGTTATTGTCCCTCATGAACATGAAGCCATTGCCAAGTGCATACATGTATCCCTTGCTTTACATGATGTATGTGTGTCTACGCATTTTTGTTATAACATGGACTGGAAAATTTATTTTAAAAAATTGCAAAATTGAAATTCAGCAAGAAGTTAGACTTTCATGATTTTAATCCTGGGAATGAAAGACATGAAGAAATTTGTTGGATTTGAGAATGTGGATGAGAAACATTGGAGACGAGAACGCATAATCAACAGAGGTAGCTTATGAATATCTTTAGAAAACAGAGGAAACGAACATGATTGTTTAAAGAGCCTCTCATTAGGCCATCGATAAACTGTGTTTACACACTCTCATGAAGCTGTCAAGAAACAAATAGCTCTCTTCAAAACACATTCACAGTACCATCAGAATTGTAATACAGTAGAGCCTTGATAATCTGAGGTGAACAGGATTGAGACCAGATCGGATTACTACTACTACTAAACCACATATGCGACTCACATACCACATTTCTCTGTGGAACGTCTAACAAACTGGTACATGTTGAAATAAGTGTCTGTATTATGAACCTAATGTAAAGTTTGTTTCTGTGCAATGCTCGTTATAGTGCTGCCATCTATTTTTTTAACTATGAGTGAAGTGTAATGATTAAAGAGATTTACACCGTTGTAGAACAATAGGCTAACAATGGTACAAATCTTCAATCATTACTTCAATCGGATTACTGAAAACTGAAGAGAGAACTATCCAAAAAAACCAGTAACTGCTTACTTCATTGGAGATTAGAGCTGCCAAGAACCATGATCTATAAAGGAAGCTGATGGGGTGGGGGGGGGGGAAGTTTGATATGAATTTCATTATTTTTTGTTGCACATTAAATTTACTATGGAGGAGCCTGTATGGAAAATTCTGGTGGAAGGAAGTGGAATTCCACCAAGACCCCAGCCAAGGTATCAAATCAAAATCCTTTCTAACTGAAATAATTCGTTCATAGGAAAAGTATTAAAAAAAAAAAAAAAATAGGAGAGAATGAAAAGGAGTTTCGAAAAATTCTATTCCCTCAGATTATCTGGAACCTTAGGCTAATTTTCGAGACTACTGTAGAAAAAAAATTATCCAAATTTGGCTAGAATTGTTATGACCTGTCAAAGATATTTGGAATTATTTGAGACACAAAGAATGCTGCCCATCTGAAGAATTTCAGCTGTTTCATTGGAAACTTGAGGATAGTGGAGATCCAAAGGAGTGTATACATTAGCATGCGGATCATGTAAGGTAAGCATTCACAATTGGTTGTTCAGTAATTTGTAGTGTTGAGAACGATTCTTGAGTTGTTTGAATTGGGCCACTGGGAATTGGTTTTTTCAATAAACACAGAGGAAAGAAAAGGAACACAAAGGAAGTTTGTGTACCAATGAATGGATTAGAACCACTGCGGGGGATCGTACATTACAAGATCTGCATGCTAATGTATGTGCCTAAACATTTAATTTATCATCTGATTGAAAAATATAATACAAATACAAAGGCCACAACAGGCAACTTGTCCAACAAGGTGGTGGCATGGTGACGAGAAAATACAGTCATTAAATGAAATTAATCTGATAAGTTTGAATAATCAATTTTGCTAGCAAGTGTAATGTTTTATATTTTTAATCCTTCCACAGAAACCACTCTTATATCTTACTCAAGTTAGATTTTATTTGCTCTACATGATTTCATCCTACATAATTATTTTGCAGAACCGATTGAAGTGACAATTACCTGCACAAATCAATCTTTTTTCTTAAAATTAAACATTTTAGATCTTTGGCTCTACATGTAAAATAGTGGACCTATTGTAAAAATGTAAAAGTGAATCAAAGCATATTGAAAAGAAATAAAGAAATACGTTCTAATGACAATATTTGTATATAAGAAATAAAACGATCAATATATACATGGTGTCCAGATTAAACATACCTAATTATAATCATCTCCTACACTTTACAAAAGTTGGAAAGGATGAGAAAAGTATGTATATATATATGTTACTGAAAAGCCAGAAATTAGCCGATTGGTGATGGGGCAGGCCAAAGTTCGATAACAAAAGACATGATTTGGGATCACATCAAGTTGGAGTATTTCCTCATGATAATTATATCCACATTAGTTATTCAAACCCATCAATCCGCAGTCACAATGTGGTAATCATTTTTTCTCCAAAATATGGCAGAAAAAACTATGTTTATAGTTATTTTTATTTTATTTATTTTTTTATTTTATTTACAATAACCCCAGATGGCATGAAATGCACTTATACTGGAAGAAAAAAAATAAAAATAATAGTCAGAATATGAAGCACTTCGCATACGGAGTCAGGTCGAAATCCTCAATAGTGGAAGCAAATCTTACGTAGGAGGCGTATACAAGTTCTGATGGAAGACTTCCATATTCTCATCACATGGTATCTATATCCGTGTAAAAAGCAATCTCTTCTGGCCATTGGTATTCTTATTTGGAAGCAATGCCTGCATAGGTTAACTCGCCTGTTTATGATTTCGAAGAAAGGTACTCTCGATGGTAGATAAACAATTTGGTGGACTAGTTTGTAGCACATCTTCAGATCTGTTTTCTCTCATCACATGGAGTTAATCCAATACAGCTGCTATATATAGCCAGGTATCACACATTAGCAATTGAAAAAAAAATGGATTTGGCACCTACCGGACTGCCTTATATCAGCACATCGAGCTTTAGCCAGGGATTTCCAGCCACTACACGAAATGGCTGGCCAAGGTCTGAATCATTTCTGCAATTCGGACTTAGGCCAAAACTCTTGGCCAATTAGTGAACAGCTGGACCCGTCGTGAATTGCCGCACTTTGCCAGTAACATATACATAAATCAAAGGCATCCCCATCTATCAAGTTTTAGTAAAAAAAATCAGGGCTTTTCCATATGTGCTCTTTTTGTTCCTGGATGAAAAATGGTCCAATGACCATACCACCTGAAAGCGTGCACCACACATTGATTTTAAGATTGTTTTTTGTGCTTCAAAAATTGCATTGGGATTTTCTGAGCCTCAAATTTGGCTTATTAACACTGTTGGACACACAGAATATTGTGTCATCTGAAAAAATTATCCTTAACAGGAAATCAGGTTCACAGTCAATGAGAGTTAACATCTCCTTAGAACAAATTGCACTTTCTTTTATGTGGGGTGACAGCATTCTTTGCTTGCTAGTAACAACGGCAGCGTGCATAACGCTTTCAGAAAATTTACCATCAAACTCTCATAGTTGGGCAGCCAAATTTTTCTAATATTACCACCCTACATGGTATTACTGATTTTTAACTGCTGCTTTAAATTAGAAACATTAAATCCAGATACCCTATACAATCAAAGAAATGATAAGCAGTATAAAAAAAAGAGATGGAAAAGCGATGAGATTTTAATTGCAACACACTTACCAAATTTCAAGCATATGATATGAGAAAAAAATTGTTAAGAAACTGAATCATTATTCATGAAATTTGTATTCAGAAAATATAACAAAGCAAGAAAATAACATCGATTACCATTGCCCAGTGCTTATTTTTATTATGCAGATCAGCTATGCAAACTTTATGGAACTAAATATATGTTTTATATGATTTAACACACCCTCCAACACCAAAATAACATTCCTCAAAAAAAAAAAAAAAAAGAATAAAAAACCTCATAGAGTTAAAATTTTATACACATCAATAATAAGTAAAGCAGTGTACAATAGCTTATTTCTTAATAGACCTGTTATTTTACACATTTTACAATATTTTTTTATACACATTCTCACCATACTTGTATATGTATATATATATGTGTGTGGAACTTTGAACCTGAGAAAATATTTGCAAAAGAAAAAAAAAGTTCTCCCCATTGCACTGCAATATCCTAAGAATGACTCGCATCTCTAATATACAGGTTTGATCAGACTGTGAATGATTCTTCAGTCAATAGATTTACTGCTCAGCAGCTCTTCAATCTGAATAAAAAGACAAAAACAATGTGATGCATACAGGCTGTTTCACCATAACTGGCCAAAAGGAATATAATTCTGTGGTTCAATTTAAAATTCAACAAAAATATGAAAAAGAGATTGCGGATATGAAAATATCAGCAAAGAGAACAGAATTGATATAAAGAGAAAACAAGGCTGCTCATACAAAGTATGAATGACTAGATATCAAAAGGAGATGAATTTCAAAAAGAAAATTTACGTCTCTGTAGGGAATAAAAACCCTGTCTCTACACAAATGTGCTAACCAATATGCTACAAAGCACACAGTGGATAGTAGCATCATTTCTCTATTACACTTGTTTTTTTTGCTGGGCTACAAATAATTTTTCACATTTACTTTTTTGCTGGTCTGAAAATCTTTATCCCATTCATTTATTTTTTGCCAGTCCTGAAACAACTTCTACCAATTTTTTTTGCCAGTTTATAAATTATCTCTCCCATTTATTTTTATTTTATTTTTTGCTGGTCCACAACGTGTTTCTTCTATTTATTTTTTGCTGTCGTCAAATTGTGACGATCCGGCGATCCCCAAATTAATTCTCCCATTTTTGACTGTCTATAAAATTTTTCAACCATTTTCTCTGATCTGCAGTTTTATGAAGGTTGGTGAGCACTGCTCTAAGGGAAGAAAATGTCACAAAGGATTACCAAAAAGATCACCAAAAACCTCACCTGTATTTTATAAGCTGTTTTCACATCTGTAAGATCAAGCTTAAGCTCTTCACATTCTTCAACTTTTTCACCATACATCTGAAGAAGTGTGTCATACCTTTGATTGACATCCTGTTTGAATGGAATGTATAGTTAAACAAGAAAAATGAGCAAAAAATATCTATCATTTTCACAGTTTCATACAACTAGGTACAGAACATCAATAAAACTACTTTCAATTGAGAGATAACCAAAAAACGTTTTTTTGCTTTTGATTGTCAAAAACAAAATTGTATGCATACAGCAAATGACCGATATCATTATTCCTTGAAATAATCCCTGTTGTCATCAAACACCTTTTGCAGATGAGTCTCCAGTTGTCTATTACCCTGCCAGTAAAAATTGGGGATCTTGAATGCAAAGTCTTTTGGTGCCAGTCTCAAGACTACCTCATTTTGTGAAGAGTTCCTGCAACGTCTAGGGAATCAAAGATGTGATTGATGTGATAATCTCTTGGTACAAGGTCCATAGAGCATGATGGATGACATTTTCCAGTATTTCTTGAATTTACTGCCAACAGCTATTATCCTTTCCCATTTCCTGGCCAACTTTTGAAGAAAAATCATTAGCAAATGAGACAAACTTGCGGCAGGCATCCACAGACCTATTTGCATTGAGGACGCAATATTTTTACTGCTAAGCATTGCACAGCTGAAAGAATACTACTACTAAACCACACATGTACCTCGTCCATATCCCTCTGCAGAACCTTTAATGAATTGGTACATGCGGGAATGTACGTGTAGTGAAGTTTACTTCTGTGTAACGCTTGTTATGTGTAGTGCTGCCATCTGCCACCAGTTTTTCTAACTATGAGTGAAGTGTAATGATTGAATAACTAATCGTTGTAGGGCTGAAAGAATGCTACTACTAAACCACACATGCACCTCGTCCATATTCCTCTGCGGAACCTCTAACGAATTGGTACATGCGGGAATGTGTGTGTACGTGTAGTGAAACCTGACATGAAGTTTGTTCCTGTGTAATGCTTGTTATGTGGCGTGCTGCCATCTGCCACCAGTTTTTCTAACTGTGAGTGAAGTGTAATGATTGAATAATTTATCGTTGTAGGCGTGTTGCTCTCTGTGGCGAGACTTTTTAATGGGGAGATCGGCTCGCATTTGCGCGTTGAAGTTGGGAACCACAGGAAACCAACTTCAGCCGACCACCACTGCGGTGACGGTGGGGTTCGAACCCGGATCCCCACGATGCGAGTCTGTCATTATGATCACTCGACCACCACAGCGGCCCGAAAGAATGCTGGCAGAAACTGTTGTATGCCAACAGGAAATAATTTTTCTCTTTCCCTAGAATAAGAGACCAGAATGAATGAACGCTAGAACTTTGCCACTGGACTTATCCCGTTGCAGAGATCTCTTCCAGCCCAGCTTCGTGGCAAAGTCTGGAACACTTTATTTTGTGTCAAAAAAAAACCATAAGATACGAAATGTTTATAAAATTTTTCCTGGCCAATTGGGTACTATCACGATTAACAGATTTTGTGGTGATTACAGACAACATGGGGTTGGGAGTTGGAGAAAAGTTTCTGGGTTTTCGTTACGACGGATGAATGTACACATATTAGGATGGAGATATATTTAAAAGCAATTGGAGGGGGGCCCCCATTCCATCTCATCTGTTATATTACACTTGTCATTTTATAAACACACGATACAAAAAAAAACCAAACGAAATGAGAATCTTATTGTGAAACATAAAATATTCATCGGAGCGAGTCATCTCGCTTAACACCTTATTGGTGAGCCACATAAATATGACAATATGAGCACATGTGTTGTGGACATGAAATGCATGAAGAACTTGAATAGAGGAAAGGGAAATACACATACACATTCATATATATAACTGCCAGGCCAAGTCATCTCGCTGCAAACCTATTTTGGTGAACAATGTGGGATTAGCTTAAAGTTGGGATTGTCTGGAGAAAGCCTTAGCTAAGGATTATCTTCGGTCTTGTTGTTTTGGGTGACTTGTTCTGGCTGGTTATATTTATTAAAGAAAAAAATGAATACATCTATACATATAAAAATAAATATATGTCTGTTTGTCCTTTATGCATTACTACATCATTAATCCGATCGCCAGGAAACTTTGGGAAGTTGTTGAGTACAGTCCCATGAAGGTTTCTGGCATAGTTTTTTTTTTTTTTTTTTTAATTTTGTTTTTCTTTTCCTTCATTCCCTTGAATTTCCTTTCTTCTGAGATCGCAGCAATGCGCGACGGGTAAGCTAGTATAAAATAAAAACTACATGTAATGATTATTATGCAACCATTCCTGTCCTCCTGCCTAGCACCCCTGCTAGAAGAGCTGACTGGAGGACAATTGTGGTCATCACATTTACATCATTGTTACGGGAATGTCATAAAAATTCTTGTTCGGGTCCCGTTAGTACATGCTATATCTTGTATATGTAATAGTTACATATTAGTAGCGGCAGTCACGTGGATATGATTTTTGTTGTTGTTTTTATTTATTTCTGTTTTCCCTTATATATTTTTGCAAAGCTTAAAAAAATTATTTTATTAATCTGGTGGACAGATTTTTTGTTTTTTGTTGGCGTGTATATATTTGACAAGGCTTATAATCCGTGCTGCTGTGTTTTTGTTCTTGATTATTTTAAGTGAATCATTGTTTTTTATTGTTTTTGGAATATTTGTACATGTGTAGATGCTTTGTAAATTTTCACTCTATGACATAGTTAACTGGAGTACCCACCATACTGCAAGGCACATTTGTCTGTTCGGTGGCGTTTCCATTTGTGTAAATATATAGGGAATGGGTCATGTCCTGTTAAGAAGGTAGTCACCTCCCTATTCCAGTTTAGTGTGTTGTATGTGACTTGAGGGACAATTTCGTGCACTTTCATAGCCGTTGTTTGAGGTAGAGAACTGCATTGGTAATATTTTTGATGATACAGTACAATGCCCTCTTTTATTCACATATTTGAAAGTTTCATGTTGATTTGACATTCATAGAAACAAAAATTGTTGTCATGGTATGATGCTCTCAACACGTTGTGTATATACATAAATGTCTATTTTTAAAATAACTGAAAAGAAAATTCATGCTGCTGCAGTCATTAATGTATTTTTTTATTATGAATAATTCCAGAACGCAAAGAGAAAATTTTAGTAATCATAACATCTAATTAAAGAGAAATTAATGAATATTTCACTCACTTTATAAAGCTTCTCTGTGCTTTCTAGTTTGTTCATTCTCTCTTGCATTCCTTCATTTTGAGTCGAAACTTCTACGAGCTCCTGCGCAAGTGACTCCCTTTCTCTCTCCAGCTTTGTGATTTCACACTTCAAAGAAATAAATTATCAAGACCAGAGCTTAATCATAAGAAAACTTTTTGATACAGCAATTTACAAAATATTCAGTGTCAATAATGGTACATGAATTAGATAATTTAATTGAAAAATGAAAAATAATGAAATTATATGGCAAATAAAATAATTATGAAGCTTTATCAATCAGAGCTAATGAGCAAACATCATTTGAGTGCTGCTCTTATTTTCCTCGCAGTGTAGCCTACCATTACAGTAAAATAATACCTCAACTGATGAAGATAATTCTTTCCGGAATCACATTCATTAGCCAAAATGTGATTTACCATAGGTTCAGCCCTGTAGCCAGAAATTTCATTCGGAGGGGGGACTACTTGCATTTCGAGGAAGGGAGGACCAAATTGGTTGAATAACAGATTTAACTATCACGGATATTATTGGGGTTTCGCGATGGAAAGCCTGATGATGGGCCGATAGTTTAAATACGGCGTTAGTTGAAGTACAGTGGAATAAAGCAATCTCTTTTCGCAAAGAATCATTTCACGGCAAGCAGGAACAAAAATTTTTTGACGTCCTTTCCGAAATTCCGGGCATACTGAAGCAAAATTCGCTATTTGGTGCAGAAAAATATGAAAATACCCTATTGGAGCAGGATGGTGCAAGATGTTAATTTTGGCGCAGTGCGGCACAATTGGCGCAGAGTTCCCACCCCTGGCATAGGTATCTATGGAAAATTGTTTAATTCATTCTAGGTACTGTCCAAAATTTAAAGATAACTTTTACATCTATAAGCAATATATAAAGGACAGAAACCAACAGAAGGCTGAAATTAACAGCTTCACAATTGGATGAATGAGAATTCCCGGGAAGACAAGAAACTGAAGAGACTTTATATTTTAAACATTAAGCACCTAACTCAATCGGGATCATAGGTATTCTTCTATATCAGTGCTTCTCAACCGGCGGGACATCAGAGATTTCATTCTGTTTCATTTTTCCTCATTTAACTCTCATCAGTCTGTGTATGACCGGTCCTTCCACTCACAAAAATCAACCGGACTTCGTAAAGTTGAGAACCACTGTTCTATGTGATGTGCTCAGCTCATTTCTGTCTCATACATGTAGAATGCACAGGATATTGTGAATATTTTTATTAACATTCATTTATCTAAATGAAAGCACAGAATAATAAATCATAATAAAACATGGTTGATTGTTAGCTCCTATAATATCTAGGATGTTTAGTTTGGTATTGAATGAGTTTTACTGTTGTGCACTAGAAACATTAATTTCTAGGTTTTTGATTTTATTTATTTATTTTAATGCATCTTTTGGTAGCTTAGTCTTCATTTTAAACAAAATGGTTCAAAAGATTTCTGAAAGAAAAAGAGAGGTACATCTGGAATGTTACTCTGAGGTGAATATAAATTCATCAGGCACAAGTAACAATAAATCTGATGATGATGATTGGCTTGAACATTCAGCTCACGAAGTGGCAGTGTTATGTTAGCATATGCATCCATACCAACTGAAAAAATTGTTAGCCAAACCCACACACACATATTTGTTTATACATTTATTATCCCTTTTATTTACCCTAGGGTTCTTAGGGAATGTGCTAATGAACTGTTGTGGCCAGTTGCAGAAGTAGTGTTGCTGAGGGTATCGTCTCAGGGAATTGGAAGCTTGCTAAAGTAGCTCCAATATTTAAAAGAAAGGTAGAGAAACTGCATCAAATTATCGTCCAATGAGTTTGATGAGCTCCCTCTTGAGAATTTTGGAAATCATCATCCAAAAGCAACTGGTGAAATGAATAGACAAGAATAACGTATTACCAAAAAACCAGCATGGATTCAGGAAAGGGAAGTCATGTGTAGCCAGTCTCCTTTGCTTTTATGATCATGTGACTAGGGCGTTGAGAAAAGGCAAAAATGTCTACGTTGTGTATCTTGATTTAAAGAAGGCATTCAAATGGGTCTACCCAATGCTTAAAACGTTTCCATGGAATTGGAGGCAACTTGTTGAATTGGATAGAATCATGGTTGAGAGATAAGTCACAACAGGTTATGGTGAATGAGGAATTTTCTGATTGGACAGGTGTGAAGAATGGAGTACCTCAAAGAAGTATCCTTGGGCCCATACTTTTTATCGGTAAACTTAATAAAGGTATAGATTGGAATTATTATCAAATTCACAGATGACATGAAACTAATGGGGGTTGTTAGGAATCCAAGCAATAGGGAGATGCTCCAGACGAACTTGAATATGATTACAGTATGTGCTAATGAATGGAACATGACCTTTAGTGTTGATAAGTGCATGGTCGCTCATTTTGATTGGAACAACCCACGTCTCACTTATGAATGGTATTATTACCCCGGATGCAACTAGGTCACAGATTTCAAAATTCTCATTGATCAGCAGATGTTTTCTGAACATTGTTCAGTGGTGATCAAAAAAAGCTAATAGAATGCTCGTTTCATTCTCAAAAAGGTCTCTTCGCATTTGTTTGACAAACAAATGAAAAAATCATTATGGTCATTAAAGTTGTTAAAACCTGTAACTGAGCTATTTCTCCTTCTCGCTGTTTCAACTGTGACTGCAGGTTTTCCAATATAGATGTTTGGCATCCAATCCTAAGAGAATCGTAGACAGATATCCTCTGGTTACCAACTGGAGTGGGTAGCCGCCTATCCAGAACATCATCCTGTAATTCATGAAAATATAAAGATCATTTGCAAAACTAAAATCATTCATATCTACAGGTAAAAAAAATAATGCATAGGTTAATAGATATTCAAACTTATTACTATAGCAAATCTCCTGAGTTTTTTAAATCTGCAAGTGGTCATTTCTACCAACACACACATAGTACTTGAAAAAGCGTATTACTCAATATTTTTTCTTAAAAAAATTTAGGACGCTCCTGTAGCTTCCCGAGATGTAAATTTCAAAGTTTGATCACTGATTCACATATAATATGACCATAATATTCTTCAATTAGTATTCAGATGAAGGAAAAAAATAAATATTATGATAATAACAAGTTTTAAAGAAAAAAAATCATGATTTAGGGAGAAAACTGTATTTACCTGACCCCAATTGTTGATACTTTCAACGGAACTTTTCATAGAGGCACTTGGTGATGGGCATGGAGATATATTCTCCTGAAAAGAGAAAGAGATTTTCTTAACAAAAATATTCTGGACACTAAATAATAATGAAAGAAATTATGGACAAAATGTTTGCATGTTCCATTTCCTATCAGATACCCACCCGCATACTTCCTGAATCAACAAATATCTTCATGTAGGTTAAAAGGTTTTTCCTTGAATAAATAGATATTTTTCCAAGCTTAAATCTATGATATAAAACTGCAGTAGAACCCAGATTACCTGGGCATCAATTAACAGAGTTTGGGTTATCCAAGATGTTGAACATGTTATTAATTTATCATCATTATTATTATAACAAGTCGCGGAATGGCATTCAAATGTCGGCTTGGTTGTTATGGCAACATATGTCTTGGCTGGATCATCATTAAAGTTCAGTCATGTTCTCGTTCGTAATCGATGTAGCATCACATCACTAAACATGGTGGCAGAGGTGTTGTAACTCCAGAGCAGGGAAAAGGCCGAATTGCTTGAGCATAACCGAAGCAGCACAGAGTGAACCAATTAGCAGACGGCCACCGCCTGTCCACAGTTTGCAGCTACCAAGTCTCGCACTCAGAGAAGAACCTGCACTGAATTGGAAGATGAAGCAACTACCTCACCCTCTGTCAAATGGACAACCAGCCAGAACCATATTGAGTAGCACTTCTTCTCTTGTGCTTAGATGATGACGCCATGCGACTCTATGATGGACTGGATTTCGTGTCCGAAGATGATGATCGAAAGGTGTCCAAGATCTTGGAGAAGTTTGAAGCTTTTGCAATTGGCCAGCTGAACGAGACGGTATGAGAGGGCCCTCTTCAATAAAAGAAGCTAAAACGAAGGTGAGTTGTTCGATAACTTTTGGCAGCTCTTAGAAGCCAAATTAAAGTATGCGGCTACTGTGACAAATGTATGAACTCACTACTTAGAAATAGAATCGTTGTCGGAATCCGAGATTCGAATACTTATGAAGAGCTTGTTAAGCACAGGTCTCTATCACTTGAGAAATGCATTGATGTTTGTAGGACAGCAAACAAAGCCATACATGAGAGTACAGTCCTGCCTTCACCTGCTGAGGTGTATGCAGTCAAAATCCCACCAGAGTTTCGCAAGATCATAAAAGCTATAAATGCAAATATTGCAGGCTTGAGCATCCGATGAGAAAGGAATCTTGTCCTGCTTTTAAGTACGTGTGCAAAAAATGCAACAAAGCTAATCATTTTGAGACTGTGTGCATGTCTGTAGCAAAGGGTCAGATACAAGCAAGGCGATCATCCAAAGCTAAGCAGATCCAGCAAATCGGGCATGACCCGGATGGAAAATGATTATGTAGAATTTGTGTCTTCAGTAAATACGCATTCTGCAAAGTGTGTTCTCCATGTCAACGACAAAGAGTGGTGTTCCAGTTATACACAGGGGCATCCATCAACCTATTACCCAGGTCAAAAGTATCACCGAATACAAATGTTTTGCTGTGTCATCACAAACTGAAAATGTGGAATAATTTAGAGCTTATCGCAAGCGGGTCATGTAAAGCTGAGGTACATAACCCTAAGACTGGGTTGCGACATACTGTGGACTTTGTTATAGTCGATCAAGAACTGTCACCACTCCTGGGGCTTCCCACATGTGAAGCCATGAATTTGATATCAGTACAACACAGCAATTTCATCAGAGTTGCCAGTGTTATGTTGGAGCCAGGACTGGAAAGCGTTTTTTTCCGAAAGAGTCCACAAATTTCTAGAACAATTCAAACTCCAAGTGTAGTTGGCACTACAATGCAGTCTTCTCTGTCATGAGCATGTCTAGAAAACTTTCCAGACCCAACCTCAATCACAGAGCTAAGGAGATTTCTGGGTATGGTGAATTTTATAGTAAAATACATCCCTAACCTCGCTCATATTGCTGAACCACTCCACAACCTTCTGAAGTCTGAGACTATGTTCAACTGGGGTCCATCACAAAAAAGCAGCCTTTAATTAAGGCAAGAGTGGTTGATCATACGATGCTGGCAACCTTCGATGAAAACTTATATGCCACACTGGAATGTGATGCAAGTGATTAATGAACGAGGAGCTGCAATGTTCCCAGATGGATAAACCAATTGCATTCGCAAGCAGATCCCTGTCGGAAACCAAGTGCCGGTACATAGAGAATGAAGAGGAAATGGTTATATTTAGAATGGATACTCTCTTGCCCATATCCTCAAATTTTGTGTACTGACAGAACTTTGGAGATGGAAATGGGCTTCGTATGTCCAAAAAATGTTCCATGGCCATGCATGGTCCACTTCCATCCGAGCAAGAAATTGCAGGGCGAAATGTTCTTGTATTGGCAGGTCCGCAGGAAACAACTCTTGAACATGTGTAATTTTGTGTGGATAGCATTGCAGGATGTTTCATAAAATTTTACGAACCGTACTGACAGGCATGTCTAAAGTTCGGCCAATTCTCCTAGCACTGCTTGACATTTCCTGCAATGCTTGCTCCACTACTACTTCACCAAACACCAACTCAGGCCATATCGCTATATTGCAATTTACTGCCATTAGTAAGATGGGTTGGAAGTGAAGGCGCTGCCTATCGGTAGTTGCCTGGAGTTCGTTAGGGAAAATATCTTATCTATATCCTACCTTTGGGTTCGAACCCGGGACCCTGACAACAACCTTCATGATGGTAGACGAGCATCTTACCACCATGCCACTCGGGCTGCTGCTTGCTCCACTGACGTCGAAGTAATTGCACTCCTCCCTCTGCCACATTGCATGTCAAATAAACCAATCTCTTCGAATTCAGCAATCATCTTCTTTAGACCATTTGCAAACATTGGATCAAAGCCGCTTCTAATACCCTTTAATGTCCAGAATTTCTTTAATGCAGATTCCACACAGTCACCGTTCTTGTAAAAACTTTCAAAAGCAGAGCCCAATCCTTCAATAACGTCATGATGACCTTCTCGGCACAGAGAATAACATGAACTACATGTTCCCCACCTTTTATCCCAATTACAATGTGTGGTGTGCATGTCATGTCTTTTAATTAGCATCTTATGGTGAGTATAGCGCCATCTATTGGTAAATTTTTTGAACTATTTGGTTTTATTTTGCCGGACAAAATCCCATTGCTTCATGTATATTCAAGTGAAATATCAGGTCATTCTGACCAATGGTTCTTTTTTTATAGCCTTTTCAAAAACAAACAATTATAATCACCCTGTATGTTGCAGTATTTCATGTAACTTTACTAAATTTATCTGATCATTTTATTACACTTACAGTAATTGCAAATAACTATTGCATAAAACATTATTTCCATCATTCATGGCTTTATTTATTTCATTTAGCACCAAAATTCTGTAAGGTTATCAGTTACTTGAGTTAGGTCTGGTCCACATTAGCTCGGATAATTAGAGTCCTATTGTACTTTGGTTTTCCTTTAATTTAAGACAACCTTTTCATAATTTATGGAAAAAAAAGAATAATTGCTTTAAAACTCATTGCTTTACCTTATTTTTCAGTTCTTCTTGCAGAGTTCGAACTATTTGTCGTTCCTCTTTGAGAAGCTCTAAGCTGTTTTTCAATTCACTTCCAAGTCTTTCCTGTTTGATAAATAAATAATGTGAAATTCAATGAGTTGTTTTGAAAAGGGCATCAGTCACATTTTTTTTTTTAAAAATGAGTAATGAGTGTAGTTATGTTCTGTGGGCTTAGGTACACGGTTTTGTATGAAAAGGGTACCAATTCGATGTTCAGCATGGCTTTAGTAGGCAACTGAATTTAGAGTTTGTTTTGAAAGATGCATCAGTCCTGGATTCATGCCTTTTTCAAAATATTTTTGCTAGTGCTACCATGTGGTCATTCAGTGAAATAAAACAATGGCAATCCCAGAATTAATTGTTCTGTGTTGTTTCATTGTACTTTAGTTTCTTTAGTGTTGCAGAGGTAAGAGCAAATGCTCTAGAATCAAATCTATTCTAGCAGACATTTGTAAAAAAATCCATGAACATAATTGAATCTTTTCCTGTGAAGCAAGTTCATTATGCAAATTCTAATTGGAATATTAAATACCTAAATGCTGATCTAACTATCAAACCAATGTATTCCTTATTTTGGCAGAAATACTAAGATATTAAGGTAAGTTATGGATTTTTATCTCAAGTATTTCACTGAAAACTTTGGCTATGAGTTTGGCGGACCTAAAAAAAAAGACGTGTGTGTGACATGAGGGGAACTCAGCCAAAAACTAAAACATATTTTTTGAATAATAATGCAAAAAAGCATGTCTGCTGCTGAGTTGTTAGTGCATAAATGCAAAGCAAAAAAACACTTTGCAACAAAATGAAGAAAGTTAGCGAGATGTGCAAAACACAAGACAATGCTGCCTGTATTTACTTTGACTATATGCAAAACCTCCCTTTACATCATACAGTATACCTGTACAGGAGGTTTTCATTTAAGACAACTGTGGATGTACAATTTCTGCATTCACACTGAGAAAATGGAAACACCAACATATCGCTTATGCCATTTAGTAAAAGAGGGCCAAATGAAGTTTGCACTTTTATTAATAAATACATTTTTTAATTAATAACATACCTCCCACTGAAAAACCCTCTATTTATTTTTGGATGCGTGTGGTGGCCAAAACCACAACACTGTCATTTGATATCTGATGATACTAGTGTCGACTGCACAAGTTGATAAAGTTGTCCAATACTGCCCAATAAGTGGTCATTCTTTTCTCCCCTGTGCAACTTTGGTGTGATAAAGAGACACATAAGAAAGAGTGCTTGCATATACTCGTGAATAGAATATGCAAAGATGGCATATTAGATAGGATTATTAGCAGAATCAGGTAAAAATTGAAAATTTACTAGTGTATTACACGAGGAAAACTTTTCTGTTGATTTTAAAGGTTGGTGGAGTAAATTCTACAAGAAGAAAGTTTTATCTACAGAATCTTTGGGGAATAAAGTTCCTAAATGAAATTAAGAGTTCAATATTTCCAAGTACCACATGTTTGAATGTGTCAAGAACAACAAAGGTATATTAAAGATCTACGAATATATAGACAGTTTAAAAACCCATATTTTCAGACTTACTAAAAAACAAACTGACCCTATTCAGCTTTTTACTGACTATGCCTACACTGATAAGTGCCCAATAAACTCCAAAAAAATTCAGGACATTTAATAACTTCAACGATATACAGTAAAACCTTGATAAGTCGTCACTCCATGTTACCGAAAAATTATGACAGCTTAAGAGAAGTGACGACTTAAGCAAAGTGCCATCAGTCTCAGTGTGCAATATTGTGAAAATTGTATCAATTAAAAATAATACACCATTTATTAAAATATGAATCAAAATTACAATATAAAATTTACAGATTGCAAAAGAAAAAATAATAGAATATTTTTTTTAATCTCTTATTACTTAAATTATTGGGTAAAATGTATTGGTACACTTTGATTTATACTAGCAATTTTTATTTTAGACTAACTAAAGCAACTGTTAAAATAGTTAGCTTTTCTTCACAACACAACTACTGCACATATTTACATATATACTACTATATAGAATATATACTATATATATATAGAACTACTGCACATATTTTACATATACATGAAATTTAATTTTAGTGTTTTAATTCTACGTCAGTATTTCATGATACAACTACAAGGTAATCTCAAACACAGGAACCACTTTTGACTTGGGGGGGGGGGGGCTGAGAAGGGAAAAATAAGCATTAGAAGACCTAAGCTTTGGAAACAATGTCTGGTTTTTCAACAAAGATATTTTGTTTAAATTTGAAGCCCTAAATTAGTGGGGCCCATGCAGAAATCAGGTTTCTTCTAGCTCAAACCATCCCTTATGTTTCAAAAACCTTGGTCGGCAAATGAACTTCCCCAGCATAACTTTCGTTACTTAAACTGTTCCATTTTGGTACATAGGCTTTTATGGTGACTTTTAAGCATATGGCAATGCTGTTATAAAACTTTTTTTTAATGGAAGCCATAAAAATAATCCGTTCCTCTCTATCAAACTTTTTCATAGTGACGACTTAACCAAAATTGGTGACAAGTAAACGAGGATTTAACCAGTCAAGTGGTTACGACGGCATTTGTCGTCGCTGCCATACGTAATGTTGGTGCCTACGATGGCATTTGCCGACGTACAGACTTTTTTCGGTCTTTTTCACTAGTCAAGTGGTTAAGATGGCATTTGCCGTCGCTGATATATGTAATGGTGTTGCCTACGACGGCATTTGCTGACACACAGACTTTTCTGTCTTTTTCACATAGATATGACAAAATAATTTGTCATACATGTGCTGCCATCTCTGTACAGCCATCCTTCTATTTTATTATCTCATCACTAGATGGAGTTGACAATTATATTTCAAGGTCTGAGATTATTATTACTATTATCTTTGCCATGCTTTGCAAAGCTGCATCCCCATCATTTTTGTTTCAATTTCCAACTCCCTTGCGAAGATGCATCTGTTTTATTACTCATATATCTTTTAGCAAAGGTTCAACTACTATGGTTCCACATAAATCCATCAACAGTATTTCTTTTAGTCACAGGACATTATGACCGCCCCCTCCCCACTTTCGGGGTGTCATATTACGTCTCGACACATTCGAGCTATAAAAAAACATGCTATAAAAAATATTTTAATGTTTCAAACTTCCAAGAAAAGGAAAAAAAAGGAAAAAGCACACGCATCTTCAAAAAAAAGTGGGAACTGCGGGTAATGCTCAGAGAAATTAATTGGACAGTTGACTGGTTAATAACATTGTTGTCTATGAAAGCTGGAAGGGCCTGAAGAAAAGCAACGACTTAACTGGAGTGATGACTTAACAAGATGTTTTACTGTATTCCAGATGAGTACTTACTGTTTTATTATGAGATATTCAACTGGCCAACCAATGATGGTGGACACAATGAATAAAAGTGTTTTTGACATTGTTTTGAATATATATACATGTTCATATTTTTTTATACTTCAATATAGTTCCATTGTATATCTTTAGTAGATACTCCCTGTTCTGGTTATAGGTTTAATTTTGATTGTATATTAAAAATGTTACAAAGTATTTGCTCTTTTCATGTCATAATTTTTTAAAAAGGCATCAGTCCACCCATTTTCCTGTTTTTTTTACAGAATTATGGTAAGAGCTATTATGACCTGAAAATGGTATTTTATGCACAACTAGATATAATAGCCGGCGCTGCCTGGGGATTTCTTCAATGAGGCTTTTTGGATCACATGATATCTCCCCCTTTCTTTGAGGGACATACAAACCATGTCATAATATGGCGACTTCCTGCGCGACTCATGAAATAAAAAATCTAGATTTAAAGAAAAAAGAAATGTAGAAATGAATATTTTTCCCCTTTTTTAAGGGACACTAAGTATTTTGATTCCCCCCCCCCCAAACTTCAAATTATCCATATCTGCCTGTTTCAGCTTCCAAAAATTCTTAGTTAAAGCTGTGGAATTTCTTCGATGTACTTTACTGGCCCACAATTCATTTTAAAACATCCTAAACTATGAATTAATGCAGTTGAATCTCAAAAGACAATACGGAGACATTATTTTTCATGCTTGAGAAGATGTAAATAAAAAGTTGAAATCAATATTATTGCATGAATGTCTAACTCAAAAGTAGGTCCGGCTAATTACTTCATTTTTACTCTCCTGGGCTTCGTATATCTCTAAACGAACTCAATATTTCAAAAATTGATAATTTTAAAAATTGTATTGAATTCTCGATGTGGTGGAAAACTCCACTAAATTGCCACATTTCTACAGTAAAATCGGCAATTTTAACACTGATTTCTATGGGGTTCATCCTTTGCCTAAACCTCAAAGTAATGTTGATGATGATTCTGAAGTCTATTCAAAAAGTCTCATTACTGGGAATATTGAAAATGTGACAAACCATTATAAAGGCATAAACTATTATACATATACTGGCAGCATTAAAGAAGTGGCAAATCATTGTAAAGGCATATACACGTCTGAAACACATTGCTAGGGAACCACGGTAACCAAAGTAAACGTTCCAAAAGTGATTGTTGAGACCTAAAATCCATTGTTGCTCAACAGTTTTTTGTGCATTTACCCTGCTCTGATGAAATTTTAAAGTAGCCTATCGTTCCAGTTGGGTCACATTTGGTATATATGTAAAATCTGGTGATGACTGATTTAAAATTGCAAATTTGTAAGGAGAAAAAAACACATGCACGTGCACACACGCAGGTAGGCAAACAGACAGACAGAAAATCAGTTATATATAGATTACAATAGGTATTGAGGAATAAAAATCCCTTTAGTCTAACTGAAAACTTGTCTGCAAATCAGTCTTTTGTTGTTTTCAGAAAATTTGCTTTCGTGGACTCGTGCCCTTTTCGAAACCACTGTTTCAATTATACTTCTATTAAGAGTTATGTACTAGGAAAAGATTATCACAGCCTTGACAGACCATCTAGCACAGTGATTCCCCATCACTGGGGGGCGATGGAATGTTCCAGGGGGCGGTAGAAGCTACGGGTATAACATAGGATCCTATGGGTTGGATTGCGTTGGGAGAAAAAAATTTCTGAAGAAGGGGGCGATAGGACAAAAATGGTTGGGAAACTATGATCTAGCATGATTAACATCCCCAGCTAACCCTTACAAAGATAGGCCATGATGGACTACAACAGTGTTTACAAAACAAAAAGGACAGATAAACAGGGAAAGAAATGAAGAAAATCGAGCATATAAGTTTAAAAGAAAAAGTGGAAAAATAAGAAGGGGAAAAAAAAAGAGAAATAAGAAATTTTTACTTGCATCCTATCCTCCTATCATGGAGATGACACCCTGAGAAAAAGAGAACTTAATTCAGCAGCATAATTGGCATCGTCAATCTGTTTATGAAAAAGATAGAGGTGGACATCCCCCCCCCCCATCTGAGAAGCCGGTAAAAACAGCAAGAAAATAACAATGAAAACAAAAGTTTGCACATATTCCTGAAGATCATTTTGTTGAGCAAAAGCATCATGTACTGTAGTTTCTTCATGAATAAATTGGGGGAAAAGCATTCAATTCTGTTAACATAGAAATAACCATGAAATTAAATGTTCATTTCACAGCACATTGATAATCATTTTATGCAATCTATTGGACCTATAGTTCAGAACCAGCTTTAAAAACATAGATACGGCATGTTTATAACCCATCTGAGGGTCATACCTAGAATAACACCTAGAAAAATCATAGAAACAACATTTCCTTGAACCAGGAAAAAATACACTCATGAAACAAACTCATGATCATTAATGATACATATACACTCAATTTATGCCATCACAAAGACTTACTTTTTCATCTTTTAGATGCTTTATCTCAGATGCAAAATTCTGTCGCAAATTACTCATAGCCATCTCATCTCTGGGGGAAAAAAGTTGAAAGTTTCTTAAAGAGCACATACAAACAAAATAAAATTAACTGAGGTAAAAAAAGTGTAACTGGTTAGTTTTAACATGAATAATATGACATGATGTTACTCTTCACTTGTTTATACAACATACAGAAAACTGGATGTTGTGTGACGATGCCGATTTTTTGGAAAGATGTTTGATTGTTCTTTCCAAAAAACAGCATCCAGTTTTCTGAGTATCTTGCATTAACATGAATAATTTATCAGGAAATAAAAAAAAATGTGAGCTAAACACCAACCTTTCTTTACTTTCTTCAAATACTCCCAATTGTGATTTTAGCAATTGCAACTGTAACGAGATTTGAGATTTCTGTTGCCGTAATTCACTGTTCTGTAGTTCCAACTTGTTACACTTTGAGCTTAACTCCACATATTTCTCTGTAGCTAACTTCTCCCTCTCTGAAGAGACTGACAATTGATTCTGACAATCACCTAAATTCAAACAAAGAACAGTTTTCTCACTCCCACTATCAGTTATACTTCAGCACAAAGATCAAGTCATCCACAATGCAGATTGCATAGAAGAAGACATACCATAAGCTTAACCATTAAATTTTGAGTAACTATATTTGAATACATAAATATACTCAACACTAGTTTAATTAATACAGATTGAAAATATTAATGCAGTGATACCTCGGCTAATGAACACTTCGACTTACCAAGTTTTTGGCTAACAAAGATTTTTCTTATGATATCTCTACTATATCTATCTTTTTTCATGATATTTGCTAATGAATATAGATTAGGCTAATGAATGTTCTCTTGGATGCGGATTCATTCGTAGTATGACATAATTTAATAGTCATGTTGGAGCTCAATTTTTGCACCAGTCATTAATGCCTTATTGGGCAGTAGAGGAGCAGTGTTCATGAGTAATGAAGGATAAACCACCCAGAAGGGGCCTCTCTCTCCTCCGATGACGTTCCAGGAAGAGGCCACTCACACTCTTTAGTTTCAGTTTCAGTTCCTCTCTTTTTTTCTTCTTTTACTCTGTCTGTCTAGATATGTGTATGCTTGTTGTAGACAAGGACAGTCATGCAGAATACTCCTCCTCCCATAGATGAATTAAATATCAGTTAATTGTTATGTGATTTAATACTTTCCTTATTGAGAATCTTCTTCCTATTGAAACAAAGAACAAAGAACAGAAAAAGGCTGGAACTCGAGGTCGAAGCTTTACGGGAAAAAGTTAGGGTGCTAGAGGGCCCGGTTATAACGGACCCTCTGGTCGTCGAGCCACCTGTTGATGAAGAAGCAATCTCCACGAACAACGACATTTTAGAGGGCGAATGGGTGGTCGTGGATGAGGTAGAGGGGGATAGTGATAGGGGTTTAATCATCGGCGATTCTATGGTTAGGGAACTTGGGAACCGAGTGTGTAGGGATTTTCGGGGTTTCGAGCGCTGTTGTCTTCCTGGGGGGAAGATTGGCAACGTTCGAGACGTTTTTCATCGCCGAAAGTTGCCCTTGCGGGTGATTCTGTGGGTGGGAACAAATCAGGTAGGAGCGAATATTAGTGAGTCTCTGTCAGAATACCGGGATTTACTATTATCCGCTAGGGAGGGGGGTTCAGATGTGGCAGTGATTCCAGTGCTGCCAAGGGGTAGTAGGGGATATAGGAGTAGGATCCACCAATTCAATATAGGCCTGAAGGACATTTGCTCCTCACTTGGGGTCACGTTCTTGGAGCTTCCCGCATTTACCGATAGGTGGCTTCGTTCGGATGGGATCCATCTAAATAAGAGAGGGGTCTGGGAGGTTTACGATAGTCTTAGGTCAGGTTTTTTTACTCCCAGACCACGTAGTCGGGAATGCGGGTTAGTTAATGATAATCACAACAGTACTGACGGGAAATTACCCACCTCTGACTTGGATGGCTTCTCGATTGACAACAAACCACCGGGCAAATTAAAATGTGTGTTAATAAATGCCAGGAGCTTGGGTAACAAGAAAGATTTTTTAGAAACTATGATAGTTGTGGAGGACTTGGATCTTATAGCCATTACAGAATCTTGGGCAAACGATGGGGATGAATCTTTCTTACACATCTCCGGATACGATACTTTTTTGAGAAATAGATCTGATAGGAAAGGGGGTGGAGTGTTGATATACGTGAAATCATGTTTGAAGGCTAGAGAGTGTAACGTGCAGAGAAGTGATATTGAAACCATATGGGTTGAACTTGAGAACAAAAGACGTCATAAGCTTATTGTTGGGGTTTGTTACAATCCACCGAATAGGGATCAAAACTATATCGCCAAAATGCATGATGAAATTTCCTACATGTGTAAGCGAAAGAGGGTTCTCATACTAGGGGATTTCAATTACCCGGGTATTGATTGGGAGAACCTTTCATCTGGAAATCAGTATGAAAGAGACTTTCTTAAGTTGGTGCTCGAAAATTTTTTGTATCAGCAGGTATCAGAAGCCACTAGGGGTACTGCTATTTTGGATTTAGTTCTTACTAGTTCTGAGGATCTAGTTGAACATGTTTCGGTGGGGGAAGAGTTTTCTTCCAGTGATCATCGTATCGTCAGATTTCACTGTAACTTTTCCTCGGGTGAGGTTGATAACAAAAGACTGGTTCCTTGTTTTCGGAGAACTAACTTTGATGTTTTGCGAAGAAGGTTAGCGGAAGTTTTCAAAGACCGGTTGGAATCAGTAGGGGTGGTAAGTCAATGGGAAGAATTTAGTACGAAGCTGTCCTCTGTTTTGCACGACGTCATACCCTTTGTTCGAAAAAAGCGTGTTTGTACATCACACCCTCTATGGTTCACGGATAGCGTGCGGAACCTTTATCTTGAAAAGAAAAGAGCATTCAGAGAGTATAAAAGTGGACGAGGTGACCTATCATTGTTTACTGATAAAAGAAGACTGTTGAAGAAAGCGATAAGGGATAGTAAAAAGCAAGTTGAATCTAGGTTGGCAGATAACATTGGCTCTGACCCAAAATCATTTTTTCGATACGTCAATAATGGATGTAAGGGGACAGTTGGCCCCCTCTCGATAGGAGGCTCAAAAGTAGAGAGCAATGTAGGCATGTGTAGTGCTTTCAATGACTTTTTCGCGTCGGTTTTTAATGGAGATAATGATATTCGATATACGGGTGTTGCATGGGGTAATAAAACGCTCAACGATATTCAAGTGGAAGATGTGGAGGTCCTAAATCTTCTAAGAAATGTATGTGCAAGCAAAGCACCAGGACCAGATGATATCTATCCCAGGGTTCTCAGGGAAGGTGCTAATGAATTGTTGGGGCCAGTCGCACAGATATACAGGAGTAGTGTTGCTGAGGGTATCGTCCCGAGAGATTGGAAACTGGCTAACGTTGTTCCGATATTTAAGAAGGGTAGTAGAGAAGTGGTGTCTAATTATCGTCCAGTGAGTTTGACGAGCTCCCTCTCGAAAATTTTGGAAATTATCATCAACAGGCAGTTTGTGAAGTGGATAGACGAGAATAATGTATTGTCGGATAATCAGCATGGGTTCAGGAAGGGGAAGTCATGTGTAACTAACCTCCTTTGCTTCCATGATTACGTGACTAAGGCTTTGGGTAACAGCAAAAATGTCGACGTTGTTTACCTTGATTTCCAGAAGGCATTCGATCGGGTCCAACATGGCAAACTCTTGAAGCGTTTACACGAGATTGGAATAGGGGGCAACTTGCTGAATTGGATAGAATCGTGGTTAAGAGATAGGTCGCAACGAGTTATGGTGAACGGGGAATTCTCTGGTTGGACAGACGTCACAAGTGGAGTTCCTCAGGGAAGTGTCCTTGGCCCCATACTTTTTTCACTTTTTATCGACAAACTCGATCAGGGTATCGATGGAATTACTAGCAAATTCGCAGATGATGTGAAGCTAATGGGGGTAATCGGAAATGAAAGCGATAGGGAGTTGCTCCAGACCAACTTAAACAAGATTGCAGCATGGGCAAATGAATGGAGCATGACGTTTAGCGTAGATAAGTGCATGGTCGCTCATTTTGGTTCGAACAACCCACGGTTCTCTTACGAGTTGAATGGTGTCACTATCCCGGATGCAACTAGAGTCACCGATTTGGGAATTCTCATTGACGAGCGACTTAAGTTTTCTGAACATTGTTCAGCGGTTGTCAAAAAAGCGAATAGAATGCTTGGTCTCATTTTCAAAAAGGTCTCTTCGCGTTCTCCTAAAGTCATTCTTCCGCTTTTTCGAGGCTTAGTTCGTCCTGGACTGGAGTATGCTGTAAGGTTTTGGAGACCATACCTACAGAGGGACATAGACTTGGTTGAAGGGGTGCAGAGAAGAGCTACGCGTGTCCTTATTGGCACACAGGGCTTGAGTTATGAAGAAAGACTTCATTTTTTGAATATGTTTACATTGGATGAACGCAGGTGTCGAGGAGATATGATCGAAGTGTTCAAAATTTTCAATGGGATGGATAGGATGGACCATGAACTTTTAGTACACCGCCAATCGACTGCTTTTACAAGGGGACACCAGTATCGATTGGTGAGGGACAATGCAAGGTTATGGTGTCGCAGGGAATTTTTCTCCAATAGGGTTGTTAATAAATGGAATAGCTTACCCCCGGAGGTAGTAAATTGTAACACAATTGACACGTTTAAAAAGAAATACGATAAACATGTTGGGGTAAATCGAGAAGCTATCCATTCTTAGAATAAGACAACCATAAGTATTCTTTATGGGCATTGTATAGTATTTTATCATGTGTATATATTGTTTGTAATTTGTGTTAATTGCATTTTTATTTGGGTTGCTGTATTTTTGAAACATATGACAACCATATTTTTATGGGCATCTTTTTATCAGCCACCTCGTTGGGCATTTTGCCTGTTGTGGCGTTGTATTTGTATTTGTATTTGTATTTGAAAGAACCCTCTAACATAGTGGCGTCCGCGACAGTGACAATAGGATACATGTTCTTAATATGGAAATCAAATCTTTGAAAGCAGCTCGTAAAAGTCTTCGTGCTTCATTCACGAGATGCTGTACAAGTATCGAAGCTGCTTTGGCAGATGATTCCAAGCAACTGAATCATGAAGCTTCATTGAAACAATTGACTGATAAGTTTAACCTCTTGGAGACAGTGCAAGCACAAATTGCGGAAATATTGTTGTCAGCCGAGGATACATCCGAATTCGAAAATGATTTCGAACTGGCAGAGGAATATCGTGATAAATTCTTGCTGATAAGCAGTATTACAGAAAAAGAATTGGAAAATGCGGATTCCATTGGGAGTCATTCAACTTCTCAGAAACGAAAGTTTAAGCTTCCAAAACTTGTGTTGAAAACATTCGGTGGTGATCCTAGAGATTACTTGGAGTTTTGGTCTCAATTCGTAAAAATTCACGAAGATGGTGACATCGCAGAAGAAGATAAATTCCAGTATTCGCTGCAAGCTGTTGTTCCAGAGTCAAAAGCTGCACGTCTTGTACAGAGCTTTCCATTGACCAAAGAGAATTATGCAAAAGCTATTTTGCAGTTGAAGGACAGATTTGGAAGGAACAATTTGTTGGTCCAAATATACGTCCTGAGACCTACAGATGGTCATGAGGAATGCAACTTCAGGAAGAAACAAGACAGATCTTGCAGAGCTTTACGACAACTTGGAAGCAAGTTAATAGCATTGGAAAGTTTAGGAAAGACGAAGGAGAAGTTTGCTGATTTTCTGGAGCCACTCGCAGAATCGTGTCTACTGGAATTCATTCTCCAAGCATGGGAAAGAAACTGCTCTAATGAAGATGCATCGGAAAGTGGTAGCATGCGCTCATTAAATAAACTGATGTAGTTTCTTCAAAGCGAAGCAAAAGTGAAGAGATGATTGCTCTAGCTCGCACGGGACTGGGTGTGCAGAAAATGTGTGTGTCACAGAAACAGGAACCCCAGCCACCCACCATTGCTGCGTTAGTTAACGCTAATTCTGATAATGGGGGTAAGCAAAATTTTACTTGTATATTTTGCATGAAAAACCATAAGTCGGCAGAGTGTCTCAAGGTTAAAAAAATTACATTCAGTGAACGAAAAAATATACTTGTCAAAACTCGAGCATGTTTTCGTTGTTTGAAAGTGGGACATTTTTCTCGAAACTGTAAGAGTAAAGTTAAATGCTTAAAGTATGATAAATCCCATTTAGAGATTATGTGTCCAAATAAAGATACTAATAATGTTAGCTTGGATAATTCTAACAGTGTATTAAACACCACTGCGTTATCCAATCACTCCTTAACAAAGAATGTCTATTTGCAAACTCTTGCAGTGAAAATTTGTTACAATGACAAAGATATATTAGTCAGAGCACTATTAGACTCTGGGTCTCAGCGCTCTTATATTACTCAGAGGGTCATTGATAGCTTGAAGTTGCAATGGGTATCAAAACAAACCATAGTTCACTGTATGTTTGGGGGGAAGGAGACTGCTCCAAGTATGCACACGGTGTATAGTTTGGAAATAAGGAATATGCAAAACAATTTTTCATGCATCATAGAAGCTCTATCTGAGAATAAAATATGTGGATTTATTCCTAAAATTAATGATCTTGCCACTTTGCAAGAAATAAAAGAAAAAAGTCTTGACATATCAGATTTATACGTGGCCGAGTATGACATTGATTTGTTATTGGGAGCTGATGCAACCGGAAATTCTGTTAAATTAAATTGTGGTTTAATGGTAATTGAAACCAAGTTAGGTTGTACTCTAATTGGAAAGCAAAAACTTGCAGAAAATCGTTTCAGTGATAGAGTGATAACATCGTTGCTTTCAATGAACTAGGATGTAAATGAATTGTGGAATCTTGAAATGTCAGGCATTCGAGGCCCTGTAGAAAAAATGAAGGAAAATGAGGAGGTACATAAAATTGTTGAAAATTTCAAATCCACTTTGAAAACACTTGATGATGGCAGATTATAAATGGATTTGCCATTCAAAATTGATCCTTCGCAATTATCAAATAACAACGATTTGACGCGTAACAGATTAATAAGTATGTGTAAATTCGCCGAGAAACATAATATGTTAATGGAATACCAATCCGTTTTCCAGGAATGGGAAAAAATGAAATTTATAGAAAAGGTTCCAGTAAACGAGATTGAGAATGAAAATTGCCATTATTTGCCTCATAGACCTGTTGTGAGAGCAGATAGCGAAACGATGAAAATTAGACTGGGATGTTTGATGCATCGTCTAGAGAAAAAGGGCAATTATCATTAAATGATTGTTTGTATACTGGCCCTAACATGATTGAATTGATAACAGACATTTTGGATTGGTTCAGATTTCATCCCATAGGTTTGTCTGCCGATATAGAGAAAGCGTTCCTTCAATTGAGTGTTTCTCCCCGAAACCGGGATTATTTATGTTTTTTCTTTCCTTCTAGCAATAAAGAAATAATTTATAGACATTGACGAGTTGTATTTGGTGTTTCTTCAAGTCCATTCCTTCTTGCTGCATCTATAAATCATCTCAATGATACGCAATCAGAATTTGCAGATGTTGCGCAACAGTTAAAACATTCATTTTATGTTGATAATTGTATAACTGGAGTTAATAGCCTAGAACAGCAAGAAAAATTCATTGAACAGGCTTCACAATTAATGTCGCGAGGCCGTTTTAATTTGAGAGGTTGGGAGAGCAACGTTCCCAATAAATTATTATCGAAGTGTTCAGGAATCACGTCGGTTCTAGGTATTTTGTGGGACCTGGATAGAGACACGTTGAAGTGTAATACAAATGCTCTTGAAAATAATAGACAAACAAAACGGAGCATATTGGCATTGGCACAAAAGATTTTCGATTCGATTGGTCTCTTTTGTGTTCTACCACAATAAAACCCAAAATTTTGTTGCAAGATACATGGAAAATGAAATTGAACTGGGATGCTCCCTTGCCTGACCACATTGAGAAAACATTTTCAGACTGGTCGAACGGACTTGCCTGCTTGAAAGATATTGAAATACCTCGTTATATAGATGTCAGAGAAAATTCCGAATTTCATG
Source organism: Pholcus phalangioides (assembly GCF_987345545.1). NCBI lineage: Eukaryota > Metazoa > Arthropoda > Arachnida > Araneae > Pholcidae > Pholcus > Pholcus phalangioides. The sequence goes on from NW_028301598.1 coordinate 9,912,545, forward strand.
TTTTTGTCGATGCCTGTAAAACTGCTTACACAGCATGCATTTTCGTAAGATCAGAAACAACAATGGGCATTAAAGTTAAGCTGCTACGAGCAAAATCGAGGGTGTCCCCCTTGAAGCAATTAACCATTCCCCATCTAGAATTGATGGCATATTGCATTGGTGCTCGTTTAGCAAGTTCCATTAGAGAAGCTTTAGGCATGCCTGATCTTAGAATAACTTTCTGGTGGGAAAGGCTAGTGCGCACACTGAAAGAATTGCTCAGGCAAACTTTGGGAAAAGCTGTTCTTTCTCTAGAAGAGCTGTCAACAGTGCTGCGTGACTGAGTCAGTCATCAATTCAAGACCCCTTACTTATGTGTCCTAAACTACCGAAGATTTGACACCCATAACACCTGCGATGTTTCTAAACCAAAACATGGTTTACAATGTGCAAGACATTGATGAGTGCGAAGCTAACAACCTCAGAAAGAGAGTTCGATACCGACAGAAAGTGTCAAACGATTTACGACAGCGGTTTCGTAAAGAATATTTGGGTCTACTAATTCAAAGAAAGAAGAAACTATCATCAACCCACAGTTGAAAGTTGGGGATGTCGTCCTTGTTGGGGACAATTCCAAAAAAAGAATGGATTGGCCTTTGGCGAGAATCACTCAGCTGATTCCGGGGAGAGATTAAAAAATAAGAACTGTCATAGTGAAGTCTCAATCCGGAACATTTGTGCATCCAATACAAAGAATTTTTCCATTGGAAATACACGATAATGCACTTTCTAATTTGTTCTCTTGTAGTGACAAATCTTTTTCAGATCCTGATCTTCCCATGGACAACACTGTTGATGTAGGACCAACATCCAGATTCGGTCGGGTACTCAAAGCTCCTGAAAGATTGGTCTTGAACTAGGTCAAAGCTGTTTTGAAGACTTCGCTGCAAAACACCGGGGAGGATGAAGGATAAACCACCCAGAAGGGCCTTTCTCCCCCGACGACGTTCCAGAAAGAGGCCACCCACACTCTTTATCTTAGTTTCAGTTCCTCTCTTTTTTTCTCCTTTTACTCTGTTTGTCTAGATATGTGTGTGTGCTTGTTGTAGACGAGGGCGGTCATGCAGAATTAACCTCCTTACATAGATGAATTAAATATAAGTTATGTGATTTAATACTTTCCTTATTGAGAATCTTCTTCCTATTAAAAGAACCCTCTAACAAATAACTTGTGGTGATAAGTCCAGCTAATATAATAAGTTCCTGGCGGCGAACTGTGGCAAATTCATGTAACCCAGCTGTGTTAGAAGCCAGAGCTGGTAGATGACTTGAGGTTGGGGTTTCCTTGTCACTGTCTGGCTTCGTCAATCAGATGTTCATGCTAAGCTTGGTCAATATGGATGCATTGGGGGAACCTGATGTGTTCTAATGGAATGCTAAGGAGGAGTGTGCCAGCTCAGGACAGAAACACAGCAGGCAAAATTTCGTCTTTTCTGAGGCTTAGTTTGTCCTTTTGGACAATTTTAGGTTGTGGTGTTGAAAGGAGTTTTTCCCTAATAAAGGTTGTTAATAAATGGAATATCTTATTTCCGGGGGGGGGGGCAGGAATTCCAACATAATTGACATGTTTAAAACGAAGTACAATAAACATATTGGGATAAATAGAGAAGCTATTCATACTTAGATAGAACAACCATAACCTTTTTTGTGGGCAGTAAATGTATTATTTTTCAGACATATGTTTTTATATTTGGTTGCTATTTTTTGGTTATATTTGGCATCCATATTTTTTACAGGCTTTTTCCTCAGCCATCTTATTGGAAAATTTGCAATGTTGTAAACAATTTGCCTGTTGTGGCCTGTTTGTATAATCAGAATTACTGTTACTGGAGCCAGATTAATTTATGTCTGTCTCGGAATCCTGTTCCAGTTATTCCTCTGTTTCTCTTTGAGAAAGCTTTTGTCATTTCATGTGAAATAAATGATTTACGTAAGGGGAAAAATTCATTAAAAAAAGAGCATTCACTATACAAAATTATTCATGATCAAGTTTTGGCCTGATATGAAATCGTTTAATAATTGTGTGACTATGTATCATCAACAGCACCACCAATTTGTTTAGCTTCAAAAAAAGATTATACTAACCGAGCTGATCACTTAAATTCTTCTCCATCTTTTCCCATGATGCAATTTGAGAATTATAACTTGACTGTAGATTTTCTATTTGCCTCACCAATGGTCTTGTGGCTGTAAATAAAATAAAATAAGTTCAAGACTTAACATTTTTACTTTTTTAAATATTTTCACTTTTTTGTCAACAAGTAGTGAGATTAAGACAATTCTGATTTTTTTCTCAACCCTAGTGTATGAAGGGAACACTTTTTTCTGGATATTAGGCAGAGGAAAAAATCAAAATCATCTCAATCTCGCTACAGTCGCCACCTGAGGCAATTTTCTGAAGTTAAATGGGGGGGGGGGCTACTATGCCTCTACTTCAGCTGATCACACTACAGGCATAAATATAGAAGGAACAGTCATGTTGCCTGTGTAAATGGATAGTGTGCTTGTCCGCCGGATTGCAAGAGGACTGGGTTCAGTTCCCAGCAGAAACTAGTAAACTTTTCTTTCTGAGTTCACCTCAGCATAAATACCCAGAAAAAAAAAATCTTTCCTTCATACTGTCAACAAGTGTTTATTGCTGAAATATATATATACATTAGATACATAGCTGATTGGTGTATTGGTGATACAAATGGTAAAAATAGTAACTAACAACTTGGTGAAAAACTATAGCCAGAAACTTTCATTCAATAGACATTTAAGGCTACTTAGTAATAAGCTTTTTTCTATGTCTCATTTCTACCTACTTTGGTGTGTACAGATTTCAAAAGCTAAGAAGAGCCCAAATAGAACATGATGGACTGAGCACGACCAGGCTCTGCCGCTTACATGATATAAGCTCATTGCCTTGGCAGCATGAGCTTGATGTCAAAGAAACATGTTGTGTTTTACAAAATAGTGAGCGATGTCAGGATAGCAATGGTGCCTATTGTGTGTGCAACCGTCTTCTATGTTTCTGTACTAATTAAATGTTCAATAAGAAGTTTTAAGTGATTATTCAACACACAGTTGAGGTCCCTATCGTGGGACCAGAAGAGTCCCGAGTCAAATATATGTGCATTCAAGTATAATTGCAAAAAACGTGCAAGATCATAAATATATGAAGAGAGTTAGGGTATACAAGGAGTTTGGGGCCCTTATTTTAGGGTGCCGAGAAGACCCTTGACAGTATGCATTCAAATACAAGACTTAAAGCAATGTATACAAGTATACATATATAAACAAAAGTGTAAGAATATACAATAAAATCAGGGGGACACTGGCATATAGGACCCAGAGTCATGTTCATTCAGATACATCTTCAAAAACTCCAAGAGGAGCCCATACAAAAAAGGTCAGAAATCCCCCCCCCCCCCCCAGCTATCTGTAATAATAGAACACATTAAATACTGAAGGACTGGGCACACCATGCTTCACATCTCAGAGAAAGATTTCAAAGCATGCCCAAACGATGGATGTATCTGGAAACTTCATTAAACAAGAAGAGCAATGTGAACGAAAGAACACAACAAATGTTTTGCATCTAAAATGTGTCGTCTTCCAAGCAATTCTATTAATTGTCCTTATTTTTCCTGATGCAGATCAGATGTCAAATTAAAGTTTCAAAAAAATTTATTCTGGCTGAAATCATGATAAATAAACTTACCTGATGATATACTTTTGGTTAATTCCTCATTGTGAGCTTCAGATTCTTGTAGCCTCTGCAAATATAAGAAACTTATATGACTCTTCTAAAAAAGATTCATTCTCCAACAAACACATTTCAATACTACTACTACTCAACCGTACACACACCTCGTACACATTCCTCTATGGAATTTCTAACGAATTGGTGCATGGCGAAATGTGTGTGAACGTGTTGTGAACCTAACGTGAAGTTTGTTTTTGTGATGCTTGCTAAGCGTAGTGTGCTGCCAGATTTCAACACTGCAACTCAGTTCAATATTCCTTCTTTACAATGAATTCAAGTATCTTAATGTCAAACCAAAATTGAGGCATGACATGGGAAAAGCATGTAAGTCACAAAAAATTAATTTTACAGCCAAACACAAGTTTTTAGGTATTTTTACTTATAACATAAACACAGTCTTTTGACAGTTACAGAAATTAAATGATTCTTTCTAGTGACTTGCTTGCTTTTCCATGCCATTTTTGGCATTGGTTTCTATTTAAAAAAAAATATTGTCATATACTGTATTTTTTTCTTAGTGATTTACATGCTTCCCTATCAGGGTTTGGCTTTTGGTTTTTGACATGACAAGTGCTAAAAACTAGTTTAAACTGTGAAAAGACATCAAAAACCTAAATGAATACTTTTGGATAATGTTTTGAACATAACAGGTATAAAATTATGAAGCATTTACTTTTCTGCTTATTACAATGTTTTATTTATAAATATTAATTCATTACAATAATAATATTATATTAATATAATTATATAATTATTAATATAATATTAAAACAAAATATTAATTATAATTTGCAATTTAGAATTTTTTGACATAAAAAGAGTCTAGAACATATAAATATAATTTTATGATTTATTTATCTAAACTACTGATTACTTGTGTTCAATTTGCTAAGCAAAATATCATATATATATATATATATATATAAAAGTTTATGCCGGTTAGGAGGAGCAGCCAGTTGAGTGTTTAGGGAACTGGACTTTCACTGTGTAGGCCTGGGTTCGAATCCTAGTTCAGGCATGGATGTGTACTAACTCTTAACAAATTCCCTGGATGGATCATGCTGGTCCCTTGGGAATACATCAGGATCACCTTTTTTTTAAAAATATAATAAAATATGTATGATAGGGGGATCAGGGTTAGGGTTTTGACCTGAGGAACCAACTCAGTATTAAAAGAGTCAAAAACTTATTGTTAATGCTGTCAACTAGTTTTTTTAACCTGATAAATATGTTAGATAACAAAAAAAAAAAACTTGTTTTTATGCAGATTAAAAGATTTTATATTTGGAATTATAATTACTGAGAATCTATTTTGATATTTCAAATTTTATGATCACAACAAAATTTCATTCCTTAGTAAAAAAATTCTCTCGCAGCAACTGTTAATGCATTAACTAAACTCATTTATTCTCATCTAAAACTTTTTTAGCTCAGGTTGTATAAATCCACAGTTTTAAAGAGTATTTTCAATCAAATCAGAGCTGGCAGGACTTGATTCCCAAAGCATTTTCTTTCACGTTTAGATGCAGCTTGAATTGGAAAGCCATGGCATTATGCATGCCAGTAAATATACCATGTCATAGTCAAACTCAGTCATTTCTACTTTTGCTCTAAGAATAAGTTACAGGAGTATTTTAAGCATCAAATACAAGCCAGCACTGTTGAATTAAAAGACATTTTAGTTCTACAATTCAGTATTTTGATTGCTAGATATATTCTAATGCTATGCATAATAAGGGCATGGTTGTAAGTATCATTGATTATCTAGAGAATTTAATAACAGAAATTAGCATTACATATATAGTGTAAAACACCTTTTTAAACACTTACCCTATTATAAAAAGAGTACAGCAGATGCTTACAGCTATATACACACAAATATAAGCAGTTAAAGAAATTTTCAAAGGTCAAGAATGATCTTAAATTGAAGAATATCAAATATTTCTATTTTTTTTCCTTCAGCTTTTATGCTATGCTTCATTCAAATTGTATATTTCATAAAAAAAACACATATATGTATATTATCCGAAATAATTCTGTAGACAGTAGAAAATTGTTTTACAATGAAATTAAGTACACTGCTGGCCACCGTAAATGCAACACCCTGAAGGAAGCATGCAAATAATATGAAATTTACAACATGCATTAGCGGAGGTGAGATATGCAAATGATTAGAATTTCAGCGCAGACGCACATCACGCGCGCCTGTGGCGCCACTTCAAAGCGCTATTTAAGGATTGGAGATTTCGACGATTTGAAGTACGGCAATTGTGTTTTTCTTGTGGTTTTTTCAAAAAAACTATCAATTATGCCTCGTAGAAAACAGCAATCATCTTTTGATCAAGAATCCGAGTTCGACAGAGGAAGGATAGTGGCCTACCGAGATTGTGGATTATCTTTCAGGGAAATCGGTAGTCGTGCTGGACGAAACCAAACAACTGTAATGCGGATATGTGATCGTTGGATGCAGGAGGGTACGACGGACCGACATGTTCGATCGCATCCACCTCAGTGCACCACTTCACGTGATGACAGGCGTATTGTGCGTATGGCAGTGACGGATCGCTTAGCCACATCACGAACCATAGCACAGCACATTCAGTCTGTACCGCATCATCCAGTGTCTGCGCGTACCATTCGACACCGTTTACAGCAGAGTGGTCTGTCCGCAAGACGTCCATTGCTTCGTCTACCCTTGACGCAGAACCACAGACGTCTCCGCCGCCAATGGTGCGATGAAAGAAGGATGTGGACGGCACAATGGAATGAAATTGTCTTTACTGACGAGTCACGCTTCTGTCTGCAACACCACGATGGTCGGATTCGAGTCTGGAGACACCGTGGAGAGAGCATGCTGAACAGCTGCGTTATGCACCACCACACTGGTCCTGCACCGGGTATTATGGTATGGGGCAGTATTGGATATCACTCTCGCACTCCTCTAGTACGCATTGCCGGTACTTTAAAAAGCCATCGCTACATCTCCGAGGTGTTGGAGCCAGTTGTCCTTCCTTACCTTCAGGGCTTGCCCACAGCCATATTTCAACAGGATAATGCGCGACCACACGTGGCACGCATTGTGCAAAGGTTCTTCGTCAATCGCCAGATTGAATTGCTTCCCTGGCCAGCTCGCTCTCCGGATCTTTCACCGATAGAAAACATGTGGTCCATGGTTGCTCAACGATTGACCCAGATTACATCCCCAGCTGCCACACCAGATCAACTTTGGCAACGCGTGGAAGCTGCTTGGTCTGCTGTACCCCAAGAACACATCCAAAGTCTCTTTGAATCAATGCCGAGGCGTGTGGCAGCGGTGATCTCCAACAATGGCGGCTACTCTGGCTACTGCTTTTGGTAGGAACCACACTTCACAGAAGTCTATAAATTTAATCATTTGATGCTTGGTCAACATGTTATCTACAAAATAAATATTGTTGCGATATCTCTTGTCTTTCTTGGTGTTGCAATTTGGGTGGCCAGCAGTGTATTTATTCTTTGTAATAGCATAGTTATATTAAACATTACATGTAATTAACTTGTGTATTACCAATTGAAATTTTTATATTGAAAAGCAATATTGAAGTTCATGACGTGACCGTTTAAACCATCAAAAACCTGCTAATCCTGTTCATGTTAATGCCTCAATTAGTGAGATAAATACTTATTTTGTACTTAGTTACTACTGCTGTTTCTTAAATATTATTTTTCATGCTGCAATAAAACATTGATAAATAATGGTTCTAGAAGAGACGCACCAACTGTAACCTAGATATTTCATCCTTCAAAGCACTTTCTCTGTTATTGGCCTCTTCTTCAGACACCTTGAGACTATTCCTCAAGTCTTCAATCTGAATCACAAAAGCTTCTTTATCACGACTGGCTTCTTTATGAGCTTGATCAAGACCCTCTCGTAACTTCTCACTCGCAGCTAGCTCAACGCTAAGTGTGAGATCCTGTGCACATGAATATGAAATCTTAACAACTCATAATATAAAAGAACTTTTTGAGAATTAAAAAGGATAATTAGAATCTTGCAATCTAGAAAGGTTTATCGGATATGCATACACAGCTTACTAATAAGTTGAAGAACAAAAAATATATACTACAAAATGAATTGGTTAACCTGTATTTCTTTATCTTTGGCTGCACAGGAAGCTCGAAGAATTGAGAGTTCGCTATATTATGGGGAGAAAAATATTTACACATTAAAACAAATTTGTAGTGTGACAAGTATCATAAAAACTAAAAACATATATGCAGCTGGTGAGTCACAAAATTATAAAACTATTAAATAAGAGAAAAAACACATAGTTTTTAACACTTTCAGGTCTGAGCTATTTCGACTGTTTGTCCCTATGAACTGAGGGTTTTTGGCCCTTTTCATGATTTTTTTAAAGGTACTTAGAATATATACATCTCAACAGTTATTTTTAGCTATAAATTTCGAACTCTTTTCTTTCATAATATAGCAATTATTTAAAGGTATTATAAATTAATATTTAATGAAAAATAATTAAAAAAGGTATGTTTTAGAGTTTTAAAAAAGTTCCGCATAAGAAAACATCCTTTTTTAACATAAAATTTCAAACAATTCTGAATAAAAACTTATCCAAATGTTGTACAAATATCTAAAAACGGTTTTTATTAAAAAAATATCATCCTGTCATCAACAAACATGGCTACCTTACATAGGAAGACAAATGTGTTTCCACTATAATTACTTCTACATCATTTCATAAAGCTACATCCGTTGGCTGCTGCCATCTAATATTATATATATATATATAATTTTTTTTTTTTTTTGAACTAGAACAGCGGTTCTCAACTGGTGCTCTGTGTGCACTGCCCAGGGGCTCCGCGGTGACTCAAGGAAAGTAAAATAAATAAGTAAATTTGACAGATAAATGAAAAAAGAGGCCTACAGGGTTCAGCCATAAAAATTATACATAAAAAGGGCTCCCCGAGTCAAACAAGGTTGAGAACTGCTGAACTAGAAGATTTATAAATTATGTTTAAAAACACCGGGAACATATATATTCAGCCATTTTATAGCTACTAGAGTTAAAAGTTAAGCCAGAGTTAGACTCGGGCTTAGTTCCCTTAAACAAAAACAGTATCCCGAGTCAGGCTTGGGCTTAGACCCGAAAGTGTTAATACAAATTTATCTACACACAAAACACTCACTTGTTTATATCTGATATACAATGAAATCACAAATCAGCCACAATAGGGACTAGACACTCAGTCATCCAATAGATTTGACCTACCTTTGATAGCCAAAGACTCAGGTAATATGAACCTCATTGAATTTTGAGGCAAATAAAATACAGAAGTGAATGATGGCAATTGTCAATTGTGTATTTGCACAGAGATTATTTTAAATTGCTACAATGCGATAAAAATATCAAATACACATATGGTATAAAATTGCACTAAATAAAGCATTTACAATTTAATAATTTTCAAATAAGAGTTTAAGAGTTAAGCTTTCATGAAAAAATTTCCCTGACTTTTTCAGGTTTTCTGGTCAAATTTTAAAAAATTCCATGTAATTTTTTATTCGAAAATTTTATATAAATTAATTATAATTAAATTGTAAAATTAATTACAAAATTTATTGTTATCATAGCATCATAAACATAGATTATTAATTATCAATTTTTTTACACACGTATTCATGCTTTTCTAATGCACCTGCAAGAAAAAAAGAGCACAATCAAGGAATACAAGATTTCCCCTTTTCTGCAATATCACTCTGTCTGAAAACATTACCTTAAAAATTTCTCCAACATCCTTGAATTATTATAGGATGAGTGGGACATCATTAATTCCAATGTCCACAAGATTTAAACTCCCATGTGTTTAATTTGTGACATAATTAGTCAAAGATGTAGTTGGTTTCGCTGCATTAGGATCTTACAAAATCATTGTTTCTCTTCTGCAGTTCCTACAGGTTTTTTTTTTTCTGCATTTCACTGCAAGATTTGAGGATGATCAATGAGTAAGATGTTATGAGATCGCAATTTACACACCCAATATCCCTTTTCAAAGGGAAAATGTTTTTTCTTTATTATTTTTGCTTTCGATCAGTGACAATTGCAATGATTTTCCAGGTCAGTTGTCAGAAATTTCCAGGTTTTGGAACAAAAATGGACTATTTTCCCCTGATTTTTTTTTTTTTTTTTTTTACTTTTTTTAAATAAAAACTTTTTCCCCTGATTTTTCCTGACCTATATGAACCCTGTCAAATACTATCGCACATACTTTAAAAACAGTACCTTCATATAAAATGCAAAGCTCTTACTACACGATAAGATTGTAATTTAATCAGTTTGTTGCAATGCAAAGTGTTTTGGATGCAAGTTTACTACATAATACCTTTTTAAAATCAATATAAACTGATGAGCCAAAAAAACTGGTGCAGGCATGCGTATGCAAATAAAGAGATATGGAACCAATCAGAGTACGGCGCTGCAGTCGGCAACGCCTATATAACACAACAAGTGCCTGGCATAGTTGTTAGATCGGTTACTGCTGCTACAATGGCAGGGTATCAAGATTTAAGTGAGTTTGAACGTGGTGTTATAGTCGGCGCACGAGAGATGGAACATAGCATCTCCGAGGTAGCGATGAAATTTGGATTTTCACATACGAATGCCTCACCTGGGCCCGACAACACCGATATTGGACTGTTGAGGACTGGAAACACGTTGCCTGGTCTGACGAGTCTCGGTTCCAATTGCTTCGAGCTGATGGACGTGTACGGGTATGGAGACAAGCTCATGAATCCATGGACCCTACATGTCAACAGGGGACTGTTCAAGCTGGTGGAGGCTCTGTGATGGTATGGGGCGTGTGCAGTTGGCGTGATATGGGACCCCCTGATACGTCTAGATACGACTCTGACAGGTGACAGGTACGTAAGCATCCTGTCCGATCACCTGCACCCATTCATGTCCATTGTGCATTCCGACGGACTTGGACAATTTCAGCAGGACAATGCGACACCCCACACGTCCAGAATAGCTACAAAGTGGCTCCAGGAACACTCTTCTGAGTTTAGACACTTCCGCTGGCCACCTAAATCCCCAGGCATGAACATTATTGAACATATCTGGGATGCCTTGCAACGTGCTGTTCAGAAGAGATCTCCACCCCCTCTTACGCCTGCGGATTTATGGACAGCCCTGCATGATTCATGGTGTCAATTACCTCCAACACTACTTCAGACATTAGATGAGTCCATGCCACGTCGTGTTGCGGCACTTCTGCGAGCTCGCGGGTGCCCTAGACGATATTATTCAGGTGGACCAGTTTTTTTGGCTCTTCAGTTATGTAAAGTGGCTCACATAACTGAACCCTCATTTAATCAAGATTCATAAAAACACAATAAGAAATTTTAAAAAATAAGTACAAAATGTGTCAGACATTTAAGAATAAAAATGTAGAAATTTAAATTTACTTCAATGTACTGTCTAAAGAGTTTCTTAATCCTTGTTCCTTAGCTGTAGAATCTTCTAATGAATTCTGAAATGAAAGATAAGTTCATAAATAAAATGTTATTCAAACCCATAAAAATAATATATTTTGATTCATTTTTTTAAAATTATACTCAATATGAAAATGCCAACCTTTTAACTTTATTTTTAATCAGTATTTTCAAAGGGAAACAATAAAAAGTTATTGTTACGAAAATTATGTAAATAGTGATTATTTATCATTTATGTCATTTCTCACCTGTAAATAATTGGTTAGTGCATTTTTTTGTAAAACCCCTCGAAATTTACAACAAACTTGGCACATTTAGCGACAGCTCTAACCTGATGCAAAAAGAGAAATATAAAGATGTCATCCGAATCTTGGAGATCATTCTAGGTCTGTTTTGTCTTTATAACATGGCACCATCAGAGCAGACCTAATGTGCTTATTAAAATTGTAACAAGAAGATAAGACCTTATCCGTAGACTGCTCTCTTTATTTGTCTATCGTGTTCCACTAAGATCTCTGCTTGTAAATGCATGTAAAAATAGCTGTTCTGTGAATAAATTTGAGACGTCCTGCATTTTGTTTCATCCTCTAATTATTCCAAGGAATTGAGTGAGACATTATACAGAACATTATGATCTTTATTAATTTAGCAGTTTGTATTGCCTGAAAGATAAAAATTTCTTAAAATTTAATAATCTTACAAACAAAATCCTTCTTTGGACTTTTGCAAGTACATTTTCTTCGTACAATTTGATATGCCAAAAGTGCAATTCAAAACCAGTGCATATTTTGAAAGTTTTACGTCATTAAAATTTACATAATAGTGGGGGGGGGGGGGGGTTTCCTTTGACACAGTGCAAACTTACTACTTAACCATACATGCACCTCATACACATTCCACAGTGCAAACCACAATGGGAATTTGTTTCACTAAAAGATGGTGAGCATCAAACAGGTTGAGGCTGATAGCATTGCGTGACTGTGCATTTCTCATGTAAAAGCAGTAATGCTGTGATTCAAGTTTGTTATTTATTGCAAAACTGTTAAGTTAAAAGAGACTTAAAGCCAAGGCAATTTTTTTAAATATTCATTTCATTACTTACAAGTATTCAGAATGAGGAACAAGAAAAAAAATCAGTAGTATTTTTATCAGTAGTTTCCCATTGTGTACATACAATGTAAAATGTATAACAAATATTAATTAACACAATTATATATCATTAATCATAGCAACAAAACAAATTGCATAGATACTAGGAGGAAGAAAAAAATAATAATGAAGATAAGTGATCAGAAGAATTTTTCCAATGATAAGGACCCTCAGAAGGGGACACAAGATAAAAAAATTGCAGATTTTCTTTATTCTTTCTATAATCTATTCATTTATTTTATGTGACTCTATCTGGGAAACAATTCTCACTAAAAATGTCAAAAACTAAAGATGTCAAAAGCCTTCAAGCATAGCTAAAAATGCATCTAAGTGAAAAAAATAAGTTTTGGAATGAGGTGACATGCAGACAATACACAGAAAATGATGTAATCAGCCACTAATAGCACAGCCAGTCAAATGACAAGGCTTTTTTTTCTGTAGCTGCTTTATATCGCCACTCAAGCAGAAAGACTTGATATCGCTGGTCAACGGGCAAGATTATGTCCGATTCAGAAAAAAATTGGTCATTTAAAAGCAAAGTTAGAGCCTATTGGGAAAAGTTGGATGACAAGGAATTCATTCCTATACAAAAGGTGGAAATTTATGCTGAGCTGCCTATGAAGAGGAATGCCAACGGGTCAGTGATGCCTGGAAAGAGGTGACTATAAAAACTATAAAAAGTTCATTCACAAAATGTGGGTATGAAACTTTGAACTCCAGTGATTTTGACTCTGAATATGAAAATCCTTTTGATTGCACTGACTCTTTCGAATTAGATAATTAGATGAAAAACTTTTGGGCTTATATTTAATACTGATTCAGATGAGTCTGAGTTTGAAGGTTTTTGACTGAACTGCAAATTTTGTTTCGTGTGTAAATAATGCTAGTCTCATGAATAAATTTCATTAATTAGCATACCAATAGCATAGCTGCCAAGTCTCCCGAATTTTTCGGGAATCTCCCGAATTTTAGCTTCATCGCTCGATCTCCCGAAAAGTTCTTAAATCTCCCGAATTTTTACGAAAATCACAAAAATCCCTAATTGTCCCTAAAAATTCCCTACTTCATTAAAAAAATCCCCGCTTATGAAAACAATCCCTAAGGAATTTCTTGTGGGGCATGAAGCCTCTTTTTTTCCCCTTTCGAAATGACGTCACACGTCGTAAATGGGGAAATTCCCTTTTTAAGGAAGTTTCACAAACCCTCTGTTGGTAACAAGAAATTTGTTTGTCTTCTCGTGCAGGGAAATGGCTTAGCAGCCAATAGTCCTGGATAATAATTGAAGATTATAGTGACGCGCATATGGTCAAAATTTCTTTTGCTGAAGTTAATTACGTGCGATATAACAAAGCATGAATAATGATAAGCAAAAACATATTTAATCACTTTTAAAGATACTTATTCCGATGAATTTCCTTTCATCAAACGTTCCAGAAGAGGGCCGACTTTTCCTTTTTGTACAAGTTGTGTTACGGACATAAACATCGGTCATGGAAAGACTGCCATCATCAGTCGTGAAGTGAAAAAAAAAACATCAAGCAAGTGTCACAAAAAGTCAGTGTTCTTCAAAAATTTACGGTGTTTTCCTTCATCTTCCGATGATTTTGGGGTCATTCGCGCAGAATGTTTATTTTCACATCGTTTCTGATTGAACACAATATTTATTTTTACATCATTGAAGTTTTGGCCTCCGATTTCACTTGTTTTTTGAGTAGGAATTTTATTCCCAAGGGTTTAAAATGTGTGTAAAATCCCTATTTTAATTTGACTCCAGTTTTTGAGTAGGGATTTTATTCCCTATGCTTTAACGTTTATGTTTGGAAAATCCCTATTTTATTTGTAAAAATCCCTATTGCATTTATTAGGGAGTGGTTTTAGCATAAAATACGGGTTTGCGCGAAAATCTCCCGAATTTTCATTTTCAAAAGTTGGCAGCTATGCAATAGATTGATTATTGAAACACAAGGTAAGTTTTGATTTTGTTTTTTAAATCATCCTGCCGATAATATGTCGCCGTGGATTATGCATTGTTTTTTTTTTTTCTTTCATCAAATTTTGCATGTGTATTATATGCCACACCAGATTATATGCAGGAAAATACTGTATTGCTGCTCAGTATTAAACGCTAGTAATTGATTTGGATGTGAATAACTTATTTTGGAGATGAAAATGCCAAATAATAGTCTCTTTCATTTTACGGATAGTTTCATTCAATGTAAAAGATTTTTAATGACATGAGTAACACTAATCTCATAAATCCATGTAACAATGTATATATATCTATTATTTTTAGAAATGACAACAAAAGGAATTAGTACAGAAAAATGATATGGAAAAGGATATACATCTATTATACATCTACAAATCAGTGAAATTTATGGACTGAATTAAATTCATATTTTAACTAAATTAACTATGAACTTGAAAAAAAAGAAGAGATATTTACCCTTAGAGATACTAATTCTTTCTCGTGCTTGTTTATCACATTGGTCAATTGGCGTATAGCATCTGAAAGTTGAATTTTTTTTTAATTTCAAAAACAAATGCAGTCACTTGACTGGAAATTCATTATAAAAAGCAATTTAATATAAATTAATACACTAAACTTTACACACACTAATAATCTATAAAATTATCATCATTTCTAAAAGCAACAGTGCATCATTTATGTGTTCAAAGGCTTTAATTTTATTTAAATTAAAGGTAATCCAAAGATTTTTTGGTGTCCAACTACATCCCCCCATTCCTTTGTATAACAAAAATTCTATTTTATTGTTCTATTTTAATTTCAATTTCGTTATGTCCTTTTCACCCCCCCCCCCCCACACACACACACACACACACACACACATACTGAAATATTGCACAAAGGATTTCTGAAATATTGACTTGCATCCAGTCAGATTCGGCCCCAGATTCCTTCCTGGTGAGTATGTTTAAGGCAAAATAAAAAAGCCAAAAACTATCAAATTTCTAACCAGGTACAGATTTTATCAAGAAAACTTTTATAAGTGCGCCACTCGAGACCAATGCAATGTTTCAAACTGATTTAAGAAAGTTTTTTGCAAGTGTTAGGCTCACAGTTATGTGAAATTTCTTCCAGAAGTTATGATACTTAGAACTAGAATACTTTCTTACATATAATCTGTAGATTAATAGGTTTCTAAAAAAATCAGAATTTCTTAGTGCAGATTATACTACTGCAATGTTTTACAAAGTGAATATGTCTTTTAGATCATCTGACGATACTGGATTTATTAACAAAAAAAGTTGTGTGATGAAATGCCTTAAATGCTCGTATCTCAGGAACTATTCAGTATCTATCAAAGCTTTTGATGGCTGCAGGTAGATCTTATTAAACAAATCCAATGATATCATTTTGGTTTTAATATCTCCTCCAGTCTGGGCAAAAGGCTTACAGATGCATTTTTAACTAAATTTTTTTATACTATATCTCTAGTGGTTCGCAATGCAAACAGAACCTAATGGTACTGTCTGATAGATATTTTTGAGACAAATCTAATGGTTTCAATATGTCTTCTAGTAATGTTATTCCAATCCCCAGCACAAACGTCTGGTTTTTACTTTATTTCTAGTCAATTTTACATTTGTATTTGAAAATTAAAAAATGACTATTTACCTTTTAGTTTCGCTTGTGGTCAGTTGCGGTAGTTACGTGTCATAATTGGGGCCAATCATCCCATAAATGTTGCCATTTTTACAATTAAAATTGGGGCTCGACCAGGGTCCAACGATTTGTTTGATTGTATTGAACCATTTTGGGATCCACTGGTTGATCTAGGCTCGTGTCTCGAATTTGAAACCGAATTGGTTTACACTACATCTCAAGATTAATACAATTGAACGACTGATGTAGTTGAACCCAAAATTGCGAAAGAACCACTGCTATATGTGTTTCAGAACTATATGAAGTTCTTTCATCAGTAGCAGAAACAAAGAATATTGAAAAAAAAACTCCTTATAGCGGGAGTTACTCACTGTTGTAGACAAAAGAGTCGAATTCAAAATGAACCGGCAACAAAAGAGTAGAGGAGGAGGACACAAAAGGAAAAGTGGCTGAGTCAATCACAAATGATGATAGTGATGCTGATGGAGAAGAATAATTATTGTAGAAACTGTTGCCAGATTTTTGTGAAATATGGTGTGCTAGTTAGGTCGTAGACCAACTGGTTTGTGTTTTTGTTATACAAATACAATTACAATGCCACAACAGGCAAAATGCCCAACAAGGTGGGTGAGAAAAAGATGCCCATAAAAAATGAGGTGGTTGATGTGGAATGATTCAGAGAAGTCCAAGTCAGACGGTGAGGGGGCATTTTTGAATGATTTTGGTAGCAGAGAAGTCAAATTTATGGTCAAAGGACCAGCAGTGTTGGGCTATGGATGAGCGATTAAAGTCTTGGTTGGTTACGTATCTTCTATGCTCATTTAAACGGCATTTTAGGGCATGTTTAGTTTGGCCTATATATGATAATCTGCATTGGCATGAAATGCTGTAGATGCCCCAGTTGTTGAGTGTGTCAATGGGATCTTTAAGTTTAGAAAAGCAAAGTTTATTGACAGGGGTGAAAAATACAGAAAAATTGTATTTTCACAGGATTTTAGCGATGCCTTGGCTGATTTTTGGGAAGAAAGGCAAAATGATCAAGTTTTTGTGTTTAGGTTTAGGCTTGGTTGCGGAAGTGTTTTTAATAAGTTTGCTGTGTAGATTATCAATGAGAGAGCTGTGGTAGCCATGATCAACTGCTATTGCTGTTAGGATATTCAGCTCAACATCGAGTAGAGTCTGTGAAAAGCAGATATTAATGACTCGCTTCACGTATGTGTAGAACGAGGCATACTTTTGTGCCGTAGGATGCACAGAAAGGTTGTGAGAGGGTAGAGAAACAGCAAACGGTTTGCAAAAGACAGTGGTAGAGAAAATTTGTTCTGGCGAGAGACCAATATGTCCAGGAATGCAATTTGGTTATTGCGTTCTTCATCTATAGTGAATTCAATGCAGGGGTCAATGGAATTGAGAATATTTAGAATATGGTCAATGTTAGTGTTACGGTCAAGAAGGACAAAGTAATCATCAACATATCTGACGTAAAAAGGAAAATGGATTTCAAGGAAGAATTTTTTTGTTTCAAAATAGTGCATGTAGATGTCACTAAGTACAGGGCTGAGAGGGTTTCCCATGGCAAGGCCTTCAGTCATGCGACAGAATTGTTTGTTGAAAGAGAACATATTTTGGTTGAGACAGACCCAAGTAAAATCTAACAGTTCAGAGATTTCAAATTGGAAAAATGGAATTCGGTAAGTCTAGTCTCCAGACCTCGAAGAACGCCTTCAACAGGGACATTTGTAAAAAGAGACCTTACATTTTTGCTACTGATGAAGGAACTTCATATAGTTCCGAAACGCGTATAGCCGTGGTTCTTTCCAACATGGTTTGGGTTCAACTACATTGGTTGTTCAATTGTATTATCTAATCCAAAAGGTAATTCATTTCTATATCTCAAGATGTTTGCAGCTAAAACAGAAATCAATGATATTATCTGATAGATATTCTTAAGATAAATCCAATAGTTTCATTCAGGTTTCAATACTTTTTCCAGCTGGGCCCAAGGCAAGCATTTCTAACAAAATTGTGTTTTATGATATACTTTATATCATGTGAAGTTAACACCACAAATAAATGGTATCGTCTGGGGGATGTTTCAAAGATAAATCCAATGATACCTATTTCATTAAGTCAAAACCTACCACACAGTTTAAGGAACAAAGAACGTATTAATGTAAAAACTTGCAGTCATGTCTATGACACAGCCTACCCCAACATTTTTCCTAGGAGAGGATGGAATAAAAATGAATGTTTTGAAAATTAATTTTCAAGATTGCGTGATAGATGTGATTAAAAAGTCTTTTTTTTCTTTTTTGTAAAACATGCCAAATAACCTTTCATTCAATGAAAAGCTCAAAATCCAAAATATGGATTTTGAGCTATTTTCATTGAATTCCACCTCTTCCATCTCCTTGAAAGTTACCTTGTTTTATGAACCCCTTAACTTCTAGTCTTGAGATTTCATTCAATTTTCATAAATGAAAATTTTCACATGCAGACTATGTGCCACTGAAGACTGACTATATAATTATATAATTTTTCGAAATAGGAAAATTTGCATCTGCGAATTTTACAGAGCAGCAGATCAGTTATGAAAAAATTACCATTATTTCCAGCATAGAATCTCACCTATATGTTTCTTTTCTTGTTCATCTTTGGCTCCCATCGATCTCCTTAGCCTGTCAACTTCCTTCGAATTTTCATCTAATTTATCTCTAGATACAAAAAATAAAATTGAAAAATAAACATACCTACAGCAAAAGAAAAACAGTTATCTGATAAATGTTTTAATTTTACAACCAGAAGTGGGGTGATTGGTCTGGCATTTCAGAAACTGGATAGCGTAAATTCCCTCATTGACTGCTCATTTAAGGTATCCGACTACCTTTCTTAAAACTTTTCTATAAAATGAAGTTTAATATCATTTTTTAATAGAAAGTGTCTCAAAATTGTGAAAGTAATAATAAATTTTAGACTACTAATGTCATTTTTTATGTCAAATTTTAAGCAAAACCCATGTAATATTTGAAACGAAATTTCAAAAAAATTCTATGAATGAAATGTTTTGTTATTTTCACATTACATTCAGCTAGTGATGATGCAAGTTATGAAATGAAGTATAAAAACATTTTTTGGTGTGCTCATAAGTTACACCCAAATCTGTTGATATATATATGTGAATTTTCTAAAATTTCATTCCACACACATATTGTGTGTATATAAAACACTAATCAGACAAATATATGAAATAGAACTTGGATTTTGGTTCATATAATCTCAACAATATATAGCAGAATTTCATATTAAAATTTTGTAATGATACAACTAATAGATCTTTAGAAATTGTCTCTCTCTCTCGAGAACTCGATTGAATTCTCTCAAACTCGAGTAAAATTTAAAAAAAAAATAGCATCCTTTGTAAAACGCATTTAAAGTTTTCATTCACAGGTTACTTGATGTAAAAACACACACTAAAGTGGGCGTATCTTCAGTTCTAAGTGCCATATGAACAAAACAAGGCCTATAGAGAGGAACAATGTCTTTCTCCGCTGTTCATACGAAGAACGAAAGCCTGCATAACACTAAGCGGAGATCGAGATGTAGTTCGGAAAGAAAAAAAAAACTTTTCTTTCCAAACTACATCTACACTGCCGCTGTGGTGGTCGAGTAGTTATAGTGACGGACTCGCGATGCGAGGATCTGGGTTCGAACCCCACAGTGGTGGTCGGCTGAAGTCGGTTTTCTGTGGTTCCCAACTTCAAGGCGCAAATGCGAGCCGATCTCCCCGTTAAAAAGTCTCGCCACAGAGAGCAACAGCCCTACAACCATAGATCATTCAATCATAACACTTCACTCATAGTTAGAAAAACTAGTGGCAGATGGCAGCACTACACATAACAAGCATTACAGAGAAACAACAAAAACTTCATGTCAGGTTTCACTACACGTACACGCACATTCCCACATATACCGATTCGTTGGGGGGTTCCCCGGGGGAGGGGGGGTGTGGTGTAGTAGTAGTAGGTAGGGCCTCCAAAAAATGGCTCGGGGATCCATGATGTTCTTAAGTCAGCCACCTCGTTGGGCAATTTGCCTGTTGTGGCGTTGTATTTGTATTGTATTGGCTTTATCTTGATCTCTGCTTGGTTATCCAGATTTTCATACTTCGTAAAAACAAGGTGTGTTTTGGAATCACGAGAAATAGGGTTTTCTTAATTTAAAATAAAAGATATCTATATATTTTCTTTCAATATGTCATTTTAAACATAGTTGAATACCTTAAAGGATAAGGATGTCAAAATTCATGCTTGCTCCTGCTGACCCCGTATATTTTTTTATCTATCCATGGCCCTACTTATAATGCAAAATTCATGGAATAGGAAAAACATTTGAAAGCTATGAAACATCGAACAGATATATCATTTTAAGGTACTGTCATAGTTAGAAGTGAAATTACATAGAATACATTAATTTGTTCTTCATATCACCATCATGTTAAATAAGATACAGAAAGGGATGGAGTATAGGTATAATTTTTTTAACTAAAACCGCAATATCTCACTTGAGCGACTTGATGGAATGTTCCATTTCCTCTTCCTTGACTCTAAGTTTCTTAATTATTGTTGTATGTTGCAGTTCCTTCTTGGAAAGTTTTTCTCCTGTAATAGGAATAATTATACATAACAAATTATATTCCTCTCATACTTTGAATCAATAATGCATCATTTAGATTTTAAAAAAAATTTAAAATCCACAAAGTTTTGCAAAAAAGTAAAAGACTGGATGATTTGATAAATTTCATTCCCAATGTTTTTAATAGAAGAGCCAAAACACACAATTCAATTCATTCTATTTGAAGGAAGAACATTGCAAAATTTGACATATGTAAATTTATAATATGGACTAGTTTACCTTCTTGCAGAAGCTCTTTAATTTGTTGATCTTTTTCTCTGATTGTTTCTTCAACTTCTGTTAGTGTAATTCTGAAAATAAAAACAAAAATGTGTGGTTTCAAATTAGTTCTGAAAAATTCCTAATAATAGTGGCAAGAGGTCTTATATAATCCCTAGAGTACCAGAGTTTTTTTAACCGGGATTTCACTGAACTCTGGATTCTGTGAGGAACTTCATAGCGCTCGAATGGAATGGTGGTAACATGCTCAACTACCACCGTGAAGGTTGCCACCATGGTCCCAGGTTCAAACCTCCGCGGCCTGGCACTCCTCAACACGATCCAACCCACACGGGTAAAAGGCTTATATCCCGGGATCATGTCTGGTCTGACAGGTTCAAACCCAGAGAAAAATATAGGTAAGATATCTTCACTAATGAGCTTGAGGCGACCACTGATAGATGGTGTCTCCATTTCCAACCTAACTTATTAACCGGTCAAGTGGTTAAGACGGCATTTGCCGTCGCTGACATACGTAATGGTGTTGCCTACGACGGCATTTGCCGACACACAGACTTTTCTGTCTTTTTCACATAGATATGACAAAATAATTTGTCGTACATGTGCTGCCATCTCTGTACAGCCATCCTTCTACTTTATTATCTCATCACTAGATGGAGTTGACAATTATATTTCAAGATCTGAGATTATTATTACTATTATCTTTGTCATGCTTTGCAAAGCTGCATCCCCATCGTTTTTGTTTCAATTTCCAACTGCCTTGCGAAGATGCATCTGTTTTATTACACATATACAGGGTGATTATAAAAAAACTATCCCATCATATGGGCCCCTAACTATCATACCATTCACAGAAACTGAATGAAATTTTGGCATAAGGTATTTTGATGTATGTGCTCAAGAATGATATGGAAAACAACAGTGTCACTCTAACAGTTACGGTTATAGTGAGAAAATTTCGAAAATATCAAATGGCACCACCACGTTTTTTGTATTGGAATGTGATCTCCATTGTGAAAAACCCTAAATAGCGTTCGAACGGCAACTGTAGCATGAAAATCACCGGCGGTAGATAGGCTAAAAGTGAGGACAATCAATAAGGACAGAGAAGCAGCATAAAATAAAGCATTTTATTGTGTTTCACAAATTTTTCACATGACCTTGTGGAGGACTAATCAGGCTGGGATCGAAGAAACGGTGTGACGAATGAAACGAACATTAATGCTCTGGTGCACGGCAAAGTCCTTTTTACTTTTCCCTTGCCTAGCTCCGGGGATTTTCATGCTACAGGTGCCATTCCAACGCTATTTAGTGTTTTTCAGTATGGAGATCGCATTCCAATACAAAAAACTTAGTGTTGCCATTTGATATTTTCTCACTGTAACCGTAACTGTTAGAGTGACACCGTTGTTTTCCATATCATTCTTGAGCGCATACCTCAAAATACCTTATGCCAAAATTTCATTCAGTTTCTGTGAATGGTATGATAGTTTTTTTATAATCACCACGTATATATATGGTCATAATCAGATGGCTCTGCAAATTGTTACTCCTCTATTCGACAGCTGATTCGTGACCATCCGTTAACAATATTTAATGTGTGCGATTAAAACGATTAACCGAAACCGAAAACCGAAAACCGTAATTGGTGAAACGGGGTTCCAATGGATAGTTATAATCCATCAAACCCCCTTCGTCATGACTCTGCCAATTCCTGTGCAGTAGTGCGCTTTGCAATGATAGTTAGATTCTAATAAGGTGGGTGAAGACGTAGGTTCACCTGAGACCCAAGGGGTTTTTTTTTTTTTTTTTTTTCAAAAGTTTTCAAATCTTCATAGACCTGGCTACACAGGTCGAGGCATGTGTAGAAAATTTTTTGGTCTTTTTAATCGTGCTTTGTGTCCACTGTCGTATGATGAAATCTCCGCAAGGTGTGGAAATTCAGAATCGTTCAATTTATCAAATAAGTTCTTTGCCAGTTTCTTTGCATATGACGTTACATCAGTCACTCCGGAATCACGTCTGATATTAACGTTTCTAACGTACCAAGGTAGTCCGGTGTATCTCCTCAGAGTCTTGTTCTGAAATCTCTCCAGAGCGATGATATTCATTTTCTTCGAGAACAACCAGACAGGCGCAGCATACAGAAGAATCGGTCTAATTGCCATCTTATACAGAATAATTTTATTTCGAATTGAAAGACTTGAGTGCCTGTGGCTTAGTCTGTTGAGCATGACCGAGGCCACGGTCGCCCTACGGATGGCATCAACACACTGCCGGGAGAAACTGAATCTCTTGTCCATTATCACCCCCAAATATTTATTGTGAATGACTGGGTTGATTATAACTCCTTGTACCTCTATGTGTGATTGTTGTGGTAATGAGGACTTGTTAGTGAACCACATGAATTTGGTTTTATCTGCATTCAGTTCAACACGGGTTCGCACACACCAGCGCTCGACCAATCTTACCATTTCTTGCAAGTTTGAAAGGGCCTTGCCAGGGTCCCTATCTGTGCAACAAAGGGCACTATCGTCGGCATAAAGAGCGGTGAAACCCTTAGGGGCAACTGGGAAGTCATTCATATGAAAATTGTGTAGGATAGGACCTAACACACTTCCCTGAGCTATTGATGAACGAATCTGTCTAGAATTAGATATTGAGTCATTTATCTGTACTCGGAAGGAGCGCAAGTCGAGATAATTGCTCACAAATTTGATGATGTTATACGGCATTCCCATGCGAATCATCTTAAACAGCAGCCCATTGTGCCAAACTTTATCAAAAGATTTCTTTAAATCGAAAAAGGCTACTGCTGCAGTGTCTTTATAAATTTTGGCTTCTTGAATTCGTTCTACGAACCGCAATAATTGAGTGGTGGTCGAGTGCTTGCTGCGGAAACCGTGCTGCTCTGGACCGATAATGTTATTGTCCTCTACAAATTTGTGTAGTCTGATGCCTACCACTCTCTCAAAAAGTTTCCCTAATGAACTGAGAAGTGAGATTGGGCGCCAATTCTGTGGATAGTGTAGGTCATGTCCAGCTTTGGGGATGACCTTAACTTTAGCGAGTTTCCATTCTGCCGGAAAGTGGTTTGTACGAAGTAATTCGTTGAATATGTTGACCAGCTGGCGAACCATATTTTCGGGGAGATTCTTGATAGTGTTGTTGGTGATGGTGTCCTGACCAGGTGCTTTTTTCTTTTTGAGGTTTTTGATAATGTTTGTTACTTCTTCAGTGTTCGTAGGAAATAAAGCAGAGGGTTGTTCTGGGGGAATATCCCTAAAGAATACTTGAACTTCTCTGTCAACACTAGCAATAAGCTGAGGAGGAGTGTTATCACATGGAGAGAACTGTCTCTCATATGTGTCAGCAAATACTTCCGCTTTATCACTGTCACTATATACTGTTCTGCTTGTGCCGACAATAGGAGGAATCCTCGAATAAGTGGGCTTACAAGTTTTATACACTTTGTATAACGTGCCATCAGCACAATTTGCCTCACGTAAAAAGCTGAAGTAACGCTCACTCATAAATTCTTTGATTTCTCTAGATACTTCTCTTTTTATAGATCTGTATCTATCTTGGTAGTACGGATTTAACGTTCTTTGCCATTTCCTCCTAAATTTGTTTTTTAATTTGATGCGTTCCTTAATCCAGCGGGGAATACCCAGTGGATTATTAGTGGGAGCATCTCGGGTGGATTCCTTAGCACTGTTAGTGATGGTTTCTGTGAGAAACAATAAGTCAGATTCAATTTGATCAATATTGCCACCCGTGAAGGAAGGCAAGGTGATTCTGGCCAGCTTTCGCTTAAATAATGGCCATATCACTATTTTCTTTGGTTTACATATAAAAGGAATATTGAAATCCGCTACCAGAAATATAGGGTTGTGATCAGAATCCGTGACAGGTTGAACGTGAACCGACATAGCAAATGTAAGGTTCTTAGCAAGCGCTATGTCAAGAATATCTGGTGACTGGCCAGCCTGGTCAGGAAAATGAGTTGGAGTGTATGGCGCATAAGGTTGAATGCTCTTTCTGATACAAAAATTTTCGAGCACCCTGCCTTGGGTGTTTGTAGAGTATGAGTTCCACAGAAAGGATTTAGCATTCATGTCGCCACACATTATCACTGGGTACTGACAATTGAAAAATTCGTTAAAAAGTGGAATGTCTATAGTATTTCTCGGAGGTTTATAGCACACTCCTATCCTAATTTTTTGATTGTTTACATAGATCTCTATTGCTATTACCTCACATTGTGTCGAGGGAGGTAGCTGAATAATATCATAATTAATGTGTCGTTTTACATATATAGCTACTCCTCCTCCTGGACCAAAGC
This sequence comes from Pholcus phalangioides, assembly GCF_987345545.1. Taxonomy (NCBI): domain Eukaryota; kingdom Metazoa; phylum Arthropoda; class Arachnida; order Araneae; family Pholcidae; genus Pholcus; species Pholcus phalangioides. Next base: position 9,937,857 of record NW_028301598.1, read on the forward strand.
TTCTATCCTGTCTGATACAGTCATAATTTGCTACTTTGGCAGTGTGATAAGGACGAAGCCAAGTTTCCCCCACCAGTGCCAAATGAACACCCTCAGTGTCAAGGATGTCCCTGAACTCAGTCATGCTAGAGACCAAGCTTTGGGCATTCCAAGCCATGATCTTCATGTTATGCAACACAACATTTGGTGTACTAGACATTTGTGAGTGTTGAAGCAAATAAGTGTTCAGCTGCAGTTAGAAAACAGTTGAAGAAGATTTCTATTTTCTCCTCGTTTGAAGTAGCTCTGAGGATTTTCAGAAAGCAATCCTTCGTAATAGATATTAGTTGTTGAATCGGGAAAATTATGCTATTAGAGTTCATATTGATATTGTTATTTGCTATTTTCGTGGGTTCTTTTTCCACACGGTTGCCACCACACATGTCAGATCGTTGATTCGAAGCTGTTGGTTTCACCACATTGCAGTTTACTTTACTGCTATTGGAAGCTGCTTTGGAGACCCGCACGTCTCTAACAGCTGTTGCCGGTGATTCACTTCGTCGAGGAGGGGACCTCAGTATTTTGGCAAAAGGCACCATCTCGTCGGTAGCCCGCTGAACCACGGCACTCTCGTCATCATGAGTTGGCACTGCCTCGGCCGTTGGTACAGTAGAAGTCCTTTTAGGTTCGTTGAACCTTCCCTTCCATCCTTTGGGCCAGCCTCTAGCTGAACTGACGCTTGAGCAGTCATCATCATGGTCATCTTGAGATTTGTTATATTGAGATTTGTGACTTGGTCTCAACTTGTCGGATTGTCTATCATTTTCACGATTATGCATACCAATATTTGGTCTGTTTCTTGGTACATCTGGAAGTCTTGTCATGTTTTCATTTCTGGCCATTCTGCCTTTGCTAGTGGGGCACGATAAACAGCCTCTGTAATTTGCACTGTGTTTTCCACCACAGTTGGTGCATATCGGGTCTTGCTCACCCCGCTTCAGACTGCATTCAGAGGAGTGATGTTCCCCTGGACACTTGACACAGCGTGGATCATTATGACATGACTTCGATGTATGTCGCCAGGCCTGACAATTGAAACACTGGACCACACCCTGGCGTTTTCTATACATCTCAACTCGAATTCTGATGTAGTTCAAAGAAGTCAACTTATAAATTTCCTTACTCCGATTTTTTCGAGGCATTTCCACTAGCCAAATCGGAATTGGTACTACTATTCTGTCAGGGCCCTGTCCTCTATGGCTTTTTAACTGAGCAACATTTATGATTTCGAAGCCCTCGGTTTCCAGCGACTCTTTGATCACTTCACAGGGGGTATTTCTTTCTAAGTCCTTGATAACCACTTTTATTGTCTTATCTGAATGGAGCATGTATGTGCTATACTTTATGTTATTCGCATCGAACATTTTTGTAATCGCACGGTGGTCATTTTCACAGTTCAAAAACAACATCATATTTTTACCGGCTGTTTTTGCCGAAAAAGTCTCTTGGCAGGTGCTTTTAATTTTTTGCAGCAATTCCATCCAGTTCCCATACTTGGTAAGAGTCAATGGGGGAATGCGAACTTTCTTATGAGAGACTTCTCTCCATTGATTAGGATTATCAGGGTCTGGATCATCAATTTCTTCATTTTTTGAATTATTTCCAGAGTTTCCGATATTTTGTCCTGTATTTCCCGCATTTCCTACGGTACTTGTTGATGGTATAGCTTTAGTGACATCGCTCCTGCGCGTCTTATTGCTGGTTGAGTCCTGATTGGCTGTAGCAATGACGTCACGAGTAGCTGTTTGCCCATTGGCTGGAGCGACCACGTCATTATTGGCTGTTACAGCATTAGCCAAATCGACCTTTGATGCGCTGGCCACAGCGTAGGCACTAACAAGCGGGGATTCGTTTGAACCATCATTACACAGGGTACCCTGGGGCACCTCACACCTTTCTACAATAATGGGCTCACAAATAATGTCCTTCGGGCCATTATCTCTCTTCTTTTTCTTCTTATTTCTCTTTTTCTTCTGACCTCCCTTTCCATTGACGCTATTTGCATCGTCATCAGATGATTGACGGGGAGAAGGGCTGTTTTTGCGAAATATACCACAAGATGATGCCTCGGCATCGAGCACTTCACCCAGTTTCCATATCATAGCATCCTCAATTTCGTATTTGTCATAATCAACTTCACAGTTTACGAGCCTAAAGCCCAGTTCAATAAGTTCACAGAAAGAATTGTTACCACTGCACGTGCCTCTTGAAGACGATTTAATCTCTGCATGTCTCGTACGGGACGAATGCATGTCGAGAGTTTTTAGTATGGCGACTATTAGGTCGTGTCTAACACTAGTTTCGTTAGGGACCTCGTCGTCGTCACTACGTGCGTTCACATCATATTCAAGTAATGAAATATAAGCATTAGATACCTTGTCCCACGCCGCACGATGGCTGGCAAAAGAAATCCCATGCAAAAAACACAGTTTCGACATACTCTTACTTCCCATTTTCAAGCGCACTGACTGCCCAACAAAAATGAAATCGGCATAATCAGAAGACTCACCCCTCACAGCAACCCACGGCGACGAATATCTTCCGACCAACGACGCAATGAAGTCGTCGAAAAAACCGGCGACGTTAAAACGATTAACCTTTTGTGATTTTTCTATATATAATAAAATTTAATTTAATACTACAGTGACATATATTCAATATGCTTGTGTCAAAATTTTTTAGTTCATTTCAAAATAATGTTATCATTAATAATATCGAAAAATAGTACATTTTTGAAAACTATTCGAAATTCTATTCATACATCATTACAGACATGTACGGATCTTTATATCTAACGCTCGGAGAAATTAATTGGACAGTTGACTGGTTAATGACAGTAAATTGCAATATAGCGATATGACCAGAGTTTGTGTTTGGTGAAGTGTTAGGAACTTTGAAGTCTACATTTTTGTAGAATGTTGTTCCTCAAACATAAGAACTATAGCTGTACTTTTATTTGGTAAAGGATAAGATAAAATACGACTTAAATCAGAGGTATACAACCTCCGGCCCACGAAAGGTTTTCCAGTAGAAAAGTATCAACATACAGTACGGTACATACTTAGGCTAACCATATTTCCCGTTTAGTAAGGGACTATTCCAAGTTGTGGTGGCACGGAAAGTATTTCTCTAATAGGGTTGTTAATAAATGGAATAGCTTATCTCCAAAGATCATGAATTCTAACACAATTCATACATTTAAAAAGAAGTACAATAAACATAGTGGAATAAATTGAGAAGCCACCGCTTAGTGACACTTAGTTAAGACAACCATAATCTTTTTTACAGGCAATGTGTTATATATATATATATATATATATATATATATATATATATATATATATATATATATATATATATTTTTTTTTTTTTTTTTTTTTTTTGTGATTTACTATTATCCGCTAGGGAGGGGATTCAGATGTGGCAGTGATTCCAGTGCTGCCAAGGGGTAGTGGGGGTATAGGAGTAGGATCCACCAATTCAATATAGGCCTGAAGCGCACTGACTGCCCAACAAAAATGAAATCGGCATAATCAGAAGACTCACCCCTCACAGCAACCCACGGCGACGAATATCTTCCGACCAACGACGCAATGAAGTCGTCGAAAAAACCGGCGACGTTAAAACGATTAACCTTTTGTGATTTTTCTATATATAATAAAATTTAATTTAATACTACAGTGACATATATTCAATATGCTTGTGTCAAAATTTTTTAGTTCATTTCAAAATAATGTTATCATTAATAATATCGAAAAATAGTACATTTCTGAAAACTATTCGAAATTCTATTCATACATCATTACAGACATGTACGGATCTTTATATCTAACGCTCGGAGAAATTAATTGGACAGTTGACTGGTTAATGACAGTAAATTGCAATATAGCGATATGACCAGAGTTTGTGTTTGGTGAAGTGTTAGGAACTTTGAAGTCTACATTTTTGTAGAATGTTGTTCCTCAAACATAAGAACTATAGCTGTACTTTTATTTGGTAAAGGATAAGATAAAATACGACTTAAATCAGAGGTATACAACCTCCGGCCCACGAAAGGTTTTCCAGTAGAAAAGTATCAACATACAGTACGGTACATACTTAGGCTAACCATATTTCCCGTTTAGTAAGGGACTATTCCAAGTTGTGGTGGCACGGAAAGTATTTCTCTAATAGGGTTGTTAATAAATGGAATAGCTTATCTCCAAAGATCATGAATTCTAACACAATTCATACATTTAAAAAGAAGTACAATAAACATAGTGGAATAAATTGAGAAGCCACCGCTTAGTGACACTTAGTTAAGACAACCATAATCTTTTTTACAGGCAATGTGTTATATATATATATATATATTTTTTTTTTTTTTTTTTTTTTGTGATTTACTATTATCCGCTAGGGAGGGGATTCAGATGTGGCAGTGATTCCAGTGCTGCCAAGGGGTAGTGGGGGTATAGGAGTAGGATCCACCAATTCAATATAGGCCTGAAGGACATTTGCTCCTCACTTGGGGTCACGTTCTTGGAGCTTCTCGCATTTACCGATAGGTGGCTTCGTTCGGATGGGATCCATCTAAATAAGAGGGGGGTCTGGGAGGTTTACGATAGTCTTAGGTCAGGTTTTTTACTCCCAGACCACGTAGTTGGGAATGCAGGTTAGTTAATGATAATCACAACAGTACTGACGGGGAATTACCCACGTCTGACTTGGATGGCTTCTCGATTGACACTAAATCACCGGGCAAATTAAAATGTGTGCTAATGGATGCCAGGAGATTGGGTAATAAGAAAGATTTTTTAGAAACTATGATAGTTGTGGAGGACCTGGATCTTGTAGCCATTACAGAATCTTGGGCAAACGATGGTAATGAATCTTTCTTACACATCTCAGGATACAATACTTTTTTGAGAAATCTGATAGGAAAGGGGGTGGAGTGTTGATATACGTGAAATCATGTTTGAAGGCTAGAGAGTGTAACATGAAGAGAAGTGATATTGAAACAATATGGGTTAAGCTTGAAAACAAAAGACATCATAAAGTTATTGTTGGGGTTTGTTACAATCCACAGAATAGGGATTCAAACTACATCGCCAAATTTCATGATGAAATTTCCTACATGTGTAAGAGGGTTCTCATACTAGGGGATTTCAATTACCCAGGTATTGATTGGGAGAACATTTCATCTACAGATCAGTATGAAAGAGATTTTCTCAAGTTGGTACTCGAAAATGTTTTGTATCAGCATGTATCAGAAGCCACTAGGAGTACTGCTATTTTGGATTTAGTTCTTACTAGTTCTGAGGATCTAGTTGAACATGTTTCCGTGGGGGAAGAGTTTTCTTCCAGTGATCATCGTATGGTCAGATTTCACTGTAACTTTTCTTTGGATAAGGTTGATAACAAAAGACTGGTTCCTTGTTTTCGAAGAACTAACTTTGATGTTTTGAGAGGAAGGTTAGCGGAAGTTTTCAAAGACCGGTTGGGATCAGTAGGGGTGGTAAGTCAATGGGTAGAATTTAGTAAGAAGCTGTTCTCTGTTTTGCACGACGTCATACCCTTTGTTCGAAAAAAGCGTGTTTGTACATCGCACCCTCTATGGTTCACGGATAGCGTGCGTAACCGTTATCTTGAAAAGAAAGGAGCATTCAGAGAGTATAAAAGTGGACGAGGTGACCTATCATTGTTTACTGATAAAAGAAGAGTGTTGAAGAAAGCGATAAAGGATAGTAAAAAGGAAGTTGAATCTAGGTTGGCAGATAACATTGGTTCTGACCCAAAATCATTTTATCGATACGTCAATAATGAATGTAAGGGTACAGTTGGCACCCTCTCGATAGGAGGCTCTAGGTTAGAGAGCAATGTAGGCATGTGTAATGCTTTCAATGACTTTTTCGCGTCGGTTTTTAATGGAGATAATGATATTCAATATACGAGAGTGTTTCATGGGGTAATAAAACCCTCAACGAGATTCAAGTAGAAGACGTGGAGGTCCTAAATCTTCTAAGAAATGTATGTGCAAGCAAAGCATCAGGACCAGATGATATCTATCCCAGGATCCTCAGGGAATGTGCTAATGAATTGTTGGGCCAGTCGCACAGATATACAGGAGTAGTGTTGCTGAAGGTAATCGTCCCAAGGGATTGGAAACTTGATAATGCTGTTCCGATAGTTAAGAAGGGTAGTAGAGAAGCTGTGCCCAATTATCGTCCAGTGAGTTTGACGAACTCCCTCTCGAAAATTTCTGAAATTATCATCAAGAGGCAGTTTGTGAAGTCGATAGAAGAGAATAATATATTGTCACATAATCAGCATGGGTTCAGGAAGGGGAAGTCATGTGTAACTAACCTCCTTTGCTTCTATGATCACTTGACTAAGGCTTTGAGTAAGGGCAAAAATGTAGATGTTGTTTACCTTGATTTCCGGAAGGCATTCGATCGGGTCCAATATGGTAAACTCTTGAACGGTTTACACGAGATTGGGATTGGGGCAACTTCTTGAATTGGATAGAATTGTGGTTAAGAGATAGGTCGCAACGAGTTATGGTGAGCGGGGAATTCTCTGGTTGGACAGACGTCACAACTGGAGTTCCTCAAGGAAGTGTCCTTGGCCCCATACTTTTTTCACTTTTTATCGTTAAACTCGATCAGGGTATCAATGGGATTACTAGCAAATTCGCAGATGATGTGAAGCTAATGGGGATAATCGGGAATTAAAACGATAGGGAGTTGCTCCAGACCAACTCAAACAGGATTGCAGCATGGGCAAATGAATGGAGCATGACGTTTAGCGTTGATAAGTGCATGATCGCTCATTTTGGTTCGAACAATCCACGGTTCTCTTAGGAGTTGAATGGTTTCACTATCTCGGATGCAACTAGGGTTACCGATTTGGGAATTCTCATTGACGAGCGGCTTAGGTTTTCTGAACATTGATCAGTGGTGGTCAAAAAATTGAATAGAATGCTTGGTCTCATTTTCAAAAAGGTCTCTTCACGTTCTCCTGAACTCATTCTTCCGCTTTTTCGAGGCTTAGTTCGTCCTAGACTGGAGTATGCTGTAAGGTTTTGGGGACCATACCTGCAGAGGGACATAGACTTGGTTGAAGGGGTGAAGAGAAGAGCTACGCGTGTCCTTATTGGCACACGAGGGTTGAGTTATGAAGAGAGACTTCATTTTTGGAATATGTTTACATTGGATCAATGCAGGTGTCAAGGAGATATGATCGAAGTGTTCAAAATTTTCGATGGGATAGATAGCCAATCGACTGCTTTTACAAACAAACACCAGTATCGATTAGTGAAGGAGAATGCAGGGCTATGGTGTCGCAGGGAATTTTTCTCTAATAGGGTTGTTAATAAATGGAATAGCTTACCCCCGGAGGTAGTAAATTGTAACACAATTGACACATTTAAAAAGAAATATGATAAACATGTTGGGGCAAATCGAGAAGCTATCCATTCTTAGAATAAGACAACTATAAGTATTCATTATAGGCATTGTATAATATTTTATCATGTGTATATATTGTTTATAATTTTTGTTAATTGCATTTTTAATTGGTTGCTGTATTTTTGAAATATATGGCATCCAAATTTTTATGGGCATCTTTTCTCAGCCACCTCGTTGGGCATTTTGCCTGTTGTGGCGTTGTATTTGTATTTTATTTTGTGGGTATTTTGGTTATATTTAACATCCATATTTTTCATGAGCATAATTTTTTCAGTCACCTCGATGGGCAATTTGCCTGTTGTGGCCTTCGTATTTGTATCTCCTCTATAAAAATTCAGAAAATCAGGATCTATACAGGATATCACCAATTATTGCCAAAATAGTTCTCGAAACCAAGTAAAATTGTGATTTATCTCTGAAAAATCACCAATGTTGAGAAATACTGGTGTGAGAAAAACTGGTGGCAGATGGCAGCACTACACATAACAAGCATTACAGAGAAACAAAAAACTTCACGTCAGGTTTTACTACACGTACATTCCTGCATGTACCAATTCGTTGGGGGTTCCGCGGGAGGGGGGGGGAGGTGCATGTGTGGTGTAGCAGTATAGCAGTAGTAGGTAGGGCCTCCAAAAAATGGCTCGGGGATCCATGATGTTCTTAAGTCAGCCACCTCGTGGGGCAATTTGCCTGTTGTGGCATTGTATTTGTATTTGTAAATTAAGGGCAATTGCAAATCGCAATTATATTAAATTGTAATTCACGAACAAAGCATCTAATTCGACAAATGTTTGCGATGAATATGTCATATTTATGTTATAATACAGCGGAACCCCCTCCCTGTAATACACACTCTCAATTAGCAGACATCTGTTAACGAATACCTTTGAAGATGGTAGAACAGGGCTTCAACGTATTTCACTACATACCAAGGCAGTGTTTCTGAAAGTGTGCATCGCAGCTCCTTGTAGCGTTGCGGCAAGCTGGATATATCAGTTTGTGTGCAAATTTATGCTCTGAAGCGTTTTCTAGAAGGTAAAATACTTACTAAACTATCTGCAGATCAATCATGAATTGGGCAAGAGAGCTGCATACTCCTTGTTAGCGGACAATAATTTCTGTCCCATGAGGGGCCTGTTATCGAGAGGCTGCACAGTGGTTAATTATGATGATTATGGTCACAATATAATTTATGAGTTATGGAAACAATCTAATTCCTTAATTTCAGAAAAGAATAAAAATTCAAGTAGGCATCGTTGAAAATATTGTAATAATGTGAAATTTTTATATTAAAAAAAGTTAGGATGTCAAAAATTAATGAAGCGTCCTGTAAAATGCAGTTTATATGGTCATCTTGTGGTACATGTTACCATCAAGGTATGAAATCTAGCAATCTATAGAATGCCTGGTCGTTTTAGGCAAAGTATGAAATACCATTTTATTCTAGACTTTTCCTAGGCATTCTACAAAGTCATTCTATGGAATGCTGAAAGACAACCAAGCAAAGTATGAAATTCTTCATTTACGAAACAAAAATTAACAGAAGTTTCATCAGATAAGCTGCACAATGTCAAATAAAATAATAGACTCTTGTTAAATTATAAATTACAGTAAATTTTTGACAGATAAGTGCTGCACAGTCCTTGTTTACCCCTGAAACTTTTCCCTTTGGCTCCCATGAGCCAGGATTTCAATTAAGTGCACTGCTGCAAGCTAAAATGAATACCATATTTCTTATAAGAACCACATTCTTCTCCGCAAAAAAATCAACACACAGCATTGGTGTAAATGTCTCTCATCTTACCTTCTTTTTTTTCTTCCCCTCTTACTCTCAGCAATCATTCTATGTTGAACAGACTAGAAAAATAAGCATTTACTGCAACGTTCATTTGAAAACCTTTCAACATACCTCTTTGAAATTTCTAGCTGTGCTTCTTCAAGCTGTTTCTTCAAGATATCTCTTTCCTAAAAAATATTGGAACATTTGTTTTAAGACAATAAGAAAAAACTGAATGAACAAAAATAATGATTTAAATGGTTCTAAATATTGAATATAAATTTTTGTGGGCGGGGGGGGGGGGGAGGAATTGGTTTATTTAAAAATTTTTGTGAAATAATACCTATGTTTCAAATACCAAGCGAATTTTTATTCAGTAATCGTAAGTACTGTCAATACTTTATAAATTGTAGATTGTATATAAAAAATGTTGAACAGCATTTCTATCACAATTTGAACTTTTTTTTTAATTTGTAGAACTAGTAAAGTCAAATCCATGTGTAACGAGTGACAAAAAAAAATCTGCATAGGGATTATCATTGTATTGAGAGGCATCATAATGTACCACCAAATTTAAACTGTTTTTGACATATTTTCGGAATCTGTGTGCTATTAGAACTACCTCTTTTGCTCTAAGTGTAACATGATGACCTGGGATCCTTCACAAATTCCTTCATTTCAATTTAATTCTAGTTTAGACCCCAGAGACCTCTCAGTTGCCGGAAACCACCCGAGGTATTAGCGAGTGGGGTCTCCTGGCTGTCGGGCGTGAACAGGACCAGAGGTCGGGCTACCGATGTTCCACATAAATTCTGCTTACATCCGTGTGATGGATCTTGGAGCTTGTCGTATTGCCTTCCTCTCCCGATCTTAAGGTCCCACGGATCGCTGGTGGGAATCCAGCAGAGTCATCGTCGGGGCAGATGACAGCACTACACATAACAAGCATTACACAGAAACAAACTTTACGTCAGGTTGCACTACACGTACACGCACATTCCCGCATGTACCGATTCGTTGGGGGGGTTCCGCGGGGGGGGGGGGTGCATGTGTGGTGTAGCAGTAGTAGGTAGGGGCTCGGGGATCCATGATGTTCTTAAGTCAGCCACCTCGTTGGGCAATTTGCCTGTTGTGGCGTTGTATTTGTATTTGTATTTGTATAACTCCGTAAAATTAAAATATTGTGCAATATCAAAATGTGATAAATGTTTTGCAATGTAATTATACAAGAATAATGTGCAATGTTTTACCTTCATGCCGTCTGTGGGCTGTGGACCACGGTTAATAATTTCATGAGTCCTTACAATCCAAAATAGGCCTATTGTTGCGAACCCTGGCCAGGTCTCCAATGTTTACATTCTATGTGTTGCCAATTTCTATATGATAGTTTTGTAATAGTGTTTTATTTTGTATAAATATGCAATGTTATTACATGCGATGTTATTTGTTAAAAGGATTATGATCATTTCAGTGTCATCCGTTCTCAGTTGTGATTCATTCTCGCATAGCCGATGAGATGAAGGGTTTCTTCATACTATATACCAGCAGTGTGCTAAGTATCTACGTTTTTGTTTATGCATTCTTGAGCTCTCATACTTGAGCTCTCATACTTGAGCTCTAAAACTAATTATGTAGACGTTCGTTGCTGGGTCGTTAGACCTCCCTCTGTGTGAAAGGCTCCACTTCCTCGTGGTCATGAGTTGACAAGAGGGTTTCCTGCTGTGATGCTATTAGAGTAACTTTGCTTCGCCTCTCCTCTCATTGGTCTTCTCTTTATTCATTCCAGTGGATCGCACGAGAAGTCAAGAGGTGCTGCAAGAGGTCCTCTTGCTGGAGATGGAATGTTGCTGACAGACTTCGGAACATGCATGCGTCAATCCTGGACTCGTTCCAGTAGTATACTGCAGAACTAGTGCCATGGAGGTGAAGACCTGGACTGATCTTTGGTAATTGTGAGAACGAGCGGACAGATTTGGTGAGGGCATTTCATAATATCTGTGATATATTAACCTTTTTTGTTAACTTTTAGAAGATTTGTTGCACAATATAGTTGAAATATTTTAATTTATTTAATGTCAATAAATAATACTGGTGGAAATAATTGTCATTCATTGTTGTCATTTGCAATTAATTTCTATGTTGGGAAACATTAAAACAAACCAGGAGTGCAACATCTATACCGTTGCATCAAGCAACATAAGTTTGTTATATTTTTAAATAAAAGTATTTTATATTATTTGGTGCTCATTTCGCATTGATGCTTCTGAGCAACTCCTAAAGAATCAATTTTTACTTGCGAGCTTTTCATGAAGTTTCTATAATTAACAGCAGAATGGTTCAAAGGTACACATGCGTCCTATTCCTTGACAAGCCAAGCAAGAACAAGATTTTTGACTCTCGTATTTTGAAGGGAAATGCCATGTGTGGAGGAGACATATTGCTGTGCATTTTTAAACTATTCAAATCTATGTAAATAATATAAATACAGTGTGTTCCCTGAAGTGTAACATCCATATTTTTTTAATATATTCACAATAACTTTTTTTTGTAACATAGTAGCATTCAGGTTACCCCTCATTTGCTTAATATAACCCTTCAAAAATTTTCTCTTCTGGATATTTCAATGCTTGACCATTAAAGGGTTAAACTTTGCCTTAACAAATGTATGAAACAAATTGTGCTTTTCTTTGTCGTAAAATGAATAAATTCATTGCATAATATTCATGTAACTGTATTATTCACCAGTGTTTCACAAATCAAAAATGAATCTGGGCATCAGAACCAAACTACTTTGGAGCCAACCATGGATTTTTCTCAAGAAAAAATGGAATTATGTTTTTTCAACTTTACAGAGACTCATGATGGAATCCTATGTAGGAAGACACACTGTCATAAAATCAGAAAAATTTCTGTCAATAATTTAGCAATTACGTATGAGAAATTTCAGGCACTGATTGATTTTTTAGGGATTGTTTGGGATTTGTCAAGGCCTGTTATTCACCATATTTGAATGGTATTTTTGATTTCTATTGTAAGTATACACTGGTGAAATAATAATTGCATATTTTATCGAATTTCATGAAAAGAACTGAACTGAATGTAAAACCACTGCTTCTAGACAAAAATGCAAATCTTGTAAGTCAAATACGTAAGCGTACACGTGTGTGTAGGCGGAGCCAGTAGAGAAACAGGATTTATACGCCGGCGTAAGTTAAGATGCATTTCATTCGCTAGCACACCTCGGTGACTTTCTTGGTGTTATTTTGCAGCAATCGGTTAATTTCAAATTGTAACAGTAAAAATGAGTAACCACCAACGTTTAGATGATAGAATGAGGTGGCGAATTGTGGGGAGGCTAGAAGCAGGCCAATCTCAAGTCCAGATTTGTAGAGAGTTCAATTTAACGCCCATTGCCGTGTCTAACTTATAGAAACAGTTCCAGGATACCGGATCCATCGAGAGAAAGCCTGGGCAAGGTCGTCCAAGAGCCACGACGGCCAGAGAAGATCGCCATTTGTCGATTATAGCGAGGCGTAACAGGAGTGCTAAAGCTTCTCAGCTCTCTCGTGACTTGTATGCAGCCACAGGAACCAGTGTATCAAGGGAGGGTCACTGTTTCCAAAAGACTTCATGAGAGAGGGTTGTTTGCAAGAAGACCTGCTGTTTGCGTCCCGCTCACTTCTACGGACAGGAGAATCCGTTTATCATGGTGCATAGAGATTGGAGTATGGATCAATGGGCGATCGTTCTCTTCACTGATGAATCCCGGTTCAGCCTAAGCACCGATTCTCGCCGTACGTTCATATGGAGAGAACCAGGGACCCGCTACCTACCCTCCAATGTCCACAAAATTGACCATTATGGCGGAGGAGGTTTAATGGTCTGGGCGGGCATGTTGGATGGCCGCACACCTCTCCATGTCTTTGAAAGATGCACTGTGACTGGTGTGAGGTATAGGGATGAGGTCTTGGAGCCCTATGTTTGCCTTTTCAGGGCTGCAGTTGGCCCTGAGTTCATTTTAATGGACGATAACGAGAGGCCACATAGAGCTCTTCTGCTCAACGATTTCCTAGAGAGTGAGGATATTCGCCGGATGGATTGGCCAGTCAGATCTCCAGACCTTAACCCTATAGAGCATGTCTGGGATGCTCTGGGGAGGGCAATTGCAACTCGCAACCCCCCTCCGGGAACCATCAAGGGAATGAAAACAGCGTTGCTGAACAAGTGGGACCAATTGCCACAGGAAATGATAAACTGCCTTATTTCAAGTATGAAATCACGCTGTGAGACCTGTATATCTGTAAGAGGGGACCATACCCCCTATTAACCTATTTTTTTGTTTATTCTGCAACCGCTGTTTCATACCTTCCAACTCCAACGAGTGTTACGCACGATCATGCATGTGTATTACAATTATTGAATGGTTATTTGTTTTGTATTGTATCAATGTATGTACATATCAAATTTCATTAAAATCGGTACAGTAGTTCTAGAGATAATCGACCAAGTCTGCAAATTCTCCTAATTTCTTACACCAGTGTATATTACTGACAGTACACTTTAAAGTACCAGGTAAACCAATTTGTTATGTACTTACTAATTTTTTGAATTTCTTTTTTCTTTTTAGGCTTGAATTAGAAATGAAATGAGCTATCAAAAATTTGAATGATAATTGTTTCATCCCTCCATAATATGGTAAATAAAGGGTTAATACTTGTTACACATAATACAGTATAAAGTAGTTTAAATCAATTTTTAGGAAACTTTTTTTTACCCTTATGTGAAACACACAAAAAAAAATATTGCCAACACTTACAGAATTGGCTTTTTCTGTTTCTCCCTCCAATTGTGATAACCTTCGTGTTAGTTCTTTGGTCATGTTGGATAAGTTATGGGAATCACTGGCCAAATTTCTCCGCATGTCTTGCAACTGGCTGCAATTTAAAAAAGTTATATATTAAAATTTTATCAAAAACTTCCAAATCTTCTTGGTAACAATAGAGGACTTTCTCTGTGAATTTTGAGGGAAAATCAACAAAAAATTAATAGAAAAGAGTAAATGACTGGAATAAATTGCATAATGACATACCTTTGTAGGATTTCTTCTGTTTCTCTTAATTTCATGTTTTCCTTACTAAGTTCAACAACTTTTTTCTCTCTGACTTCAAGAAGACTCTGTAGCTCTCTTTGTTGCTAAAAAAAATGAAGATATATAATTAACTTTAAGTTAATTCTATTTGAACTAACTAATAATGATCAGCAAGTTTAGCTAGAAAATACAAATATATAATATAAATACAAAGGCTACAACAGGCAAAAAAAGCTCAATAAAGTGGCTGAAAAGAGATGACCATAAAAAATATACATGTCAAATTTAACTAAAATAAAGCAAACCAAAAACAACAAGAAAATAAATATACACTAGAATAAAACTAATACAGATAAATGTTTGTGATAAAATAAAGTACACTACCCATAAAAGATATGGTCATCTTATCTAAGTATGGATATCTTATCAATTTATCCCAATATGTTTATCGTATTTCATTTCCATTTATGAATGTGTCAATTGTGTTAGAATTCACGACCCTTGAAGGAAAGCTATTTCATTTATTGATAACCCTATAAGAAAAGATTCCCTGCAACACCACCACCTGGAATTGTCCCTTGTTAATCAATACTGGTGTTCCCATGTTGAAACAGTCAATTGACAGTATAGAAATAACCTGTGTTCCATCCTATCCATTCCGTTGAAAATTTTAAACACTTTGATATTATCTCTATGACACCTGTGCTCTTCCAATGTGAACATACATAAAAAGTCAAGTCTTTCTTCATAGCTGAAGCTCTGCGTACCAACAAGAGCACATGAAATAATTCTCTGCACTTCTTCAACTTCTATATGCCCTTGAAGGTATGGTCTCCAAAATCATACAGCATACTCCATGTGAGGATACGCTAAGCACCAAAAAAACAGAACAATGGCTTTCGGGGAATGTGAATAGACCTTGTGAAGAGTCCGCTGCTACTAGTTTTACAATCATATTCATATCAATAAAACATTAAAAACACATTTAAAAAGTTGGATTTCTTTACCAGAGTTAAAAAAAATATAAGTTTAGAACTTGCTTACACAGTGCCCTTTTGATTCATACAGATCTCACTTAAGGTACAGTTGAACTTGGTTTCACATGCTACTTCAGCTATGTTGTCAATAAATGATGGTTCTGGCCGAATCCCATAAAAATAATATTAAGGATCTTTGCTTTCACGATTGAAAATGCAATAAAATTAAATAAAACATATTTTTCAGTATTTTTTTAAACTGCTGTGGTGGTTGAGCGATCATAGTGACAGACTCGCATCACGAGGACTAAGGTTTGAACCTCACTGTCGCCACAGTGGTGGTTGGCTGAAGTTGGTTTTCTGTGGTTCTCAACTTTGAGGCACAAACGCAAGCCGATCTCCCTACTAAAATGTCTCACCACAAAGAGCAACAGACCTACAATGGTACAATTATTCAATCATTACACTTCACTCATAGTTGGAAAAATTGATGGCAGATCGCAGCAATACACATAACAAGCAACATAAACAGTTTGTTCATTACACAAAAACAAACTTCACGTCAGGTTCACAACACATACACTCACATTCCCACAGGTACAAGTTTGTTTGCAATTTTGTAGAGGAATATGTACGGTTAAATAGTAGTAATATGTTTACTATCACTTTGTGTAGTGTTTTATCAGAAATACTCTTAATTTAAGTTTGAGTGAAATGTAACACTGTCTTTTCTATTGATCCATCATATATAGAAAAAATGGTGATGTTCCCGCAAGCTGTGGATTCACAGTCGGAACGTTTTTTCTTTTTTCAGTACTCATACAAACTTGAAGATAAATTATCCAAAATCCAGTGATTGGGATCCAAAACTGTGTTTAAATTCGAAGGCATTTGTTATGTCTTTCAACCTCCTCAGTGTCGTTTATGAAATATCTTGCCTAACTTGATGCTTTGTATTGCAGCAATTATGAGAATCTCACCTGATTAAAACCCTCTTATTTTGGCAATTACAAGTCCTAAAGATTTTTTTAACTTTGTTTCTCCTAAGAACGTCTTTTCCATCTCCACCCCCGAACTTGTAAGATCAACTGCCAGTGGTTGGAAACAGCTTCTGTTCAAATTTCAATTACAAAAGGAAAAAGACAGTGTTTGGAATATACTTTTGCTTCCTTTCTCTTTGGGGGTAATGTGAGAACATGTGTACAGTATAAATGATGTAAAAAGTATTTTTTTTCCCTCTGTTCAAGTGTTCTCGAAATTTGATGGGGAGGGGGGCACTATCACCTGCACAAAATCAGAGTAAAGTCTTCTTCTTGAAAAAGGGTGTGCCATTTTACAATGAGTTCTGTTAGTTCCTCTGTGAAAGGTATAATGTGGATCAGTGAAATTTACAAAAGCATGCAAAGCGACCGCAGCGACCGCTGTGGTGGTCGAGTGGTTATATTGACGGACTCGCGATGTGAGGATCCGGGTTCGAACCCCACAGTGGTGGTCGGCTGAAGTTGGTTTTCTGTGGTTCCCAACTTCAAGGCGCAGATGCGAGCCGATCTCCTCATTAAAAAGTCTCGCCACAGAGAGCAACAGTCCTACAACGATAAATTATTCAATCATAACACTTCACTCATAGTTAGAAAAACTGGTGGCAGATGGCAGCACTACACATAACAAGCATTACAGAGAAACCAAAAAACTTCGTCAGGTTTCACTATATGTACACGCACATTCCCGCATGTACCGATTCGTTGGGGGTTCCACGGGTGCGGGGTTGGGGGGTGGGGGTGGGCGGGGTGCATGTGTGGTGTAGCAGTAGTAGGTAGGGCCTCTAAAAAATGGCTCAGGGATCCATGATGTTCTTAAGTCAGCCACCTCGTTGGCCAATTTGCCTGTTGTGACGTTGTATTTGTATTTGTATAAAGGGTTAAGTTCTGTTTTTTGTTTGAAGGAACTTCCAGAGTTCCTTTCGGAATCTACTTTGAAGAATACGTAAGAGTAAAAAGACTCTTGTCTTTTCCATCATTGATTTATATTTCAAAAGTGTATTTTGTATTTCTAAGATCATCTCCATGGAGCGGTGCCCAATTTATTTTTTCTGTCAATCATCGGTATTAGCATGTAATAATCGCTTCACATCAGACATTTCATAATGAAAAATTTTTTAACCATCAGGGCTTGACAAATTCCAAGTGGACGGCCATCATTGCGACTAGAAAATCGGTATTGGGCACCTAAAGTTTCCTACATATGTGATTGATAAATTTTCTGATTATTTTACAACAGTGCATCTTTTAACATAGGGAGGGGATATTATAAGTTCCAGAAAAGTCTAAAAGTATTATTTATGGCAGTTTTTCTTGAAGAACAAACCATACTTTTCTCCAAAGGAATTTGGGTGGCATCTACTTTTTTTTTAGATTCATCAAGCCTACTAACAAGAAGGCTTATCTTGAAAACCTCAACCTTGGTTATAACAAGGCAATTTCGAGGTCTTGTGAATGTTGTTATAGCCAAGTTCATAGAAGAGTTGATCAACTTTGCCCAAGAATATTAGGAAGACACCAACAAATAAAGCAAATACATGAAAATAAAAAATCCTAATGTATTTCAACACCAATGGGTGTCGCTTTCAGAGGAAAATTTAACCGCTAGTCACGCTGACAGAGTTTCCCCACTTGGGTTGAATATCAAATCTTAACGCTCGACCACGACGTTTGAAGTGAACAGACGTACTTCTTTCGCTGAGCAACCGAGCGTTAAGATTTGGTGTTCAACCCAAGTGGGAAACTCGGTGAGCGTGACTAGTGGTTAAATTTTTCTCTGAAGATGGCACCCATTGGTGTTGAAATGCATTAGGACTTTATATTTTCATGTATTTGCCTTATTCGTTGGTGTCTTCTTAATATAGCCAAGTTCGACTGAATATGTCACACCTTCATGGAAAATTAAAAACTATTCCCCTTTTCTTAGGTGGCCAAAAAACTGTATTCGTTACAAAATGAAAGCAGTTTCAGAATATCCAAAATAGTAGTTGCAGCTTAAAAAGAGGAAATCTTTGAAGTCAAATGTGGGTTGGATTTGTAAGTATACATACTTGAAACAGTTTGTCCAAGTCATCAGCGCTCTTCATTTTTTCTCTGTATTGTTCCAAATGTTTACCTAAAATTGCAAAAAATTAATTAATATAAATTAATATAAAAAATTATGTTAAAATTAAAAACAATGAAAAATATTAATCACAAAAATGCTAAGAACAAAAAAAAGGGATTTTTCTCTCCTAGTTCAACTCACCAGCTTCAGAATCTTGTGAGGCAATTTCTTCACAACATGCAACTTTTGATGCTATCTCTTCACCTTCTCGAACAACAGGCATTGAGCTGTCTTTACTACAATCAGACGATGGACTTTCCGACCTCCTTATCCGAAGTGTACGAGGTACCCACATATGCTTCAAGGGTGACGAATGCCTTTCACCATTTTCGCCATTGGGAGCAGATAAGATTTCTATGTCAGAGGAAGTCGTGGTTTCGTTCTCATCTCCTGAAGTATTCTGTTCAGATTCCAACTTCATGACATCTGACCTCTCTGATGTTGTTGTGGAAAATGGCGACTGACCCCTGTGGCAACCATCATAAGCTTCTTCTATGGAACACTTCACGTAAGAGTTGGAAATTTCTTGGGAGCCCCCACTCCCGACTGATTTGATATCACATTCCCGAATCTCCATTTCATCCTCTTTGCTGGTAGTGCTTCCAGAGTCACCTGTCGCAGAGTTCTGATCATCGGGAGAGGAATCTCTATTAGCATCATCTATGTGACTATCACTTTGTATCACCCCCCAAGTGCACTGCTCCACGAGAACACTCGAGCCAATTATATGGAATGAGTCATCGTAATTACGAAAATGCCTTGATTCATTCTCAGATTCTCCATTCGGGGACTCTGATCCATCTGTTTTGGAATCGGTATCTTTACTTTCCAAGTTTACAAAACTTCCAGCAAAGTTATCTTTTGCCAATTCTTGCGAGATACTAGAATCAGATGAATTCTCTTTTGAAGACTCGTCTTTCGATTCAGTTAGCATATCGACATTTTCAAACGTATCTGTCTGCTCATTAGTTACGTTCACACCACAATCTTGAGATTGGTTGGAGTCAATTACTTCAGAAAAACTAATTTTTGGTGAAACCTCATTATTTTTATCACTGCAGAGATTATTATCGACAATTAAATTCTCACACTCCACTGAACTTTTTTCTTTTTCATCCTCAGAGGGAGCAGTGTCCTCTTTAAGATCAAAGGGTATATTGATATCTGCAACTTGGGATTCAGAAGCTGGAGAGGGGCATTTTATCAAACTCTCCGGTGAAATTTCCATTTCGCAATGAAGTGAGCTTGAGTCACCATCATCAGTAGTGTTTTCTGAACAAGACTTGACAGGATCGCTGGATAAAGTGACGTTATCTTCTTCTTCTCTCACTAGCTCTTCTACCATCTGAGAAACGGACTCTTGCTTACCGGCGGCTGCCCCTTTAGATTCCTCTTCTGGATTTCTCTGACCTATTTGGCTATCAGCAGGAAAGAGGCCAGCTCTTTGAGGCTGAGAAGACACTGCATCTACTGACTTTGCAACTTTTTTAGGACTAGGAACAGTGTTTGCCTCCGTGAATTCAGAAGAGGTTGATGCCCTAACTTCGGGAACAGAAGCTTTGGTTTCAAAAAATGATCCCCATGTATCCGTCCAGTAATTCGAGTTCTGGGAGAAATCTGTTGGCTTTGCAGGTTTTGGAGTTTCTTTCAGCGTACTCCCTGGAGTATTTTGCAATGTATTAGCAGGAGTGCTTCTCCCGGAACTCGCAGGAACATTTTTCACTGAACTTACAGGAGCTACAGCTGTAGCCAGACCATAAGTTTCAAAAAAGTCAACATCTGAAATAACATTGAACTGAGTTAGAGGTTGGAATGCAATTTTAATAAAGCATATTGTAATACAAAATCAGAACTAAGCACAACAGAACCCAGCTAATTGAAACTGATCTGGTTCTGTTCTGACTAGCAAAAAAGTCAGATTACTGGCGAGTCATTTTCTAAACATGATTTTTCTTCAACCCTTAAACTGCTTCCATCACAAATAGATAAAGGTAACATGCTGCTGAATTACTTTTTCATGATTTATGATACATGGGAAGAAAAAAATAGTTGTTTTTTTTGCACATACAGAAAGGTTATTTGCACAATTTAAGGGTACAACATTCAATGATAATGGGTATCAATACGGGGGAACTTACACAAGACATATAGACTTAATAAATTAATTAAGTTCAACTTTAACTAGAGTCATATTTGATTAGGAGGCAATGGCTCTCAGGTTCTGAAGTGCAGCAATGAAAGTTACACAGAAACAAACTTCACATCAGGTTTCACTACACCTACATGCACATTCCAACATGTACCAATTCGTTAGAGGTTCCGCAGAGGAATATGGATGAGGTGCATGTGTGGTTTAGTAGTATTAGCAATGAAAGTACCGGAGAATGTGATAAAAAAAGGCTTACAATCTGCATTTATATCTTTGCATGAACAATGGTAAAACACATAATTGCACGGGTGGTTACTTTGAAGGGAACACTAAATAAACAGGTTCTATCCATTGTTCTATAACAAAATAAGTTTCAGAACTTTTTGAAGGTAGTATCTGCTTCAACAAGTACATGTTAAGTGATACCTTGGCTAATGAAGATGATTCATTTTGGAATCACATTTGTTAGCTGAAAACTTTGTTAGCAGAAACATGATTTCCCATAGGTATCGATGGAAAATTGTCTAATTCCTTTCAGAAACGGTTCAAAATTTAAAGATAAGTTTCTCAATACACAGAGTGGGTGCTATAAAAAAGACAAAAACTGACTGAATGAACAGCTTCAAAATTGGATAAATGAGAATCTACAGGAAGATGAGAGATTCTGAAGTTCTTTTTATTTTAACACTTAGAGCAATTTTAGCTTTAGTCTACTAAAGCTGGTGTTGCCACAACCCAGTCATAGGTGTCCCCTATGACTGAGTTGCAAAAAATTTGCAAGCCGAAGCATTCATTCGCCAAGATATTATTACTCTAACTTGAGTTACAACTCACTATATTGTCAACATCTTTTAAAATCTTGATGACATTCAACTGCAATTTTTATGCAAGTTCCTTTATATTTGGGCACACACTTCCTATTTGGCTATCAAATTACAAAAAAATAAATTGAAATTTTCTGCGCATGTACTTAAAAATCATTTTCTTAAAATACTCATACCACATTGAACACTTAATTTTCATTTTAAATTCCATTATAGTATGTCTCATGTATGTTGTCAAATTTTCTGTAAGTTTTGTGGAATTTCATTGAAAACTTCGCATGTTATAAGCAAAAATGCAAAAAACATATAATAAAAATTAGAATTTCCAGAAGAAAAAAACATTTACAGTCGATCCCAGTTATAACGTTTTTCCAAAACCACAACTAAAAAATGTTATAAGCAGGAAAGCGTCTTTTTTTAAGCAGGAAATGTCTAAAAGATTGTAAGGCATAGTTTTTCACCAACCATAGCTTTTTTATGCAGTTTTTTTTAAAATTAATTAGCAAACATGACGGTATATATACAGATTTAACAGGAAGAGATTATGTATTTCTTATTCCATTAATTATTAACGTGCATTATACGGGATGTAGTTTGTAGGGAAAAGAAATGTGCAGTATATATATAATCTTAGATTTTGATTGTTTAATGTGCTGGGAAGCAAACTGAATTTTTTGCTGTTCTAACTCTAGAAAGCACAGAGTTATCTACAAATTTAAGAACTTTTATTTTTTCTCTAAACTTAGAGCTCTTCTTTTTAATTTGCTTTAAGACATTTTATTTGACTCAATCTGTGCTCGGCAAAATCTAACATTGTTACTTCTTCATTTTCCGAAATTTCAAAGGTCATGAAAGCATCCTATTGGCTGATCTATGAAGAATCAAATTCCAAGAAATACAATTGGGAAATTTGACTTTCCTTATCTAAAAAGGCGTTTTTAAATGCTACTTGATGCAGATGTCTGAAAAATCTGCCAGGTTGTTTCTATTTTGTGCCCGTGTCACTCTTTTGCGGTTTGATTTTGTATCAATAGATTCAGAGGTGGATGAGAAGACCCACAGTTTTATTCCTTTGTTATACATAGATGTCATCGAACACCACTATGAAAATAGTTTTTGGATGTAATTTTTTGGAATCGATTTAGTGTGGCAAATTTTAATAAGACTGCAAAGGAAAAAAAATTAACCTAGTCTGAGAACTTTTTCTAGTTCTTATCTGTTATTCTCCCTATTCAGTGACATGACTTCGATCACTCAGTCGTATGTGAGCAGTGGTAAGGGCAGTTTATGCTCTGCACACTATTGTTGTACAAAGGGAGAAAAAAAGAAAAATATATATTCTAATTATTGTGCCTAAAACAATTGAAAAAAGGAAAAACATAGTTTTCAGTCAATTAACTGGCTTCCAAAGAGCCATAAAAAAGTCCCACCTCTAGCTTTCACGTAATAGTTAATCGCTAGCACACAAATAACCACTGCTTTAATTTCTTTATCTGTGAAAAACGCAAAAAAGTACGCTGTTTTCAACGGAGGAAAAAGCCTGATGTGAATTTTTTGAAAGTTGTAAGCCGAAATAGCAAAAAATTCAAGCATTGTATTCGGGAAAAATTAACATTATCAATATAGGAAAGAGTTAAATTCTCAAAAATTAGTTGCACTAAGCGGGTTCGACTGTTTATCTTTGTGAATATGTGTGCTATTTTCACAAAAATACACATACAAATCATTTTCAGCTTTTCTTGATACAGGATTGATCAGAAAACATTGTTTTTCTTATTTAACTTTTTGTCTGTGTCACCTAAAACAAACTCATGATTGAATCTTCACTGGAAAGTTCAAGTTCAAGTATTTTGTTTACATGTCAGAAATTACAGAGCAATTCATCCAATACTTTTCTATATAAATTCAAAAATATTTTAAAACTCCAAAGTAAACACTGGATTTATGGCTACATAGTGAGTGTGTGTAACTTCACAATGTGTACAGTGATAATGCTTCAGCATATGCTAAAACACAAAATGCACCATAAGTGGAAATGACATACTGCTATTCCACACATAGAAGTTAAACAGTTGCATGCACTTGAAATAAAAAATTAGAGGAGATGGTGTAACACAATATGTACAGATAATATGGTTTATTAGATAATATAAAGTTGATTTGTACCACTTATTCCTACTGCCATCTCAGGTGGTATATCCTTCATGTCTAGAGCCTTATCTATGGTTTTCTGAGCAGTAGTCAAGGCATTTTTGGCAAAACTTGCAAATCCAGCAGCATCAAACCAATTCATTATGGCTACCTGAAACAGTAGAAGAGGAAAATGTATTTCAGAGTTGATATTTTGAGGTACAAAATCAAATAGCTCATACAACAGAAATAACGATACCGTAAAAACATACAAATAATTATGTTACTATTCCTATGGAACCTCCAACCTGTTAGTCATTTGTTAGAAAACCTTATAAAAAACCATCAATAAACATTAATACAGTAGAACCTCAATTATCTGTGAGTGGATTAACCAAGCTACAAAAATTTCAATTTCATGTTCAGCTCTTCTCTATCCGTGTTGCTCTTGTTGGGTTTTTTCCACTGGTTATGTAAAATTTTGTGAAGGTTTTGATAATGAAAACAAGTATTTCCATTTCGCAGAACTTGATTTCATTCTTTTACAGAACTGCCATTTCCCCTATTCTCAGAGCCGAACTACCATGTGAACGCATCGAAAGGGCAGCCCCCCCCCCCATGCACACATAAGAACCAACCAACATGATCCTGGGAGGATCGGCACTTGAAGATTTACAGTTAATTACAGGAAATACAGAGAAGTGTGTCAAAAAAATTTTCCCTTTTTTGCAACTGAAAAAACTTTGGATGCTGTCATAGGCACCAGAACCTCTCTGGGGGGTGCTGAGACTTACAATGCAACGTAGGCCTATCATTCTACCTTCTGCGTAAGTCCTTTGTATGACTATATTTTCAGCCTCTCAATGTTTTCTTCATGTTGGTGCCTCTGGATGTGGTCACATGGCCACCTGGCTCATTGGCTGGACCAGCGCTATTCCTTGTTTGTGTTATTCTCTTTTAATGCATTTTATAACTGTGCAGAGTGGCTGACAGGAAAAGAATAACCACATTTCTTGATTACCTGTGATCACTTTTAGGTGGCCATTTATGCAAATACAAAGCCACAGCAAAATGCCCAATGAGGTGGTTGAGAAAAAGATGCCTATAACAAATATGGATGTCATATACAGCAGAGCATTGATTATCCGAATATCAATCCTTTTACTGAAGCAAAAGAAAATTTTGGACTTCTTTTCCTAAACTGTAAGCCTACTTTAATGGCCATTTTGAACATGTCAAACTAGGCTAGTAAGTTCTCAGTGTTATTTGTAAGACATGTGATACAAATTATATGGAGTTAATATCACTGTTTCTTTGTTTCATATTGCTCCTATGACATTGGTACAGTTTTTCCTTGGTTTTCAGATTGGTTATCCAAAAAATCAGTTATCCGAACACCCCCAGTCCCCAACTGTTTCGGATGAGCGATGCTCTACTGTATTCCTAAAACACAGCAATCTAATTAAAAATACCATTATAAAAACTAATTTCCTTTCTTACTATTGGTTATTGCCTGAATGTGGGGTCATTAGTAATAATCAGCTTTTGTATAGAGCGTGGCGTTTGATTAATCTATTCCATTAACATTTTTTCAGGGTTTTTTTTTGTTTATTTGTTATATGTCGCAAATCATACCATTTTCCCAGTGTATTATTATTATTATTTTGAATATCTTATTTGGAATTTGTTCTCAGGATTGCATTTGGATTCTCTCAGTTTGTACAGTTCATATTACCATTTTTATCAACTTCTTGCATTCTAGCAATCATAGTTTTGATCCTGCAATCGTGTTTTTATTGAACCCTTTATGAGAGGTTTTTTTTTGCCCTGGTCATTGTATTATTTTGAAAGAGAATATTACTTTTTTTATTATATTCAATCCCGTACCTTGTCTAAGTGTCTTTTTTTTTAACCTCGATCCCTTATTCAGTCCAAGAATTTTTTTTGTCATTGTTTTTTTTTCATTTTAACAGCCACAGTATTACCAATTTTCAGCAATGTGTTGGCAATTTTTTGTATTTGACAAGAAAGATGCCCGAAAGCATGACTGTTCTACTCTTGACAACTTCTTGTCATGCTTTTCGACATTTTTCTCACCAAAGCATAAAGGGACTGTAACTGTTCTTCTAATTGTTTTTACCTCCTATGCAGAGGTGCCGAGATGATGAAAACATTCAGGGGCTGAAAGTTGTCTCATATATGTAGATCTTAAGCCCATGAGCAGGAAGAGTGCATTGCACTTTATATTCCTTAACCGTTAAGGGAGCTCAGCCCCCTTCAAAAAAATTATTGGGGAGGGGGGCTAGTTTAAACAGCCTCAGCCCCGAGATTGAGACACCTATACTTGTATGAATGGTAGCATAGTGATATAGTCAATCTCTACAATAACAGTTTAGTCATCATTTCAATGGCAGTTACAAATAGAGCCTCGAAACCATGGAAAATAAACTGTCAATTCTTAGTGACATCTTAAGAGGTGAGCCAGAGGGTCCCTGGGCCAAACAGGGGGCTCCAAATTAATGAAAGTTTTCATGAAGACATATGGAATTGCTGAGGGAGATTCTCCAAATTCATTAACACAGCCCAGCCGATGTTTTACAGAGAAAAAAAGTGGGGAGGGAAATCAAAATCGCAATTCACCAACTAGATTATTACATTTACAATGAGAGGACACATTTATTGGAAAGTTATGAAATCCATATTCACGAAATTAGCATTTAGGAATCATTTAATTAATTACCTATGCGATACTATAACTGAAGCCTTCCTTCAACTAGGATTATTAATTTGATATCCGGACATAGATGTGATCCGAATGCAGTCAGTTTTTATAATGAAAATCTCGAAAACATTTGTCAGGAAAATTTTCAGCTGCACCAATAATAACAACAAACCACACGTTTCGAGGCGTGAATAGTTTTGCTCTTCCGAACTGCAAAATTAATCAAAATGAGTCACGAAATTGATAAATAAATGCATCATTAAAAAACTTGGATCAAAATTGATTTGTTCAGTCGTACAATCACATTATATACAAGTCGAACAGCCGAAATTACGAAAAAATACGGCAATGTCCCGGAAAGTACTACTAGTATGGTCAAGCAATGTTAGATGATGGTTTCTTTAGAATAGGGTGAAGAATGGTTACGTCGATATGTTGATTGATAACCAAACAGCAGATGACGGGGATATTGCCGACGGGGTATTTTCTCACTTATGGAGCCGTAGCAGATAAGTTCTTTTGGATGCAGCTGAGCAAACGACGTTTGTGTGTTATAGGAAATGATGTTGTGTCGTAAAGGAATATGACATCGTAGAGAATAATGGTAATGTCGTCTGGCAAAGCATGAAGAGGCGAAGGGAATCGTCGTCTGGCAATCACCTATTATCTTCTCAGAGCAGTGGATCATCGTATTCGTGGTTGAAATCGTATCTGCGGCAGCTGTGTTGTTGTTGTTATCATCCATGTGCGGTGGAGAATCGCAATATGCGTAACAAGATAGACAGCATATGCACCGTCAGACTCGTATTGACATTCCTTAGAACTATAGGTCTTATTTTTGTATACTATTGCTTTTCTATAGGCATCACTTTCTATCAGAAATGGTTCATAAAGGTGAAGTCTTTATTTGTTCTGAAATGAATGTGTATTGTTAATTGATAAGATTCTCTTTTATTTCGGTTTGTTTTTTAATTGATGGAGAAAATTACAATGACAGTCGGAAAAAAACAGCTGACTCATATTGCACATGTATATCATTATTCATGGCTCCCACATCCTACAGCTGCATGTGTGGAAAATTCTCCGTCATGCAGTTCACCAACGAAGTGACGGAGGGAATTTATTAGTCACTCTGCCACTTTCTGTGTCATTCATATTGTCCCTGGCTCGCTTGCTCTGTTATTCACATATACTGCCACTCACTCAGTTGCTTACTCTGTCACTCATTCATACTATCCTCCTCAGTTGGTCATGTTACTCATTCAGTCACTGGCTTGCTTAATCATTCTGCCATTCACTCATACAGTCACTAGCTTATTCACGTACTCATTTGGTCATTCATACTGTTCCTCATCACTCATATGTTCACTGACTTGCTTAATAGTCCACTCATGTAGTCACTGACTCTTAAGTTATCACAGATGACTTATTGCATATGCTGTATTTCATTACCCATTTTCTCCACCCAAATCCTACAGTTGAACATGTGGAAAATTAATTTCTGAAAAATTTACCGCTTAAAAAATTCTTTGTCATGCAATTCACTACTACTACTATACCACACATGCACCTCGTCTATATTCCTTTGCGGAACCTCTAATGAAATTGGTACATGCGGAAATGTACGTGTAGTGAAACCTGATGTGAAGTTTGTTTCTGTGTAATGATTGTTATGCGTAGTGTTGCCATCTTCCACCAGTTTTTCTAACTATGAGTGAAGTGTAATAATTGAATAATTTGTCGTTTTAGGCCTGTTGCTCTCTGTGGCGAGACTTTTTAATGGATATTGGCTCGAAGTTGGGAACCACAAGAAACCAACTTCAGCCGACCACCACTGCAGTGACAGTGGGGTCCGTCATTATGACCACCGCAGCGGCCATGCAATTCACTGACAAAGTGATGTAATGAGTGAGCAAGTAGGTCAGAGACTGCTGCTGTGAGGGCTGAGTGGTCATATCTGGGTTTAAACTCCACCGTCACCACAGTGGTGGTTGGCTGAAGTTGGTTTTCTGTGTTTCCCAACTTTGAGGTGTAAATGCAAGCCAATCTCCCCTTTAAAAAGTCTTGTCACAGAGAGCAACAAGCCTATACAACGGTGTAAATAATCAATCATTACACTTCACTCATGGTTAAAGCTACTGTCACATTTTGCAAAAAATGTGAAAAAAGTGGTAGCCACTTTCCCAAAAATGCGTACAGGAGGTACAGAACGAGTAGACATCAAACCATCAATCATTACATTAGCATTGTAGCATTTCACTAAAGCTTTTCTCCCCATTTTCACTTTTTTTCTAAAGGAATTTTTTATGTAGCTTAAATCATACTACACAAAGTATTACACAGAAACAAACTTCAGCTAGGTTCACAGCGTGCGCACACATTCTGACATGTACCAATTTGTTAGAAATTCCACAGAGGAATGTGTATGAGGTGCATATATATATGGTTAAGTAGTTGGTGAGTGAGCTTGGGAGTTAGTCACTCATTCTCTCAGCTATTCATTACTCACTTGTACCATCACTACTACTACACTGCACACCAACTCCTGTCATATATCGCCATACAGTAATTTCCAACCAGTGGAGTTGCGTGGGAAATGAAGGCTTCATCCATCGGTGGTCGCCCTAGGCTCGGTAGGTAAAGAACTTGCTTCAAATGTTCTATGCCCGGATTCAAACCCATGGACCTTGATGGTAGCCTTCATAGTGGAAGACGAGCATCTTTACCACTGCGCCACTCTGGCACTCGTACCATCACTGACTCACTCATATAGTCCCTGGCTTGCTCACTCACTCTGTCCAAACAGCTCCAAATCTGTGAGAAGTTATCAAAACATCTGCATCAGAACCATTTCTATTCTAATTTTTGTGCTAAAGAGTATGACACTAAATTCACGAGAACATGCTTTTCTGGTGAAACTCTTTTATGGAAACAGTTTTCCATGACAAGCATTGCAGAAATTTCTTGCCTATAAAGGGGCTTTGAAAATTCTCCCCATTTCTCTGTTAAGGCGTTCCCAAAGAAAGGCTCGACAAATCCCAGTAACTGAAGCCATCATATGTTTTTATTTAAATCATGTTTTTTTTTACCATCATAAGATATTATTTAAATGCAATGCTATGAAGGTATTGGGATTTTTTTTTAATATTATTTGCGGTCAGAAAATTTTGAATCTTGCCATGTTTTGTTTTGCATGACATCGTCTCTTCATGGCTTGTATTTCTTTTTGTAGGATTTTCATTTTCCATTCACTGTTGTTATTTGCCATCTGGTTGTGAAGTTCATATTTGCTGCCATCTTGAGAGGAATTTACCAGGTCTACACTGGAAAACAGCGAATCGTTATAGATTGGCCTGTTTATTGTAAAAAGTTGGCTCCAACTGGTAAGTATATTCATGCATGCGTATTTATCTTAACTTATTTATCTTTGCACTACATTTTATCTGAAGGTGGACAAGAAAACACAGACATTATGAGATATGGTGAAGTTGTTTGTGATGATAAAATATGTTTCTGATTCGGTCATTTGAAAAATAAAATTTATTTATACAGTAGAACCTTTTGCTACCAACAATAGCACTGGTCAACGATATTTAACTTAAAATAAGTTTCTTACGCTAATTTTGGGGTGCTGAATTCAAATATGAATGTTAAAAATCTCCATCACATAGTTTTTTCTGGATGCATGATGGTCAATTTTTGAAATATATACATACACTATGTAAAACTTCCACATCTTGAAAATGAAGATAATTGGCATATTCTTAATAGCAAATTATAATATATTTATTATGATAGTTATTTTATCATATCCACACATCGTTATATATGAAATAGCAAAAAAAGTTTTTCCTCATACACATACCGTTATATCCATAGAATGCATGTACACAAAATGAAATTTATACCAATTTTTTTTCTAGTATCTTATGTAAATAATTCTTTTTTTCTATACAAATAAATACAAATACAACGTCACAACAGGCAAAATGCCCAACGAGGTGGCTGAGAAAAAGATGCCTATAAAAATATGGATGTCATATATTTCAGAAATACAGCAACCCAATTAAAAATGCAATTAACAAAAATTGTAAACAATATATACACGTGATAAATATCATACAATGCCATAAAGAATACTTATTGTTGTCTTATTCTAAGTATGGATATCTGCTCGATTTACCCAAACATGTTTATCGTATTTCTTTTTAAACGTGTCAATTGTGTTACAATTTACTACCTCCGGGAGTAAGCTATTCCATTTATTAACAACTCTATTAGAGAAAAATTCCCTGCTACACCATAACCTTGTATTGTCCCTCACCAATCAATACTGGTGTCCCCTTGTAAAGGCAGTTGATTAGCGGTGTACTAAATGTTCATGGTCCATCTTATCCATCCCATTGCAATTTTGAACATATCTCCTCGACACCTGCGTTGATCCAATGTAAACATAATCCAAAAATGAAGTCTCTCTTCATAACTCAACCTCTGTGTGCCAATAGGGACACGCGTAGCTCTTCTCTGCACCCCTTCAACTAAGTCTATGTCCCTCTGTAGGTATGGTCTCCAAAACCTTACAACATACTCCAGTCCAGGACGAACTAAGCCTGGAAAAAGCGGAAGAATGACTTTAGGAGAACACGAAGAGACCTTTTTGAAAATGAGACCAAGCATTCTATTCGCTTTTTTGACCACTGCTGAACAATGTTCAGAAAACCTAAGCTGCTCGTCAATGAGAATTCCCAAATCGGTGAACCTAGTTGCATCCGGGATAGTGACACCATTCAACTCGTAAGAGAATCATGGGTTGTTCAAACCAAAAACCTCTCTCTTATATATTGTGTTATGACTTCTTTCTGCAAAAACCAATAGTAATCGCTCATCATTGATAGGTCCCACCTGTCACGATATTCCCTAAAAATCCCTTCATCGCTTATGTGAATGATTGCTATGCAACACGTTCTATGTGAAAACAAAATCACTTGATAGTTTCGTTATTTGAGGACAGA
Source organism: Pholcus phalangioides (assembly GCF_987345545.1). Classification (NCBI taxonomy): domain Eukaryota; kingdom Metazoa; phylum Arthropoda; class Arachnida; order Araneae; family Pholcidae; genus Pholcus; species Pholcus phalangioides. The sequence continues at coordinate 9,969,165 of NW_028301598.1, forward strand.
AGAAAGTCTCCATTGTGTCCAGGAGCATACGCAGGATCGATTACGGGGGGTCACAAAAGGTTAGGGGGGGATATTCACAATGATTTTTTTCCACGTAAATTACTAGTTATTAACCTTCAGAAACATTTAAATTAACAGAAATCGATTAAAATAGTTGATAACGGTATTTTATTAGTCTTTCACATTTAGTCCTTTAATATTTTATTTTTTAATTTTTGATCATCTTGGGAGGGGCATATGCCCTCATGCCCCGCTGCGTACACCTCTGATCCTCAGTTTTCTCCTCTTAGTTTCAGCCTGAGGTGATGGCAACAAAACACGTACCAAGACTTATTTGGAACATTAAGTCATCTGTGACGTTGACTCTACTCTATTTTTGACTGAAGGATTGTACATAAACCTAAAAAGTCTGCATTTCCTCTTTCAATTTAAAAAACAGAATCTGGTTGCAATTAGAGATAAAATCAGTGTTGCCATTCCCCAAGCTCTAGATGACAAAAAATATAACTATTATTTCTAGTATCATTTCATACGTGTAGCCTAAATGTGTAAATTTTGAAAGTTATTCAAAATTAAATACCATATAACAAAAAAAATAGCATGATGGTCATTTTTTGAGGTCAGATCTGGAATCAGCATCCAAAAACTAATTAAGAACAGCTAAATTTTTTCATGTTAGGAAAACCTTGTAGACTATCGTCTCTATGACATGCATTGCTGCTGCTGAACAATCTAGAAGAATTTTAACAAGAGTAGGAAACATGCACACGCTATTAAGTCTATGGGAATTTTTATCACAGAACATTGCCAGTCAACTGAGGGCTTGTTGCAGAACAAACATTCTGCTTTGGGGGAAGGATGAACAAAAATAAATATAAGATATACAGAAGACTGGATGTTGTGAAGATATTTATTATTTTAGATGTTAATTTTTTAAGGAAGGAAAAAACTCATCTCTGCCTCTACCGGTAGTCGAACCCGGGTCCCTCGATTGCCGGACGAGTGCTCTGAGCTACATAGGAGATAGATCTCCTCTGTAGCTTAGTGGTCAGAGCACTCGTCCGGCAATCGAGGGACCCGGGTTCGACTCCCGGTAGAGGCAGAGATGAGTTTTTTCCTTCCTTAAAAAATTAACATCTAAAATAATAAATATCTTCACAACATCCAGTCTTCTGTATATCTTGTATTAACAAGTGGAGAGCAACATTCATGTCATAAAAATAAATATAATGTGTCACTTTTAAGCCAGCCTATGTACATATAGTCTATATCAGAGATTTTGGAATTTTTTGCTCACAGGTGTACGCGGGATCAACCTTTGGAAGGGACACAAAAATTTTCTTCCTGAGAAATTTTGAGTTGCCACCCTTCAAAAAGCATTCAAATTAACAGAAATTGGTTGATATAATGTTTAAATGGCATTCTCATTCAATATTTCAATTTTTCCACCAAATTATTAAATATTTTTTCTAATTTTTGGGGCCCATCGAGTACCCCAGCGCATACACTTCTGCTGTAGCAGCTTCATTGAGCTCCCAAAATTTGCAAACTGAAGTATCATATTTTTCTTTTAAACATATTGGAGATTTTAAGATAACAGAAGATAAGCTAATTCATGCGTTCACAAGCAGTAGTGAGAGAGTATCAATGGGCTCTTCATTATTTTAAGTCGGTCAGACTCAAATTAGTGTGGAAGAATTTATTTAAAAATCAGAATTTATTAATATAGGGAAAACAAGTAGGCTATTTCACCTTAATTATAAACTTTGCACCACATGGTGGCGTATTATCACATCATTAGCAGCCCTCTAATAACTAGGTGAAAATGAACTATACAAAATGGTTGACATTAATGTTGTGTCCAATGTGCTGCAATTTAATTAATTTTTTTAAATAGCACATACCTTTGTAGATATCCATGAAAGACTTTCACTGTGGTGCATATGTGGAATTATGCATTGATACTAGCAATGTTAGAAGATGAGTAAGATCAACCTTAATGCAGATGCTCTGACACAGCCTGCACTGAATACAACATGTTAACAGTTGATGTGATCGTCGAGATAGACGTGTCACTGTCAAAAAAATTTCAGCCAAATTTAAAACTTTGCACGTGCAGGAATAAGTGATTCAAAGATTTTTGAACCATTTCAGACTGGTGTTTGTTGATCAAAATCCTTAAAATTCACTGAGAAAAATCATCTGCCGAGTCCTTCAGGAACATAAAAATGATTTCTTAATAACTATGGTGGCAGGTGATGAAAGCTGGTTCCACAATTACAAACCTGAAACCAAATTGCAGATTATAGAATGGTACCACTTGATGGCAACTGTCATGATGCTCAAAAACCTGAGCCACGCTGCCTTCATGACATAGCTGCCAACTTTCTTGAATTTTCCGGGAAGCTCCAGAATTTCTCTACTGCATCTCCAGGACTCCTGAAAAATTTTTGTGTCTCCTGAATTTTGACCATGATTGTAAATAATCCCTACTTTGGATTGGGGGGGGGGGAAGGATATTCCCAAAGAATTCATCTGAAAAACTGTTGCTTTTGTTTTCTATCCCAAAATGTTGTCACAAACACAAACACAATGTAAATTGTCGCATTGCACCAAATCACGAAATACAATATTTCATTTTCGGGGGGGGGGGGGGGCAGTGTTCTCCAAACAGCCAGATTCAATTTGACCTTTCAACATCCGAAATTGGTGAGGTGACTTGTATCTGATTTGATCATATGTCCTGTTTTGTGCCCGATGACAATTTCTTTCTTGGTGTGATTTGATTTGTAAGTAGTAATAGGCAGGTGATATAGCCTAACCTACTGGTCGGCATTGATCGGGAACGTGGCGCTAATCAGCGATGGCTTGCATGCTGTTACATTTTTGCAAATTGAAAAAATCCCTACAATTTCACTTTTTGTAGTAAAAATACCTCATTGTTTTCAAAAATCCCTTTTTTATTAATTTTTGTTAGGAATTTGGATCTGCACAACCCTCCCCTCTAATTCTTATTCTCCAAAGTTGGCAGCTGTGTCATAAAGCTGAAGTGAAATTACTAAAAGAACACTTTCAAGTTTAAGTAATGATTATATACATTTGTGTGTGAAAATTGAAACCATGTTGGATGATGAAGTTACTGTCGATAAAAGATGAAGATAACACGTTTTTTCTCTTTGCATAATAAATTTTGAATTTTCCCAAAAATGTTTGCGCATTAATCTCAGTATTACTCTTGCAAATGATAAAGTTTATTTCAAGATGTGCGATTTTCTCATCCTATGAGTCACTCTCAAATACAAGTACAGTCTGGCCCCTGTATCTGGGGGATTGCCGCTGTGGTGGTCGAGTGGTTATAGTGACGGACTCACAATGCGAGGATCCGGGTTCGAACCCCACAGTGGTGGTCGGCTGAAGTTGGTTTTCTGCGGTTCCCAACTTCAAGGCGCAAATGCGAGCCGATCTCCCCGTTAAAAAGTCTCGCCACAGAGAGCAACTGTCCTACAACGATAAATCATTCAATCATAACACTTCACTCATAGTTAGAAAAACTGGTGGCAGATGGCAGCACTACACATAACAAGCATTACAGAGAAACAACAAAAACTTCACGTCAGGTTTCACTACACGTACACGCACATTCCTGCATGTACCGATTCGTTGGGGGGTTCCGCGGGGAGGGGGGGAGGGGGGAGGTGCATGTGTGGTGTAGTAGTAGTAGGTAGGGCCTCCAAAAAATGGCTCGAGTTCCATGATGTTCTTGGGTCAGCCACCTCGTTGGGCAATTTGCCTGTTGTGGCGTTGTATTTGTATTATGTTCCGGAGATGACAGCGAATATGGAAAATCTGTGAATAACTGAAACCATAGGTTTTTTTTATATCTCATTTATTGAACATCATGAGAAAGAGCAGTGTGACGCAGAGTTAAAAGGGAATGTGTAAAACAGGGTGCAGCGATTGTTGGCAATGTTTTCTGAAAGAGCATTGTGATTTCTGTTTGCCATTTCTCCTTCATATCATCAAGTATGTTGGCATACATAGGCGTACGCAGAATTTTCTCAAGGGGGGTTTTAAGTTTTTTCCTGCAAAATAACACTATAATCTCGTCTTGAGTGGGGGGGGGGGTTAGAACCCCCAACCCCCTTTGTGTACGCCAATGCTGGAGTATGTTGGCAAGGTTTCCTCTACTAATTTTTCTACATGTGAAGAATGTGCCATAGAGGGATCTATGTCATGAAAATGATCTGTTGTGGATTTGAACTTTCGAAGCTTTTCTATGTTACCTGTGGTGAACTTCTTTATTTTAATGTTCTTCTTGTACCACTTCATTTTCCAGGACCAGCCAACTGCATTAATTCCTCCTCAGTCAATCCACTATCAAAAGAACTTTGAATGACATGTATTCACACTCTCAAGGTACCTCCTGACTTCTAGAACGAAACACCATTTAAACCAATCCAGGGAAAGTGTTTTCATAGTCCAAGTTTTTTTTATTGTTCATCCAAAATACTGTGCAGGAGCTTTGACTTATCCTTTCCCTTCAATGCTCATGGATTCGCAGATTTGAAAATGACGGTGGGCTTTATTGTGTACCCATATGCATTTGCATAAAACAGCATAGTAAGTCTATCTCTACTTGCCTTAAAACCAGGAGCTCGCTTTTCCTCTCTTGCTTAACTTTGTTGCATTTTCTTGCAAAGTAGTGTAGTTCTGTCAGCGTTAAATACCTGCTGAGGGGCATAACCTTTCTCTTCAATAATGTTCTGTAAAGTCTGGAAATTTTCTAGCTTCCTCCTGGTCGGCAGAGGCTTGTTTGCCAGCGGTTTTTACATTGTGTGATCCGAATTGTTTCTTAAACCTATGAAACCAACCTTTACTTGCATAAAATTATGATGAAATAAATGTTTCACCTGCCCTTTTCTTTATAGAAGAGTAAATTTTTTTGCCTTCTGTTATAATATTACAATCAATTGGAATACCTTTTGGTACCAGTCGTGTACCCACAAAAAACAGCATTTTCTGTACGAGAAACACGTGGATCCTGTAGGCAATGCAAAGTTTTCAGTGCTACGGATGCAGCTACAGCCGCAGCTGATCAAATTTCAGATTCCTTTTTCTTGATATATCTCACCATAGATTCGTTGATTCCATAATGGCAGACCACAGCAGGTATTGACTTACTTTCGCCAAGCATAGTCAATATATCCAATTTTTCTTGTCAAGTTCTCACTTTTTTTTTGTCTTTTCAAATGCATTATTAGTAGCGCCAGAAGAATGAGCCATCCTAAACATGCACAACTCAAATTTTGTAAACAAAATATGTGAATAACGATTGTTGTATTGCCAAAAAAATTTCCAATGAAGGGAAAAAAAACGTGAATATGGAAACCGCGAATACGGGGGGTGGCAACTGTAATCCAATAAATTAAGGTTCCGATGTATATCAGTCATGTTTTATCTTCAAAGTTTCAGAGATGACATCACCAATTTCTAATTAATCAATTTTCGTGGTGCATGAAAGTTTATGGAGTATTCCTGTTTAATTAAATTTGTCTTTTATAATCAATAGTTCTTTGTTATTTGAGTTTACGTGAGATCTAAATCTTGTTTTTTTTTCAGGAATCGCAAGTGCCTTGGATATTGGCCTTTCCAATTGGAGCTTTGAATTTATTTCTATATCTTTGTAAGTATGAATATGTGACAGTTTCACTTGGAATTTTTCACAAATATTGAATTTAGCAAATATGTTATATAGTTATTTAAAACTTTCTTGACCTGCTGTTATTTAAATTTGAAACAAAATCACTTTTGCATCTCAATTCTATCTCATCATACACGAGTACATCCTTTTAATTTAGTATCTTGCTGCAGCGTAAAGTTTACAATAGCTAATTTCACTGCTCACAAACAAAATCATATTCTCAAGGAAATTTTAATGGTTTTAGGGGGTACATTGGGTTGCTGATTCCGAATCCGGCATTGGTTTTGTTACATTGGTTCTAGTTTCTGAGATAAAGTGAAAATTAAATTTCAATGGTAATACCACAAGCAGTATACAAATCACATTGAATCTGTGTGTTATAAACAGGGTTGGTAAAAAAACCGGTTTTTTTTTAAAAAACCAAAAACCGGGTTTTTTTGGTTTAAACCAGGTTTTTTGGTTTAAACCGGTTTTTTTGTTTTAAATAGTATTAACATTAAAAACAATAAAATATCTGAAAAATCATTCAAACTTCCAATAATTAACTAAAATAAAATGTTTATTAATGTAATTAACACTATTCCCCTGCTAATTAATCAATAAATATTTATTACATTTTAACAAAAACCAACTTTTGCAATTTAATTATTTTTTGCTTAACTCAATGGATTACTGTGTGTTTGAAAATTCTTTTAATGTTATTATTAATCATATAATATATAAAGGTTTTTCTCCAGTTACTTTCAGTATACTTGATTAGGAAGCTATTTTGCAAAAAGTAATAAAAATTAGGTGAATATAATGTATTTAATGAAACATAAATAATGCAGATTAATTAGCAATGATTTGCGATATACAGGGTGATTATAACTAAGGTTCTGATTTCAAAACACTGTAAAAAACAAATGATTGTCAGAATGATTTGAAAATTGACATGAATATTCCTGAAGAAATGAAATTTTATTTGGTAAAGGGGAAAAAATACTTAAAAACGTAAAATTAATGACATCATCCAACATGTGGGAAATTTGCTCAAAGAATGGAAACGATAGCCAGTCATGGCAGAATGATACCTTAATTATAGCATTTCACAATTTCATAATTCATGGAAACATCACAAAAAACGAAGTAATTGAACAAATAACTACAACTTACTTGAGAAATGTTAAATATGGTGTCCACCGCGTGTTCTGGCTATGAGGTTGAAGCACAAAAATTCTTGTTCAACAGCAGAATCGGAGTATGCCATGGTCATAATGTGGATATGCTTGCAATTCAGCTTTATTAAACCAAACACGCCCCCCCCTCCCCCGTTAATATTCCTGAGGAACTTCTAACATATAGGGAATGTGCTGGAGATTGCAATTCACCAAAGTTTGCAATCTGACCACTGTTTATAACATTTGGAGGTACCTCCACAGCCAGAAGTTGCAAGGGTTAATGTGCATCCTGTCAAAATGGGTCTTCAGCAGCTGCTTTGCTGGTATTTCAATGTGCATCTTGATAGAAGTTCTATCCACACACTGATGCTGTGGAAGTGCCGAAATGATGTGGTTGCACAAAATAGATTATACTGCTGGCCAAGTACAGCATCATCTACTTGCACATTTTGCACTCTTTTCTTTTGCGAAAGAAACTTTCATTGCTTCAGGAGTATCCATGCAAATTTTCAAGTCATTCTGATCAGTACTTATTGTATAGTTTTGGAATCAAAACTTAAATAATCACCCTGTATATCACAAAATAATCACTGCTGATTATTTTTCATAAATCTGTTACTACTATACAGTAGAACCTTGATTAACTGGGCTTAACAGTGTGAGTGTGAAAGTATAAAAAAAACAACTATTGAATATTACGAAGACTGGGAGATATACAGTAGGAGATGTGCTACTTCTTATGGGAAAGAAAATGAAAATGTATGTGAGGTAATGTAACAACTAGTACACTAGTCTTTGTCCTTTAAGGACAGCTGGTGTCTTTATTGGATTATAGGACCACCTGCCCCTAGCATGATAGTGTCACTACTGTAGCTGCTTCTCTGTGAAGGGAAAAAGAAACCCTGTGAGATAATACACCACTACATTTAGATGTGTGATGTAATCCTTATTCATGAATTTGCTAAAGATAGAGCATCAGAATGTAGCCAAAGGTTAGAAAATGTTGTAAGAATGAGAAATTTTGGCTTTTATATATAACTTTAAATGACTAAGATACTTCATATGAAAAATATATATATATTCTGGCCACTTTTATGAGACTTTTTGAAAAAAAAACCACTTACAAAATCTTATGTCATTTAAAGGTATACCATCAGAATGTACCCCAAGGATATAAAATGTGGTAAAAATGAAACATTTTGGCTAATAATGAACCAATATGATATTTTTCAAGGAAAAAAATTATATTTAGTCAACTTTTATTTTATTTTTTTAAAAAAACCACTTGGTTAAAACCAAACAACCCTGGTTATAAATAAAGTAAATCATTGGCAAAGATATTTCAGTGATTTTAGGGTGTTGATTCCGAATTAGGCATTGGTTTCGTCAGATTGATGCTAGATTTTGAAATAAAGTGAAAATTAAATTTCAATGGTAATGCTATAAGCAGCATACAAATCACATATTGTTGAGAGTATGCATTATCTCAAAAACTAGAGACAATCTGCCAAAAAAATTCCAGATTTGGAATCAGAGCCCCAAAATGACTCTCAAATCACTGAAATATATGTGCCAGTGATTTACAGTATTTATCTATAACACACAGTTTCCATATGATTTGTATGCTGCTTGTATTACGATAGAAATTTAATTTTTACTTTATCTATTTAAACTAGAGCCACTCCGATACATCCAATGCCAGATTCAGAATCAACACTCCGAAATCATTATAATCACGGAAATATCTTTGAGAACAAAATGAAAATGCTTCTGCATACGCAAACCACTAATGTTCATCACTGGTTCAATGTTGGAGGGGAAAGTGCATGCTAGATTTAAGTTGCTATGTTGTAACGTATGCTCTTCCATAGATTCACTCTAATCAGTAACCTTGGCTGCTTAGTAGAATTTTTGTAAGTTTAACAGAATCACACATAATGAATACAGTCGATGCCGCATATTACAATCACAAATAATGTTATCATTTGGCATTGCTATCACTTTTGCAAAGTTCAAAACAGATTGATATCAACATGGAAAAAATTTGTTTATAGTTATCAGGACTTCAATTTATTTTATTTTTTTAGTCAAAAGCCTCTTTTTTTGCAATTTTGTAGCTTAAGTTTAACCAGATTTATTTTTCTCCCTTTAAGTTATCATTATCAACCTACAAGATGATTTAGGAGGTCAGAAGGTGTACCCATTCCCTTGTTTACAACCTTTCTTTCAAATTGAGCACAACTCAGGTCTACCACCATGGACAATTTACTGCCTAGTGAGTTGTGCTGAACGTGTGAGTATGTGTGCACCTAACAGTCTGAGTGCATGCCTAGTGTTCTTTCTGATTTTTCAATGCTACCATCTATATTCCTTGTTTACAACCGTTTCTCTACTCTATTCACAATACTCTAATCAGGCAGTTATAGTCACTTATAACCCATGTACATGTGGAGCTATTTTTGCAATAACTTTCCTATAGTTCCTATCTATATTCCTATAGAGGTGACAAATAAGGGAAATGGAAAAAAGCCCCTTCCTTCAGTTGTGGGTCAGTGACTCTCATTTGTTCAGATTCAAGAACGAAAAAAGACGAAGAAATGGTAGTGGAGAGAAAGAAAAGGATGAAGTTTTGCCGTCCAAGAAACGTGGCGATGGTCACTAAGCAAAGTTGAAGAAGGGTGAGTCTGATGTCGATAGTAGTGCCGAAGAAAACGAGAAGGAAGAGAATGAGTCAAAGGCTAGCAAGTCCAGCAGCAGCAAACCAGCTGCAGGAAAGAAGGATGAAGCGCATCAATGTTTGTTTTTCCTTTCGTCATTCTTTGGTAAGAAGGAGTGTTACAATATAAAAGTGAAGCTTTTATAATGGCTGGCTATGCCAAAAACATGAAGTGAATTGTAGTTGGCATCTTGGCAACATGTTTAGTAGAATGGGTCCCGTAAATAAAACTGTGATGTCGAAGAACGTGCGTTTCCTTGTGTGAAGAGTGTCTTTCACTTATGATTGACGTATCCAATCCACCCACCCTGTTGTTTCACAACAGTCCTGCTCTCTCCCTTTTTTTTTTTTTTTTGCTCATCTCTAGAGAAGAGCTGAAGGTCAATTGTGTGTCAAATCTTGGGATTGTGGTTTTGGGCGAGGAGAAATAAGGAAAAAAATTAGGATAGTTCAAAAATAATTTGTTATATTAAGGATTTTTATTTGTTAAATAGGGATTTAAATTTCATTTTTGTCAGAATTTCAGAAAAAATTGTCAAATAGGGGAATTCGTTAAATCAGAATTTGTTATATCAGGTTCTGACTGTAGTTATCAATCTGTTATTGCTATCAAAAACAGAGTCCTGACGTGATCACATGAAGCTGCATGCACTGTTCAGAACATTACCTAAGCTCTTTCTGTCTTATATCAGTTGACTCTAATATTTTTCATTAGATTAGTTAGTTTTTATAGTTATTGTTAAATATAATATTTATTTCTGTTTCAGGTATACCATGACAAAGTCCACCTGTATCATATTTATACTAGGATTTTCAATTTTATTTGGACTTGAAAAGAAGGTATTTTTTTTAATACCAAGGTAGTATTTTTTGAAAGGGAGTTTTTTTTTTTTATACCCTTATTTCCATCGTGATATCCTCATTTGTTCTTTTTTTTAATCTAAGCATTTCAAATGATATCAAATGCTGGTACTGGGAAATGGTTAATCACATAATTAGTTTCAAATTATTAATGGAAAGATAAATATTACATCAGACTATTGTAACTTTCTTGGTTGTATTGTTTCAATGCCAGATGTTTATTCGTCAGATATCTTCAGTGCAGGTGATAATGCAACTTAGATGTTGTGTTGAACGTTTCATAGTCAAAGGCTCTCTTCCAAATCTCATTAGGGGTCATTCAAGTATTATGTCATCATCGATGGGGGGGGGGGGTTTCCAATTTGATGACAAGATGATCTTACGTCATCAACCACCCTTTATGAAAATATGAGTTAGGATCTAGAGGGGCAGAGCTGATGACGAAATTTTGCTGACAGTGGGGGGGGGGGGGGGGTCAAAAATGGCTAAAAATTTGCTTACGTAATACTTGAACGCCACCTTACTACTCATGTCTGAACTGTAAAACATGCAGGTGTACAAATAGAAAGAAAATTTTGTAGAAAGAAAGAAAGAATACACTTAAATAAGACATGACACCCTGTTTTTCAGAAGACCACAACATTAAGACAATAGTGGAACTTAACACCCCCTCCCCCGCCACAAATTCAGATCTATCATGTAAATTATATGCCTCTCCTATAACATCAGGAGCTACCATACTAAATTCAACAGGTCAGTTGTCCCAGGCCATAGGAACAACATCAGTTTTTCAACCTCTCCAGCCGGAGTGCATTTGTCAAGATACTCAACTGCTGCCATAAAGGCTAGCATTAGGTTTGCAGATTTGATCCTAGAGGATGTATGGAAAATAAACCTTCCCTTATTAAACTTTAGGCGACCATCAATAGATGATGCTTTTTCACTACTGTATAGCACCACCAAAGGTTCCCTCTGTGCCCAAGAAAAGGGTGGAAGTACAGTATGACATGTGAACATGTATCAGCCCACCTGGAATTGAAAGGGGTCAGGAACATTTAAGTAACACTAAGTCGGCTGGACAAATCGCAAAAAATCTAGGTGCCAAAAAATTTTACTTGAAGGAAAAAGGTAAAAAATAATAATTCTTTTGACTTATTCAGGACATAGTGACCCTTTTTTCATGTTGGCAGATATGCTGCTGTAAATTCCAAACTTTTGTGCTGCTCTCAGCCTACAATTTAGTAACTACACAAAGAAAATTTTTGGTGCCAATACCAATTTTTTTAGTCACCATGGCGCACCTGGGGATTTGTCCAGCCATGTTTTAAAACATTTCTCTAAAGGGAAAAATTTCTGATTGAATTTTATCCGTGATAAATTTTTCTGAGGTGATATGACCAGAGTTATTATTTCTTGTTCTACTGAGGAGGTTGCATCTTTTCTGAGGATGTCTGAACAAAATGTCTGTCATTGAAACAACTCGACCATGACTTAACAACCTGAAATGTTACAATAGCTGTATAAACTCTGACTATGAAAGCCTCTCATAAATTACATTAGTTTTTCTTCAATTAAATAAAAATTCTTTTTTGACCTTCTTTTGGAACATGTTCCAGGCTGACTCATTTCCAGCCATTGCATTGTATTTAATATTTGAAATGCTAGGGTCGGTTTTTGGAGTGAGGTATCCTTAAACCACTGTTTCTTTGCTCAAAACTCACTATATAGTAGAACATCGATTATCCGAACACATCGGGACTGAAGGGTATTTGGAAAAGTTGAGAAGTTTGGAAAAACGATTTAAAAACTAATTGGATAATGCAATGGAATAAATTGAAATTCAGCAACAAAAACCTTAAAATAATTAAATTTAACTGACTTATTCTGAAAAGCAAATGAAAAAAGCAATGTATCACAAAAGAAAAAATTGTAAAGGAAAAAATAAAATGGTAAAACAAATACATACGCGCATGAGATAAATAATGCAGTCAAACCATTCAAAAAGTTGAATCTATCTTTAAATGCTTCAACTTGCTTACACGACATTTTGCAATCTCATCCCCTAATAGTTTCAACATTAAAAATTTAATCGGGTCAGCGTTAGGCCATGATTATAACCACCCGACACATTTTGTTAAACGCTGTTCTGCCTCATTGTTCATTATTACATCTGCTGTTGGTTCATCTTCATTACTTTCACAGTCATCTTGATCAACTTGATCACCCTTTTTCGTAATTATTTCTCTGTCATCCAAAAAAATTATATCCCTGATCATTACTATCAATTTTTCTAGCCACTGAGACACATCCTCTTCATGGAGCTCCTGAAGCATATCTAAGCATTCTTTCGAATCTGGAAGATTTTGATCGTCTTTAACTTTCCACCATTATCCACTTTCAGTCTTTTCACAATTTCCACTTTTTTTCCAATGTTTAAAACAATGTGTTTTCATTTTAAATTAAATTTTACTCTTCCAAATTTCATCAAGGAGTGAAAATACTCTTTTAAATTTTAGAAAATTTTTTTTAAATTGAATTATATCTGTTTTTCTCTTTAAAAAATGTCCCTCTTTTCACAAAACAATCTCTGAAAATTTTGCAGAATAGTGAAATCTGTTATTAATACTCTTCAAAATTGTTTTTTGGGATAACAATAGATGAGAGCAACGAGCTATTTGCTATTTTAGAAATTCTTTGTATAGAAAACCTTTACTCATAAAATGCTAATGGGAAATTTTAATACTAGAAAGACTGACAGGGTTTGTGTGACCCTGCACGCCCTTTCCTCAATACGCTTCTGTATCTCAAGTAAAAATGGACCAAAAAGCTTCGAAATTTCTCTACTTTTCCTGAATCATCATGTTCTTTGCTTACACCAAAGTTTTTTCATTATCTTAGCAATGGAGATAAAAACGGATGTACCTAGAAAGACGGAAGGGAGTATATCCCTCCCATATTTTTTAGGGCACATTTGCCATATAATGCTGTCACAGTTGATTTTTTTTTAAGATCAAAATTCTTCTGATAGTCTCTTTGTGCATCTAATACGGTATAATTCCCCATTCATGAGATTTTTTTATCTTCATTGTCATCTGCAGATGTCGGTCAGCAGTTGTTTCAGCTTTTGTTGTCAAGTATTTTTGCCATTTTGTCCAAGAAATGGTTTATTCGGCAAAGAAGAAACATCCACAGGGGCTTATGATTGCTATAGAAATGGTAAAAAGATAGATTCACAGAAGATAACACTTTTCAGAAGTTGGTGAAGATTGTGTGTCAAAAATCAGTAGTGCTGATGATGAGAATTCAGAGACAATGAATGAAAACTGCCTGATGCAACTCTTTGTGAAGTAAGTGACAGTATTGATGATGGATGTGCAAATCAGAATGACATTATACCTCCAAAAATGCCTCTGCTGATGCAAAATAAAATACTACTAGAAACAATCAATGCAAACTGCATTAAAGCCACCAATGAAAACTTAGAACTACAGCAAAACATCAACTGATTTACATAAATATCAGAGATCTTGATAATATCCCTTGATTGGTAGCGAAGAAACTGCTGCAGATGAAAGTGTAAGAAATATCATGGGATCTTCCTCGTCAATAGGACATCAAGGATTCCAAAATATTTTATGAGAAACTCCTTGTTTACAGATACTAATTCCACTTCACTGAATTATATGAATTTTTTTTCAAATCTAAATGATTTAAAAAAGCTGAGTTGAAACCTTTCAGGTGCTTCCAACTAATATGGTGCTTCCATAAATATCTCTCTCTCGTCAGGTGCTTCCAACCGCAAAAAAAATAACAAAGTCGTTGATCACATTCACAACCTAGGAGTGATGTAACACTGAAATCCTATCAGAAATATAGAAAATACAGATTCCCCCTAGTCTCGAGTTTCCTCCACACTTATGCTCATCAAGAGAGGTCATTTCCACACTTACATACAACAGAATCCTTTAAAATTAAATAATGATAAAATATATTAACGAGTCAATGGTTTCACCCACTATAATATGGTATAACTATATATGTGGTATAACTATATTCTGTCATAAAAATATTATACCATACTGTAAAATATTAAAATGTTAAAAAATTGCTGGAGAAAGCAATGGGGGGTCACACAAACCTCTGCATGTTTCTAGGTATGGTCCCCCTTGATCTGTCTTTCTAGTGTTAAAGTTTATTGATAATTACATGTTTATTTTAACATTATCCAGTCAAATTTCCCTGGCATTAAGCATAATTTAAAAATGTTAGTGATATTGATTCCAGAGAAGTACACTAATGTAGTAACTAATGTCCCTTATGACTCCAGCTTGAATGTTGATGCGCCATTCATGAATTTATTTATATTGATGAATTGTGGGATTTTGACTTTTTTGTGGTTCCCTTGAGCTTGAATTAACACTAGAATAACAGGATTTTCAAATTACCTAGAACAACAGGAAGCAGTCATTTTGACTACAATGGGGAGAATTAAACATAAGTTATTTTTCCGTATAGAATATTTAAATCAATTATCTCAAGAAGATGAGAAAATTCATGAAATTTTAGTATTCAAAGATTAACTGTGTAGATGTAATAGCATGTCAAAATGACCATATCTGTCATTCTAGTGTTAACCAAGTTAAACCATGGCATTGTACTCCACTCATTTTTCTTGTGTAATTTTTTTTTCATTATTTTCCTTGTGTTTTTAATTCAGTTCTTTATTGTTGCAATTTAGATTATTTTATCATGGTTAGCATTCTAACAGTATTAAAAAATGGAGCTGGACAAAATTTTTTTTGTTTTTCTTAGCGAGCATCTTTGGTGCTAGTGGTTGCGTTAATAGCAATCGGCCTTTTCATGTTCACGTACCAGTCAACACAGTTCAATTTAGAAGGCTTCCTTTTAGTATTATGTGCCTCATTTCTAGCTGGGTTGAGGTGGACCATGGCACAAATGATCATGCAAAGGAAGGACATAGGCAAGTTCTTAATATTTTTTCATATTTTTCTATTAAAATTGATTTCTCTGTTAATTATATTTTTCAAGTTCAGCATCTTTTTAAAATATTTTTTACATTTTTAAACTATTTTAGCTTCTTCACAATCAGATCAATTCAATGTGATTTGGATTATGGAAGGTATTTACAAATATTAGGAGTGATTATAGCAGCATAAATAAATGTATATTTTGAATGTTTCATTTAGTGGTCTTGATCACCAAATTTCAGCCTATGAATTTCGTTTTCTTTAGGCACAAAAACCTTATCACACTTTTTATTTCAATGACCAACCATGTTTCCATTAATGCCTCAATCTTCTGAGACTTTCGCATTCTATACTGCACATCTAATTCTATCTGTGGCATTCGAAAGCTGTGATTGTCTGAGCTATTTAGACTGGGAATTTGTGCACCCGTCAGAGCTCTTGTTGCCTTACTTTTTTAAACATCTACATATAAGATAGAATATATATGAATAAAACGCTTGAGGATGCAGCCTTGCAAACCATGGCAATGGTAATAGCCCCCAGACCTAGAAATACAATTGTTCATCTCCATCTAGTGGCGAGGTAATAAACTCTACATGCGCAGAGTTGTAGAAAGATGCATGTGCAGGTAGCAGTAGCTGTATGGTGAATTATTTCACCATATCCATGTAATAAAGACCAAAAATCCACATGACAGCATATGCCATCGTAGGCACCACCACCATTATGTGTGGCTGCTACTGCAAATGCTGTTGTAGCCAGATGAGTGATTAAATAACAAATGTTGGTACTTGTAATTCTAAAAAGATGTGTAGCAAAATATGTATGTTCATGCATAATTTTCTATTGCTTTCACTAAATAAAAACATGCAGAGTTCCTCTGCATTTGGAAGTATTTGTATGGTTTTATTTGTTTTTGAATGGTGTAGCATAGCACGTGTATTGCATATACGTTATTTTATGCATTATAAGTTTCATTGATATTTATTTCAGGTTTATCGAACCCTCTAGATATGATATATCACATACAACCATGGATGGTTGTGGGTATTCTTCCATTAGCTATTGTACTAGAAGGTAAATCAAGTGAAAATGTTTCTTTCAGTTTGTTTTTTATTCATTAACTGGTGCATGCGAAATGAAACATGGTCTCTTACAGTTAACTTAGATAGTTTTGTTTTATCACCACTCTCTTTCTGGTGGTAGAGTTCTCAGGCACCCTGTGTATATTTTGAGAGTATTGTGGTAGAGGTCTCTGCTAAGAGAAGTGTCAAGATCTACAGGTTTTGTCTCAAAGATAGCAAGTAAAAAAATGCATCTTTGAAACCTGTGGCAGTCATAGAGATATATTATCCCTTTATTGAAGACAAATTGCTACCCATAAAATGCTGCAACTAATCTCTGTCATTTATAAAAGTTATCTAAAATCTTTGGCTATGAGTGAACAACAAATAAAACTCAACTGGAAACGTGTTGCCGTATTTTGGAGGGTGTTGTGCCACAGTTGTAGAGGTCTCTGTCACCATTAATACTCGAGGGACTATACCTAAAAAGACAGAAAGAGTCTGTGTGACCCCATTTGCTTTTTTCCACAATATTTGAACATTTTAATATTTAAAGTGTGATAATATTTTTTTGATAGAATAGTATTATAACACAAGAAATTAAGGGTGAAACAATTGATCTATTAAGCTACTTTTATTATTATTTAGTTTTTCAAACATTCTGTGCAAATTACCTTTCTTGATGTGTGTCAGTGGGGAGGAAACTCTGGATTTTAAGATTTTTATTTTCTCCCTGATTTTGGATTTTAGTGTTACATCCAGGATTGGGTTTTTATGTCAAAAACAAATTTAAACCATCAAAAACCTAAATGAATGCTTTTGGATAATGTTTTGAATGCAATAGGTATGTAACATGATGAAAAACTTACTTTTTTACACATTAATTTATTAAAATAATCAAAACAAAATATTAATTATAATTTGCAATTTCAAATTTTTTAACATAAAAAGAGTCTAGAACATATAAAATATAATTTTGTGGACCAGTTTATCTGAACTACTGATTACCTGTATTCAATTTGCTAAGCAAAATACAGCTATTTATTCAAAATATGTGTGATAGGAAATCAATGTTACAGTATTAAGTTACAGTAATCAACTCAGTATTAACAGAGTCAAAAACTTATTATTATCAATGTTGTCAAACAGTTTTTTCAACCTTATAGATTTGTTAAATAACAAAAACTTATTTTTATGTAGATTAAAGTGTTTTATATTTGGGATTATAATTACTGAGACAAAATATGCATTTTGATATTTCAAATTTTCTTATCTGCCCAAAATTTTATTCCATATAAAAATTTTTGTGCAGCATCCATTAATTGGACTCATTTATTGTCACCTAAAAATTTCTCATTTCATGTTGTATAAATCCAGAATTTTAAAGAGTATTTTCAATCAAAACAGAGCTGGCAAACTTGATACCCAAAGCATTGTTTTATGCGTTTAGATACAGCTTCAATTGCAAAACCATTGCATTATATAAACTCTAGTAAATATACCATATCATAGTTAAACTTGGTCATTCCTACTTTTACACTAAGAATAAGTTGCAGGAGTTTCTTAAGCATCATATACAAGCTAGCACTGCCAGAATTATAGACATTTTAGTCCTACAATTTAGTATTTGGTTGCTAGCTACATTCTAATATTATGCACAATAAGAGCATTGTTTTAAGTATCAGTGATTATCTAGATAATTTAGTAACAGAAATCAGCATTACATATATGATGTAAAAGAAATTTTTAAACACCTATCTGTTATGAAAAGAGTGCAGCAGATGGTTTATCGATACACATATATAAGCAATAGAAGAAACTTTAGTCATGAATCATCTTGTTGAAGAATATCAAATCATTCTATAGTTTTTTCTTCAGCTTGTATGTTTTGCTCCATTCAAATTGTATATTTTACTAGAAAAAAACATATATTGTCCAAAATATTTCTGTAGAAAGTAGAAAATTATTAAAATTATTTTATTTATTTATTATTATTATTTTTTTGGCATAGTCACTTTAAACATTACATGCAGTCAGGGTTGGGTTGTTTAGTTTTAACTAAGTGGTTTTTTTCAAAAAATCAAATAAAAGTGGCCTAAATATAATTTTTTTTTCTATGAAAAATATCATATTGGTTCATTATTAGCCAAAATATTTCATTCTCACCACATTTTATATTCTTGGGGTACACTCTGATAGTATATCTTTGAATGGTATAATATGACATACTTTTTTTTTCAAGAAGTTTCATAAAAGTGGCCTGAATATATATATATATTTATTTTTTTTTCATTTGAAATATGAGTTAAAGCCAAAATTTCTCATTCTTACCACATTTTCTAACCTTTGGCTACATTGTGATGCTCTGTCTTTAGCAAATTCATGAATAAGGGTATAAGGATTGCATTACACATCTAAATGTAGTGGTGTATTATCTCATAGGGTTTTTCCCTTCACAAAAAAGCAGCAACAGTAGTGACACCATCCTGCTAGGGGCACAGGTGGTCTTATAATCCAATAAAGACACTAAAAGACAAAAGACTAGTATACTAGTGGTTCTCAGACATTTTCATTTTCTTTCCCATAAGAAGTAACTCATCTCATACCCTATATTACCCAATCCTAAAAGATTCAATAGTTTTATTATACTTTCACCATTAAGCCCAGTTAATCAGGATTCTATTGTGTAGTAATCACAGATTTATGAAAAATAATCAGCTATATATAGGGTGATTATGATTAAAGTTTTGATTCCAAAGCTATACAATAAGAATTAATGAAAATTTGCATGGATACTCCTGAAGCAACAGAAATTTCTTTGGCAAAAGCAAAGAAACAGTGCAGAATGTACAAGTAGATGATGCTGTATTTGGCCAGCAGTAGGCCTATAATCGATGTTGTGCCACCACATCATTTTGGCATTTCAATAGCATCAGTGTGGCTATATTCTGATGGATAGCACAACTTTTATCAAGATGCACATTGCGATACCAGCAAAGCAGCTGCTGAAGAACCATTTTGACAACAGAATGACACGACACCTGGCCGGCTTCCAGTTCATCTGACCTTAACCCTTGAAATTTCTGGCTATAGGGAGGTACCTCAAAATGTTATGAACAGTGGTTGGGTTGCAATCTTTGATGAATTGAAAGCACATTCACATCATGACTATGACGTAGCTTGATCTATTGTTGAACAAGCATTTTTGTGCTTTCATTTCATAGCCAGAACACTGTGACTACATATTTAAAATTTTTTGAGTAAGTTGTAGCTATTTGTTCAATTACTTCATTTTTGTGATGTTTCCCAGAATTATGAAATTGTTCAATGCTAATCAAGTTATCATTTTGTCCTGACTGGCTGTCATTTCCATTCCGCAAGCAAATTTCCCACGTGATGGACAATGTCGATAATTTTACATTTCCAAGTATTTTTTCCCCTTTACCGTATAAAATTCTATTGCTTCAGGAATATTCATATAAATTTTGAAGTCATTCTGACAGTGATTTTTTTTACTGTGTTTTGAAATCAGAACTTTAGTTATAATCACCCTGTATATCATAAATCATCGCTAATTAATCTGCATTATTTGTGTTTTATTAAATACATTATATTCCCCTAATTTTATCACAGTTTTTGCAAAATAGCTTCCTAATTAAGCATACTGAAAGTAATTGAAGAAAACACCTTTATGTCATATGGTTAATAATAAATTAAGAATTTTCAAACACAAAGTAATTCATTGAGTTAAGCAAAAAATAATTCAATTGCAAAAGTTGGTTTTTGTTGAAATGTAAGAAATATTTATAGATTGATTAATATGGGAATAATGATAATTACATTAACAAACATTTTATTTTAATTAAATATTAGAAGTTTGAATGATTTTTCAGAAGTTTTATTTTTTTTAATGTTAATGCTATTTAAACCAAAAAAACCACAGTTTTTGGTTTTTTTACCAACCTTGCATGCAATTAACAATTAACATGTGTATAGTCCTCCTACCACGAGATGAGATTTGGCTACGGCACGTCATGTCATGTCAAACGATTCTATTTTATCCTAGAAGGATATGCCAATCGTGAAAGCTCAGTCACTGATAAACTTTTCTCGATGTGCAATCGTTTTACCAAAAAAAAATTGAATAAAATCATCCGACGTGACGCAGCGAAAATTCATCTCGTGGTCGGAGGACTATATTTCCAATGGAAATTTTTAGATTGAAAAGCAATATTTGAGGTTTTTGAGGGAGGGTTTAACTTGACAGTCAAAACCTGTCAGCTCTAGTTACATCGCATCTTGGTATTTAATAGGATTAATGGATTTAATCATGCTTTATTTTTTGTTTGGTTGGAAGTACCTCTCGATCTTTTCTAACAGTTTCAGCCAAGCTTGTCGATTTTGATTTGAAAAATGTTAATTCCAGTAATGTGAAATAAGTATCTGTATAAGCAATGAGTTTCCTAATGATGAGGATCCTTTATGTCCTAATGATCAGGAATGATTCCTATATTTCACAAACTTTCATCTACAGCAGTTTCTTCTCAATCAATATGTGGTGCTGCCCACACGATGGCGCTGGCGTATCTTCGCAGCTTGTATAATAATTATTCTATTTTCTGATCGTGGCAATGCAACAGAAAATGGTGAGTCAAAGGCGTCTGACTCTGCTTGTTTGTTGTTGATGTTGTCCTACTCCCCGACGCGCGTGTCTGTGTCTCGCCGTGCACGGGCCACATTTTTCTCTACCAGCATTATACGCCGAGACGAGGTAGATGGTCGAGTAGATTGCAGTCCCATGAAGCATGTGGGTTAGGTCATGGATATGAGGAATGGGATATCTGTCTGGTGTGGTGATCTTATTTAGCTGGCGGTAGTCACCGCAGATACGCCACGCACCGTTAGGTTTCTTGACCATATGAATTGGACTGGCCCATGCACTATTTGATGGTCGACATAATCCTTGTTTTTGCATGTCCAGAAATTGCTTTTTGGCACAAGATAACTTTTCTGGAGAGAGACGGCGAGCTTTAGCGAAAATTGGCCTGCCTGTTGTCTCGATGATATGCTCACAGCATGGTTTAGAGTTCAGCGAATATTTGCTGAGCAGGCTTTGATAGCTAGGTCAAACATGAACTGGGTGAACACACTTCCAACAGTCCTGTTAGGGCTACGATCTTGCTACAAAGAAGACCTCAAAGCCACACCAGCACAACTCGTATATGGCACGGAGCTCAGATTGCCTGGCGATCTGATCACCAACAGTAGTAACAACATACCGTGTCCCACAGAATTTGTCTCCATTCTAAGGGACCAGATACAGCAGCTACAACCAACTCCTGCAACAGCGCATGGTGAAAAGAGACTGTACATACATTCGGAACTGAAGAACACCACTCACGTCTTCCTGCGGTCAGACACAGTGAAATGAGCACTCGTCCCCACTTACAACGGACCGTACGAAGTGCTGAAACGTGGTGAGAAGACATTTTGCCTTCTCATAAAAGGAAAACCTTCCACGGTATCGGTCGACAGGTTAAAACCTGCCTTTCTGCTCACCGGCAGTGTGCCTCAGCCAACCAACAAAAAGACAGATGCATCCATGCCAAAAACTTCCTCCATCGTTCCGAAAAGCATCCTGAAAAAGACAACGACCAGCAAAAATATTTGGGAAAACCGTCTACGTTCATCGAAGCATGTGACTTTTAAAATATAATTTTTTTTCCTCTTCTTTCCTCGTCCTTCGGACTGCAAGGGGGGTACTGTGGTGCTGCCCGCACGTTGGCTCTGGCGTATCTTCGCAGCTTGCATAATAATTATTCTATTTTCTGTTGGTGGCAACGCAACAGAAAATGATGTCAAAGGCGTCTGACTGCTTGTTTGTTGTTGATGTTGTCCTACTCACCGACGCGCTTGTCTTTGTCTCGCCGTGCACGGGCCAGATTTTTCTCTACCAGGATTTCCGTTTGTATTATGTAAATATTAGCCATTGTAAATTAAGTTGAAATATATAAATGAAATCATTTCATGAATCAACTAAAAATAGATAGAATATTATTGATATCTCGGATATTTATGGAAATGAGTTGATATCTGGATGTTGGTCTAGGTTGTTTTCATTGAGGACTTCAGTATCATTTGCATTTATTGTTTCTAGCAGTCTTTCATTTTGCATCAGCTGAAGCACCACTGGAGTCTAACTTCATTCTGATTCACACATGCATTAACAATACTGTTGATGCACATCACAGATATTCTGCCTGAGATAGTTTTCAATCTCCTCTGAATTCTAATTATTAGCACCACCGTTTTCTGCGTTTTTTTCACTGAATCTTTGCCAACTACTGAAAATTTTCCTCTTCTGTGAATCGGTTGCTTTTTGCCATTTCTACAGCAATCATAAGCTCGTAAATATGTCTACTTCGCAAAACAAGAAAATTTATCTGACAAAATGACAAAAATACTTGATAACAAAAATTGAGACACTTGTTTACCGACATCTGCAGATAAAAATG
Source organism: Pholcus phalangioides (assembly GCF_987345545.1). NCBI lineage: Eukaryota > Metazoa > Arthropoda > Arachnida > Araneae > Pholcidae > Pholcus > Pholcus phalangioides. The sequence continues at coordinate 9,992,170 of NW_028301598.1, forward strand.
AATGTAAAAAACACTCATGAGTGGGATAACATTGCATTAGAATCACAGAGACTATCAGAAGAATTTTGACCATATAATAATCAATTGTGACAATGTTGGTAGTACTATACTGTGAATTTGTTCTAAAGTATATGGGAGGGTCAGTGTCACTCCCATCTTTTGTAGATAGATCAGTTTTTATCTCTGTTATTAAGAAAAATAATTAAAAAAAACTTTAGTGTGTACAATAAGAACATAATTCAGGAAAAGTTGGGAAATTTCAAACTTTTCGTTTATCCTTACTTGAGATATGGGAGGGAAAATAGGTCACACAGACCCTGTCTGTCTTTCTAGTGTTGAAGAGGATATTTAGAGTGAGCAGGTTTGATCCCAGAGAAGGACAAAAAATATAAACAAACATTTTTCTCTCAAACCTGGCATAACTTATGAAAGTGCCATCTATCTATGATTGTCATAGCCAACCCTAACATTCTACTTATTGTTGTTATCACACATTTCTATTCTCTCCAATTTTATTTTGAAATAAATTTTAAGATGTCTAATTTTTTTTTATGTTAAGATTATTTCGCAATTCATTCTGCAGCACAAACAAGAATGAATTATTTTAATGTTATTAATGTAGGTACATCTCAATGTTTATACTGCTTCTTTTCTTTTAATTTCTAAAATTCAGGTATACCAATAGCAACAAGTGATAAGGTTTTCCGATATAAGGATATGAATGTGATGCTTACAACACTGGGATACATGTTTGCTGGTTCTGTCATTGCGTTTCTGATGGAACTTAGTGAATACTTGCTTCTCACTTACACATCGAGCTTAACATTGTCCATAGCTGGTATTTTTAAGGTGATTTTTTTTACATTTATGTGGACTTTCTAGTACCATGATTTTCTGCATATAATCATTGATGGGAATTCTGTTACTTTGAGAAAAAAATTGTCATTGTATAACCTACAATAGAGATGGGACGAATGTTCAGTTGCTATTCGGGATTCGGCTCTTCTGCCGAATATCTGTGTAAATCTAAGTATACAAACTAATTATTTTTTCTTTTAAACTACAAATTCACTGATTATATTTTATTATATGGATATATTGACCCCCCCCCCCTCCTTACCCTGTGAAAGAGGTTATGTTATGTCTTGGTGAACTACTTCTAGAATAAGAAAAACATGAAACTGAAAGTAGAACTTTTTGCTGCAATGAGGTAGAAATGCACATGAATCACACAAGTCAAGTTCAGTACTACTAAAAAATGTACCTAGACAAGATATGTATTAAGCTACTGAAAGAAGCAAAAAACATCTAAAGAGAAAATAAAAGAATAAGTCATAAATTTTAGGATGTATTACTAGCTGAGAGTAAATAAGGGTTGACATTTTGTTCATTAGGATGTAAAATTATTAAGTGTTAAAAAAATTCTTTAAGGAGGCACAGGGCTGTTAAACCTTCAAAAAACTCAATTTTTTTTTAAAGTAAAGCATATTTTCCTGAATGTTTCGTCACCGAAAGTTTGAGTTTATGTCAATTAGAACTTGAGATATGATCAATAATGTGATTCTATATACACTGCTGGCCACCCAAATTGCAACATCAAGAAAGACAAGAGATATCGCAACAATATTTATTTTGTAGATAACATGTTGACCAAGCATCAAATGATTAAATTTATAGACTTCTGTGAAGTGTGGTTCCTGCCAAAATCAGTAGCCAGAGTAGCCGCCATTGTTGGAGATCACCGCTGCCACACGCCTCGGCATTGATTCAAAGAGACTTTGGATGTGTTCTTGGGGTACAGCAGACCAAGCAGCTTCCACGCGTTGCCAAAGTTTATCTGGTGTGGCAGCTGGGGATGTAATCTGGGTCAATCGTTGAGCAACCATGGACCACATGTTTTCTATCGGCGAAAGATCCGGAGAGCGAGCTGGCCAGGGAAGCAATTCAATCTGGCGATTCACGAAGAACCTTTGGACAATGCGTGCCACGTGGGGTTGCGCATTATCCTGTTGAACTATGGCTGTGGGCAAGCCCTGAAGGTAAGGAAGGACAACTGGCTCCAACACCTAGGAGATGTAGCGCTGGCTCAGACTCGAATCCGCCCATCGTGGTGTTGCAGACAGAAGCGTGACTCGTCAGTAAAGACAATTTCATTCCATTGTGCCGTCCACATCCTTCTTTCAACGCACCATTGGGGGCGGAGACGTCTGTGGTTCTGCGGCAAGGGTAGACGAAGCAGTGGACGTCTTGCGGACAGACCACTCTGCTGTAAACGGCGTCAAATGGTACGCGCAGACACTGGATGATGCGGTACAGACTGAATGTGCTGTGCTATGGTTCGTGATGTGGCTGAGCGATCCGTCACTGCCATACGCACAATATGCCTGTCATCACGTGAAGTGGTGCACTGAGGTGGATGCAATCGAACACGTCGGTCCGTCGTACCCTCCTGCATCCAACGATCACATATCCGCATTACAGTTGTTTGGTTTCGTCCAACACGACTACTGATTTCCCTGAAAGATAATCCACAATCTCGGTAGGCCACTATCCTTCCTCTGTCGAACTCGGATACTTGATCAAAAGATGATCGCTGTTTTCTACGAGGCATAATTGATCGTTTTTTTGAAAAAACCACAAGAAAAACACAATTGCCGTACTTCAAATCGTCGAAATCTCCAAGCCTTAAATAGCGCTTTGAAGTGCCACCACGGGCGCGCGTGATGTGCGTCTGCGCTGAAATTCTAATCATTTGCATATCTCACCTCCGCTAATGCATGTTGTAAATTTCATATTATTTGCATGCTTCCTTCAGGGTGTTGCATTTACGGTGGCCAGCAGTGTATTTAAAGACATGCCATTTAAAGGGACTTCTTGCGACCACGCCCCCTCCCTTCTAGGGTCTGCCACATTATATGTGAACGTTCATTTGCTGATAAAAGCTCTATGTTCAATCTATTTTTTTTCTTTCTGTTGTTGGGGTTTGAGTCGTGTGTTGCTCTGGGTATATCACCTCAGTTTTTTTGTGGTGATACTTTCATCTAAGGGAAATATTTTTTTCCCTGTGCAATTATTTTTTTAATTTTGTTTTGTGATCAAAATTTTGTATTTCTTTTACTTGTGGTATTTTTACCCGAGTGGTTTTTCGATACAGTGATTAGTAGGGCTCGGATTTTTTTGCCCCTAAAGATGAAATGACGTTGCTGATTGGTAAATTTAGGTTTTTAACCTATCAGCAATGACGTTTTATATTTAGGGCATATAAATCTGAGCCATAGTTATTAGTTCCTCCCGGTGCAGTTATTCTACCTTGAGTTCATTCCTTCACCATTGCAATTCCATTTGTTTATTTTAGTTCCATTTTTTATTTATTTATTGTGATCATCAGTGCCATGTTTTCCCTGTGAATTTATATATTTCCCTGTGTATTTATTCCTGTTGTAAAATTACTATAAAACACAGAGTTCTCCTCAGTCCAGTCATCGTGCTCGAAACAAGACAATTGAAAATATATATATAGGTGACTGCTTCATCCAAAAAACTGAAAATCAGCGAAAGCACCAATGGGGGGAAAAATTATTTGGTTACTGATTGTTTGAATTAGAGGTAAGATTGTTTGAATTAGATAATATTGAAATTTCTTTCGATCTTGCAAGAAATGTAATGTTCAGGCAGTCTGGTGAACGTGGGGAAAAAAACTTCATCATTGAATTGTCTTCATAGTTTGTATTCTGGTGTGAAAATTGTTTAAAGAAAAATGGTTTAGAAATTTTAGGCTGGCTGTAAGGGGTCATTCAAGTATTACGTCAGCATCAAGGGGGGGAAGGGGATTTTGGATTTGCTGACTTTTGGTGACAAGGAGAGACAGGGGTTTGAAGGTTGCCTATGTCATCAATCACCCTTTTTTTTGAAGATATGAAATATTCTAAGCTGCTGAGGAAATTTTGCTGACGGGGGGAGGGTGTCAAAAATAGCTGAAAATCTGCTTACATAATACTTAAATGGCCCCCTAACTCATGTGCCACAGTTATAAAGTAAAAAATGTGTTCAGAGACCTTTCAGCCCCACAGCTTCTAAAAAATTACTCAAAATTATATACTCAGAAACCTCAGTGAATCATTCAACCCAGTTATATGGAAATTTTGCCCTAAGGCATCTGGTGAAAGTTTTCTTGTGTCAGAAACTGTAACTTATAAAGCTGTGATGGCATTTGATAAAGGTGCTCACAACCGGTTAGAAACTTTGCAGGCTGCGGGTTCAAAATCTGGTGCTTTTTGTGAAAGAATGGCTGCTTGTATCAATTTCCAGCTGGTGCAAGAAACAGCATACAAGCATTCTGCTGCATTTCTATGAGCAAAAACAATTAAAAGAAGAAAATTATATCAATTTAAACCAAAAATAGGAAGAAAAATTACATTACGCATAAATCAAGACTTTTTTGAAAGAGGTAAAGCACAAATTCATCTCCCCAAATGAAATTTCAACTTTAACTGCGTTCTTCTCAAAATGTGTTTTTTGACCACTGCATGCATGATATCTCCTGAACTATGACTATGAAATTTGGTAAGAATGTGCTCTTGTGTGCTATGTACATAGAACGAACCTCAGTGGTGTTGATACTTTCAAATTTAAAAAGTTTATAAAATTTTAAAATTTCAAAAAAATATTATAAAAATTTAATTTTTAAAGTTTTTGAATTTTTAAAAGTACTTCCAATTAATGGCTGCTTCATTCTGTAAAGCAGTTAATTCTGAACACAAAACAATTTTTTCATTAAAAATATGCATAAATGAAGATGAAATCATGTGCGCAGCGATGGTATGTGTAAAAAATTTCAACAATATTTTTCTCAATTTCATTTCAAATTAGAAAAAACCAGAATGAATTCTCAAAATTTGAAAGCAAGTACAGTAAAGTATGGAAATCCTTCAAGATATTTTGTACAAGACTTTTTTTTTTTTTGTACAAAAATTTTAAAATAATAATGGTATTTATGAATGTTAATGAAATTTTGAACAAATGCCGTAGGACCCAATTTTTTCCTAATTTTCCCAAGTTCAACAGTCCTGTGCCCCCTTATGTAATATTAAAATATGATACATCATTAAATTTGACTGTCAGTACCACTGCAATGAAAATCTTTCAATTACTACTTTTTAAATAATAAATTGGATAATTAAAATTCAATATTCGACATATAAATGACCAATAATATATTTTTCAATTAAAAATGCAAATTTTATTCATAATTTTGATAAGTTGTAAGAAAATTGATATTGTGCTGCTAAATATTCAGTATTTGGCTATTCTGCCAAATCACTACTAATCCCATCCCTAATCTGCAATGGTGTATAATCCATAAATTGAAATTTCATTTACCAATAATGGAATTAAAGAAACTTTTTGTCATATTTTTTTTGAAAAAATTTCCATCTTTTTGCACTCATCGATATATATCAGTGTTTTTCAACCACTGATTCACAAAAAATTTTGTCTGATTCATGTACCAAGGCTTGAAAAATCCCAGCCGTCAGGTCACCATAAAATCTGTATTGGCATCTAAATCTTTCTACATATGATTAATAAATTATAGTTTATGAATAACAAAATTTTCTGATTCCCTGACTGTGTTTTTTAACATAGGTGAAGAATATAAAGTCGCAGAAAAGAAAAAAAAAGAAACATTATTTAGGACCATTTTTCTTGAGATTAAAATTATGTTTTTTTTTGGCGGGGAGCCATCATGCCTAAGAAATTTTGTCGGTGCCTAAACTTTTTTGATTTGCCAAACCCTGACCACTACATAATTATAATATCTAAAATACTTTGTTGCCATCATCAGGTTCTGTGAATTTATGAAATTTTTGCTGGTCCATGAAATCATTCAACTATTTTCACTTGTGTAAAGAGATGTTGGAAATGCTAATCTATATATTATATATCTTCCAAAAATTATTTTTATAAATTAATTTTTTTCTTATAGTATATTTTCCTATTCCAACCTCTTTGAAGGAAATATTCAGTAACATATAAAATCTGCAACATGAAATTTATAATTACAAAAATAATAATAATCCATAGATTGGTCCCTGAAAATTATATTTTTGTATAAAAAAGAAGGGAAAAACTTATAATCTGTTTATTATTATTTCAGGAGCTGTGTACACTATATTTAGCATTCCGTTTCACAGATGATGCCATGTCTATGATGAATTGCATTGGTCTTGTGATGTGTATAATTGGTATATCTTTCCACGTTGTATTGAAAGCAACGCATTCCAGCGGTAAGAGCTCATTTTTATTGGATAACTAATCCATTTTTGACCAATTAAAAAAACTGAATTAAAGAATGCATGTGAATGAAGTGCATGCACATGCATGTTTCTTTATTTCTTTTATTTTCTTCTTCTGTGCTTTTTCTTTTTTCCCTTCACTTCATGTATTCTAAATTGATCACTCTTTCTTTCAATTGTTATAAAAATATTTTGATTGCTTAAGTTTTTAAAACTACGTATAGTGATAATCCAGAGTTTGAAGAAGAAAATGTTTTATCATGAAATTTTTAAACAATTTTCATAAAATTAAAAAAAGAAAATACAGAACATTTAACAACCAATTCATAACTTTCGGATTATTAGGTCAGTGAAAAAAACTTTCAATCGTGTTGCCACAATAGCCCACCCATAAGCTGTGAATTGTGCGACACAATTTCTGCATTTTTTTTTTTTCATTCTTGACACTATTGATTAACTCCTTTATGATCATGGATGAAATATTTCGTCCAAACGCCAGTGGAATAAATTCAATTCAGTTCTGTTTTCTTTCCTCTCTTTTCATTATCGTGAAACTTTATTGTAACCCTATGAACTGAATTCCCCCCTTCTTTCTGTGCTCCTGTTAATGATCCCCCATATGTAATCATCTTTCTACTACATTTTGTAAGGAGCAAAAAAGAACATGTAGGGGAAGGATGAAAGAGAAATCTACTGTAATCTATCTCTCTGTCTAGTGAACTTTTAAAATGTATGATGTCAAGTAGCACATTCTAGCTTAGCAGCCAAACAAATACTAACAAGATGGTGATAATTCCATCAATAGCTTCTCCTGCATAGCTGTGAAACTGTAGCACTTGTCAAGGCTACTCTACTGTATTGCGTATTGGAGAAATACTAGTGACCACAATTACCCCATGACCAGCATTACCCCCGGTCTCTCAAATATTTGAAACTTTTAATTTGTCTCACAAACCCAAAATCTTTTCATGTTCAAACAGAGGGAACCGAAAGACACCCAGTCTCTATCAATCACACGATTTAAGCACATTGTCCCATAAGGGTTGAGTTTTTACTGATAAAAACTGGTTTATATATATATATATATATATACCAAGACATGGTAAAACTTAGGTATTTACCAGTAAATACTGTGGTAAAAATGGTAAAAACCTTGTATACATATATATATATACAGAAGGTTTTACGATGCATAATTAGCCTCTATGTATTGATAATTAACATGCAGAGTAACAGTAATCAACATAGTATTGATTATCATTATTATTATTATAGTTAATCATTAGTATTAACTTATGATTAATAGTTATTTAATAATAATTAATATAAAAAATTCAAATAAAGTGTAGCATTAATTTAAAAAAAAAATTAATTGTCAAAACAGAACTTTTGTATCACAACCAATATTTGGGTGTTCATCAGCAGCATTGAATTAAGTTGATGTAAAAATCTATTTTGATGATCCCTCTTTATATGCATAAATTCTAATAACTAATTTTGTACAATTTATGTACATACTAGTGAAAAGCCTAATGATA